>NC_139693.1:10451824-11191198 GCF_964106915.1 Podarcis gaigeae | reverse complement strand
CTCTGCTGGCTCAACTCTCCCCTGCGTCCTACAAGGGGCGGCAAATTAGAAAAGCTGGTGCTGGCAAAAATCACAATGCGGGGGGAAACCGTGAAGCCAGCCAGTGTCTCTACATAGCTCCATCCTTATTTCAGACATCATGATATATCAGAATATTGTGATGTTTCGCATGGTGATATCTTCTTCTTTTTCTTCTTTGGTGATCACTCGTAGCAGAGTAAGATTGTCTTCCATAGACACAGTTTTAACAATGAGCCCGTAAGTGATTGTGGAGGCCAATTCTGGATTCACACGTCCTTCCACAGAGGGGACATTGGTTCCCGGGTGGGAGTCGATCACTGTGTGGATTTGCCAAGTGTGCCTTCCTTTTAGCATGTTTCTCCCTTGTGTCCTGAGTTCAAGTGTCTTCAAAGCCCATGACACCTTTGGTAAAGGCTGTTCTCCAACTGGAGCGCTTGCAGGCAAGTGTTTCCCAATTGTTGGTGTTTATACTACATTTTTAAAAAAATTGCCTTGGGACAGTCTTTAAACCTCTTTTGTTGACCACCAGCATTACACTTTCCATTTTTAAGTTTGGAATAGAGTAGTTGCTTTGGAAGACGATCATTGGGCATCCACACAACATGACCAGTCCAACAAAGTTGATGTTGAAGAATCATTGCTTCGACACTGGTGAGCTTTGCTTCTTCCAGTGCACTGACATTAGTTCGCCTGTCTTCCCTAGTGATGTGTAAAAATTTTCAGTGACACAGTTTATGGAATCTTTCGAGGAGTTAGCTTTGTAAACAAGCATTTTGGTTTCCTTGCAAATGTCCCAGTCCTAAAGCACTCTGCACTCCAATCGGGAGAAAGCTGCACTCGCAGAGCTCAGACGATGCTGGATTTCGGCATCAATGATGGCATGGTGATATATCATGATGTTGAAAACCAGATATTGCCTAGCCCTAGTGTGGATGGTCCAGATGATCCACCATTGAGTGCTCTATTATTCCATCAGTGACATGTTGCAGAATACGCCCATGAAAAAACACCAGTCTGGGGGCTTCCTCAGTGTGACTGGATGAGGCCCTGTGTGAGTTTAATTCCGTACAAGCAACACTGCCTTTCCCCTCAGTTGATATTTGCTGAGCCATTAATGAATGGGTGGAAGGTAGCATCCAGTTAATATGTCCAGTATCCTCTCCCCTTCATCTTCTCAGTAAACTGATATGAAGCGAGTAATTAATACAGAGGAAGGTGAGTACTGAGATGAGCAGATTTTTGCAAGCTGATCTAGGAGGGTTAGTTTACCACCATCACAAGGAAACAATTCTCCTTCTCCCTGGGAAAGAGGAGTGAATTGGATCAGAGGCAACAATAAGCACATAAGCATCCTAACAGGCTCATTATGAGATTAACGGGATATCTCACGTATGGTTAGTTTGCATACAAATGCTAATGTTTTTCAATTACAGTATATGGTTCAAGGAAACATGGGTGTGTGTCTCCCCCCCCCCAAGTATTCAATTTTAATTAAAAATAGCTTTTAGGGCAGGTTTTGTCCCCTATACACTTTTGCTTAGGGGGTTCAGCCCTATTTGATTTGCTAGTGCTTACTTGCAAGGAAACAAACTCCTTGCCCTGCTCTGCTCAGAAGTAAGCCCTGCCCTGTTCAATGGGGCTTATTGTCATGTAAGTGTGCATAGGACTGAAGAATGTTGTACCAGCAATGCAGTCTTGTCGCATTTTAAAAAGACTAATGTAACAAGTAACAATGTAACAAGTATCTATTTGTTAGCCTTCAAGGTGCAGCCAAGATCTGGAAGTTCTTGTTACATTTGAATTAACTCCTGTCAAACAAAGTGGATATAATTATGATTAAATATCCTGCAACTGCAATTCCTATGCACACTTAACATGGAAGTAAGCCCCATTTGTTTATTATCATTTCTTATTTCTTAAGTGATATTTCACCTTTCCTCCTGAACAAAGGAGTTCAAGACTGCAGACATCAACAATAAACATTAAAACACACACCCACCCCAACCTGGAAATAGTTAAAATTCATTCTGAACAACAGTTTAAAATTTAAATTTAAAAGCATTTCTATTCTGCTTAATATTTCAAAAATCTCTTAAGTGGTGCGAATTACTCCTGAACAAACATTCATAGGATCTGGTTGCAGCTTGCGAATAAATCACAGCGAACGACTCCCAAGAACTATACAATACATAGACCAGATCCGACTTGCAAAGCGTCTAGCCTCTTTTTTTTTTTTTTAAGGCTACTGCGCCTTTAAATTTCCTGAGACGCTTCCCGCCGTTTCCACGGCGACGGAAAAGGTGAGAGTGGCAGGTCGGGCAAAGCAAAAGCTGACTGTGACGCTACCAAAACAACAAAAGGAGCCTAGGGAGGATGAGCTGCGCACGCGCAGGTGCCGTCAGTCCGTCGCCTGCGCGCGCGGGGCCCGAAAGGCGTGCCAGCGCCTGCGCGTTGGAGCCGCGCGAAGCCGGCCTCGGCCGGGCAAAAGCGCGGAGTGCGGCGGGGAGGGGGGAGGAACAAAGATGGCGGCCCGTGCTGCAGGAGTTGTTGTTGCCATGGCGTCCTGCAGGAGGTGAGGCCCACACACCTGAACTCCTTTGCGGCACCGCGGGTCTGTTGCGGGACGGGGTGGGGTTTGAGGGTTGGGGGGGTGAGGGCCGTGGGCCGTGTAGCACGAAGGCTTAAGAAGAGGGGGGCTCTAAAGGCTCGGTTAAAAGGATGCTATGGGGGCTCCTCTCCTTATTTGAGTCGTGGGGCCGGCTGTGGGTCTGCATGGGGGGCACAACGCGACATAGGTAAGGCCCACCTGCCTAGATGGTGTCTAGCGCAGGCGACATTCACACGCTGTGCCTGTATAACGCGAGGGGAGGGGGACGGCAGGGAGCACAATTTGACATTATTATGTAATCGCGGCATAATAATATGTGGGGTGAGTCTTGACGGGGTGGAGTTGGGGTTTGTGGTTTTTATTTGGGGGGTGGGGACTTCTATCCCCAGGGTCCTCGGTGAAGGGGGTGGGGAATGGGCTTCTCATGGGGGCTCTGGACTGCGAAGGAGGTCGACCGATGAGGCTGTGCCGCCTAGGAGTTGGGGTGGGCTCTTGGTGACAGCAGGAAGACCCCCAACCTCTATGGAGTAAGTGGGTCTAAAGTGTGGCTTGGAAGTAAAACAATTGGGGGGGCTGTTCTGGGTGTCAGTATGCTTTTTATGGCACTGGTCTTCAGCTGGTGGGTTCGGGGACCCCGCTAGTGGGTCACGGCTTGTTCCAAGGTGGGTTGCAGCAGGAGCATGAACATCATGCCGATACACGGTGAAAATATTAGGGAATGGGTCCCAAAATGTATGGATGGGTTGAAAGTGGGTCCTGGGAGTGAAAAGGTTGATGACTACTGTTTTATGGGATGCACGGACAAGGGCTACTAGGAGGCTGCCTCTTGAGAAGGACATCCTGGCGAGGGCGAAACCAACTTCATTTATCTGCCAGTGGAGGATCAGCTGCTCCAGTCCTTGGTTTTTCTCTTCCCTCCTCATTCCATTTTCCTTTCACATTGTGTCTATTGAATTGTGAGCTAGTGGGCAGATATTGTCTTATCCTTTAATTTACAAACAGTGCTTAGAGAAATTTAGGAGCTTTGATAATGATGATAATATAGGTTTTAAAATAGGGAAGGTATGGACTGTCTTTTTAAATGGGAAGATGCACCCCAAATCAGAAGATGGATTTGTGTTTTAGTTGTTTAGATGTGTTTTAAGTGTTTAGATAATAGATGTGCTTTAGGTGTTTAGATATATTATTGGGTTGTATCCAGGGCTAGTTCTACCCATAGAAATGAATAGGCATGGCTAATTCAGTTCCATTTCGATGAATCTACTCTGAGTAGAAGTTGGATAAAAACCTAGTATTTAAATGGTGTATGGCAGTGTCATTATCTGGCTTTATGGTGTTTCTGAAGATTTGGTCAAATTCACAGAAAAGGATAGAGCTCTGAGTGTCTCTTTGCTGCTGCAAGATATGGCAGTAGTAAAGATTTGAAGGATTTCTTTTTAATGGTGAGGTGGAGGCCGCTAGGTGTCATGGCTTCAAACAGGGTTAGACATAGGAGAGGAGAAGGCTGTTGAACTTCCATATCCAGTAGAGGTGGAGAACCTGTTAGGCCCTCCATATGTCATTAGACTACAACTTCCATCATCCCTGATCATTGTCCATGCTTGCTGGGGCAGATGGAAATTGGAGCCCAGCAGCATCTGGAGGGCCACAGATTCCCCATCCCTGGTGTACAGGTTGAGACTACCTTTGAATTCCCCAATGCTGAGGACAAACATGAGGGGAAGATTGTTGCTGCTTTAGCCCTGGATGATGGAAGCTTTCTGGAGGGACTTGGCTGGACAAAGTTTGTACTGGAGAACTGGACCTTTGCCTGACATTGGTGGGCGTGCGCTATCTCTCCCAATAACGTTTTGCATGTCAATGAAGCTTTGGAACTCCCAGGGGATGTCTTGTTTTCCATTTCAGCCATGGTGAAAAGAAGCAATAGAGCAAAGGGAAGATATGAGGACCAGTGGTGGTTGTCCTCAAGGAGCACATCTGTGATCCTCCAGATGTTAGACTCCAACTCCCATCTTCCCTGGCCATTGGCCATGCTAAGAGTTGGATTCCAGTTAAGTTGTGGGGGAGGGAGACACAGATGTAGACTGGCTGATAATAAAGAGAACTCTGGGATTTTTGTGTATGTAAATAATAAGCTTCTAGAAACCAAGGGAAAGTGCTCTTGTGCTTGGAGCCTGTTTGTGGGCTTCTGGCCACTGCGAGAACAAGATGCTTGACTAGGTTTTGGCCTGATCCAGCAGGCTCTTCTTTTGTTCTTCTTTTGTTTTTCATAGAATTGTAGAGTTGGAAGGGACCCCAAGGGTCATCTAGTCCAACCCCCTGCAATGCAGGAATCTCAACTGAAGCATCATTAGATGGCCATTCAACCTTTGCTTAAAAAACCCCAAGGAAGGAGAGTCCACCACCTTCTGAGGGACCTACACAATTTTTGTTCTTCTGTTGCATCTCCTGTGTCTGTCTCTATTCATTCCTCTTTCCTCTGTGTTCCTATGAATATTTTAGAATATAAGCAAAGGACCACTCAGGCTTCTTCAGTGTCATTTATATAAATGGGACTCTCTGTATATAAGTAAATGAGAATGTGTCGAAATTCTGTGTGCCGAGAAAAGCTAGATTCTATAACCACGGCAGAAATTATGCTGATAATACATTTGCATATTCTTTTTTCATCTACTTTCTCTTGCTTCTGCTGTGTAGTGACAAATAACTATACCGGTTACAGAATCTTCTCTTCTCCTGCTTGCTTTCAAGTCTTACTTTGCAAAAAAGGAAAGGCTTTTCTGAAGGCTAGCTCTTTACTTTGATCCCCTATTCTGTGATTGGGTGGAATTTGTGTGTCCTAGCCTGTTTCCTGTTTGGCTCTTTAGGTCTCAGTGGGCATAGTTCTGTCTCCCATAAGAAGAGCCCTGTTGGATTGCACTAAAGCTGGGGCAGGGGCCAGGACCTTGTGACCTCTAGATGTTGTTGGACTGCAGCTTTCATCTTTGAGTCCAGTATCCTGCCTTTCCTAGTGACCTGCCAAATGCTCCATAGTCGGAGCATGAAGGCACTGGTCCTCTGCTGCTTATTTTGTTCCTCAAGCCTGCATAATTCATGTAATTCCCATAGTTCTGCTTAAGCAGGCCTTTTGAATTTGGCACAGAAAATGGGTTTTCCCTTGTTTTTAAATATGTCGCTCAGAATCTTGTTGCCTCTGTAAAGACCTCCTTGAGTTTTGATTTCCAAAGAATTGTGATTTCCAAAAGAATTGCGCCCGGAATGCAGAAGAAATCTCCTTTGGCCAATGGTAGCAGAGGAAACTGAAGGAGAACCTCTGATGGAGAATGGCTAGCCAGCAGCTCTCTGATGCTCACAAGCAGCTCAAAGAGGCAATAGCCCTTTCCTGTTCTCCACTTCTTCAGCAGCTGGTATTCAGAGGTATACAGCCTCTGAACTCCACTAGCCTTCGTGGCTGCTACCCATTCATAGACTGGTCCTTCACGAATGAGTGTAAATGCCTTGCAGTTCCACCTAAAGTCATATAACCACACAATGCCCTAAAGCTGTTTGGCTGATACCACTGTGGCAGAACTTTGGGACTGGGGGCCGAATGCGGCCCTTCAGGCTTCTCTGACTGGGCCAGGTTGCCTCTGGCTTGCCAGGATGGAAAGATGTGTGACCTTTGCGTGGCCTACTATACAAAGTAAGAGTTGCACCCATTGCTCTGCCCAGTTTACCACTGACTCTGCCCTGACACTGGCATGTGGCCCCTGGAAGATGCCCCATGAGAGAATGCGGCCCCTGGGCTGAAAAAAATGCCTGACCTCCCTGCCCTATGGAGTGTTTGTGATTTTTTGGTCAACCTTTAGGTGTCCTGGTTATTGGAATAAAATATCCCATTTAGGTAAGTAGATGCACATGAAGCTTAATTCATGAAATAATTTAGATGCAAATGCGAGTGAGCAGCGATGCTGCCTATTCCCCCTTGCTGCTCTCGAAGCTTGGAACTCCCCCCTAAATATGTACATGGCGCCACCTCGCCTCCCTTCCTTTGAATCACTTCTCAAAATTAATCCTTTTCTAAGGATTCTTCTTTCCAACTTTAACGAAGTTTTAGGCCGATGTAACTGCATCTGTCCACAATTTCTCCCCCCTTCTTCATTTCTCCCATTGTCTGTTTTGGATTGGAAGCTCCTTGCAGACGGGCAACTCTCTGTACACCCCTCTGTGACTTACTGTACCCCAGAAATGGGAAGACTATGGCCTTCCTGATTTTGCAGAACTACAACCGCCCTCATCCCTGACCACTGGCCATGCTGCCTTTGGCTGATGGAAGGGCCACAGAGTCTCTGGTGCTCAACAGCTTGCACTGACTGGCCATACTGGGCCAGGTTCAAGGCTCTTAACAACTTGGACACCTCAGGGTCCACCTCTCCCTTGTATCCCTGCCAATCAGAGAAGTATTCAGGGAAGTCACTGTTAGTTTTAGTCCCCCGCCCCCCATGGCTCAGATGTGCAGCATTTGGTAATGTGGGCCCAGTGGAACCTCCTTCTAGCCAAGGTCTGACAGGCCCCCTCCCTGTTGAACTTCTGTGCTTTCTGAATTGGGTTAAAAAAATAATAATCCAGCAGGCATTTTAATTTAATTTTGATTTTGTAATTTTAATTGGGTTTTGATGTCATTGTATTGAGATTTTTGTGTGCTGCACAGAGATGATATAATGGAGAACTACAGTGGTGCCCCGCAAGACGAACGCCTCGCAAGACGAAAAACCCGCTAGACGAAAGGGTTTTTCTGTTTTGGAGGCGCTTCGCAAAACGAATTTCCCTATGGGGTTGCTTCACAAGACGAAAAAATCTTGCGTCCCCCAGCGGTTTTTTTTTGCTTTTTTTGCCCTTTTCCTAAGCCGCTAAGCCGCTTATCAGCTGTTCCGCTGATAAGCCGCTTGACAGCTCTAGCACTAATCCGCTAAGCTGTCAATGGGCTTGCTTCGCAAGACGAAAAAACCGCTAGACGAAGAGAATCGCGGAACGGATTAATTTCGTCTAGCGAGGCACCACTGTATATAAAATGTCTAAGCAAATGAATAAAAATATGAAGGAAACACCCATTATGTTACAGGTACTCCCAGCCAGGTGGCCTTAGGCTTTGGTTTCCAAGGTTTTGACAATCTGCGTACCTCCAGAGCTCCTTTCACTCCGTCCTTGGAATGACGAGAACTATTAAACCTGTATCGCAGAAATAAAGCCAAGGTTCTCAGGAAGACAGAAGCTGAGCTGAATCCTGCATTGTGTTTACAGACTATACTCACCCTTGTTTCTGAGGAATTGGAGTTAAGATGTGGCCTCGGTTCCCCCTGAGATGCAGGGAAGCGCTTCCCTTTCCATTGGGACCACCTATCCTGGAATCTGGCTGTGGGGAGCATCTCTGAGTAAAGGCGGAGAATTTTACCAGTTTTCCTTTGCTGTTTTTTTGTCTTGCAGGGCATCTGCCAAGAGGAGCCCTCCTGCGGTCAGCCACCTCTGTGAGGTGTGAGCCAGGGGCCGGCGGGGGTGAGAGTCTAGCACTTTTTGAGAGGTGCGTTTCCAGCTTGCTGGGCTGGGGTCTTTGTGCTGCTTGGCTTTGTGCTGTCCATTTCTGTTGAGTGCCTGTTTTGAGGGGCTAAAAAATTTCCATGCTTTTATTAAATTGGAAACTGGGATTTCCCAAGAGTCTGTGTGCTCAGTCCTCTGAACTGACCTTTTCCCACAGTCTCCTGGTTTAATTGCTGCATTGTTTTAATGTGTATTTCACTTAAGGGTATCTATATTGTAAGGTGATTGTGTAGTTTAATTAGGAATGTTTCTACTTCAGTGTTTTCTTTCCTTTATACACAGTAAAAAGCACAGAAGCCTATCCTGAACGTTAAGTGGTATATAAAGTTGTTAATAACTGATTCTATCCAGCTAAATCCTACTCAGAGCAGATGCACTTAAGTCAATGGACAAATTAGTAATAGCTATTTATTTCTCAGTTGGCTCCAACCCAGTATTAATAACCAGTAGCCTCATATTTGGCATTGCTCTGGAATGATAAGGAACCAAAAAAACAGTGCAGCTCTGAAAGGTTCAGTCTGCCATCTTGATTCCAAATGATGCCCAGCTGTATCCAAACATAGACAAAAGCCTGGTCCTTGAGCTCTGGAGGAACCATTATGCCAAATTTGGTTATGATATCTTAGCAGGTATCCGAATGCACAGCCAACAAACATACAGTGGTACCTTGTTTTAAGAACAGCTTAGTTTATGAACAGCTTGGATTAAGAACGCTGCAAACCCAGAAAGAGATGTTTTGGTTTGGGAACTTTGCCTTGGAAGCAGAACATGTTGAGTGTGTTCCATTTGTAAATTGAGTCCCCTGCTGCTATGGGAAAGCAGGCCTTGGTTTCAGAACGCTTTGGTTTAAGAATGGACTTCCGGAACGGATTAAGTTCGTAAACCAAGGTACCACTGTATTTCAAAAACGTAATGTGAAGAAACAGACCTGACCGTTTCCCCACTTCCCGCTTTTGTTGCTTTTCTCCCCAGGGCCCTCCTCTATCTCCTCTCCGCAATGCCGCAAGCCTCCGAGCACCGCATGAGCCGGGCGAGAGAGCAGTCGGTCATCACCTCTCAGCCGAAAGCCACCTCCAAGCTCCCCAATGGACACCGAGCCCCGAGCCAAGAGCACCGTGGCTGCTCCTCCGCCGCCTCCAACGGACTTTCCGTGGCGTCCAAATTGCGCCCGTTGCCACCCAGGCCGAGCCCTCTGGATGACAGGGGCAAGAAGCTGGAGCTTGACCGAGGCCGGGCCTCCAAGCGCAGCGACACACTGCGCGCCTCTGCCTCCCGCCGCGGCCCGGTCAAGGCAGACCACGCCCTCAAGGTGCCCGGCTGCCCGCAGGCTGGCACCATCTCTGGCAGTGCCTCCTTCACCATGCCACCTGGCGTCCTCCTGGGTGGGCCGGACTCAGACCGCTGGAGCGGCAACCTGCTGCGCTCCAAGTCGATCAGCATCGGCGACCTGAGCCAGTCCGGCAGCCGCGGGGAGGAGCAGCTGAGCGCCGTGCTGAACCGGCTTGCTCTCCGGGACCGCAGCCCATCGTGCAGCCACAAACACGGCCTGGGCGCCCTGGCCCTGAAGAGGAGCTCATCTCTGCGGAGAGTCAACGTCACCCCCGGGGCAGATGGGAGGCCATCGCCCACGCTGCTGTCCGTCCGCACGGAGGGCTGCCCCAGGACTCGCGCCCTCGACCCGCAGGCCACGGAATACGCTCGCTCCCAAGACGTCCCGGTATCCACCAGCCCACCCCAGAGCAAGGGCCCTGTTCCGAGCAGGCTGGAGGAGAAGGCCACTGCTGTAAGGGACTGGCAAGGGGTGCCCAGCAATGATAATCTTTGGGGAAATGGGGGGCCCCAGGCTTTACAGTAGGGTACACGGTGTGAAGAAAGTAGATAGAAGGAACTTTCTTAACCTTAGAATCCAGGGCTGTCTAGGAAACTGATTGGCAGTAGATCCAGGGGCAAACTGAAGAAAGTAATTCTCTGCAGCACATGTAGATTCATTTTTGGCATCTCTGTATTTAAGCAGTTGCCTGGGAGTTGTAGGCACGAAGGAATTCCCTGTGGCAGAAGGGTCCTGGATTCCTCTTCTGTCCTGCACCCCTCACAGCCAAAATACTTTGTCCCTCCTCAGCCAAAATACTTTGCAGAATGCTTTCCCCTTCCTCCTCCCTTCCTCCCTGGCTGCTAAGAATCCCGCGTCCTGGGTTTCCATACTAGACATGGAGGACCAACCTCTTAGCAAGCTAGTGCTTAGAAAACAAAGTGTGGGATACTTACTATTTATTCAATTTATATTCCGCCCTTTATCCAAAGATGTCAGGGCGGTTCATAAGATAAAAATACAGGACAAAAGGACAAAATAGATAGTTAAAACCAAAATGAAACAATAACCCCCACCCCAAGAAACACATTTAAAAGCTATAACTTTTGTGGCACTATGGGGAGTACGTTGCCGTGAAGTGCAGTCACAGTTGCCATTTTGGTTTGTCTTAAAGCAGGATTGGTGTAACCTGTGGCCCTGCAAATGCTGCTGAGCTCCAGCTTCCACTCTCCCTGACCATTGGCCATGGTGGCTGGGGCCTACCGGAGTCCAGCAACATCTGGAGAGCCAGAGGTTCCCACTCCCTCCTTTAAAGGGAGGAGATAAGACAAATTGGTGGATGACTTTTGTTCATCTCTTGATCGCCTGATAAAGCTCCCATGTTCAGTAGCAGTATACCGCTGAATATCAAATGCTGGGGACAGGCTGTTGCCTTCACAATCTGTTTGTGAGTGTCCCAGCATGAGCCGACTCAACCTCTGCTTGCACACCAGGACTTCTTTCTCTCCTCTCCTGGTGCATCCCCCTTAACCCCCCAAAATAATTTCCCCAGAGGGTTGCGTGAGCAGGAATTCACACTCGCTGGATTTCCCTTGATGTTTATGCTGTCCGCTCCCGCTAGTTTTTAACTACTTTGTTTCATGTTCCTCCCAGGCAGACATGCACACACGCAGGACTCTCCTTGGCAGGCGGCTAAGTATCTCTAACAGAATAGACAGCCACAAGAGTTCCCAGCATTCCTTGGGGGTGAGTCTGTGGGGGGGGGGGGAAGAGCACCGTAGTCGTTAAGCTGGTTTTAAGTGGCTCAGCTGCATTAGACACACTTAAGTGGGTTTATCGGCCATGGAACCTTGCAGGTTGTGCTTCGGTGAGTCGGACAGAGATCCTTCTCTGAGAATTCGCAGGAAGCCACCACCAAAGGAAGTTTAGGGGGACTTGTGGTAGTTTGCCTGGTTTAGATTTGAACTTTCCTTATACTACTAAGGCAGAATACTGGCCCTTCTAGTTCAGTATTGTGCGCAGTAAAGGGCAGCAGCTCTTTGGGATTTTCCATCCCTGCCTGGAGATGTCAGGACCATCTGTGTATAAAAGCAGATGCTCTACGCCTCTGAACTATCCCTCCAAAAGAATAATAACCATTGAATGGGTTCCTGTAGAGCTGCCCCTAGCTCTCCCTTTGCCTCATAGGAAGGCTGCCTCTGTATCCTTCATATCATTTACTTACAGTCCTGTAAATACTGGCAGATGGCCAGCATGGATCTGGTTCCCCAAGGCAGGAGGGTGGAGTTCTGGCCTGACTCCCACCACATGCCAGCTGCTGGGAAGTGAGACAGCACAGGCCTGGCTCCTTACAGCAAGGCGCTTTGGGTGTCGTTCGGGTGGCAGTGAGAAACTTAGGAAGCCTCTGTATACAGAGTTGAGTTTTATCGGAACTGACTCTTGAGGGTTTCAGGCGGTTGACATCCCCAGGTCTTCTTGGAGAGGCCAGAGATTGAGCCTGCAACCTTCTGCATGCAAGGCAGATGCTTCGCCACTCAGCTGCAGCCCTCCTCACTCTCAACAGTGGTCCAGACAGAGAGGAGGGCATAAGAAGCTGCCTTCTCTTGAGTCCACCTAGCTGCTCAGTATTGCATATACTGACTCCAGGATTTCAGGCAGGTTTGTCTCCCAGTCCCACCTGGAGATGCTGCTGGGATTGAACCTGGGACCTTTTGCAAGGCAGACGCTTTCCCCATTGAGCTATGCCCCGTCCCCAAGCGGTGATGGCTGTTCATTGTGCTGTCACCCACACACATGGTTTTCTTTTCTTCTTTCTGTTTATTGCATGGTGAAAATCAGTGAAGCTTTTTGTGGACAAACGTCGTCTCAAGGAGCAGCCTCTGCACAGTTGCATTGCAAGCTGCTTCCACTGGTCCATCTGCCCCTGTTGGAGCCATCTCAGGAGATGCCTCCGTGTGGCCTCTCCAACACTTGAAAGCAGGAGGCAGATGGGAGGGAGGGAGGGAAAGGAGACTTTTCCTTGGTGATGGCCTATCGAAAATCACATTTGTTTCCATAGAAACAGATGCATGGAACAAAATGTATAGAGTTAGCAGATGTCTCCCCTAAATCTTTTCTGTGAGTGCAGGCAGGGACGGTCTTTTATTGGAGGGGGTGGCGATGGCTTAGGGGAAGGCACATTCTCAAATGTGCCCATTTTCTTCCACTGCTGTCCCAAGCTGGCAGCCTTTTGCTGAACCTGGACTGATTTGGGGGTAAAATGTCCACGCCCAGCTCTTAGCTCACTATCTGCACCCAGCTTCCCCCGCTAGTGACTCTGGTCGACTCAGGTGCTGACATCTACCAGAGTTGTAACGGCTAATTAATTCCCTGGGGCAGGGATTCTCTTGCGCAGTTTTTATAGGTCTGTGTAACTATCCGACTTGCCCTGCCCAAGGTAGCTTTTGGGGAATGTCCCATTGTGCCAAGGTGGGTTGGCCCACTGAGAAGTCGCCCGAAGCAGTTGCCCGCTGGGTCTCGGGGCTTTTCTCGAGGACTCTGCAGGGGCCTCTTGGGAAGGCTGCTAGCCGTAACCCTGGTCACCCTGAGCTGTGTATATTTGCTTTGGTTGTGTTTTTATTGTGCCGCGCCGTTCCCTCCCTGGCTCTGCAGTTCCCCGAAAGCGTTGCTGCTCCCCAAAGTAGCTCTTCCTGCTAATTAATCCCGCCGAGATGAGCCTCCAGGAGGAGCCAGGAATAGCCAGGGGAAATCGGATCAGCTAATGAGCTGCTGGCTTATAGGGATGTGAGGGAGGGCCCGCCAGTCCTTTTCCCCGCTTGGCGCCGTGCAGGACGAGGGCTGCGCCTCTTTCTCGCCGGCTCTTCAAGCGGGAACGGGCAGCGGGGGAGCCATGCCGGGGCTCCAGGGAGCCACTCTGGTGGAGCTGCCCCGGAAGCTGCACCGCACGTTGGCCACCAAGCGGGAGCTTCATGGCCGAGTGGCGGACATCTCTGAGTCCGTGGTCCACACGGCGGTGATGGGGCTGCTGCTGATGACCAGTGAGGTAAACCCCCCCCCAATCTCTCCCCGTTGCTGCCACTAAGTTGATAATGTCTGACGCGGCTTCATTGCGTGGCTTTATTGTACAGAGGTGCCCTGAGCCTCTTTCTCCGTATCCTTTACCTTTTACCTTTTTGGTTCTTTGGCTGGATTTATACCATTCCGTTCCATATGGGACAGTTTTCATTGTAATGAAGGATGATTAAGAAACTTGACTATTAAAAAAAACCTGCTGTTTGCTGGGAGAATTTGAGGAACAGGGAGCTTTGGCCTATGGGACAAGGCTGCAGCTGAGAAGAGCGTGGAAAATGCTTTTCCTTGATTTCATAGTGGATGAGAGCAGCGCTTGTTGAATTATTTGTTTCTGACCCAGTAGTTGCCTTTAATTCTGGCCAGTGACTAGGGACCCAGTATGTTTGTGATGAGATGTTTCCCTCCTTCTCCTCTTCCGCCCACTGCAAGAAGAGGAGAGGACATTCTTAATAGCTGTTTGAAAGAGTTTTTTCTTGGAGGATCTACCCTGTGAGAGAAACCTGCATTTGCTGCAGTTCCCTTCTATATTACTAAATTCATACCCCACTTTTTCCTCCCAAAGTTGTCCAGAGTGGAAAACACACAAGCAAGAAAACAATCTGAACATCTTAAAAACACCACTCCAGTACAGATGCAGGCCTGCTTTTATTGCACCACACAGCTATTTAAAAATGAAGAGGCTTGGTCTTCTTTTGCAGTTGGTCTCCCTGATCTCAAGCTCTTCCTTCCCTCCACCACAAAAAAAGGAAACTGTGAAAAGCAACCAGTTAGTGATGTTGCTGGGATGAAATGGCTGTAGATCAGGGTACAACCTTCCTGTCAAGGGCCAATGGTCTAAAGAAGGGGTTGGCAGGATCTGTGGGGCTGCTGGACTCCAATTCCAGACGTTGCTGGACTCCCATCAGCCCTGGCCAGCAACATCTGCAGCGACACGGTGTCCCCCTTCAGCGGATACAGCAACAACTTCATATGCTCATACAGTTCTCTTACATTGGAGAAGTCCATAGTTCAGTTGATGAAGCCCTTCCTCTGCCTGCAGAAGGTTCAGTCCCTGGCATCTTGAAGTGGAAAAGATTCTGAAGCTCTAGAAAGGCATGGCAGTTGGTGTGGAGCCTATTGGGTCCTCTGGATGTTGCTCAGCTGCCTCCCATCAGCCCCAGACAGCAGGACCAATGTTAGGGAGTTGGATTCCAACAACGTCTGATCCCAAAAAGGTCTGAAGGGTGCCTGATTCCCTCCCCCTGGAGCTAAGGAAGGATTGGTATCCAGACTCGTTTGGGGGCATGCAGCTCCTGTTTCAGAACTTCTTGGTTGCAGTCTTTAAAAAATGCCCCAAGGGTGCCTCCCTCCCTCCCCCTCTTGATTGTGTTCAGATTTCCTTCCCGTCACGGCAAGTCGCACAATATAATTGTGTGTATTTAAATCCTCAGCGGTTACCGCTCAAGCTAACCTGCTTCAGAGCCGCTGTGATTTGCTCACTCCTTCTCTGCTCGAGATGACTAGGTAGGGGAGCTGGAACTCCTCCACAGCTGGAAGGGAGAGGTGGATTGATTTGAGAAGCCTGCAAAAGGCAGCTTGGCCAGAAACTGCAGTGGAACGACCCCTAGACCCTGGGGGGGGGGGGGGAGAGCTCTGGCAATGCCACAAAAGAGACCTGTGCCAGTCTTTGGGTTGGGATGCTTGCTCTGTATGTGTACTTTAGTACGGATGTATCTGTCCATTCTGCATGTGGAGACGTGAGACGAGACGAGCCTATTATTCCCGCTGTCACAACATGCAAACCATCCCTCCCTCTCTGTCTCTCTCGTTCACTCTGTCTGTTGTTTTTGTTTTTTCCAGACGCATCACACTCTCCTGCTGGGCTCTGGGCACATAGGTCTCCGCAACCTTGGCAACACGGTAAGAAGTGGGCGCTTAGCCTCCCCTGCCCCAGGTGAAGAGAACTCCCCCCCCCCCCCTGCATAAGGGACTTGTCACAAAGGTTTCTTTTGAAAGGCCCCAACAATGTGCAATTTTTGTTATTCAAAAGATGCCTTAAAATAACTGGCATTGAGAAGTCAAACTTGGTAGGAGGCGAGGTAGCCGTGTCAGACTTGCCACAATGAGAGCAGCAGAAGCGATGTCTCTTATTGAGTTTGTTGTGCGTGTGTTGCAAAGGTGGCAAATCTTTTCTGGGTTGGTGGGTGAGATCTGCATCTTTCCCACCCCTGGAAGGCCACATTTGACAGGTGGGTGGCGTTGCCCACCTGCCAGTTGCCTGGATCCGCAGTGGCATCTTGCAATGCAGCGCTTTGAAGCCCTGACTGTTGGGACTTCAAATCGTAGCATGGGGCTGTTTGAAAGCCCTTTTGAAAACGGCCCCAGCTGCTCTTTAAAACACCAGAGGCCACATTTGACAACCTGGTAGGCCAAGATCGGCCTGTGGGTTCCCCACCGCAGATGATTTTGACCTTTCTTTGTGTATTATGTTCATATTCTGCACAACCGCTCTGTGCCGTGTACAGAAAACAAGTTTGGAATTCTGCATCCAGGTGTTGCTGAAGGAGGTGAGGTTGGGTGGTAGGCTCCACAAATGTTCTGCACTAAGCACCAAAATCAGACGCAGGACCCAGCATCTTTGGAAACTCGGTGGGATTTTAGGTGCTGCCTGAAGCCAGCTTGCAACCCTGCCGCTTCAGTCCCCGTTCCTAACCCTTGATCCCCGTCTGGAAGTTGTGGGAGCCTAGCAACAAGGACACAGACACCCAGCAGCTGTGCCAACCCCAGCATAACTAAGAGCATACACTGTGGTTGGTTGCTCCAAAATGGTAGCACACTCCTGTTTCCCACCACCACCAGGAGGGGAAAAGGGGAGAGCATGGAAGTCAGGATTGCTGACTAGGAATATGGGTGTTTTATTGCATTCTGCACTGGAGCACTAGGTAGCGGATGTGCAGTTCACAGTTGTTCCCCCTCCTGTCCAGGCACTGACTCATCCCAGGCCTTCTTTGCTCCAGCAAGGTTTTATTTATGTAAAGGCATTTAAAAACAGCTTTTTTATTACAGTCGTACCTTGGATCCCGAATGCCTTGCAAGTCAAGCATTTTGGCTCCCAAACGCCGCAAACCCGGAAGTGACTGTTCCTGTTTGCAAACTATTTTTGGAAGCCAAACATCCGATGGGGCTTCCACAGCTTCTGATTGGCTACAGGAGCTTCCTGCAGCCAATCCAATCAGAAGCCGTGCTTTGATTTCCATCTGTTTTGGAAGTCGAATGGACTTCCGGAACGGATTCTTTTCGACTTCCAGGGTACGACTGTATTATTATTCACTAAACAGTGTGCAACATAAAAACAATAGGTTGTAGCCAATGCAAATCCTATTCAGAGTAGACCTATTGAAATTAATGGACCTAAATTAGGTGTGTTGGTTTTTGAAATATTTCTTACTGTGTTTTCAAGAATAAGGAAATACATCAGCGGAGGAAGTTACCTGTTGAGTAAACTATCTTATATATCCATGTATAAGACAATTTGTTTTTCCCAAAAAATAATGTCAAAATTTATGGGGCGTCTTATACACGGATAGTGCCGAGGGTGTACTGGTGATTGGTTGTTGCCGCGAACAGGAATGTTTCATTGGGATAGGAATGTTGATTTGTGTATGCGGCGAGGGCTGTTGCTGATAGGCTGCTGCTGTGGTAAGTGGCCAGTTGAATGGCAGTTGATGGCTGGTGATTGTTTTTGTCCCCCCCCCCCAAAAAAAACCCCTCAAAAACTGTGGGCAATCCACTCCAAAAAAAGCTGAACAACTGAGGACAACTGTCCGCAAAAAAACCCTCAACAACTGTGGGGCACCCCCCCCATTTTCTTAAACCTGAGTCCCCAAAAGGGGGCATCTTATACATGGGGGCATCTTATAGATGGAAAAATACGGTATGTTGATACAATTGCATTACACAATTGTACTTCCCTTAGTCAGCAAACAACCATTCGGAGAGCCTTTGTAACAAACTAACTAAATGAAACAAAACTAAATCTCCTGCCATGTTGCTTTCCCCCCGCTCTGAGTTGGACCAACATTGGATACACCCCAATGGGAGGGGGGTTTATTCAACTTGTTTTTTCTCAGAGTAGACCCGTTGAAATTGATGGCAAAGACAAAGTAACTTCATTCTGTAATACAAGGGTAAGGACAGAAAATGTCTCGTTTTCAAGTCCCCGCCCTGTGATGTTCTGCAGGGTGCTGTGTTGGAGGTAGAATTTTCCCAGCTGATTTAAAGGTTCTCCCAGGACTATACAGGGGCAGGTGACCTTTCAGGTAGCTGCATCCTGTATGTCTATACACCATCCCTTTTGGGGGAACGGGAATGCTGCAGGCCATGATGATACCCCCATTGTATCTCCCCCTCCAGTGCTTCATGAATGCTGTGCTTCAGTGCCTGAGTAGCACCAAGTCCCTGCGGGACTACTGCCTCCGTCGGGAATTCCGGCAGGAACAGCCCAGCGCTCTGCGGACCCAGCAGGAGCTGACCGAAGGTAAAGGGGGGAAGAGGAAAGACCCTGCCCTGCTTTTTCTGTTGTTGTTTTTCTTCCTGTCGGCAGAGTCGGTTATGTAACCAGATCACTGTCTGAACGAGCTTCAGCTAAAAAGGATCCTTGTAGTGAGCCAGCAATCTAAATTGGTCTCTGGAGGGCCTTAATCCAATCCCAGTTGACCACTATTATATAAGTACCTCTGCCTTGAACAAAGTGTTATATAATTAGAGGACCTAATTCCAGCACTATCCTGTCCTGTCCCTTTCTCACCTGCGAGGTATTCATAGGCCACCGTCTCTGGCCTTCAGCTTGCAAAAACATATTACAGGAAACACCTAAATAAATATTGTGGGACAAACTGCCCAGGCTTATAATCCACAATTTTGAGGTGTGGGGTGGAATGGTGGGACAGGGAGAGGATTATGAAAGTCACTCCTAAAGGAGCGGGCGTTTGATATTGCATTGTGTTTGCACATCTTTTTCCATTGCTCCAGGCCCTCCTCGGACCCCCTTGATAGTTTTCCTCCAGCAGTATCTTTGAGCCTGTCCTATTGGGAGGGAGAGGGTCTAGCTATGAGCTCTGCCTCTGCCACAGTCTTCCCTGTGCGGCCTTGGACAGGCCAGCTACCTAACTCCAAGCCCCAATTCCTCATTTCATAGAGTTGGAAGAGACCACAAGGGCCATCGAGTCCAACCCCCTGCCAAGCAGGAAACACCATCAGAGCACTCCTGACATATGGTTGTCAAGCTTCTGCTTAAAGACCTCCAAAGAAGGAGACTCCACCACACTCCTTGGCAGCAAATTCCACTGTCGAACAGCTCTTACTGTCAGGAAGTTCTTCCTAATGTTTAGGTGGAATCTTCTTTCTTGTAGTTTGGATCCATTGCTCCGTGTCCGCTTCTCTGGAGCAGCAGAAAACAACCTTTCTCCCTCCTCTATGTGACATCCTTTTATATATTTGAACATGGCTATCATATCACCCCTTAACCTCCTCTTCTCCAGGCTAAACATGCCCAGCTCCCTTAGCCGTTCCTCATAAGGCATCGTTTCCAGGCCTTTGACCATTTTGGTTGCCCTCCTCTGGACACGTTCCAGTTTGTCAGTATCCTTCTTGAACTGTGGTGCCCAGATTTGTAAGACAAAACCAGGAATGGTAGCATATTTGTCGTGTTTTGAGGAAGAGGAAGCAAAACAAAATTTGCTGAGTGTTTTCCCCAGTGTAAAAATGGAGAAGGAGAAAGGGAACAGCTCCTTTATTTTCTTTTTTGTGGCTCTTCATTCTCCAGCCTTTGCAGATGTCATTGCCACTTTATGGCACCCCGATTCCATGGAGGCCGCCAACCCCAGCCGCTTCAAAGCCGTCTTTCAGAAATACGTGCCATCCTTCACAGGATACAGGTGAGGCAAGTTGGGGTGCCCGTTGCCTTATCCCTGCCCCAGTGCGGCTGCACATTTCTTACCCACCCCAACATTCCCCCACCCCGGCCTGCCCAACCCTTCTGCCTTTCTTCCTTTTCTAGCCAGCAGGACGCTCAGGAGTTCTTAAAATTTCTCATGGATCGGTTGCATGTGGAGATTAACAGGAAAGGGCGCAAGACTCCCAGCATCCTCTCTGACGCCAAGCGACCCTCAGTACTAGAGGACACGGACACCTTGAGGTGAGTGCAGAAAATGTGGTGCCGTCTTGTGAGCTGTACAGAAGAAACTGCTCTATACCACAAATCGGAGCATGCTTCTATTTTTTAAAGGGGAGAGGGCAGGGATTGAACCTGAGACCTTTGGCTTGCGAGGCGGGTGCTCTACCGCACAGCTACAGTTCCTCCCTGAATGTATCAAGCTGCTGTATACCAGGTCATCTATCCCAGTACAGTCAAGTTGCATCATCCGGGCATTTTACTTACACAAATTCAGCTTTACATGCCCAGCTGCTGCTCCATTCCAGCCTTTTTCTTCTGCCTCCATCTCTCTCTCTCTCTCTCTCTCTTACTCACCTCCCCCCTCCTCCCTTCTGCTGCTCAGTTTCACATGGGGGAGTGAGGGGAGGTAGCAGAAACATGGGGGAGGCCTCCCCATGGGACTTCTCCACCACCAGCAGCCAAATGAAAAGTAACTTTGGCTATGCATGGTTTTCACATATATATGCAACACCTGGAACTAAACCCTTGCATGTGATGCAACTTAACTGCATTGTCTGCTGATAGTGGCTCTCCACAGCCTCAGGTTTTTGGCAACTCTGCTATCTAAGAGCTATTATGTTTTGTTACGGTTTACAGTCATATCTCGGGTTGAAGTCGCTTCAGGTTAAGGCTTTTCGGGTTGCACTTGGTGGCGACCCGGAAGTAACGGAGCGTGTTACATCCGGGTTTCGCCGCTCGCGCATGCACAGACGCTCAAAATGACGTCATGCGCGGAAGCGATGAATCGCAACCCACACAGATGCGGGGTCACGGGTTGCGTTCGCTTCAGGATGTGAACGGGGCTCCGGAACGGATCCCATTCGCATCCAGAGGTACCACTGTATGTAAAGTGATTGTTTGAATGATGCCAGTTTCTACTATTGACACAATATATGCCGCTTTTCAGCCAAAAGAGACCCGCAAGTCAGCACACAAAATAATAGATACATAAATGCCAACACAAATGATAAAAATTCAAAATAATTAACATTTGAAGAGTGTTTGACTGCGTTCGTTTTCCTGCCAAAGAGGCAAAGAGCATTCCCCCCCCCCCCAAAAAAAATTGGCAGCAAGATCAAATCTTTAAGCAGCGGCTCCTCCTTTTAAGAGTCCCAGTTAGGGAGCAAGGCAGATGGAAAAGCTTGCCCAGGTTGATTCCAGGAGTCTTTCCCATGACTGGAGAGTCTTGGAATTGGATCTGGAACTGCTACAGTGGTACCTCGGGTTAAGTACTTAATTCGTTCCGGAGGTCCGTTCTTAACCTGAAACTGTTCTTAACCTGAGGTACCACTTTAGCTAATGGGTCCTCCTGCTGCCGCCGCGCCGCCGGAGCACGATTTCTGTTCTCATCCTAAAGCAAAGTTCTTAACCTGAAGCACTATTTCTGGGTTAGCGGAGTCTGTAGCCTGAAGCGTATGTAACCCGAGGTACCACTGCATATGCAAAGCACAGGCTCTGCTACTGCTTTATGGCCCCTCCCCTAAACACCACCTCAGAAGAGAGAGGAGATCATGCTAGAAGGGGCTTCCCAAGGAAGCTGAATGTTGGAAGATTCAGGACAGACCAAAGAAAGTCCTTCACACAGTACAGAGAGTTAACCCGTGGAACTCACTCCCACAAGACGAGTGGTGGCCAGCAACTTGGATGGCTTTAAAAGAAAATTAGGCAGGTTCATAGAGGAGAAGGCTCTCAATGGTTGCTTGCCACAGTGTCTGTGTTCTCAATGGTTGCTTGCCACAGTGTCTGTCAGAGGCAGTTGCTGGGAAGCGCAACTGAGGAGAGTGCTGCCACTTGCAGGCTTCCCAAGGGATCTGGTCAGCTACAGTGAGAGCGGGCCTTGATGGGCCTTCTGGTCCTGCAGGGCTTTTCTTATGTTCTTACAATGGGCTCATATTTCCTGGTCCAGTGGCCTGTCCTAGTGCAGGGTGTTTCTGACCTACCTGGGCTAATGTGGTGAACAGTTGGGTCTGACCTCCCAGTGTAGCTGAACTACTAGCAGCGCTCAGAGTGTGTCTGAGCACATAAATGCTGGAGGCTGGGTTTCTAGTCACCGCTTGAAGCCTGATTCATACTTGCATCTCCATTGCTCAGTGCAGAGCTTGGATGTGAGAATTGCCATGCTTGGAAAACGTTCGTGTGTGGAGGAGGTGTTTGATGAAATCTTCCCTGCGGTGACTGGTTGTTGCTTACTTAATAATAATAACTAGCCGTTCTGTAGCACTCCAGTTTTCAAGTGACATTGCAGACATTCTCAGGTAATTTTTACAACACCCCCGTAACCTGGACTGGTATCGTCACACCCACGTTTCAGATGGAGTCTGAGACTGGCTTGCCAAAGACCATCTAGCGAGGTTGCTCCTCAGGCAAGATTTGAACCAGGAGCTTACAGGTTCACAGCTCAGTCTCTTACCCCCATGCCAGCTATCAACTTGCTGCCACTGAGCTTCCAAATTTCAGGGGTTGATGGGCCTCCAGTTCACCATCAGTGCCTGGGATTGTAAGCTCATCAGGGGCCTGTTTTGGCTTTCTTCTGCAGTGATGCATTGGTACTGATGTTGCTGAATTAAAATAATAATCGTTTTGCAGGTGGGCTCTGCTTCCTCCTGTTCTCTGCCCCGGTAACCAATGCCCCACCTCCATCCAACCCTCTTCCACTTCCTGCTCATGTTGCTCACACTCTCCTCTTGGGTTTCTTTCCTCCCCCCCCCCCCCAGTGATGACGAACAAGCCAACCAGATGTGGAAGCGCTACCTGGAGCGAGAAGACAGCAAGATAGTAGGTGAGCAGGTGTTGTTTCTTGCACAACCTTGGGCTGCCAGCTCCCATCATCCCTGACAGTTAGCCATGGACTGATGGGAGATGGAGTCCGGCAATCCCTGCCGGGCCACAGGTTTCCCCCATCCCTGCCCTACAGCATGGGAATGGTCTGAGCTGAGCCATAAGGTCGAAATGATTTGCCTGTGACTAAGCCAGTCTAAGAATCGCCCACCTGGTCACACAGGAACATGAGGGCCACTCAAGGGTAGACCCAAATTCAAATGCCAGTGTGCAACTCCTTCAGGGTGCTTTTGATTCCATCTATTATCAGCTTGAAATGCTCCCTTGGAGCCAGAACGCATGAGCTGTAGCAGAATGTGCAAGTCGAACGCTGTTTTTAAGCAGGCCCACAAAGTAACAGAAGCATTTCTTTCTCTCTCTGCGCTAGATCTCTTTGTCGGCCAGTTGAAAAGCTGCCTCAAGTGTCAAGCGTGTGGCTACCGGTCGACCACGTTTGAAGTTTTCTGTGACCTCTCCCTGCCTATCCCAAAGGTAGGCTCCTAGTGTCGTCACGGCAGGCTTCAGGGCAGATGCTGTTAAGTGACTGATGAAGCTTCCCTACAGCAAGTCAGATAGCTAGCCTGGCTAGCTCAGAACTGTCCACTAATATGACTGGTAGCTTAAGGGATCCTTTTTAACTGGAGAGTTAATCTGGGAATCCTCTGGAGTGTTTTCTCTTTTAACTGGTTAACTGGTCAAAGTATTGGGGTTTTCCCCCTATCCTGTAAGCCAGGAGTAGGGAAGGTGGGACTTTCCATATGTTGCTGAACTCCAGTTTCCATCATCCCTGATGACTTTATACTGGCTGGGGATGATGGGAGTTGGAGTCCTTTGAGCTCTGGAGGGCTACAGATTCCCAATTGCTGCTGTGAACCACTTCAAGAGAGAGGGTTTTTTTATAAAAAAGAAAAGGTGGTGATTTTAAAATTCAGATTCCTGGTTGTCATTTTGTGTTTATCTACTCATGAGCAATGTCAGAAATGGGCCGCCCACCTGTCAGTCCCCTGTTGCTACACTGACATCAGGCGATGCTTCCTTTTGAAGCCTCAGTTGTCAGGACTTTCAAAGCCCCCCATGTTTGGTGTGGTGTAGTGGTTAAGAGTGGTGGACTCGTAATCTGGTGAACCGGGTTCGCTTCCCTGCTCCTCCACGTGCAGCTGCTGGGTGACCTTGGGCCAGTCACACTTCTCTGAAGTCTCTCAGCCTCACTCACCTCACAGAGTGTTTGTTGTGGGAGAGGAAGGGAAAGGAGAATGTTAGCCGCTTTGAGACTCCTTAGGGTAGTGATAAAGCGGGATATCAAATCCAAACTCTTCTTCTTCTTGCAAACTACTGGACTGTGGACCTTTCCTATAATTTTGCAGTGGCTCAGAAGCAGCAAGAAGGAAAAGGGAGGGGGTTTGGCCATCTGAGCAAAGGGACTTGACATCCCCTTGAGCAGGGGAGGTAGACTGAGCTGGGGGAGGAGAGGTTCCTGCACTCAGCTTCTGGGTAAATTTTGGCACTTGCTGGCCTGGCAGTGGGGCAGAGGGACTGCCAGAAGTGGAGATCTTCATCCCTGCGTTTGTTTTTTACGTGTGAGCACTGATGTTTGTAAGCCTCCTGGAACGTTCAGCCTAGTGGATAGGGTGGTGGTAAAGATGATCTTTCCAACCAAACCCTTGCCCTGATTTCACAGAAAGGCTTCACCGGTGGGAAGGTATCTCTGCTAGACTGCTTCAGCCTTTTCACCAAGGAGGAGGAGCTGGATTCTGAAAACGCACCAGTAAGTTCATCGTGCTTTTCTGCCACGTGGGTGATGGCATTAGCAGTAGCACCTGTTTTATTGAATTTGTGGTGTCTTTTTGTTTAAATGATAATTGTCTCACTGTTTAAGAGGTTTTTTTAATAAAAAAATCTCCAGTGGTTTATAAAAGCTTTTACAGAAATAAAATGAAGTATAAGCATCTTTTCTTCTTCTTCTTCTTCTTCTTCTTCTTCTTCTTCTTCTTCTTCTTCTTCTTCTTCTTCTTCTTCTCTCTCTCTCTCTCTCTCTCTCTCTCTCTCTCTCTCTCTCTGAGCAGGTGTGTGACAAATGCCGGCAGAGGACCCGAAGCACCAAGAAGTTGACCATCCAGCGCTTTCCTCGCATCCTTGTGCTACGTATCCTTTCTGTATTCTCTCCCCCCCTCCCCGGCTCAACTTCCCCCAAGAATTGGGAGCCAGAGCTGCAGCTGGCGGTAGAGTGCCCAAAGTATTCTGTTTGTATTTTATCTGCAGATGTAGAAGCCACTTTGCAACCAAAGGTTACCAAAGCGGCGTACAGAAAAATATCAAGTTGAAATCCCAACTCAGTAAACTACAAGGAACAATAGCAATTTCTACAGTTGTACAATTGTTGTCCTGTAGTATGACTGCGCCACACTGCAGGGAGAAAGTGGCTGCTTAGAACAGTCTGTTAAAAATGTTAAGATGGTCAAACTGGCCTACTTTTCAGGCTGGTTCTGCAGAATTACACAAAGTACTTGGGATAAGCAATATATACAGTCATACCTCATGTTATGTTTGCTTCACGTTGTGGCTTTTCAGGTTACGAACACTGCAAACCCGGAAGGGTTTATTTCCGGCTTCGCCGCACGCGCAGAAGTGATCTGCGCACTTTGTGCATGTGCAGAAGCACACTATCTTTCTTTTTTTAAAAAAATATTATTAATTTTCCAACAAAATTATACAATTTTATCCAAATTTTAACAAATAAAATTTTACCATCAGCTTCTCTGGTAATCATCCATAGTTATTCTTCAGTACGCATTCCCTTCGTTGTATTGCCATTTATCTTCCCTCCCCCTTCTATTTCTTTTTGACAATACATCTTAACTTTTACAGTGCTTCTTGAAACCCCACTACCGTTGTTTGCACATCACACACATTTTTCAGATATTCCACAAACTTTTCCCAGTCTTCGGTAAACTTTTGGTCTCTCACATATCTTATTTTCCCAGTTAGTTTATCCAATTCAGCATAGTCTGTCAGTTTCATTCTCCATTCTTGTATCGTTGGTATTTCCTCTTGTTTCCATTTCTGGGCCAATAAAATTCTTGCTGCCGTAACTGCATACTGAAAAAGTTTACAGTCCTTTCTTCTTATTTCTTTCCCTGTAATCCCTAAAAGAAAAGCTTCTGGTTTCTTTACAAAAGTATATTTTAACATCTTTTTCAATTCATTATATATCGCTTCCCAGAAACTCTTCACTTTCTTACACTCCCACCACATATGATAAAACGTTCCTTCTTTTTCTTTACATTTCCAACGCTTATTACATGTCTTATACATTTTTGCTAATTTTACTGGTGTGATGTACCATCTATAAAACATTTTCATCACGTTTTCCTTCAATGCCATGCATGCAGTAAATTTTAGATTTTCTTTCCGCAATTTGCAGAAGCACACTATCACGCTTCGTGCAGACACAGTAGCGGCACTCTACTTACGGACTTTTCAGGGTGTGAATGGCACCCCGAAACGGATCACGTTCATAAGTAGAGGTACTGCTGTAAATAGAAATCGGATGCTTTCCTGGGTTTCCTAAGGAATTGGGGATTGGCTTCTTCTGGCCTCTAAATAGGATGCCGCCAAGGCTATTCTGGCTTGGGTTTTCTTTTATGATGAAGCATCAGGTTATGCTGCACTGATGTGTGTGATACTCGGTATCATGCTCCTTTCCACTCCTGCTGAGTTTAGGGGAGAAGGCAAGAGGTGTATTCCAGAGCAGTGGGACCAATGGTCAAAGTGCCCTCGCTGCACTCTGCACAAGCATTACAGTCCTTCTCCAGGTTGAGTTCTGGAGAAAACTGTATATAATAAAATGGTTTGTGCAAGGTTTTGCAATACAAGTGGATGCCAGAAAGCTGCTGAAGCCCACCTAGCCCCCTAGAACAGCTTGACGCATGAAGCGACAAATTTATATAATACAGTGGTACCTCGGGTTACATACGCTTCAGGTTACAGACTCCACTAACCCAGAAATAGTGCTTCAGGTTAAGAACTTTGCTTCAGGATGAGAACAGAAATCGTGTTCTGGCGGCACGGCAGCTGCAGGAGGCCCCATTAGCTAAAGTGGTGCTTCAGGTTAAGAACAGTTTCAGGTTAAGTACGGACCTCCAGAATGAATTAAGTACTTAACCCGAGGTACCACTGTATACATTTCATTGCATTTATATCCCACCTTTGCTCCAAGGAGCTCAAGGTGGTGTGCCTGGTTGTACGCCAGTGTGGTATAGTGGTTAAGAGTGGTAGTCTCGTAATCTGGTGAACCGGGTTCGTGTCTCCGCTCCTCCACATGCAGCTGCTGGGTGACCTTGGGCCAGTCACACTTCTCTGAAGTCTCTCAGCCCCACTCACCTCACAGAGTGTTTGTTGTGGTGAGAGAAAGGAGATTGTTAGCTGCTTTGAAACTCCTTAGGGTAGTGATAAAGCGGGATATCAAATCCAAACTCCTCCTCTTCTTCTCTCCTGCCCCGTTTTATCCTCACAACAATCCTGCAGGGTAGGTTAAGCTGAGAGGCAGTGACTGGCCCCTAAGGACACCCAGAGAGTTTAATGACCGAGAGGGGATTTGAACCCAAGTCTCCCAGCACTTTTAATTGCTTCGCCATCACAGGCTCGGAACAAACATAAGGATGGTGCTTAAACCCGTGAGATTCATTTAGATGCACACCTGCCATCAGGTGTAGAATTGGAAGGATGAGTTTACCTTATTTTTTATTAATCATTTATTTACGGCATTTACACCACCTTTAGGCAAAAAGGTTTTTAGAGCAGCTTACAAAAAACAAATACTATCCCTGCCGTGTGGCTCACATTGTTAAAGGACATGACACACAAGGAAAAAAGAAAGGGAGGAGGAAAAAGCAGGCTTGAGTACTTCAGGTTACAGCCAGTTATATTGGTTCATGTGTTTTTTTCCATCATCGTCAACCACTTTGAGAAACAGACGGTGAAAAGCAGGATATCAGTTTTGAATAAACAAAATTCTTTAACTCACCCTACCCCAGACCTCAACCGGTTCTCCACCACCCGTTACTCCATTAAGAAATGCTCCGTGTTTGTGGATTTCCCCCTCCAGCAGCTCAACCTGAAAGAGTTTGCCAGCGAAAAGGCCGGTGAGTTGGCGTGCCAGGTCTGGGCCAATCCCTCCTGTGCCGTCTCGGGGCCTGCCTGCCAGAGAAGGGGAAGTCTGAGCTCCTCCTGTTCTCTCTCCCTGTTCCAGGCACCCCTGTGTACAACCTCTATGCCCTGTGCAATCATTCTGGCAGCGTCCACTACGGCCACTACACAGCCTTCTGCAAGGACCAGTCTGGCTGGCGGGTTTACAACGACTCCCGGTGAGCAAAGAGAAGACGATGGCTTTCCTTTCCAAATCTCCACTGCGCTGATTCTAGTCTAGTTCTAAGGAAGCTTTCCTAGATCAAAAGCGAGGGTGTAAACACTCTCCAGGGTTTTATGGCAAACAACGCTGGTCAGGCAATCCAAATTCTGCGACCCGGGTTCGAAATGCGTAATTTCCTTGTTGAGTAATTCTGGGGAGGAGAATTCCCCGGACACTGAAGGCCTCTTCCATGCATCTCATAGGGAGATAGGGAGTAAGACCGTTGGTCCAGATCACTCAATATTGCCACGTCTGTCTACTACGGAGTGAGGCAGGTGTTTTCTCCAGGGCCTGCCTGGGGCGGGGGGGCGGATGCAAAGGATTGAGCCTGGAAACTTGTGCATGTAAAACACGCACTGAGCTGTGGCCCATCCTCCCAAAAAAGGAACCTGGGATATATAGGAAGCTGCCTTGTATTGAATCAGACCGTTAATTCACCTAGCTCAGTGCTGTCTGCTCTGACTGGCAGCAGCCCTCCAGGGTTTCAGGCAGGGGTCTGTCTCTCCCAGCCCTACCTAGAGATGCCCGGGATTGAACCTGGGACCTTCTGCATGCAAGGCAGATCCTCTCCCACTCTCATTCAGCCGCACTTGTTGAGGTTTCACACACACACACACACACACACACACACACACACACACACACACTCTCTCTCTCTCTCTCTCTCTCTCTCTCTCTCTCTCAGCTGTTTTGTAGGCATACGGAGTAGAAAAGTCTTTTTTTTTTTCTTAAATCAAACTGTGAAGGGCAGGAAGCTGAAAACTGCACCCTGTGCCAGCATTTTCCAACTCTGTGATTCCGCACCCGCTGTGGGACTGTGGCGCTCACCCAGGCCAGCTCTTTTATGGGTCAGAAGTCACTTCCTGAACCCTTCCTGCCTGTGGCCTGCTTCCTTGCACCATAAATCCTGAGCTCTGCTCTGGACCAGGATGCTAATATAATTAGGTAGCTGTACTAACTAAGTAGCTTAAGACACCTGTTCCTAATGTGTGCCCTGCTTGGCAAGGGTTTAAAGCAGGCCAGGCTGCTGCCTGAACACCCTTGATGCAGCCTTGCAGCCAACTGCAAAGCCATTCAAACTCGGCTGCCCTAGAACCCAAATTCTGCAGTGTGAACAGCTCAAGTTTTGCAACCAATGCAAAACAACAGCAAGAGGGTTGTATCCAACGTAGAGTAGACCCATTGAATTCAACAGGCATGACTGACTAAAGTTCATTGTTTTAATTAGCTGACTCTGAGCAAGAGTGAGCAACCAAAATCTCTTGTTTTCCTCACTGGCATGTCCCGCCCCCCCCCCCCGCTCTTTAGCACGATACAATCCTCTCCTGTTCATTATGGGATGCTGGATATTGGTGCCCTGCCCTCCAACCTCTCAGAGTCTTCTTTGGCCGTCACAGTGCTTTCTAAGATTTCATCTAGCATAGCTCATGTATCACCACAAAATCAAAATGGCTACAGAAAAATAAGAACCTGGCAATTAGATTGATGAATTATCTGGCCCATGCTACACCCTGTGACTTTGGCTTTCTTCTATACACTTGGCAGTGGTTATTAATTTTATTTAGTATCCTCTACACACATGGAAGGGACGCGGGTAGTGCTGTGGTCTAAACCACTGAGCCTAGGGCTTGCCGATTGAAGGTCAGCGGTTTGAATCCCTGCGACAGGGTGAGCTCCCGTTGCTCGGTCCCTGCTCCTGCCAACCTAGCAGTTTGAAAGCACGTCAAAGTGCAAGAAGATAAATAGGTACTGCTCCAGCGGGAAGGTAAACGGCGTTTCCGTGCGCTGCTCTGGTTCGCCAGAAGCGGCTTAGTCATGCTGGCCACATGACCCGGAAGCTGTACGCTGGCTCCCTTGGCCATTAAAGCGAGATGAGCGTCGCAACCCCAGAGTCATTCAAACTGTACCTAACGGTCAGGGGTCTCTTTACCTTACACACAAAAGTAGTGGGCAGGGAGGGGCGGCAGTGGGGCTGCAGTATAGGCGACTCCAAATTTCCAGTTGGTTCAAAATGCAATTGCTTATTTGACACTGGGAGGAGATGTGATCTCAATACCATCAGCTTTGGTTATTTACTGGTTTCTAGACTAAATTCAAAGTGCTGGTATTAACTTCCTAGAAGCAGCACACCATAAGGGCTGCCGTCTCCCGTGTGACCAAGTCTGAAGTTCATCTTAAGATGTTCCTTTACTGTAAGACAGATGTGGGGAACCTGAACTGCAGCTCCCTATGAGCCCCAGCAGATGTGATCAGTGGGCAAGGATGATGGGAGCAGGGGCAGACTTTCATATTTCACCAGCGCCCTTTGTGGATCCACCTCTTGCCTTCCAATCCGCTCAGTTCAGTACATCATAGTTGTGATGGTGCGGCAGAACTGGTCACTCTGCCTAAATCTGCCTCTGATGGGAGTTGTAGTTCTGCAACATCTGGAGGAGTATCCCAGGCGAGTAAGATGAGCAGGCAAGTAAGGTTTATCTGCTAATGTGCCATCCTTTCTCTCTCCCCCCCCCTTTTGCAGTGTGTCTCCCATCAGCGAGAACCAGGTCCCATCCAGCGAGGGCTACGTCCTTTTCTACGAGCTGGACGACATGCACTGGAAGAAGCAGTAATAGTATTGGAACCCAGCACTTTCGGCCCTGCCGCCCCTCTTACCTCATAGAGACTGGTGCTTGGGTCTTTTTTTAAAAAAAAAAATCATTTTAAAAAAGCGACGACGACAAAAAAAACAACAATAAAAAAACAAACGACACTGTGTGGGGTTTGTTTCTACGAGTGACCCGGGTCATCCACTTCTCCATATACGTTCCCAGGTTTCGTTTTTATTTTATTTTCCCCTCATTTGTTCTTTTTTTTAAATAAAATAAAAATCACCAGGTCTTAAGGCGGGATGGGAGTGAAGTGGTTTCAGGGCAAGGCCTGGCAGAGAGAGAGAGAGAGAGAGAGTGTGTATGTGTGGGAGCTTGTGAAGGGATGTGTGTGTGTGTGTGTGTGTGTGGGAGGAAGAATGCACAGAGCCTCCATTGTCCGTCCGCTTGCCCCCCCCAAGCCCTCAGGGGAAATAACATGCGCTTACCCCCCAGTCTGACTGTGGCAGCCACTACTGATTTTAAACGACTATGTGACTTTGTATATATAATGATGGGTTTGTACATAGATGACAAGAGAAAAATGAAGAGGTTGAAACTTTTTTTGTGAATAAATTTACTAAAAAAAATAATAACAAAAATGGTGTTTGTCTCACTTCTATTTGGGGGAAGGGGTCATTTTGGGGTATTGGCTTAGAGCAGGCTTCCAAAAACATCTGGAGGGCCGAGGTAGGCCAAAAACATCGGGAGGGCCGAGGTTGAGGAAGCCTGGTTTAGAGTGTCGGACAAGCACCCAGGAGAGATCAGGGTTCAAATCCTCACTCGACCATTATGCTCACTGGGTGACCTTTAGGCTGTGGAAACTCAGGCACTGGTCCCTTTGGATGAGAAAGAATTCAGGTACTTAATTATCATTTTTATTTCCAATTGTGAAATGGTTTACAGGTGTGAGTGTGTTCATTTTGTGTGTGTGTTTGTAACAATGCTTACATCTTGGCACAGAGTTCTGTGCAATCTAGAAGCAGGCACATGTTTTCTTGTTGCAAGACAAAAAACAGTGGTACTTTTTGTGCTAGCATAATGAAGCCTGACTGATTCCTGGGCAAAACTGTTAGAAGCATTAGTTGGTTGCTGGGGTGACCCCACCAGAGTCCAATTAGTATCTCTACTCATTTGGGATACAGGAAGCCCCAGAGAAGGGGTGTGCATCTCTCTCTGGGTTACTTTTTCTTTCTAAAATTCTCTGGTGTGTTTATAAAAAGTTTTTCTCTCCCTAGCCCTGAGAGTGTCATTTGTCTTTATTTGAGACTTCTGTGAACTAAAATATAATTGTCTTTAACACAGGAGACAAAGGAAATGTGTGTGTGTGTGTGAGAGAGAGAGAGACAGAGAGAGACAGAGAGAGACAGAGAGAGAATTGTATCCTAGAGATTATCAGAATGGCAGTGGTGTTTAGGGGCTTCTGTTCGGGTCAAGATTTAATTTTGAAGTGCATTATTTTCACTGTTACTGGGACTGTGTATTTTATTATTATACCTTATGAATTACAAGGGGATTGCTTAATTTTATTGTATATTTCTTAACTGTTTTTGTTAGCTTGTTTTTTATTGTTTAAATTTTGTTATATTTTGTAACAGTGAATTATGGCTTTTCCACACCATGAAAAAGACACGATAGCCAATGCTAGTTGATGGACAGTAGATTATTATTAATAATAAGTAACTTTGTTAGTTGCTTTGCCCAGGGAAACCCAAAGATGAATTCATTTCAGTGGGTTTACTCTTAGTACAGTTAGTTAGCTACAACCCTGGGAGATTTAAACTTCAACGTGCCATACTCAAAGCCACTTCCCATGCATTATCTAGTTGCTGTCCTTACAACAACTTTGTAAAGTAGGCTGTTGTTGTGCCCATATTGCAGATGGGGAACACTGAGGCTGAGTGTGTTTTGCTTAATGCCACCTTGTGAATCCTTGACCTTGATACCTCCTCTTGAATCACACAAAGACAGATAGCTCTGAGCATTTAAAATTCCAATGTCTATCAATCACATATGTTGTTGTTGTTTAGTTGTTTGGTTGTGTCCGACTCTTCATGACCCCATGGACCAGAGGACGCCAGGCACTCCTATCATCTACTGCCTCCCGCAGTTTGGTAAAACTCGCGTTAGTAGCTTTGAGAACACTGTCCCACCATCTCGTCCTCTGTTGTCCCCTTCTCCTTGTGCCCTCCATCTTTCCCAACTCAGAGTCTTTTCCAGGGAGTCTTGTCTTCTCATGAGATGGCCAGAGTATTGGAGCCTCAGCTTCAGGATCTGTCGTCCTAGTGAGCACTCAGGGCTGATTTCCTTCAGAATGGAGAGGTTTGATCTTCTTGCAGTCCATGGGAGAGCAGGGGTCAGCAACCTTTTTCAGCCGTCGGCCAGTCCACCGTCCCACAGACCATGTGGTTGACCGGACTATATTTTTTTGGGGGGGGGAGGGAATGAACGAATTCCTATGCCCCACAAATAACCCAGAGATGCATTTTAAATAAAAGGACACATTCTACTCATGTAAAAACATGCTGATTCCTGGACCATCCGTGGACCGGATTGAGAAGGTGATTGAGCCGCATCCGGCCCACGGATCTTAGGTTGCCTACCCCTGCTCAAGGGTCTCCTCCAGCACCATAATTCAAAAGCATCAATTCTTCGGCAATCAGCCTTCTTTATGATCCAGCTCTCACTTCCATATATCGCCACTGGGAAAAGCATAGCTTTAACTATACGTACGGACCTCTGTGAACGGGTAGCTCTCAGTATTTTAAATTCTGATGTCTATCAATCACTTATAAAAGCGCCCCAGGCCCCGCCCACCAGGAGGTGCGCGTAAATAGGAATCGCTACAGAATGCTCAACGTTCCACTCGCCCCGCCTCCCCTCCCTTTGCAGCCGAGCGAGTCGCCCGAACCCTTACGTCATTGTCCCTATTAGCCAATCCTGGGCGGAGGGGAGGAGCCCTGAGCTCAGCTGCGGGGGATGAGAAGGAGAGAAAGAGGGAAGTGGATGCAACGTGCAGCCATCAGAGTAAGGGGGCCGGACGCCGCCCGAGGACTAGGGGTGGGTGGTACACGTGTGTTTTGTGTTCGTGTGAACGCAGCCAGAGAGTGGAGTAAAGGACATATTGGCGTAGGAGGAGTCAGTCGCTGTAAATCGAGGTGGGTCGGTCTGGAGTGTGTGTTTATTATGGTAGAGAGAAGAGCGAAATTATATCGGTGGCAACGAAAGGAGGCCTGGATACAGGGTTAAGGGGTGCGTTGTAGAACCTATTGGGGGGTAACAGGAGGGTAAATTGAGGAAATTGTTCCAAGGATAGGATATCAGGGGGGTGCACGTTACAGACAGGAAGAGAAATGTCATCAAATGACGAGTTGGAAGGCATATTTGCTGGTGAGGTTCTGGGGCAGTTGGGAACAGTATTTGTGATATAGTTTAGTCATCAATTACTGCATTTATATCCTCCAAGGGGCTGAAGTGTGGTGTCCATGTTATCCTCGCAACAACCCTGCGAGGTAAGGCAGAGAGAGCTGGTGACTGGAAGGAGTCACCCACAGTGAATTTTGTGGCAGAGGGGAGATTTGAACCCTGGCCTCCCAGATCATAGTCCAACACTTTCACCACTATGCCACCGAAGGCTTTCAAATAATCCCTGGTCTTTACAGGGGGCATGGAGTGGGTGTGGCTGGCTGGGTGCAAATAAGGTAGTAAAGTGAATGGGGAGAGGGAAGAGAGCAATCTTCCCTGAAGGGGCTGGTTAGTGGGGTGACCAGACAGGGGAATTGAACTCACTTAATATAGACTGCATGCAAACCATCCATTTAAAGCACATCCTCCATTTAAAGCACATCCCCCCCCCCCGCCAAAGAAACCATGGGAACTGTAGTTTGATAATGGCGTTGAGAATTGTAGTTCTGTGAGAAGGCATACTAATTTTCCCAGGATTCTTTGGGTGGGTACTTTAAATACGTATATTGTGTAGTCACAACTCCATTAAGTGTTGGCTACTTTGCTGAGCACCTCAGGTTGTGCAACAATTGGTTTACAAGCCGCATTCACGAAGGCTTCCAGACTGCATTGTGTGGGCTGAAAAATGTATTCTCATGTGTGTTAATAATGACAACCAGGAGTGGCAGCAGAGACTCATCTGGGGGTGGGAAACTTTCAGTTGCAAGTAAATATATGGGCTGGGGAGGTATTTTGAGGGGACGACAATTTCAGGGTGGAACATTTCCTCTCTATGATTAAAGTGCACATGGTGAGGTTAATTTCTTGATTTCATAAAATTTATATACTACTTGGTTGTAGAAAACCTCAAAGCGTTTACAAAAAGTTTATTAGTTAAAAAAAACAAACCTAAAAATAAAAACTAGCAATTAACTAAAAACACATAAATATTCTAAATATCACGTTAACCCATATATTTATATTATTTTTTACTATTATATTTATATTAAATAAATCTAATTTATTTATCACACACACACGCCTCCCACCTGTTCTCTGAGGCACTCAAAGTGTACACATTCCCCTCTCAGTTTGACTGGGGTCACATCCATGCCTTGCCCTTAAAGAATCCTGGGAACTGTAGTTTGTTAAGGATGCTGGGAATTATAGCTCTGTGACGAGTAAACTACACTTCCTGGGATTCCCTTGGAGGAAGCCAAGTGCTTTAACTATATGGTGTTAGAGGTGGCATGGATACCTTCAGCCAGCCCACTTGTTATCTCTCGGCCCAGCCAACCTCACAGGGTTGTTGTGAAAACTGAAGAGGGCTGTCAGTATGGATGCCACTGTGAGCTCCTTGGAGGAAGAGATGTAAACCGCTTTGAGGTTTTCATTGCAGCCAAGCAGCATATGAATGTTGTGGAATAATAAATGTAACAATAATAATTTGGGGGGCATGGTGTTGTGGGTGACCCCCTGTACGTAACTGGATCCTTTGCCCGACTCTCTAGAATCCCAATGCAGAGGACCGTGGCTGTCCTTGGTGGGGGGGTGAGCGGCCTTGCAACCTGCTACTACCTCGCCAGAAGCCCCCAGGCACCCAAGGTGAGTGTGGGACTGTCTGTGAGGTACTGTTGCTCTCTGGAGGGCAAGGCCCGGAGGGAAACAGCACTGCATTTGCTGCTTAAGTTGGCCATTTTGTGTGTGCAGGTGACCAAGGGCACAGCTTTAGACAAGCATGGCTCCCCCCCAAAGGATTCTGGGAGCTGCCATTTGTTAAAAGTGCTGAGAGTTGTTAGGAGCCTCTTGTTCCCCTCACGGAGCTACAGTTCCCTGGGAAGAAGGGCTGAGCGTTAAACTCACAACTGCAGCTCTGTGAGGGGAATTGGAGATGTGCCAATAGTGGACACTCGGGTTGCAAGTGTGATCCGTGTGGGAGGCATGTTCGCAACCCGCAGGGTTCACAACCAGCAGCGGCGCATCTGCACATGCGCAGGTTGTGATTCGCCGCTTCTGCGCATGCACAAAGCGCAATTTAGCGCTTCTGCGCATGCACAACCCTCAAAACCTGGAAGTAACCCGTTCCGGTACTTCCATAACCTGAAAAAACGCAACCTTAAGCGTCTTTAACCCAAGGTATGACTGTCCCCTTAACAAACTCTCCTCTTCCTGGGTGCTGTTCTGGAGTTTCTCTCAACACCTAATGTGGGGGATTCAAGGAGAGCAGAGCGGGGAAAGGAAAGGCCCCATTGTACGTTTCCAAGCACAATTCAAAGTGTTGGCATGGACCTTTAAAGCCCTAAACAGCCTCAGCGCTGTATATCTGAAGGAGCGTCTCCACTCCCATCGTCCAGCCCGGACACTGAGGTCCATCTCCGAGGGACTTCCACCAGTTCCCTCACTGTGAGAAGTGAAGGGAAGCAGGCAGAGGGCCTTCTCGGTAGTGGCACCTGCCCTGTGGAACGCCCTCTTGTCAGATGTGTGACTTTTAGAAGACATCTGAAGGCAGCTCTGCATCAGGAGGTTTTGAACAGTTAACATTTTATTACGTTTTGGTATATGCTGGAAGCTGCCCAGGGTGGCTGAGGCAACCGAGTCAGATGGGCAGGGTACAAATAATAAAGTTGTTGTTGTTGTTGTTGAAGCTCTTGTATGGGTTTCTATAACAGAACCCGTTCATTGGATCTGGCCCATAGGAAACAAGGAAGATGGTTCTGATAATAGTCAACCCAGCATCCTGATAAACATGGGTCCCATTTGATGCTATTCGGTCAAATTCTCATGCACACACTTGTGTTCAAAATCCCCCAAGTGCATTTTGCGATTGCAAACAGTCCACTTGCGACCAAATGGAGATGTCCCATTGCCAACTTGGCATCTCCATCTTCTGGCTGGCACGCAGAAAAGTTTTCTGCTGCCATACCACCTGCGCAGCAGCAAAATTGGTGAGAGAATTGCTTTCCAGGGCAGAAACAACAACAACGATGATAATAAAAATAAAATTACATTGTAAAAATAATTGTGGTGACCGTAGCCTAGATTTAAGGTGCCATTTGGCAATTAGCTTATATATCTGAGTTTTTTTTAACACTGACACCCACCCCACCCTTTCTCTGTCCAGGTAATCCTTTTAGAAAGCAGCAGCCGTCTGGGAGGATGGATCCATTCCACCCGTACAGAAGACGGGGCGGTTTTTGAGCACGGGCCCAGGGGGATCCGCCCTGCTGGCGCCGTGGGAAAGAACACCCTCCTTATGGTATGTATTTTGTAAATCGGAAGCCCTTTACAATCAAGCAGTATATGAGTTGTATGAAATAAAATAAGCTGAGGCCCTTGATAGCTCAGTTGGTAGAGCATGAGACTCTTAATTTCAGGGCTATGGGTTCAAGCTCCACGTTGGGCAAAAGATTCCTGCATTGCAGGGGGTTGGACTAGATGACCCTTGGGGTCCCCTTCAACTCCACAATTCTACGATGTATCCCTGGCAAGATACTCCCAGCTGTGCTAGCCTGTCACTGGAAACATGGCCCCTTGACCCAGAGACAGATGATACTTAAACCTAGTGGACTACTTCTGAAATCACCTGCTTGCCAATTCTCTCTTATTACTGGTTTTCCTAATTATTACAAATCAGTCCGAATTCCTTTAATTTAATACAATTGCTCTTTTTTAAAAAAAGTCAGGTTTCCCACTCCTGTTGCAAACATATGTCCATTACTTCCCCGTGCAGCCACTTCATTCTCCTTTAATCTCCTCTTAATCCTTCTCTTGAATTCTCTTCCATTTTGAGAATTAGCAAGAGAAGGACCTGCTTGCCAGTTCTCAAAACAGAATTGGTTTGCCTCAAGCCGTAGGTCAGGCACCAGAACCCTTTGGCTTTCCAGATGCTGCTGAACTACAGTTCCCATCAGCCCCCAGCAAGCATGGTGGGAATTGCGGGGCCACCGGGGTTTGAACCTGGGAGTGGATGCTTTGCTACTCAGCAATGACACTTCCCCAAAGCAGCTCCTGATTTGGGCGGCATTGGCTGCTGTTATCCATGTATCATCGTCTACAAATGGTCACAGGTCGTTTTATCTTTAGAAACTTCGGTGTCAACTTTCTAAGCCCCACAGACTGTACAGCGGTAACTCGGGTTACATACGCTTCAGGTTACAGACTCTGCTAACCCAGAAATAGTACCTTGGGTTAAGAACTTTGCATCAGGATGAGAACAGAAATCGTGCTCTGGCGGCGCGGCGGCAGCAGGAGGCCCCATTAGCTAAAGTGGTGCTTCAGGTTAAGAACAGTTTCAGGTTAAGAACAGACCTCCAGAACGAATTAAGTACTTAACGCGAGGTACCACTGTAAATCATTTCAGATCCGTATTGCTCGGGGAGCGAAACAGCCCCCCATAAGCAATCATGTTTGCTATACAGTGGTACCTCGGGTTAAGAACTCAATTCGTTCTGGAGGTCCGTTCTCAACCTGAAACCGTTCTTAACCTGAGGTACCACTTTAGCCATTGGGGCCTCCCGCTGCCGCCAAGTGATTTCTGTTCTCATCCTGAGGTAAAGTTCTTAACCCAAGGTACTATTTTTGGGTTAGCGGAGTCTGTAAGCTGAAGCGTCTGCAACCCGAGGTACCACTATAATACAGTCATACCTCATGTTACGTTTGCTTCATGATATGTTGTTTCCAGTTGCGTCCCGCGGTGACCCAGAAGTACCAGAAAGGGTTACTTCCGGGTTTTGCTGCTCGTGCATGCGCACAAGCGCTAAATCACGCTTCGCGCATGCGCACAAGCGCCAAATTGTGCCACACACCTGCACAGATACAGCACTTCAGGTTGTGGGCTTTTCATCTTGTGAATGGGCCTCCGGAACGGATCCCGTTTGCAACCAGAGGTACCACTGTACACTATTTTCAAGTCGAGCATCTGCACTGGGGTTAAGAGGGTTGCGATTCCTTTCTAGGTCTCTGAACTCGGTCTTGACGCAGATGTCCTTCCTGTCCCCGGTGACCACCCAGCAGCCAAGAACCGCTTCCTCTATGTCCGCGGAGCCCTCCATAAACTCCCCTCGAGTATCAGGTACTTTCCAGAAACCCTGGGGATGGCTCTCGGGAGCCCTGAGATCAACCCGTCCTTCCTATCTGAGCCCGGAAGGTGATACTTTCTCCGCTGTGTTTTGTGGGTGGCGATTTCCAGTGGCATCGTGCGGACTGTTCCTCCTTTCACCCGCCCTCTGGTCTGGAGTGGCCTGAAAGAGCTCCTGTCGCCCCGCGGCTCCGAAACGGACGAGACCATCCACGCCTTCGTGAGGCGTCGCTTTGGCCAGGAGGTACGTGCCCAGAGGAGAAATGTGGCAACGCTCATTTGGGGGAGTGAGCCAGGAAGGTTTTCTTATGGAGGGGCGTTTTGTTTTGGCTGGCACAGGGCAGGGGGGAAAGGAGAAGCGGACCAAGGGTGGGGCGGGGGGCCGTCTGTCTTATCAGCTCCACACAGGGCCTGAGAGAAGGGTGGGTCCCACTGCTCTCCCTGCCCTGCCTGTTTCTCTCACACAAAGCCTCCCAACAGAGTCAGGGTAAGCTGTTCTCAAAGATATCCATAAAAGAACAGGGCTACTGTCTGCTTAAAGGGAAGGGTACTTTCCCCATCTCCCGTCACCCTTCAGGCGAAGGGCCACATTTGCTTCAGGAGAACTTTCCAGAAGCCACATGAGTCAGAGGCAAAAGTGAGCAGAGCAGTGAATGTGAATTTTACCGTTGCACAGAGAACTAGTTTGTACATAACACTCATTCGCCCCTCTCTGTCCTGTATCGGGAAGGTTTTAATGTTTGCTGTTTCATTATGTTTTTATATGTGTTGGAAGCCGCCCAAATGGGTGGGGTATTATTATTATTAAGGTAAAGGTAAAGGGACCCCTGACCATTAGGTCCAGTCATGGCCAACTCTGGGGTTGTGGTGCTTATTTCACTTTATTGGCCGCTGGAGCTGGCATGCAGCTTCCAGGTCATGTGGCCAGCATGACTAAGCCGCTTCTGGTGAACCAGAGCAGCACATGGAAACAGCGTTTACCTTCCCACCGGAGCGGTACCTATTCATCTACTTGCACTTTGACATGCTTTCGAACTGCTAGGTTGGCAGGGACCGAGCAACGGGAGCTCACCCCTTCGCAGGGATTCGAACCGCCAACCTTCTGATCGGCAAGTCCTAGGCTCTGTGGTTTAACCGACAGCGCCACCCGCCTCCCTATTATTATTATTATCCTCCATCCAGGCAAGTAATAGGCCTGATTCAAATTCAAAGACACATTCCAGCCAGGCAAAAACACCCAAGGACCAGCGAGAGGGATGTGGCTTCTGGGAGATTCCAAAGGGCCAGATAGAAAGCCTTAAGGGGCCACATTTGGCCCCAGGGTCTGAGATTCCCCACCCTTGATTTTTAAATCACCCAACATCAGGGCAGGTTGCCACTTTCTTGCCTTGAGTGCTGCGTCCTTCATCTCCACAGCTGGCCGACATTGTCATTGACAGCCTCTGCCGGGGGGTGTTTGCTGGAGACTGCCGGACCCTCAGCATGCGCTCCTGCTTCCCGGCGCTGTTCCAGGCCGAGCGAAGCCACCGTTCTGTCATCTTGGGCATGGCCCTTGGCGGAGGTGAGGGGCCGTGGGGAGTCGGAGAAAAAGAAGGAGGCTTTTGGATTGCATGTTTTGCAATTTCAGAAGGGAAGGACGCATAGAAAAGTTTCTGATATCAAACTTCCTTATCTTGTAGGGAAAGGCCCCCCTGTGGATTCTCCTCTGATCCGCAGAGCTCGAGACGAGCGATGGAGCCAGTGGTCGCTCCGTGGCGGCATGCAGACTCTCCCCGAAGCCTTGGAGGGCTTCGTGAAGCAGCGTGGGGTGGAGATTCACTGCGGCACCCCTGTGAAGCGGCTGGAGAGGGCGGCATCTGGCTCCTGGAAGGTAAGAAAAGGGCCATTGAGGAGTGAGAAAGGAGTGCAGGGAAGCTTCCTCTCTAGGAATCTCCTTTCAGTTGCTCTGGAGGAATTTTGCCCCATTCCTCTTGCGATATTTCCACAGAGGCCCGTTCAAGTCACGTGGTTAAAGTGTTGGGCTCAAAGACCTGGGAGATGTGGGTTCAAATCCCTTTCTCAGCCATGAAGGTCACTGTGGGCGACCCTGGGCCCAATCACTATCTCTCAGCTTAACCTGCCCAGACACTGAGGTCCAGTGCTGAGGGCCTTCTGGCGGTTCCCTCGCTGCGAGAAGCCAAGTTACAGGGAAGCAGGCAGAGGGCCTTCTCAGTAGTGGCACCCACCCATCAGATGTCAAGGAAATAAACAACTATCTGATTTTTAGAAGACATCTGAAGGCAGCCCTGTTTAGGGAAGCTTTTAATGTTTAATAGACTATTGTATTTTAATATTTTGTTGGAAGCCGCCCAGAGTGGCTGGGGAAACCCAGCCAGATTGGTGGGGTATTAATAATAATAATAATAATAATAATAATAATAATAATAATAATAATAATATAATATAACCTGCCTCACAGGGTTGTTGTGAGGAGGGCAAGATCCACATGCTCCACTTTAAGAGTCTCGGAAAAAAGGTGGGACTGAAGTGGGATGATGAACAATAATCAATCGAAGTGATATGAATAAATAAGCTGCCATTTCCTTGCAGGAGCACCTGTAACCATGTGTGGGCCTTAGCCAGCTGCCCCTGACTATAAATTGAGCTGTATCCAACTGAAGCATACTCAAGAGTCGACCTACTGTTTTATTATTGCATTTTATCTCGCCACTTCCACCAAGGAGTTCACGGGGGGGGGGGGCATGCATGGCCCTCACCTTCTCCATTTTAACCTCACAACAACCCTGTGAGGAGGTAGGTCAGGCTGAGAGACAATGGTTGGCCCATGGGCACCCAGTGATCTTCGTGACCGAGTGGGAATTCGAACCCCGGTCTCCCAGATCCTAGTCCAACGGGTTGGGTACTGCAATAACCAGCACTGGGCCAGGTGCCAAGGTTAATCTTTTTTTAAAAAAAATTATTGATTTTCCAAAATTTAAACAAACAAACAAACATACATCTTAATTGTACTTAATCCAATCTTAGTAACATTATTAACTGACTTCCTCAAATCCCCCTGGCTGAATTTCAGTGTATATAATTGTAGCAGTTTTCCAAAACCAATTTTCTCATAAAATTAATCAGTTAACATCTTTCTTTCTTCTCATTTTAACTTTAAACATGTTATTTTCTAACATTACATATTTAAATCCTAAGCCTATCTGGTATTTGCAAATTTTTCCAATTAAGTTATCTTAACATATTTAACTAAATAATCTTTGAATTTCATCCATAGGTGCCAAGGCTAATCTTGGGGACATCACCCAGAGTTTTCTGAGTGGTCATTTGTGGTGGTGGTAAGAGGGCTGGACTTCAGCCAGAGGGCCCTGGTTGACCATCTGATAAATCACTGCACTTGTGTTAGGGATCCTTCTGTGGCTGGCGCAGCGTTGATTAATGCTGGCTCTGCATTTCTCCCTTAGATAGCGCTTGAGGACGGCGTTGTAAAGGCAGATCACATCATCAGCGCTTTGCCTGCCCAAGGTAGGAGAATCCTCTGTCCTGGAACAGGGACTGTGGAGCCTAAGGACCACATTTCATCCTAGGCAACCTTGAATAGACTCAACCTGCCTCTTCTCTCTCTCCAGCGCTTGCTGAGTCGCTCCCTGGCTGGGCCGAACCGCTTGCCCGAGAGCTGCTGGCCATCCGGGCTGTTTCTGTGGGGGTGGTGAACCTGCAGTACAGAGATGTGCATCTCCCTGTCACGGTAAGAGGCTTTTTCGATGCCCCTGCTCAAAACGCAAAGCTTGCTGGTTCCCATTGCCAGGAGCGTTAAGGGGCAATGCAGGCAAGAATAATGTCTCTCGTTTCTCTTAGAGTTTTTCCCCCTGTTGTGTCACACAGGAGAAAATCCGTACATGCCCATAGTGAGATCTATTGCTTTGGGAACTGGGAAGCTTTACCAGGTGAATTTCTACCTGTCACAGAGCGCAACAGCTTTGAAACCAAAGAAAAGGGGAATGTGGCAAAAACATCCACATGCCCATAGGAAGATGTAGCGGTTGGAGGAGAGGGTGGGGACACCTTGCCAGCTAGAAATTCAGCGGGTAAAGTTGCCGGGCGCTGTCACGGGAAAGATTTCTATATGTCCACAGAGAAATGGAGTGATGTGACAAGGACTGGGGCTTAAGCCTTAAATTTTGAGAGCTCTGGAGTGTACATTTTTGTAATGTTAACTTCAGCTACAGTCAGTGGTCCTTGCATGTCCTTGCAAAAGGCTGTGATCAAGCCCTCCCCTTATTTTCTCAAGGGGGTGTGTCCACCCATGTGCCTACCTGCCCCTTGATCTGTGAGATTGGCTGGGAAACCCAGGCAGGGCCTTCTTCAGAGTGGCCCCAACCATTAGGAATAGGTTTAAATACTGTGTGTGTGTGTTTGAACGGGTTTCGTTTGTGTTTGTGTTTTTGTTTTTGAACGGTTCTTCCCAGAACCTTTAGGGCAGAGTTGAAGTAGAAATAAAGAAACCTACGCTTTGTGTAATTGTGTGTATTTTCTGCCAATCTCTTTCTTCCAGGGATTTGGGCACTTAGTACCCTCCTTCGAGGACAGCTCGTTGCTGGGCATTGTGTACGATTCTGTCGCCTTCCCCGGGCAGGATGGATCCAGCGGTCCTTGCATGCGCCTGACAGTAAGAGCCGGTGGGAGGCGAGGGGCTAACCTCCCACCCCCACTCTAGGATCATGTTCCAAATATGGCTTAATGCAGGCTTCATCAGCCTGGTGCTCCTAGAGCATGGGTAGGCAACGAAGGCCCAGGGACCAGATCCAATCGCCTTCTAAATGCGGCCTGCAGATAGTTGGGGAATCAGCGTGTTTTTACATGAGTAGAATATGTGCTTTTATTTAAAATGCATCTCTGGGTTCTTTGTGGGGCATAGGGATTTGTTCATTTTATTTTATTTTTTCAAAATATAGTCCGGCAAGGGACCGGCCCCCTGCTGAAAAAGTTTGCTGACCCCTGCCTTTGAGGCTCCTCTATTAGGGCAGATGGGGGACTGCCCCACTAACCTCATCTGGCTCTGAGCCAGCCCCTATTTCCTGGCTGTCTTACAAGCAGTCTAGGGGGTGGCACTGCTTGGCAGCTTCCTCCTCCTTAGGCTCCGTGTTGCCCCTGTAATTGTGCTCATCGGGGGGGAGCTCTAGGATGCTGGAAGTGGGAACTGTCCTGCGGAAATTGACCCACCCTGGCCACTAAACCACCGCCCAGCTTCCCTCAGTCCAGCCCTTTTGGACACTCCAGCTTCCATCAGCCTCAGATAGGCTGGGAGTTCTAATTCAAAATGGGTGCTGTGCCAAAATGGGTCCCAGAAGGCAATGCAGCTTTCAGGCTGGGAAACAAGCTTTTTAACGTTCCGCTACTTTTGCCCAGGTTATGCTGGGCGGTGCGTGGTTTACATCGGGGCTTGGAGATCCGGACACCGTCCCCCACACTGTGCTGCTGAGCCGGGCCAAGGCAGCTGTTAAGGAGCACCTGGGGGTCTCAGCCGAGCCCTCCCGCAGCATCGTCAAGGTGCAGAAGGTACAGACCCTGGAGCTGAGAGAGAGAGAGATGGGGAGGGGGGAGAGTGTCAGTCTTAATTCCACAAACCTCCTCCTGTGTTCCAGCTGGATGCACAGCTCCCATTAAGTTCAAGAATCACAGAATCACAGAGCTGGAAGGGGACCCTGAGGATCTAGTCCAACCCCCTGCAATGCAGGAATACACAGCTGTCCCATGCAGGCATCAAACCTGCAACCTTGACATTTTCAGCACCATGCTCTAACCAGCTGAGAAAAGTGAACTGATTTATTTTGATGATGTTGATTTCCTTTATTTCACAAAATGTATAATAAATGATAAAAATAAATTTTATTTATACCCCACTCTTCCCAGTTCAAAAACTGGGTTCAGGAAGGTTAACAACAAATTTAAGACAAAATAAAAAAATTCCTTCCAGTAGCACCTTAAAGACCAACTAAGTTAGTTCTAGGTATGAGCTTTCGTGTGCATGCACACTTCTTCAGGTATCTGAAGGCTCATACCTAGAAAGGCTCATACCACGAAAGCTCATACCTAGAACTAACTTAGTTGGTCTTTAAGGTGCTAGTGGAAGGAATTTTTTTATTTTGTCTTGACTATGGCAGACCAACACGGCTACCTATCTGTAACTGGAACAAATTTAAAACACTTTAAAACACTTAATTATAAAAGCAGCATAAACTACAGTATAAAAACATGAATAACAATAAAATTGGTCCTGCTTGGGCCAGCGAGGAGGCCAGGGGAGAATTAGCTGTGGGGTGTCAGAGCGGGTGATCTTCATAAAAGGGGAGGGGGAGAGAAGAGAAGGGAAATGAAAGATCAGGCTGAATTCAAATTAAAGGCCAGGCAGAATAGCTCTGTCTTACAGGCCCCACTTGCAAAGAAGAAATCCTCAAAGTGGGTTTTTTTTTAATAAAGAAAACCAACAATAAGGTTACATTCACTTCTGGTGGTGAATGGGCTGGGCAGCCTTAGACAAAGCTGCTGTTCTTTCAGATGCTCCTTTGCTTCTGCAATTTGGGGAGGATAGTGCGCCACCTCCCTTACAGGGCCGTCGTGAGGATTTCCAAGATGGTGTACAGCAAGTCATAAATGGAGAGCTTTAAAAATGCAGAATTTGGGCAGAGGTTAAGACCCAGGGTGCTTTGATCCCCCGTCTATGTTGCTTTCGTGATGACACAGCCACTGTGCTGGTTGTTCCCATGGTACAGATGGAGAATTGGTGGCATGAGGAGGCTGTGGGGATTTGAACTCAGCTCTTTGCTATCCAAGCCTCAATTTCTGTGTCTTGTGTGTGGAAGAAGCAGAGGAGAGGACTCTGCATTGGGTGGCAGAGAGAAAAAGAGTCGGGGAGGGGTATTGAAGAGGAGAAGAGAAAGGGGTACAGGGTCTCTTATATAACTCCAATTTGTTTGAAAACATTTTGAGTTGCTCAAGACCACCTGCAAACCCCTTTGCCCCTTCCTGTCTCTGCAGGCCTGCATTCCTCAGTATACACTCGGCCACTGGAAACACATAGGTAGGCCTTTCTTTTTTAACTATCAAGACAATTTAATTCAGCTATTTTCATGTTATGCAGCCTTCCAATATGAATGTGTGTGTGTGTGTGATAGAGAGAAAGCGAGAAAGAGAGTTAGGCCTCAGCTACAATAATAAAAAAATAATGTTTTGAATTCATTATAAAAATGCAACACCGGATGGCGCCAGAGAGCAAAAAAAAAGTATAAGTGATTTTTGCATAGTGTTTTTTCTTTCTTTCGTTATAACGATTTAATTTCTGACTTATTTATAGCATTTTTCCCCTGTGTGTAGTTCCACCCTGAGAGAGAGAAAGAGAGCAGACACACAAACAGCCCAGCGCAGCAACACCTTACATTTCTATGTATACTGTATATAGGAGCACAGGTCTTCAGCCAGGGGGTCGGGACCCCCAGGTGGGTCGCAGCACAGCTCTTTCTTCTTGCCATGTTGAACTCCAGCTACAGCTGACCAAACCAAAGGAGCGCAGTGCATGCGGTGTCTGGGCCAGGATGCATTCTTATGAAGACACACTCATTTTTGCTACAGGTGCTGCAAACTGAAAGGCTAGAGCCTTTTTCCATAAGAAGAATATTTCTGGCAAGCTGTGTATAGCCTTCCTGTAGTGAGGGAGCTGTGACACTGTTTGCTTTCTGGTCTGTTTGTGTGGCTCTCTCAACTTCTCCCAGAACAGTTGAATGACGGGGACCAGAATGCGGGAGGGTGGTAACTCAGCGGAAGGGATGGCTGCAGGAAATCAGCTGGCAGAGGCTCCCCCCTGGAACCCTGGACAACCGCTGCCAGTCAGTGCAGGCAGTACTGAGCTAGATGGACCAGTGCCCTGACTCCGTATAAGAAGGCAGCAACATATGTTCCTTGCTAACCCTTTCCTCTGTCCTTTAGAGAGCGCAGCGGCTTATCTGGAGCAGCAAAAGCTGCCTCTCAGCCTGGTTGGGGCTTCCTACGAGGGCGTCTCGGTCAATGACTGCATCTCTGGTGCCCACACTGCCGCAGCCAAGCTTCTCGGCCATGTCTCCTGAGAAAGGCAGAGGGGACTTCGTCTTTCCTGGGCTTGTGGGACTCCTGCCCCAAAGTGCTCCTCTCAGCAGGATAAGAACCAAGGCTGCCAGCGAACTGCCTGGAAGTGGGGTTGACGAATCTCTTGGCACAAGATCCAGGCCTCTCGCGCTGAAACGCAGAAGGGGGTGGTTGCGTTGGTTCAGCTTGGAATGGATTTGCTCCTCTGAGCTTATATCTATCTGGTCCGCAAGCACCACACACTCTGTGCTCAGCACTGTCTGGAGAAGGCCTCGCTGAGGACTAGGAGCATGCGTTGCTGCAATTGGAAAAGCGGGTGTCTAGTCCCTGGCTTTCCTCCCTCCCTTGCAATTTGAGGTTTCCCCTGGTGCTTGGAAGTGTTCGTTGCTTTGTCTGAAGATTATGGGGAAGGTGTCTAAGATGCTCTGCTGTTGGATGGTGGGGTTTGTGTGTGCCCTGTCTGCTTCCTTCCCACCACCCTTCAGTTCTTCATAAAACTGACTATTTCATAAATGTCTGCTAATAAAAAAATATATCTATCAGCCCTACTGCTGGGGGTGGTTGGGCTGATTTCTCGCTCCCATTATTTGAGTACATAAAAGTGCAAGGCTTGAGGATTCAGGCAGTTGTGAAATCCACGCAGGACTCCTCCTGTGCAGGAGATAAATATCAGGCATTCATTAGAATTCACTGTGCAGCAAGACTGCAACTTACTCGGGAGTTACGTTCTTGGGGTCATGCCTGAAGCCCACCTCTCTCAGTGGTGGCCAAACTTGGCCCTCCAGCTGTTTTTGGACTACAACTCCCTAGCTAACAGGACCAGTGGTCAGGGATGAGGGGAATTGTTGTCCCCAAACAGCTGGAGGGTCAATTGCCAAAGTTACTTTTCCTGGAATCCTGCCCCCTTTTAATTTTTTTTTTTTTAAATTGTTGCCATATGCATAAAGCTGAATGTGCACTAGTTAAATGTGTGTTAAATTGTGGCTTTAACTTGCAATGCAATGGTATAAATGTGCCTGCTCAGAAGTAGGTGTATGTTTGCAACAGGGCTTACTTCCAAGTTCTGACTGCGACAGAAATTACTGTAGCAAGTAAGATCAGCATTGGCTGCTGTTGCTGCTTTGTTTGCGAATGACACATAGCTGGTTTGTGCTTCCTTTGCATTGAAATGAATGGACTAACATAATGAATATGGAATTCAATATGTAAACTAGGACCACATGCAGACTTGCACTTAAAGCGATATGGTGTGACTTTGAACAGTCGCAGCTTCCCTCAAAGAATGCTGGGAGATGTAGTCTGCAATCACAATAGGACACTAGTATTGGGAATAATTATTAGCCTTCCAATGGACATAGGCATTCCACAACCAACTCTATGCCCTGTGCCCTTTCCTCTTTGGTGCAGGTAGAAGTTCACCAGGTGATGCCCATCCTATTTCTGGTCCCTACTGGGGGGGGGGGGGAGCCACACCTATTATACCTGTCCCACAGCTGATCTTTTTATTGCCTGAAGCCCACATTCCCTCATTGCAGCCTTCCAGGGGCTGCACATTGGGGGTTTGGTGCAGGGCAGAGGCAAAAGTGAATGCATTTTGAGGTTATATTCCAGCCACACAAAAGCCAGAGGATTCTACCCCTACCCACACATCTCTCCACCCTCCTAGCAACATTATTCAAGGACAAGGGCACAGTCCAACCCAAGCAAAGGCACACAAGGTGAGTGGGCCTGGAGGGGACAGTCCCCAAGGGCCACCTAGAGAAGGCCCGAGGGCCACACCTGAGCTCTGGCCCAGAGGTTGGCCACTCCTGCCTGCAGAGGGCCAGGGCAGCCGCTCTTAACCAGAGAAAACAGCTCACTCATTTCCTCTTTAATCCACGGACCATGTTTTTATTTCATTAAAAAAATTGGTTTATCAAAAACTGAGGCAAGGGACAGCAGCTACAGCGAGAGAGAACGAGGACTCCATAAATAGAATAAATAACTACACACCACTGCCAACAGCTAGAGCGATTGTGAGACGCACACCTGCGGAGAGGAAGAGGAAAGGGCCTTTTCTGAGGCCGGGGGGTGGGGTGGGGGGCACAAGTTGCAGGCTGGGACCAGCCCTGAGAGAGAGAAAAATGTGTGTGTGAAATGTGTAGATCTGGAAGAGGGCATTGTGTAATGTTAACTATATCGCTATAACTTCCGTTCACAGGAAGCTTTACAATCTATCCCCTTTCCAGCTTATTTTGATTTTAAAAACCACCACGATTCAGCAGCTACAGAAAATACAGGGCTGATCAAACCCCATTTCCAATGGTCCACATAGGCCTTTTTTTCAGGCAAGGAAGGGGGCCCAAGGTGCTAGAAACAGCCTGGGAGGGCAGGCATCCAGCGGGCACCTTAGCCTATTTGGGATGGAGATTAGGGTACAAAAAATGGCACTACACCATTAGAAAGGACCTCCTTGGGAAGGAATATATTGCACGACAGCCCAGAGTTGAGAAGTAGCCCCACTTTTGACCCCAAAATGAAGCTAGGCCACCTTCATGCCATACATTTAAAGGCCTGACATACCATTTTAAATGGCTTCCCCCAAATAATCATGGGATCTATTAAGGTGCTGAGAGTTGTGGGAGATGACCCCTGCCCTTCCCCTCACGGAGCTGAAATCCAGAGTTCCCTGTGAAGAGGGATTGAACGCTAAATCCCATTCGTGAGGTGAACTAGGGACCCCACAGCAACTCTCAGCACCCCAAACGAACCGCATCTCCCAGAATTTTTTGGGGGAAGCCATGACCACAAAAGTGGCATCGTAACGCTTTCAATGCGTGGTGTGAATGTGGCCCTAGACATTAAAATAAATGGGATCTCTTGCTTGGCTCAGAATGAAAAAAAGGTTCCAGCATCCATCTGCATCCAGCTCTAGAAGACGTGAGAGGGGAAGGTTCAGAGAACTGCAGGAAGCATACATCTAGGCTTCAATTCTCTGCTAGGAGATGGTTTGATGGGAGTGGGGACACAGACCTCTCTCCTACCAAATGTTAGGTTCACCACCAGCACCTCGATTGGGCGCAGTTCCTCCTCTTAAGGAAGGAGGGAGCCAGAAAAATAGTGCTTGTATACGGACATATTTCTTTCAAAATGTCTGGCTAAGCAGGAGATCCCCGCTTTGCCAGCCTTTTGAAGAAGTCACCCAGCAGCGCCAGGCTGTGGAGTGCCCCCTTCTCCAAACCAGGCAGGGAAGAGGCCTGCATCTTTCCACTGGGACGGCATGAGGCCAAGGGCTTTTGCAGGAAAGGCCTTTGCTTCTGAGGAAGCCTGGCACCAGCGGCAGGACGGAGCTCAGTGGATGCGCCCTCCTTCACTTCAATCGTATGCAGCCACCTCTTCCCCGTTCTGTCCACTGCCTCAGACAAAATCCACCAGCACACAAATGTCACAGCAGCTTAATGACCCCCTTTAACAGTGCAGAACACCCCCAGGTCCCATAATGAGAGTCAGCCCCAAATCCAAGGGGGTACGGCTGCGCAGCAGCGAGGCCTAACTCTTCTGCAGAAAGTTGGTGGCACCTCTGAGGTAGGGCCAAAGTCTTTGGGAGGAGACGGCAGCGCAGGTGGAACCAGGAGTCAACCGCTAAGGAATCAGAATGTGGAGTGTATTCCCCCCACCCAGTGGAAATTTAACTACCATTTATTGCCCCTCCCAGGTCTCTGTCCATTGTCCAGTCCGGGTTTGTTGGGCTCTGGTGACCCAGCAGACACAGAGAAGGCAGTCCGATGGGCTCTAGGCCACAGCCTGATTATTATTGCAACTCCTACGATTGGTTCTAGAGGCTTGAGGCTTGGCTGTGGTGCCTAGTGCCCACCGGCTTGGACTGCAGCACCCGCCCTAGCCGCCGCTTCCTGGGCCAGTGTGATTGCTCATGGGCTTCTGGGCCGGGGAGGCCGGGGTCTTCAAAAACTCTGCCTCCGCTCGCCTGGGTAGATGCTTCCCAGCATCCTCTGCTTCTCGCTTCGCAGCTTCCGCACTGGGTGCCGCCGCCAGGACGACCGTTCTGAGGATTCCTGGCCTGGCGCTGCCAGCCGCCACACGGGGGGACCCCACCTCCCGCTCCGCCTTCCCCGCTGTGGGGCTGGTTTTCGTCTTCTCCGGTTTAGGAGCCCCCCGCTCTCCCGTCGCCGAATCCAGCAGGGCCTGGATGGTCCCGAAGGGCACTTCCCCCCAACCCATGGCCCGGGAGAGCTTGGCAAATGGAGTCTTGCGTAGCATCTCCTGGCGGAAGTCGTGGTTGCTGCCGCTCGGATAGTTCCTGCCGCCCAGGCTGGGGATCGAGCCCTTGCCGCCCCGGGTGGCCCGAGGGTTGGTGCCAATGTCGGCCGTGATGTTGGTGTACAGAGGTTGCAGCTCCTTGGAGAGGAGGGTGTACGAGAGGGAGTTCATCCCGTCCTGGGTCCAAGCCCGATGCGTCCTGATCAGCAGGTCAAACCTACGGGGTTGGGGAGAGACAGAGAGAGTGAGTATGTGCAAGGTCCCATTTCTGCCACACATTTAAAGCACTCTTCTGCCACAGGTCCTGAAAGTGCTGTCCATGTAGAAAGACTGGGTCATTATAAAGAGAATAATAAATAATAATAAATTTTATTTATATCCCGCCCTCCCCAGCCGAAGCCGGGCTCAGAGCGGCTAACAACAGTAAAACAATAAAACATTCTAAAATCATTTCATTATAAAATTAATTCCAATCAAATTAATGGCAACCATTGGGTTAGAAGCTCTGTGAGGATTGCCAAAGGAGGGAGTCAGAATAATAATAAATTAGTGGTTCTTAATTGATTGGGGATTTGGTAGTGCTGTATTGTATTATTTATGCAAATTGATTTTCTCTGGAATTAAAGATCTGACCAGGACAAACCTTACTATGTTGAGCTCATATTTTGCACAATTTGTATACGGTGTCTGTTTTATAATGTGTGGTTTGCTATGCCTAATAAAGGCTAAAGGTAAAGGGACCCCTGACCATTAGGTCCAGTTGTGGCCGACTCGGGTTGCGGCACTCATCTCGCTTTATTGGCCAAGGGAGCCGGCGTACAGCTTCCAGGTCATGTGGCCAGCATGACTAAGCCGGTTCTGGCGAACCAGAGCAGCGCACGGAAACGCCGTTTACCTTCCCACTGGAGCGGTACCTATTTATCTACTTGCACTTTGACATGCTTTCGAACTGCTAGATTGGCAGGAGATAAGGATAACTATATATAAAAAGACCTATGTTGGCTCCCAGGACTGTTTTTGAGCACAATTCAAAGTGTTGCTGCTGCTGATGTTTGAAGTCCTAAACTGGCTCGGCCCAGTATACCTGAAGGAGCATCTCCACTCCCATCGTTCACCCACTGAGGTCCACCTCTGAGGGCTGGTTCCCTCCCTGCAAGAAGTGAGGCTACAGGGAACCAGGCAGAGGGCCTTCTCGGTAGTGGCCCCCCTACCTGTGGAATGCCCTCCCGTCAGATGTCAAGGAGATAAACAACTACACATCATTTAGAAGACACCTGAAGGCAGCCCCCTTCAGGCAATTTTTTGAAATTTAAAGTTTTATTTTGTTTTTTTATATGATGGAAACTGCCTAGAGTGGCTGGAGCAACCCGATGGACAGGGTACAAATAATAAAATGATTATTCCTCCAACTGCAGGGGGGTTTTTTGGGGGGGTAGGAGGGAGGAAGCAGCACACCTGTGTGGATTCTCCTCGTTGCCTTTATCTCCCTTATGCTTCACCATCTTGTAGTGGCCGACAGAGACAGGAGGCCGCGAGATCTTCATGCCGGCCAGGCGCACCCTGGAGACACAGAAGCAAGGAGGCTGAATTAGGATTAGCTAGCCCGGCCCTATCGTTAGCCACAGTGGAGCAGGTGCCTCAGGCAACATGTTTAGGAGTGCGGGGAGTGGTGGTGGCAACAGCATGTCCACCGCAGACCCCTCTCCATTGGAGACCAGAGCTAGGTCTGCCACAGGCCTGTCACACAGCAAGCCAAACTGCTCACTGGGATAGACTGTCACTATCATGTTACACTGCTGCTGGAAGCATGGCAAAGGCTGTCCATTAACTACCAGCTTAGACCATTGAAAGCACCACGGCAACCCTTTCAACAGCCATGGCTTCCCCCAAAGAATTCTGGGAGGTGTGGTTTGTTAAGAGTGCTCAGCTACCCTGACAGAGCCACAGTTCTCAATAGTTCCTTGTGAAGCAGGATTGGCTATTAAATCACTCTGAGTTGTAGCAGTGGTCTTCTAACAACTCTCAGCACCCTTAACAAACTGCCGTTCGCAAGCTCCTTTGTCAGGAGGGAAGCCATGACGGTTGACGTGGTACAAGAATGCCTAAGGGTGCAGATGTGGCCAAATAAATGCACAGACACACGCAGCATGCTGCCTTAGGAACAGTGGGTGACGCTGTCTCATTGACAATGTTCAATAAGAGTCAACTGCTAGGCCTGCCAGCTTCTGTACACAGAATGGGGAGTGCGAGAAGAAAGAGAAGGGGACGCCATTTTGTTTTTTTGCCTCAGGTGGCAAAATATCTTGGGCCAGCACTGAGGATTTATAGTCAGATGGGTTTGGGCCTCTCCAGAGGCACCTTGACTGGGAGCTCCCTAACAGAGATGTCGAACCTGCTCTGAGGTCATGGACTCCTGACCAATCAGGAGGTGGGTAATGTGTACTGCTGTGCTAAACATCCCTCGTCTCTTTTAACGCCAACGCTTTTGCACAGGGAATTTTCCAGAAGCAGAGCGTAGGCACGCCCTCACAGCCAATTCCCTCCTTCCCCGTACCCACTCAGGTCCCCCTCTCTCTCTCGCTTTTCCTTTATCTTCGCTCAAGGTTAAGCATTCCACTGCTGTTCCCTCACAGCAGGAGGTGGAACAGTTGCCATGGCGACGCAGAGTCCTAGTCAAATCCATTGAAGAGAGGCACAATTTGGGAGCCAAAATGCTTCCCTGGGTGAGCCTGTTGGAACCAAGCACCAATTTTATTAATTAATCCTTTGTTATCCATGTCTCTTAGTTCCCTCTCCTCCTCCTTCCTGCCACCCCTCACTGGCAAATCTTAAGATTGTAGCCTCCCTGGGGCTGGGATCCTGCCTCTTTCCCAGTGTGTGTGTTTGCAAAGTGCTGATAGCGAACCTCAGGCCCAGGGTGGTTGTGAACGCGGCCCTCCAGGTTTCTCTATTTGGCCCTCAGAACTCTCTCCACAGGTCATACCTTGGCTGCAGTTACACTCTCTCTGAAGGAATAGGCATAGTCATTTAATACTTCTGAATCCATCAAGGCTCAAGTGGCCTTAGTGGCGCTGAGTGCCTTCCATCAGCTTCAGCTGCTGGCATCCGTCTCTGGACAGGGACGGCCTAATTTTGTCGCCTGTGCTCTGGTAACCTCAGAGCTGGACTACTGCAATGTGCTACACATGGAGCTGCCTTTGAAGACCATTCGGAAACTGCAGCTGGTGCAGAATTCAGAAGCCAAATTGCTGACTGTGTCTGAACAAATAGCACCAGTTCTGGCACGGTCGTCCTGGCTGCTAATTGCTTTCCGTGCAAAATTGAAAGTGCAGGTTTTGACCTATAAAGACTTCTGTGGCTCAGGACTCAAATACGTCAAGGACTGCCTCTCTCTTCCCACCTGAACTGACCCAGACCCTGCGAACATCATCTGCAGTCCTTCTTCATGTGCCCCCTCCGCAGGAGGTTCAGAAGGTGGCAACACAATATTGGGCCTTTTTTGTGGTGGCCCCCTGCTTGCAGAATATTCTTTCCAGAGAGGCATCTCTTTATTTTTAGGTGCCAGGTACCCAGACTTTTGGCTCTTAATTTGAAGAATAGCAATGTGGCCTCTTTGAATGAGGTGGGATCGCTAAGTCGTGCTCTGCTTTATCTGTTTAGTGGTACTTTTTGGATTTTTATTGGATGTTCCTAATCGGTTTTAATGTAAGTTGCTTTGGGTTCCCCTGTGAGAAAAGCAACTAACAAATGAAATAAATAAAGACTACACCTCACTCCCCTGCTCTACACCCTCCTTGAATACAGTGGTACCTTGGGTTAAGAACTTAATTTGTTCTGGAGGTCCGTTCTTAACCTGAAACTGTTATTAACCTGAGGTACCACTTTAGCTAATTGGGCCTCCCGCTGCCACTGCACCGCTGGAGCACGATTTCTGTTCTCATCCTGAAGCAAAGTTCTTAACCCAAGGTACTATTTCTGGGTTAGCGGAGTCTGTAACCTGAAGCATCTGTGTCCTGAAGCGTCTGTAACCCAAGGTACCACTGTATAAAGCTACAATTTCTGAAGTTATTTAGCTATCCATCTTTCTTCTCAGGGAATTCTGGGAACTGTAGTTCTCGGAGAACAGGGTTCTCCTAACAACTCTCAGCTCCTTAACAAACTACACTTCCCAGGATTCTTTGGGAATTGACAGTTTAAAGTAGTGTTTTAAATGTATGGGGTGGATGTGGTCCAATTCCTAGTAAGTAGCTCACAAGTGTGCTAAACCCAGGTTGGTGAGGTGTTAGGTACTCAGATTCTAATGTATGCAGGGGTAGATTAAGTTTCTCTTCTGGTGCCCCATTAGATAATTCTTTTATCACCTCAAAAATTCTGGACATGCATTCTTTGGGATCAAATACGCAAAATTAAAGCTTCACACCTGTTCCTTACAAGAGCACAGATCTTTGGACTATATCCAAAGCTGGTTCTATTCAGAATAGACCCAGTGAAGTTAAAAAACATGGATAATCTCCATGACTTTTACCCCAAGTAAAACTAAGTTGGGCACGGCCCTCAGAAAACATTTATAGCCCCGCCTTCCATTTAAAATCTCATTGTTCTGTGCAGTTTCCCTTTCCACCTTCTCTCACCGTTGCTGAGCTGACCCAACAACATCTCACAAGAGACGCCCCCCCCCCCCAGTGTTGTAGTATTTGTGAACATCCCATGACATCACAGACGTTCAATTTGCCAACAAGTTCAAACCCTAATGCAACAAACACATGGGATTACAGAGCTGGGCGCGTCATCAAGCGTGCTGCAATTTTCTCACCTTACCTGAATGCTGCAGCCCAAACCGCCACAGCCTGCGTGGGAAAAATGAGCATGCAAGGATCCGACAGCGTGCACAAGGCAGGGTGGAAGAAAGAGATAAAAAGAGATGATAATGAAGGCGATGAGAAGGAAAACAGCACTCCAGTTGCAGAGTGGCAAGTAGGGAGTGGAACAAACAGAGGCTGGGTGGGGAGATCAGTGCTCCAATAATCTCCGAGTCTTGCAACAGACAGGGAAAACTATAATACCAAAGATCGTAAACCTACCAGCTGCAGCTACTCTTCCCACTGCACATTTTTAGCCTAAAAACCATGGCTACACTTATGCCACAGTTCTTCACAATTGCAGGAAAAAAAGCAGGAAGAATGATTATCTGGCCTGGAATTTAAGAATCTGAGCTGCTTCTACCACTTTTTATTTCTTTCTCTTTCTCTCTTTTTTAAAAACAGCAACAAGTTTCTAGTCCTTTTTAAGTTGGTAGAGTTGCCTCTGAAAAATGCACAGGTCAGTGCTTTCTTCGCAGGCACTGTAAGATTGCCAACAGGATAATAATTCTTCCGGATCAGGCCAAAGGCCCATCTAGTCCAGCATCCTGTCCTCTCAGCAGCCAACCAATGCCGACAGGAAGCCTGGAAGCAGGAACTGAGTACAACAGCAAGTCTTAACCCCCCCCCCCAATTAATTTTGTCCAATCCTAATTTAAATCCACCAAGTTGGTAATCATCACTTCCTCCTGCAGGAGAGAGCTCCATCATTTAACTACACACTCCTGTGGTTTCCGGAGACTGGCGTGCAAGGTCACCAACAGGGTTTGAACCACAGAAACCTAGAATTGTAGAGTTGGAAGGGACCCTGAGGGTCATCCAGTCTGACCCCACTGCAATGCAGGAATATACAGTCGTCCCAACCGGGATCGAACCTGCAACCTTGGCGTTATCAGCACATGCTCTAAACAACTGAACGAACCACCGCCAACCCCTCAGCTACAGTTACCGCCGAGTCAGGTGCCAAAATGAAAAGAGCAATGCATGTTGTAAGCGAGTGGGAGAAATGGTTGCAGGTCGGAATGCAGAGGGCAAAGAGACAACGGCCACCACGGAAAGAGAGGGGTGAACAAGGGACACTGACCTCGTGGCGATGTCGTCGTCCTCGCCTCCCCAGCCCCAGTACTCGTTGGGGAAGCCGTTGATCTTTAGGTACTGGTCCGGGGTAAGGGCCGACACACCGCCAAAATACTGCGAATATGGGAGGCTGGAGTGGGAAAATGGAGAGAAAAGCCAGCATTGTTAAGTCGTTTTAAGTGACAATGGGAATCCCCCGCACTAGATATTTCAAAGACACGGGGGTGGGGGTGGGAAAGGCTCTTGACACAAATTTGCAAAGCATTTGCTGTTTCGCATGTGCTAGTGTACTGCACATAGTTGGAAAGTCCAACCCCAAATCAAACTTAATTCATATTTGGTCCACTTGGCAATGATGGGAAATTACTTCTGGGTGTAGTTTGGATTTATTCTTTTTTTTTTTTGAACTGATTCTATGAATTTTATGAAATGGAGTGAGTGCGCTTCGAGTGCTGCCCTCAAAACACAAGAGCCTTTTGAGGAGGAGTATCAGGACCTGATTATGTTTTATGCTCATGTTTTGAAATAGCCCAGAAATGGTGAAAGCTAGAACACTGAACATTTGGCACAGATTTTGGCCAATTTCATTGTCTGGAAAAACCAACCAGTGTGGTTAAAAAGGCTCAATGAAAGTCAAGGCAAGGATCATTTCCTTATTGATTAGTTTCCTTATTGATTGGTTTCCCTTGATTCAAAATATGTTAATAGTTCTAATCAAACAAGGAAACCACCTCACAAACATGGCCAGCTCTGAAGAGACGATAATTTCAGCATTTGGCACTCACTTTTTCTCTTTTTCTTTGGAAACCTGTTGGATTCTGCACTTGTTTTTACGTTTTCTAATGTTTATACGTTCGTTCTGCTCTTGGTTGTTACGTGCTGTATACAAATTAATACTTTATTTTTCAAAAAAACTAACACCACAGAGCCAGCCCTGAAGACAACCACCCACCCACCACAATGCATGGTGCGATCAGTCCTGGCCTCCTTATCCCTGCTTTCTCACTTGTAGCCAAACTTGTTCATGGCGACAGAGACGTGCTTGGGACTCCACGGGTCGCAGATGTAGAGATTGTGGTCGTTCTCGGGAATGAGGTCAACATCGTGGAGGAAGAGGCAGTTCCACTCCTCATCCTTTAGGGCTTCCTTCACGCCCACATTCAGCAGCTTGGCCCGGTTAAAAGTCGCATTGCCAGCCTACGGAGAAGCAGGGTTGAGTGGGAAGAAGTGGCAACAGGGCGAGGAAAAAGACTCACGAGGCCCAGCCCTGTCACAAGGCAACTGCCTCAGGTGTCAGCAGTGCTAGAAACTCAGAGATAAAAGCTCAGTGCCAAATGGCTCCTTAAAACAAGGCTGCAGTCACCAGAACAGAAGGTTTAGTTGCCATTTTGTGAGGGGAGACGGCTCTAAAGTCTTACTTTTCAAATGATGGACTGTGTTTGATTCTCAGTTAAACATCTGGCTAGTTCAGATGGCAACCTTGAGCTAGGTTAAGAGCTCTGAGAACTTAAAGAAGAAAAGTCACTTGATCTAGGGAGAGTCCACACATATATTGGCCTATTCTGAACTTTTCTTAAAGGTGACTGCTCCTGGTCAGGCTGCCCAGAAAAAGCATTTTGTTCCCGAAATTCATTCTGATTGTGCATATAAAATATAACTGGTAGAATTCCACAAGGCGGTGTATTAGTGCCTGAAAACAGCCAAGTTCCAACGATCAAGGTACCACCGTATAGCAAACATGATTGCTTATGGGGACTGTTTTGCTCCCCAAGCAATGCGGATCTGAAATGATTTACAGTGGTACCTCGCGTTAAGTACTTAATTCGTTCTGGAGATCCGTTCTTAACCTGAAACTGTTCTTAACCTGAAACACCACTTTACCTAATGGGGCCTCCCGCTGCCGCCGCAGCGCAATTTCTGTTCTCATCCTGAAGCAAAGTTCTTAACCCGAGGTACTATTTCTGGGTTAGCAGAGTCTGTAACCTGAAGTGTCTATAACCCGAGGTACCACTGTATATGATATTTTAGGGAGCAGGCGGGACCCATTGCTTACATCATAGGAGCCTGCACAACACAAAACACTGTTGCTGTATGTAGGTTTTATTTTGTTTTTTATCTTATATTTTGGAAATGTACATCCAGATTTTTTTCCCTTTAACTTTTTTGGGGGGCCCCAAGAGAATGGGGCCCTAAGCTACAGCTTGTTTAGGTTACATGTACAGTGGTGCCCCACAAGACGAATGCCTCGCAAGACAAAAAACCCGCTAGACAAAAGGGTTTTCTGTTTTTCGAGGCGCTTCGCAAGACGAATTTCCTTATGGGCTTGCTTCGCAAGACGAAAACGTCTTGCGAGTCTTGTGAGTTTTTTCGCTCCCCCCCCCTTTTCTAAGCCGCTACGCCGCTAATCTGCTAATAGGGGTGCTTCGCAAGACGAAAAAACCGCAAGATGAAGAGACTCGCGGAACGAATTATTTTCGTCTTGTGAGGCACCACTGTAAATCCGGCACTGCCCCCACCCCTGGATTGCATTGAATTAATCTCTCTTTCACACAAATCCCAAACAAACACACCTGATGGACCACATAGATCCCATACTGCAGCTGCTGGCGCTGGAGAAAGGGGTGCAAGTAGTAGAGCAAGTGGCGCAGGTGCGTCTCCCGGTTGCGGTGCGGGATGATGACGGCTGTCCGGGAGCGTGGCTCGCAGGCGGAAGGGCGGTACCTGCCCCCAAGGCCCACCGCCGGGTTCTTCTCTTGGATCTGCTCCAGATTCGGCACCTGGCTAAAGCTCACTGTCAGGGGGCCAACTGAGATGAGAGTCGGTAGGGTGAGAGGAGGAGAACAAGAACAGAATCAAAAATTCACATGCAGGCACTGGGCTCTTCCAGCGAGAGATGCTTGCCTCATCTCTCTGATGCAGCGTTCCAAAAAAGCCCAAAGAATCTGCCCAAGTTTCTAGTCTTCATGAGGCCTGCATGAATACCCGACACGAAGGCCTCTATCTAAATCTCTCTCACCCCAGAGGCAGGGAGCTAAACAAACCTTTCCTTCCATGGTGCAAAGAGACTCTGTGCGTGTCAGGTGTGGCGACAAAGTTTTAAGCAGGATTTCCCAGAAAAATGGAACGAGAGATGTGCACGCAAAGACAAGGATAACAAGCTGTTAGGAGCAAATGTTGCTTTGTCCTCACGCCAAGGACATCTGGGTCAGGGATAATCCCACAAGACTAGAGAGAAGCACCCTCAACATCTTTCCTTTATAATAAAATAAGTCAGAGCAATCTGGGTTGGGAGTTGCTGCTCTTAATACGACGGCAGCAGCCCCAGGTGGACAGTGCAACGAGTCAGGAGCACGGGAAGCACACTTTAAACTGAGTCAGACCCACTGGTCCATCTAGCTCAGCGCTGCCTGCACTGGCTGGCAGCAGCTCTTTGGGGTTTCAGATGGTGGACATTCCCAGCCCTGTCTGGAGAGGCCGGGATTGAACCTGGGACCTGCTGCATGCAAAGGTGATGCCCTGCCACTGAGCTATGGCCCTTCTGGCTCCCTGCGCCACTGGAGCTGCCATCACTACAAGAGGCATCTGTGGGCATCTCAAGCCAAGGCACCATCACCACAGCCCAGCATCCTCCGGGCCCAAAGAAGTCATGTGACACTGGGCAGCCAATCCTGTGCCACTACCCGCTATAAAAGGGTTCCAGGCCTGCCACCCTCTTCCTAATCCAGGCTGTTCAGCTGAGGGAGGTGGCCAGGTCCTCTCTCTTACATTCTGTTCCGCATCTATACTATAAATATAAAGGACTATGACACCACTTTAACCTGTCACGGCTTGCCCCCAAAGAATCCTAAACAAACTGTCATTTGTTAAGTGTGTTACGAGACACTCCCAAGTCCCTCCAGAGCTACAATACCCTGAATTTCCTAGGGAAAGGAATTGGTTGTTAAACTACTCCTGGAATTGTAGCTCTGGGAGCGACTCGAAATTGTTTTATGTATGAACATGTAGACTCGTTGAAATTCGTGGAGCCAAGTTGGTCATCTCCATTAATTTCAATGGATCTAAACTCTGAGTAGAACTTGGCTGTTTAGGGTAAAAACACTTTTTTACCCTCAGGTATATAAATTTTAGAAAATAAAAAAATAAGCTTCATACAACTCTACGTTCCTAGATCTTCACTACCAAAACACTGTTGCTATATTTAATCATGCATGGTATCATTTTGGCGCTATTAACATTCTTACCGTTAGCTCTGTTTTTAACCTTAAAACTATTTTCCTGGATATTCTGGGCTTTTGCTTTAAGGCAGGGGTGAAAAATATAACTTCTGCCTTTTCCTTTTCTATTGACTTTTGGAAGTTGTGTTTTTCTTGAAACCATCCTGGCACAAGTAGATGGGTTGCTATATTATATTTTTCCTATTAGACTGCACTGTCAGCTTAGATCTGAGGTAGCGCTAACAAGGCACCCATTATGGTGCCCTCAGTTTCCCCAACCCTCCTCCCATTCTCTTTAAATAAAAAATGAAAAAAATTAAGGGAGGGTGGCCAGCTTATCTGTTGGTCTGCAGTCCATTTATTTTGCTGTGCATGTAAGCATTTTGCATCTTTGGATGTGTGTGAGAGACTCACCAGTTTTTCCACCTGTGAAATGGGTACTTTGTGGTGGCCAGAAGTTTCTTAGATTTCCAAATGTGCCCCTGGGCCCCCAAAAGTTGAGGATTCCTGGCCTAAGTTAAAAATATAGATTGCGATCCTATACACACCCCAGGAGAAAGTGCTGCTGAGTTCTGGAAATTGTAATGCACTGTGCTAAATGATGCATTTTTACTGACATGCTGGGGGCCACCCGACTGACGCTCGCTGTCCGCTGACAGTCTGTGAGCCACAGTTTCAGAACCCTTGCCTTAAATGACGTCTAGGGAACCTGTGGGCCCTCCAGATATTGCTGGACTCCAGTTCCCATCAGCCCAAGCCAGCATGGCCAATGGTGAGGCATGATGGGACTCATAGTTCAGCAACATCCAGAGGGCCACAGGTTCTCCACCCCACTTGGAGGAGTGGTAATTTTGGTTTGCTCAAGTTACTGTTGTACTTAGTACACAATTATACTGTGTACTAGGGACGCGGGTGGCGCTGTGGGTTAAACCACAAAGCCTAGGCCTTGCCGATCAGAAGGTTGGTGGTTCGAATCCCCGTGATGAGGTGAGCTCCCATTGCTCGGTCCCTGCTCCTGTCAACCTAGCAGTTCAAAAGCACATCAAAGTGCAAGTAGATAAATAGGTACCACTCCAGCGGGAAGGTAAACGGCGTTTCCATGCGCTGCTCTGGTTCGCCAGAAGTGGCTTAGTCATGCTGGCCACGTGACCCGGAAGCTGTACGCCGGCTCCCTCGGCCAATAAAGCGAGATGAGCGCCGCAACCCCAGAGTCGGCCACGACTGGACCTAATGGTACCTTTATATTGTGTACTGGCAGGGCTGGCAGTTTGCATGCCATTTTTACAGAGTGCAGAAGGACAAGCCCCTGCCCCAAAGAGCTTACAGTCTCAACCTCTAACAAAGGGGGAAAGAGAAGCAACGAGTAGCACGGAAATCACAGATAACGGACAGGTACTGGGGCATGCTTGAAAATCCTGCCCACACATCCCTGGAAGATCAGCCCCACTACACTCAGTGGACTGACACATGAGTAGACAAACACAGGGTTAAACTGTTCATTGCAACTGGGAAGGGAGTAGCCCAATGACTACATTCTGTTCTTGGCTACCTCTTGAGGGCCACATGCCAGTGGTGGGTGGAGCAACAGACATTAATGTCATCCTTGTGCAACAGGCTAGCTTCTGCACCTGCTCTCTCACGCCCTTCTCCACCCACCCTCCAGATAAGTAAGAGGCAGAGTTTAACTGGACCAAAACCGCAAGGAAGGTGCAAAGCAGGGTGGGTGAGGGGTGTGGCCTGGGGAGAGTTCCAAGGGCCGTTCAGAGAGGCCCGAAGGGCCATATTTGGCCTCGAGTGAGGGATTTTCCCCCTGCAATAGGGATTCCACAGGAAAAGTGATCAAGCTTATACACAGCAATACAAAACTGCTCCTTCAGCAACTCTGAAAAGGCTCAGCCACTTAATGGGGTGCCATGTGATCTAATAATTAAACATTTACCCAGGCCCAAGCAGCAGACAAAGGGACTGCCAGGCATTAAGCTGTGATAACCGCCTTATCTTATTTATTTTTTAAGTGGCTTTGAGAGACTTTGTAATCTTGCATACGTCTGGGTTTTAATCTGGAAATACTGAGCTTTCATGGGAATAGTGTTCTCTGCGGCCTTGCAGAACCTGAAACATTTTGGAAAACAAAGCGGAGGCCTTTTTCCAGCCTGAGGGCCACGCTCCCTCGTGGGTAATATTCTGGAGGCCACATGCCAGTGCAGGACAGAGCTAGAGGCAAAAGTGTCAGGGCAACAGATGCAGCTCTTAATTTTCTACTGTAGGCCATGGAAAAGGCCTCCTCTGCACTGTGGATTTAAAGCAGCGTAATACAACTTGGAAACTGGTTTGTTAAGGGTGCTGAGAGTTGTTAGCAGACCCCCGTTCCCCACCCACCCAGAGCTACAATTTCCAGAGTGGTTTAATTTCTGTTCCCAGGAAACTCTGGGAACTGTAGCTCCGTGAGAGGAATAGGAGGGGTTCCTAACAATTCTCAGATAGCTTAGCAAACGGCAGATCCCAGGATGCAATGGGGGAAGCCACGACTGTTTAAAGTGGCCTAATAGTGCCTTACATGTACAGTGGCACCTCAGGTTAAGTACTTAATTCGTTCTGGAGGTCCGTTCTTAACCTGAAACTGTTCTTAACCTGAAGCACCACTTTAGCTAATGGGGCCTCCTGCTGCAACTGCGCCGCTGGAGCACGATTTCTGTTCTCATCCTGAAGCAAAGTTCTTAACCCGAGGTACTATTTCTGGGTTAGCGGAGTCTGTAACCTGAAGTGTCTGTAACCTGAAGCGTATGTAACCCGAAGTACCACTGTATAGCACAGAAGTGACCAAAGTCAGCATTTTTCCTCACGCACACACAAACCTCTCTCCATGCAGGAAAGAAGGCGGCATTATTACAGTTCAAGAGCGAATGCACGCAAGGAGGGCATGGAGCAGGCAGGGCTGGTGTGGTGTGGTGTGCAACTTGGAGAGAGTAGCAAGGGCCAGTGAGAGAGACATGAAGGGCCACATTCAGCCCCTGGGCGCAACATTCCCCATTGCCATTTCAAAGCCGATCGTGATTCTCTGTATTCTAGGACAAGGGAGACTCTCAAGCCCCTCGTATGTCGGAACCTACACTGAACCACCCCTCACCCTGCAGTTTTGACCTCCACACTGAGCAACATGGTCACAGGCCCCACTCACTGAGGTACGGCGACCGCTCCGGGCAGTAGGGCAGAGACTGAGTGGGGCTCCCATAGCGGGGCTGCTGAGGCAGGAGGCTGAGGTTGGTGTAGACGTCGTGGGTCCGGGAGTAGTCGAAGGACGGGTTGGCGTCGTGCCCAAATATCGAGGCCAAGTTCCTGAAGCCACCAAAGGAGAAGTAAGCCATGAAGGCAAACTGGAAGCCAATGAGGAGAGCCAAAGTGCAGGGCCGATCCAGGAGCCTTCGGAGCATGGTGGGGTGGGGGGCAAGGTCTTCTTCTCCCTGGGCCTCAGAAGGACAGCAGTCGCACCTGCAAGAAGGTAGGAGAGCACATCTCTGAAGACCCGTTCCTGGGGAGCAGCAGGGGGAGAGGGATGAAGCTCAGGGGCAGGTCATCTGCTTGGCATGTAGAAGGTCCCAGGTCCTTGCCTCTCCTTCTTGCTTTCAGGCTCTTGGCCTGCTGAAGATGATGGAAACAAAGTAGGGAGGATAGGCATGTGGAATGGTGAGAATGTATTTTAATACTTTGCTGGAAGCTGCCCAGGGTGGCTGGGGAGACAGATGGGCAGGGTATAAACAATAAATAATAATAATAATAATAATAATAATAATAATAATAATAATAATAATAATTATTATTATTATTATTATTATTATTATTATGTCACACTCAGCCATGAAGTTCACTGGGTGACCTTGAGGCCGGTCACCATCTCTCAGCCATAACTTACCTCACGGGGTTGTTGTGAGCTTAAGATGGGGAGAGGGAGAACCATGTACGCTCCCCTTGAAGGAGAGGTGGGACAAAAAAAATATATTGAAATAAATGAATAGAGTTGGAAGAGACCCTGAGGGTCATTTGGTCCAACTTCTTGCATTGCAGGGGTTGGGCTGGATGACCCTTTGGGTCCCTTCCAACTCTACAATTCTTTTCTGTGAAATAACATTATGGACTAGCAACCTGTTGGCAAGGCCGAATGAAAAAAATGATTAACCAACCTCAGAAAATCTTCAATGGACCCACAGCCTCGCTGTTACTTTATAAGTAATTTGCTATTGTTATAATTTTTGATTTTAACAATAGTAACTGGCAACAAAGCATCAGGTTTCCTTTTCTCCCCCTTACAGGCAGCGTCAAGAGACAAAAGAGAACTGGCGAGCGCTCACACACATGCGCATCAGCATTCCCAAAGAGAACCTGACCAACCCTGAGGCCGCATGCTGCCCAAACCTGTCTGTTTCCTGCAAACTGAAACCTGCAACTTTTACCAATTAGGGGGAGCAGATAAAATGCACAGGCCAAAAAATTGATAGTCCCATTCTTCTCTGGGAGTCCCAGGAGCTTGGGGGCAGTGCACTTGGTTCGCCCATCACCCCCCATTTTATCCTCACTGTGGCCTTGTGAAGAAGGTTAGGCAGCGAGAGAGAGAGAATATGAATGTTGTGCAACTGGTTCAAAGTCACCTGGCGTGGTGGGTTGTGGCGTTCAGCTGTCCCTGGTCCAAGTCCAACCCCTATATTTATGAATAAAACGGTTTGCATAGGAACGTAAGAACCACCTGGTGTATCAGGCCAATGTCCTATCTGGTCCAGCATCCTATTAAAGCCACCAGGGTTAGCAGCCTTCAACACCTGCTTGAGGGAGCAGTTCCATAGTTTAACTTTGTACCGCATCCTGCATTTTGGCCCTAAGAAATAAACTGGAATCTCACATACAATGTTCCTGAGCGATTCACACACCGAAGGCTTAGTTTAAGGTTAAAACAGTTGCATGCAAAGCTACACAAAAATCACAGTTCCACGTATGCACGTAACAGTTTGGGGGTGCAAAATCCAATTTCAAAAAGGGGTGTTTGTGTGTTAAGAAACTAAGATTCTAGACCACATGCTTCCAGAGAAGAGCACTTTGGGAAATGTCCGAAAGCTGGCAAAATAAGGTTGGCAGTGGCAGAGCACAGGGCTTCCATTCCCTGCATAATCTCCAGATTATCGGAAGCATAATATGTCATACGTCATCTTCAAAGTGTCAGAATAAGCCGTGCAACAAAGACACAGTTTCATCTGTATTCGGTCCTAGGAAACTGGCTGAGGGAGAGGAGAAAAGAGAAATCCTCTGGGAGCAGCATAAACTAGGCATGGCAACATTTTAGCACTGTTTTTACCCACCACCACCACCCATTTCTTAACCCTCTTACTTGAACAGCCAACAAGAAAGGAATAGACCTGTGTAACTCAAAAGCTGGCGCGGTTCATTTTGAATGCAGCAGGTTGAATTCAAGTAAGACCTCTCCATCTTGGCGCTGCCTAGGTCCCCTTGCTCCTTTTCCCATCCCCATCCCTCCCTTTCCCTCGGACATCCCGCAGAAAATTAAAGAGCCCTGAGTAACTCCAAAGGTAGCACACTTCCATTTGAACACAGCTGGATCCAGCAACTTTCCTTTCCTCCCTGACCTGCTTTCACCTGTATATATCCTGGCGCGACTGACTCACCTGTCCTCCACCGGGTCCCTTCCCAATCTCTGCTCTAAGCAACTACCTCCTTATAAAAGCTTCGCCTTTTAACTCCCAGCGGGATACAGATATGGATATCGCACACACATATCTAATTATTTCGCAACGGAAGCACCAATTCCATCCTGCTGCTAAAAATCTGGGATGATCTCTACGGCTAAAGCTCAGTTGGCAAGGGAGGGGGAAGGAGCCCGAGCCGAGCCCCTCCCCCACCCTCTCCCCTTCAGGATCCCTTTCCCCATAGAAACGCCGGGGGGGGAGGGCGCGGGGGTTTGCAAGAGGCGCCCCCCGCCTCCCTCGCCCAGGTGCAAGGCTCAGCGCCACCCTGGAGCCCAGGTGCCCCCTGCTCGCCGGGTGGAAAAGCCTCTCCCAGCGGCGGCGCCCACCCTTCCTGCAAAGAGCGCACCCCCCTCGGCCCCCAAGGGTGCGCGCCTGCCCTCCCGCACCTCCTGCCCCGCCCTTGCTCACCTGGGTGCTGGGAGCCCTCCGCACCAGGAACGCCCGGCTCTTAACCCCACCCCAGAATCAGAAACACCGCCGCCGCCATCTTCAGTAGGTAAAAGGAAAAGAAAAAAAGGGGGGAAATGGAATTAAGGGGCGGGATGCTTTGGGGAGGGGGCTAAGAGAAGGGCCGGTGACGTCGAATAACAGGGCAGGCCCGGATACTCCTCCCTTTAAAGCGCCCTGCGCGCGGAAGCAGAAAGTCCGGAGGCTGCAGAGATTTTGATCCGATTTGATTTTTTTGCAGTCTTTTTTTCCCCCACGGCGGAAGCTCCAGGATTTGGTTGACTTTGGACGTCTGAGGCACGGCGGCGTCCGAAAGGCGAGAGAAGCCCTAAGCATGCACAGAGGGCCCGTTTCCCTCCTCGCCTGTTGCCACCGCGCTAGCAGGAATCGGACCCTACTGCATGACAACACTGGCAACATAGGAACGGACAGCTGTAGATGCACCCTCCCTTTGGATAAAATACAATGATATTTGGAATGAATATTGGTTTATTGACAATTATGTGTGTATTAGGATAAGAATATATGCAAGTAAGGTAATGTAACAGTATCTTTTTTCATCATCGCTCACTTTTTTCTTTCCCCCCTCACTATTGTCTTTTTATAAATGAAATTCTAATAAAATATTATTAATAAAAAAGGAATCAGACCCTACTAACAAGGTGGGGCTTTGGGAGGGAATACATAAGCACCTTGGGTCTGTCCACTCTTGAAGAAAAATGCTCCATTCGCTGCATGTTACTCAGAAGTAACTCCTTCTGGCGTCAACAGGTTTTAAACTCTGGGTAAGAGGGCGATAGGACTGTGGCTTATAATCCTTGAACAGAGCAGCCAGAAATGTCAGGAGCATTACCTTACCCCCGTGATGGAGTTTATTCTTTATATCAGCGGTTGCCAACCTGGTGCCTCCTATTCCCTTCAGCCACAGCCAGCTCAGCCAATGGTCAGTGTTTATGGGAGGTGGAGCCCAACAACATCTGGATGACCCCATGGGTTCCCTTTCCTGCAGGTTAGGGGTGGTCCCACTGACAATACTTTTTTCTGTTCTCCAGCCCAGAATGGACCATCTTTGTCTTTTTCTAATAGGGTTTTCAAAAAATACATTTCATCCCCCCCCCCCAAACAACATGAGTAATTCAAAACACATGTTCCCCAAGTATGATTGATAACACATCATGGTCAGTGAAGGACTAAACACTGTGTTTAATCGTGTTCCTGGGAGCCTTTGGAAATTTATAAGCATGTTTTTAAACAGCAGCTCAAGAAATAAAATCAAGCCAAGTAGCATAAAATTTATAGTTTCTTATTGTGTTTTTTTCTCCAACAATTGGCCAGCTTTTCCATCAAAAACAGTTCTTAAATTTGTGCAGACCAAGCTTCAGTAAGTCCATATCCAATGATATCCAGTATCTGGTTATTGTGAGGTGTGCAGGGATCATGAGAAGGAACAAATAAGTCTATCTTTAAGGCCTTGCATATCTTCTGTAAAGACTGAAAATAAAGCTCTTTTAGGATCTGTGGTGGACTAGATGATCCTCAGGGTCCCTTCACGACAATTCTATGATTCTATGGTAACTGATCAGGCCAATTTTGTGGAGTATTTTTGTCCAGAAGGAATAAACAAATGGACATGTCCCCCACAAGTGTATAAATGATCCTATGTCATATCTCCAACATGATGATCATGATGATAATTTATAACTAATGTCTCTATGTTTAATTTACTTAAGAAATATGGATGCATATGCCAATCATCTTTGTTTTTGATTGATTTTACAACGAAAAGTTTAACTTGGACCAAAATGGAGAACTCTCATCAGCCAATAATCAGGTGGGCAATAGTTTGGTGGCTGATATGGGCCATATTCACACCATGCCTTTAAAGCACTATGATACCACTTTAAACAGTCCTAGTTCTCCCTGCCACCTAGAATTCTGGTAGCTGCGCTTTGTTAAGAGTTCTGATAGTTGTTAGGAGATCCCTATTTGCCTTAAAGAGCTACAATTCTTAGAGTTCCTCTTCAATGGGAACATTGAGGACAAATGCACAATAAAAAGGACGTCTGGATGGGCTCTTAGCAAATCGAGGAAAGAACTCTTCCTGGACCAGAGTCCACTTCAGTAGATGTGTGAAGGTTTATATGAAGGTTGGCAGATGTAGATATATACTTAGACGAGAGCAGATGAATATGATGGTTTGCAATGTGCACTTTTCCTTAATGAAAGCCAGCATCTCTCTGATCTCTCCAAGCAGACTCTCAAAGTATACTTTCCCCATTCCCTGAGGGATAAAGTGGGATAGGAGAGAACATGAGGAGAAACATCTGTAAGCCTGTGGAACAAGTTTACATTCGGGGGGAGGGGGAAGGCTAGTCTTATGGGAGACCCTTAGGTTCTTATTGACATTGGAGCACCAGGCATCCATATTTATTGACAAAAGCCACTGTTTGAACTGGCTTGGGGTCATATCCACACAAGACATTTTAAATAAATTGCTTCCCTCCCACCTCCCAAGAACCCTGAGAACTGTTAGACTGGGAACAGTAGCTCTGTGAAGGGTGAACTACAGTGCCCAGGATTCCTATGAGGAAGATGTGCTTTAAGTGTACGGTGTGTATGTGACCAATATAATGTCTGTCTCCACCACCCAGGTCCCATCTGCACTATACATTTAAAATAGTATCACACCACTTTAAGTAATTGTGGCTCCCCCCATGGAATATTGGCTACAGTAGTTTGTGAGAGAGGATAGGCTACAGTTCCCAGGATCCTTGGGGGGGAGGGGGGAGAAGCATGTGGTTTAAACTGTGTAGATATGACCGCATCTGGGATGCAGGGAGTTTTGTTTTGTTTTTATTTTAAAGGCTAGCCTAACTAATGCTTTCCAACACTGTATGAGCACTGTAAAATGGTCATCCTCCAAAATCGGCACTTCTCTGAAGTTTGCAATGCAGTTCTCAAGCCAAGCATTGTGTACAAAAATGCTTAAATGCAAAAGGAACCTCTCTAAGAGACATTCACATGACAAGCCCTTGGGAAACCTCCGAGGGAAACTGAAAATCAGAAATTCCTACAAGCTGCAAAAAACGCTATACAATGGAGGCCTCTGCAATACATGGGGTGAAAAGAACACCAGGTGACACCAGCCACAATCTGGACGCCATGGCACACTGCACACCCTCCAACAATTCTCTGTTGAAAATGGGAACGTCCTATACCATCATCATCATCCTTTTATTATTTATACCCCACCCATCTGACTAGGTTGCCCCAGCCATTCTGGGTGGCTTCCCACATATATAAAAACATAATAAAACATTAAACATCAAACAACTTCCCTGTACAGGGCTTCCTTCAGATGTCTCCTAAAGCTTGCATAGTTACTTATCCCCTTGGCTCCGGGGTCACATAACTCCATACCCTCCAACACCATTGTTTTTTCTTCTTCTTAGAGACTTGTAGAGTCGGAAGGGACCCCGAGGGTCATCTAGTCCAACCCCTGCAATGCAGGAATCTCAGCTGAAGCATCCATGACAGATGGCCATCCAGCCTCTGCTGGTTGTTGTTGATTTCATTTCCCAGATTTTTTGACCTCAAAGGCCTGCTCGGCCTTCGGTGCCCCTCCGCACGCCGCGCGCCCGTCCCCAAACTGAGGTGCGGGCGGAGCCGCCCCCCCCCCCCCGGCACAAAAGAAAAGGTTGGAGCGGGCTGCTGCTGCCTCTGCCAGGCCGCGTCTCCATGGCAACAGGAGCGCGAGGGAGACGCTGCCCCGGCGGCGCCCTCGGCTTCCGCGGCCCCTCCCCTCTCCCGATCTGCGATTGGCTGGCGGGCGGGGAGGAGGCGGCGCCGGAAGTGCCTGCCGGGGGTTGCCATGGGTGCGGCGGTGGCGGCCGGGGGTCGGTGTCGGTGCTGGTGCTGCGGGAAGGGGCGGTGTCGGGCGGACCCGTGCGGGGTCCTCTGCCTGCTGCTTACGTACCTCAGTGTGGGCTACGCCGACTACGTCATCCTGGAGCATGTCCTGCTCCAGCCGGGCTTCCGGGGCAGGTAGGGCGCGCCAGCCCCGCAGGGAAGGTCCCCACCCCTTCGCTCTGCACATGCTCAGGGGCACGGTGCCCTTGGGATGGCTCGGTTTTGTTCCTCCCCCCGTCAGCGGTTTCCTTGCCCCACGGTGTTGGGGGAGAGGAAAGAAGCGAAGCCGGAGAAGGGCCGTAGCTCAGGGGCAGGAGGAGGTCGCAGGTTCTGTACTCTGCACACGCTCAGAGGTGCTTTCCCAGAAAAAAGGGGGAAGTTTCGGAATCTACCTCGAGCCATAATGTTGCTGCTGCTGTCATTGGACGTGTTTCCTGCCCTTCACCAGTATTTTGCTTAGGATCAACCCAGCCGACACAAAATGCCAGTGAGCAAACCTTCAGCTTCTCCAGAGCTCTGCATCGGTTTCGGTAATTCCAGGAGTGGGGTAGTGAATAACTACAAAAATGAGGCTGGATACTCATGGAGCCAACATCCAACCTAATTGCCTCCCCCCCTCACTTCCCCAAGTTCTGCTTTGTGCAGCAACTGGCCTGATGAAGAAATCTGGTGGGCTAAAACCTTGCTCACTCTTTTGTGACATTTTGGTTGATTCTAATATAAGTATTGTCTATTAGTGGATTCTGGATTCCTTACCCTTTGGAATGCCCTCCCATCAGATGTCAAAGAGATAAACAACTACCTGACATTTAGAAGACATCTGAAGGCAGCCTTGTCCAGGGAAGTTTTTAATGTGTGACATTTTAATGTATTTTTAATTTTTGTTGGAAGCCACCCAGAGTGGCTGGGGAAACCCAGCCAGATGGGTGGGGTACAAATAATAAATTATCCCTTATTATAAGGCAGCCCTGCCCTTGTGGGACTTGCTCCTGGATAAGTAGGTAGAAGACTGCAGCCTTATTTTTTGTTGTTGCTTAATAGATGTATATTTTTTCCTTTAGTGCATGTATTTTCAGGGCACCAGCACAGGGCACAGTCATGGAGTCCTTTAATTTCTGTTAGTTAAATAGACATAATAATGGTTATGCAGAACCTGTATGTTTGAGGAAGTCTACCACTGAATACTTGTCACTGGGAGATTACAACAGAGAAAAGGCTGTATCCTTCAAACCTTGGTGGTGGTCCTTCATGAAGCATTTGCCTAGCTGGTAAATGGATGTTGGGCTAGAGACATACATCTGGTCCAGTTCAGCGTGTCTGCTATGTTTGGGTACATGGATTTTCTTACAGGTCCTGAGCATGCCTTTTTTCTTACCTGGTGCCCACCTTTTTTATCTCCCGCAGTTTAGCTAAATTCTGCTGTGATTCTAAACACACACACTAAGGAGTAAAGATTGAAAAACATGGGCTTTTACTTCCAAGAAACCATTCAGAGTCAGTTATTTATAGGCCAGGATCAGTAGTAACATTTGACTTTGGAATTCTACAACAGTGTTTTCCTTCCCCTTTACACCCCCAGTGCCACCCTTTGAAAGTGGGAAGTATCAAAAACACAACGGAACAACATAAAAAACCTCCACTGAGTATGTCCAATCATGGGAGGCCTTTTGGGTCCCAGCCGTAATAAAATGTGAATATGCTCCCTTTCATGCACAAAGTAATCCAAGACTTGCTGCATTAGTAAGATGATCCCTGCTTGGCTGTCAGAATGCATTGTTTGCAATCGGATAATAACAAGTTTTTGGGGATGATTATGATGACGCAGGGATAGAATGGGCTCTCGTATTTCACTGAGTTAGCCTCCTGGAAAAGCTGTTGGGAAAGGGGAAGGGGGGGGGGAGAAAAAGAAAGAAAGTTTGCGAGATGCTGATGACCTCACTGCTTCCATTTGTCACAGCCTCTGGTGTCCGTTCCATGCCGTGGCGTTCAACTTCATTGTCGTGATGCTCTTGGCCTGTCACACGCGGGCTGTCTTTGCCGACCCAGGTAAGACACCTTCACCCCTTACCTGGGCTCTGTCTGTGTCATCAGCTTCCATGTTTTGCTCTCTCTCAGTGGAGGTTGGTAGGACAAAAGGCAGAGGGTCCTACAACAGCCAGAGCTAGAGCCAGCGACAGGCAGAGCCAGTTGATTCTAGTTTTCTCCCATCCTCCTCCTTCCTGAGTTCTTGAAGGGCAACATTGAGACTAAGGAGGAGAGGGCTGACTGGCCACATTGGACTGCAAGTAAGCAGGTCGGTGGGAGCTGGACGAGGACAAGCTGAGGCTGGTGGGGCCTTGAGGATCAATCCATACCTGCTGCCTTGCGGAACCATCTATGCGAAAGGAAAAGGCTGAGGAGTTGTTGTTTAGTCGTTTAGTCATGTCCGACTCTTCATGACCCCATGGACCAGAGCACACCAGGCACTCCTGTCTTCCACTGCCTCACACAGTTTGGTCAAACTCATGCTGGTAGCTTCGAGAACACCGTCCAACCATCTCATCCACTGTCGTTCCCTTCTCCTTGTGCCCTCCATCTTTCCCAACATCAGGGTCTTTTCTAGGGAGTCTTCTCTTCTCATGAGGTGGCCAAAGTATTGGAGCCTCAGCTTCACAATCTGTCCTTCCAGTGAGCACTCAGGGCTGATTTCCTTAAGGATGGATGCATTTGATCTTCTTGCAGTCCATGGAACTCTCAAGAGTCTCCTCCAGCACCATAATTCAAAAGCACCAATTCTTCGGCAATCAGCCTTCTTTATGGTCCAGCTCTCACTTCCATACATCCCTACTGGGAAAACCATAGCTTTAACTATTTGGACCTTTGTCGGCAAGGTGATGTCTCTGCTTTTTAGGATGCTGTCTAGGTTTGTCATTGCTTTTCTCCCAAGAAACAGGCGTCTTAATTTTGTGACTGCTGTCACCATCTGCAGTGATCCTGGAGCCCAAGAAAGGCTGAGGAGTAAAGCTACACAAATCCAGAGTGGAGATCCTAATACTGTTGAATGGCGCCTTGTATCCCTCCTTCTGGCAACTCCTGCAGTCAGGCTGGGGCCAAATGTTTTGCTTTGCTTTGGACCACATCAGCAAGGCCTGAGGGGGGTGTCTTGTTGTCTGGGCATCCCAGCCTCGTCCCAATTGCCCTGGATGCACCGGCCTCCGCTGTGCACACTTTGTCTAACCAGTACACGGTGACCTTATGGGACTCGCTGTCCCAAAATGGGTTAATATTGGCCACAAGCTTAAATGGCATTTCAAAAATGATTTGAAGTACAATCCTGTGTGCTTGGAAATAATGCCCCACTATGGCTAATAGGAATTCCCTCACAAGTATATGTGCACTTTCAGCTTCAAACAAATAATACAGGGAGGAAAGAGATTTATTTATTTATTTTTAAAAAATTAAGCTGCCTTTTATCCAAAATCGGATTTTGGAGCAGTATGCAAATAAAAAAAAGAAAATGAAAGCAGCCAATAATGCAATAAGATTAAGAGGAATAAAATCACCCAACTAGCTAAGAACAAAATCATTTAAAATACCTGTGCAAATGGAAAGCCTGGTCTGAAAAGAATGCAGTGTCTACATGACATACTTTCCTTGGGAAGGCATTTCATAAACGGGCAACTTCTCAGCAGTGCAGGAATGTCCCGTGGCTCACCTAACCAGTGTGGTGTAGTGGTTAGGAGCAATACACTCTTAATCTGGGGAACCGGGTTCGATTCCCCGCTCCTCCACATGCAGCTGCTGGGTGACCTTGGGCTAGTCACACTTCTCTGAAGTCTCTCAGCCCCACTCACCTCACAGAGTGTTTGTTGTATGGGAGGAAGGGAAAGGAGAATGTTAGCCGCTTTGAGACTCCTTCAGGTAGTGATAAAGCGGGATATCGAATCCAAACTACTCTTCTTCTTCTTCTTCTTCTTCTTCTCCTTCTTCTTCTTTTCTTCTTCTTCTTGTTTGCCTTTGCCATTCTGCAATTCCATAACAGGACCAGGGCCTCGATCAAAGCACCAGCCATGTCTGGAAAATCCCCCTGAGCCTTCAGGAATTCCTTAGATTCCATAAGTATCTGGGGGCAGGCAGACCCTCCTAATGAGGGAATGTCAGTCACAGTCAATCCAAATCTCACTAGAGACTGATGTGTCCATGTCAGCCAGGACACTCCCCCCCCCAACCCACTCTAGCAAAGACTAGATCGAGAGTACGATTTGCACCATACACTGGCTGCGTAATGTTTTGAGACATCCCGTGGTTGCCATGGCAGCCATGAATTCCTGAGCTGGACCAGATAAGGCGGATGTGGCATTGACATCGAGACTCCCCAGAATTACTGTCTTTATGGTTAAAGACCATATCAGCTCAGACAAGGAGGTTGTTGGGCTTCAGGAGATCTTTGTTCCGTCTCTGCAGCCCAGCATCACTTCCCAGGTTTCAGAATTTTATGACTGCAACCCCATCCTGACCCTCCAGCCTGTGTTGCTGCTGTGCTGAGTACCCAGGCAGGCAAAGCGCAACAGGCTGGCACCCCTGAATGAGAACGTAGAACCTTACATTTAGGTCTTTGGGGGCAGGATGGAGGGAACATCTCTTCACCTAAACAGCTGGGCAGCTTCCTGGTGGCAGAGGACACTGATAAAGGCTCCAGGGCAAGTGCAGTGATGGGAACTGTGTGCTCTCCTGGCCTCAGATGTCAGCTGCAACGTGACACCAGCAGCACCTCTGATCTGATACTGGGAACAAAGCAAGGGATGGGCTTCCTCTTCCGAATACCAGTTGCTGGAAGCCCCAGGAGAGGAGAGTGTCCTTGTGCTCAGGTCCTGCTACAGGCTTCCCAGTGTGGCCACTGTGCAGCCTGTAGCAGGACCTGAGCACAAGCATCAGGTGTGGCCACTGTGGAAACAGGGTACTGGACCAGATGGAGCACTTTTTATTGTGCTATTTACGAGTTGGCTGCCTCTGTGAAAGAGAGAATGCTGGACTAGACGGACCCGTGTCTGATTCAACAAGGCGTCCCATTCGCCATTAGGTGCCTTCTTCCCCAGCCCCTCCTTCCTATTTCAGTACCTTTTGCAGAATAATAAACAACCGCTTGGTGTCCCCCACCCTTGCAAACAGAAGGGCTTTAGAGTCATTCTTTTTGAAACCATGAAAGTGGAGATTCCTGGGTCTCTCTCTGTGTTAGGAGCTGTATTCTAATCCTCAGTGGGGCACACTTTAGGCCACACCTATTGCCAGGCTGCCGCCCCCCCCCCCCAATCTGTGATGCTGCCTTTTCAGCATATCCAAGCAAAGCAACTGCAGAAACTGGAGCTGCCCAGCTTTCCTTTGCCGGGTGTTGTTTTTCCGCAACTGCTTGCCCGGATCCTGCTGAAGGTCGTTGCCTTGGCTTCCTTGGAGGTGTCATCTTACCCTGGAAGAGGGCCCTTGGGCCTGTGGATCTTTGCGAGTGTTTATTATGGGATCAGCAAAAGCGAAGTCCTTGATCATCTTTTGCCAGTGGCATTTGGGACAGACAGCTGAAGTGGCATATTTGAAATTAATCAGCCTGCTCTGCACATTTCATCTTTTCTCTCTCTGTCTCTCCAAATGCAAAATCAAAATATTTATTGAGCAAATGTGCCTTTGTTGGCGTCACTGAGAGCTGGAACATCTCGATTGAGTAATGTGCCTGCATCATTGTTAGAAGTTCATTCTGTTCCCGTTTCTTGGAGTTTATTTAGTTCATGATATACTTTTGCAGGGTGGGAGGGAGAAGGAGAACAGCTCTGTTCTCTTGATCCTTCCACGCACATTCAGATTTTTCTGTGATTTGTTTGCTTAAAAATAAAAGAATTTCCTTGCTGGGTCAAAACTAAGATCTATCTAGTCCATTGCTCCAGTAGTGAGCAATCATTCACTCCAGGAAAACTCGTAAGCAGGGCATGAGGGGTAAAAGCCACCTTTGCCTGTTTGTCCCAAGCATCAGATGCTCAGAGGTAAACCTGGAGGTTCCATTCCTAAATATGGCAGCTATTAAAGGGATAAAAAAGGAGCCAATGATTGATGCAGGCTTGGTCAACTGGCAGTGGAGAAGCACACACACAAAAAGCATTTTTTAGGACATTTTAAACAGCTTTTTGTTGCTGAGATAAGAACCGCAAAAACTGAAACGATAAAGTTAACTGTTTTCTCTGCAGAAAAAAACGCCATGCTGGAAGTAATTAGTACGCCAGGGCTGGGAACCTGGACTCCAGTTCCCATCAGCCCCAGCCAACATGATGGGAACTGGAGTCCAGCAACACCTAGAAGACTGCAGGCCTCCCAGCCCTGCAGCACAACTCAGTGGGATCCCCTTGAGGCCTATTGGTGGGTAAATGCAGTTAGTGCATGCATGTATTTACACCCACTGTACAAAGAGGAAAGGAATGGTAGATAACAGGGGGAGGTTGGAGGAAGAGCATAAGTAAATGGGTGTGAAGTTAATTTCTTAATTTCTTCATCAGGCTGTCTCCTGTCTGTCTGTCTGTTCTGAGCCTTTTTTGAAAAACATTCTTTCATTACTTTTTAATCTGTTCTTTTCCCCAAGGAGTTCAGGGTGGCACATTTGGTCCCCCACACCTTGTATCCTCATAGCAACAATGTTAGCCTGAGGTCATATTCACACCTTGTACTTAAACCACTCTTACACCACTTTAACAGTCACAACTCCCTACCAGCCGGTGTGTGGGGCAGCACAGCAGCCACAGCAGCTTTCCTGTGCGGCTTCCTGCCAACCCCAGAACTTCAGTTCTTCTTGTGGATATTTTTGGACACAGTATTTTTGGTCTGGATTGAAGAGAAAGCAGCAGAAAGGGCATTTAAAAGGTGTTTAGAGGGCGCCCCCACTTTACATGATGTCACTTACGTGTGCGGGGGTCTGGAACGTAACCCCTGCATAAGTGTGGGGGACGCTGACGCCGCCTTTACTGTCTCTGACAGTGATGGGAGAACATAGCCATCAAGTCTGGTAGCCACCAATAGCCTTGTCCTTTATGAAACAGCTCCCCACCATAAAAAAAAAATCAAAAAATCAATTAGATTTGACATGCTCACACCCAGCCTTGCCTGTGGCTCTCTTTCAGGCATGGTCCCGCTCCCAGATACAGCCATTGACTTCTCTGACTTGCGGAGTAGCGGCAGTGGCGGATCGCACAAGAATAGTCGGGTGAGTTGTTGCAAGGAGTCTGTACCTGGGGAGAGGGGAATGTGAAGCTGCCTTGCCCGTAGCCTAGGGGTGGGGAACCTGTGGCCCTCCAGATGGGGGCTGGATTCCCAACTCCCACCAGCCTCGACCAGCATGACCAGGGTCAGGAATGGCAGGAGTTATGGAACAGCAATGCTGCGTTCCAGCTGCACGCTCCTCACACCTGCCTTAGCCCAGTGATCCGTCAAGCTCACCACCAACTAGCTGCAGCTAGTTGCTTTAATTCTCTGCAGCTACCTTGCATTCTGACAAGCTGCCGGAGAGGTAAATGCCTTGCCTGCTGTAAATGCAAGGCATGCAGACTGAGGCTCCATCAGCACTGTGTTCAAGTCCTACCACTCTAAACTATCACGGCTTCCCTCAAAGAATCCTGGGGATTGTAGTTTGTTAAGGGAACTGAAAGTCCTTAGGAGGCTTCTATTCAGCCCACAGAGTTACAATTCCTAGAGTTCCTTGGGAAGAGGGCTTGACTGTTAAGCCACTCCAGGAAGGGTAGCTCTGCGAGGGGGATAGGGGCCTTGTAACAACTCACAGCATCCTTAGCAAACCACAGCTCCCAGGATTATTTGTTGGAAATTCAAAATGGCGACGCCCCCAAGGGCATTGTGGGAATCACAAAATGGTGGCTCACGGACCCAGGGCAAGATCTCCTGTAATATACAGAGCAGTTTACAGTGGAAAAACAATATCAACAACAAATATAAAACTACTGAAACAACATCTTCAGTAGAATGGCACCAAAGAGCAACAGTAATAGATTCCAGCTGCTTCTCCTCTTGTGGTCTCCAACGGAGCAGAGTTTGTGGGACTCTGAGTCAGATCACCCCTGCATCCCACAGTCTTGCTTTATATATGCAGCTCCCGTGTTTATGCTTTATATATACAACTCACAGGATTGCTTTCTATAGACAATTGCAAACAGTGCAGGGAGGCTGTGGCTTGCTGACCTTTTAAATTTCCCACAATGCCCCAGGTGCAGCTTTAGCTTGGGGCCATGGTGTGAAATTAAAAGGGTGGCTGAATCCAGGCTCCTGGTGCTTCTCGGAGCAGTGCTTTCATTTCATGGCAGGGGAAGGCTGACAGAGCCCACCGATGGAACCAGCCCTGGAGTCAGCCCTGAGAGGGAACAGGATTTTAGGCTAGATGGGATTTGAGCCTGATTCAGCAGGGCTCTTCATAGGTTCTTATGACGTTCAGTCTGCAGCAGTCCAGTCCAGACAAAGGTTTAACCTCTCAGAACTTAGACCCCTTGTGTGCAGATGAACTGTAGTCTGAGGGAGGCAGTGTTAATTCCATTTGATGGTTCCTTGCATTTGCACCCTGCACTTTGACCCAAAAGGCTCTCTGAGCGGCTTACAAAAATCAGCATGAAGGTGGCCTCTGCCCATGGGCTTCTGTACAAAGAGGATATGTCAGGCAAGGGAAAATGGAATGGGAGGGAGGAGGTGAAAGGAAGCTCAAGCACCACCAGAAACAGAAGCAGAGCAGGTGACAAACACCCTTTGGTTCCTCTGCCATCTTCTTCTTTGCCTCCCTAGAACAATGAGGACTGGACAGTGTGTAACCGCTGTGAGACATACCGGCCGCCCCGGGCGCACCACTGCCGCGTCTGCCACCGCTGTGTGCGCCGCATGGACCACCACTGCCCTTGGTGAGGATCCTGCCATGGAGGGCCTGCCTTGATCTGTGTGTGTCAGGGTTCGATGGTGCCTTTCGCTCCCCTTGCTTCCTCCCCAGAGAAGAGGGCTTCCCATCTCAGTCAGTGGTATGAGGGACAGCATCAGCCTCCCCAACCCCATCTCATCTTTGGGAACCAGAAGAACCACCCTTTTTAATTTTAATGTGAGCTGTTGTCCCTGGGGTGGGGGTGGTGGGGAGGAATATGGTTCAGTTTGCATATGAAGGCGAATCTCCCCAATTCCCATTTTCTGAAATGATTTGTGAACCAAAACACAACCATCCTTCGAAATTCACACTAGATATTTTTTTTTTAAAAAAAACCTATTAAAAAAGCAATCTACACTTCTCCAAATTTTGCATGCAGGTTAATTACCTATTTGTTAGAAATATATTTATCTACCACTATTCAATAAAAGCAACAGCAGTAGAGTGGTTTATGACAATTGTCCATGAAACCATACAATAAACTCCATATAAAAAGTTAAAATCAGAAATCTGCTGGCTGTTGTGGAAAGATGGGTGTTCAATTGTCCACCTAAACTGAATGGAATGGAAAAGTGCCCAGCAGGCATTTAAAGTTCTTTCACCCGGGTAACGTGTGCAAAAATGAATGTACTAATGCGTGCATGCAAATCCACGTGTTAGTGAAAATTACATACAGAACACATTATATTAGTCAATATTGCTTTGCAGAAATGACTGTATTAGGGGGAAATTGCATATACAAATGTGTATAGTAGGAGAAATTCACAGAAAAACGCTGATGAATTTCCATGAGATTTTTTTTTTTTAATTGCAAACTCATGTGGAAATGTAGAGAGCTGAACTGAAGATTGGAGAAACTCGAGAGAAGCCAGACTTGACAGCTTCATCTCATTCCTAGTTGTCCACTTTTCTTTCTAACACACACAAACGCTCTCTTGGTAGGATCAACAACTGCGTGGGGGAACTGAACCAGAAATACTTCATCCAGTTTCTCTTCTATACAGGTATGTCGGGAACATGCCACCGGTCCGTGGTTTGGGGGAGGAGCTACTGTGGAGGGTGGGGTGGGTCCCAGGGCATTGTGGGTAGCAATTTACCTCTCTGCTTAATGCCCCACCGCCCCGTGGGTCCCTTCTTTGCCTACCTAGGGCAAAAAAATGAGGGTTTAAGGTTGCGTTTGTTGGTTGAGCTGCCCTCGTTCCTGTCCGAAGAGCACTGTGGACTGAGGGATTGTGGCGACTGAAGTCGATCCAGCCCAGTTTATTAGATGTCCCCTCTGGTTAATCTCTGAAATCAAAGCAGCGTTCCCTGTCTTTCCCCACTAGGGGCTCCTCTTCTCCAAGGCACACAGTCTTCCTCTTCCTCCTCTCTGTAAAACTTGGAATTGTTCTCAGCGCCTGACAAGTTTCTTTGTCTCTTTGAGGGTTGAGAGTCCCTGTTTGCTTGTTTACCTGCTTAACTTTTAATGTCCTTTGTTGCTCCCAACTCACCTGCCACCAACCGAGCGGTTCATAGAATCACATAATCATAGAAGGGTCATCTAGGTTCATTGCTTCCTCCAGCCACTCTGCTGGTTCTGCCTTCCTACCCCTTTGCTCCTTTGCCAGGCTGCCCCCTGTCAATGCCTGACCTCCCCATCTAGGTCTAGAGCTCCCTCCCAAGACAAAAATAACACTTTCCTCCCTTGACTTATCAAAACTTAACATTTTGTGTAGAGCAGGGATAAGCAATATTGGACCAGAGCAACCCTGACCCTTGGCCTGATGTCAGAAGCCCTCTTCAAAGGATCAGTTCAGACCTCTGGCAATAGCAGCCTGTTCCTCCCTTCTGTCTGGGGAGGAAGAGCATGGTGTCAAGAGAGGGCAGGGAGATGGGTGTCAGGAGAAGGAGACAGGGGAGTCAGAGGGAGAGGACATTTTTAACTTTTGATGTTTCATTGTGTTTTTAATATTTTGTTGGGAGCCACCCAGAGAGGCGCGGGACGCAGGTGGCGCTGTGGGTTAAAGCCTCAGCGCCTAGGACTTGCCGATCGAAAGGTCGGCGGTTCGAATCCCTGCGGCGGGGTGCGCTCCTGCTGCTCGGTCCCAGCGCCTGCCAACCTAGCAGTTCGAAAGCACCTCCGGGTGCAAGTAGATAAATAGGGACCGCTTTCTAGCGGGAAGGTAAATGGCGTTTCCGTGTGCGGCTCTGGCTCGCCAGAGCAGCAATGTCACGCTGGCCACGTGACCCGGAAGTGTCTCCGGACAGCGCTGGCCCCTGGCCTCTTAAGTGAGATGGGCGCACAACCCCAGAGTCTGTCAAGACTGGCCCGTACGGGCAGGGGTACCTTTACCTTTACCTTACCCAGAGTGGCTGGGGCAACCCAGTGAGATGGGCGGCATAGAAAGAATAAAAATGTTAGAGTCATACCTCAGGTTTAAGTAGCTTTGGGATGAATATTTTTGGGGTTGCGCTCCACGGCGACCCAGAAGTAATGGAGAGCATTGCTTCCGGGTTTCGCCGCATGTGCAGACACTCAAAATGCCGTCGCATGCGGAAGCGGCGGATCGCAGCGTGTGCAGACGCGGGTTGCGTTCGCTTCAGGATGCGAACGGGGCTCCGGAACGGATCCTGTTCACATCCAGAGGTACCACTGTATTAAGTTGGAGTGGTCCCACCCACCACCAGAATGCAGCCCCTGACAGGTTGCTCCCAGGAGAATGTGACTCCAGACCAAAATAAAATGAACCCCCACTCCCCACCCCTGCTGTAAAGGATTTGGATTAACCCCTCATTCCTATTCACTGTCTCCTTTATCTCCTGTTCTTGCAAGCTAGAAGTTTTTCAAAAGTTGGTCTTCTAAGGCATCTGGAAGTTGAGCAGAAAGCCTGCCTCCCCACCCAAAAAACCCTTTCAAGCTTCAGCTCTGTCCTGACCATACTTGGGGATTTATGACATGTATCCCCGAGGGAATGATGAAATGCACAATGCCTGCGTTGATAACCCTTTTTTCTTTTCGTCTTTCCTCTCCCTCTTGGCCTTCGCTGACCTGGTTCTCCCGGCCACAGGCTTGGCCAGCCTTTACGCCATGGGGCTGGTCTTGACCACCTGGCTTTGGCCCACGGACAAGAGCTCAGCCGGGAAGGCCGAAGGAGCCGAAGGAGGCGTTTCCAACAATCGCATCCAAATGTGAGTCCCACATCCTCCTCCTGCCACCAAGCTAAGAATCCGCCGCCCCCCCCCCCCCCGGTTGCTGGGGCAGGGAGAGTTCTAGAGACCCTGTAGATGCCTCAGCTTGGCCTTTTGCAAAAACAAAAAAAATTAATAAGACGAAGAAAAGAAAAGAAATTGCCATGTCACACAGTTCTTGCCAAGAACAGCTGGAGCTCCAGAGCTTTGGCTGAATGCCAAGGGGAGGGGAGGAAGCTCCATGCTGGCTTTTCTATAAATGAGCAGCACACCCTCCCTCCCTCTCCCCCCCTCTCTCTTTGGAAAATGGGAGCAGCCGAGGGTAGGGCGTTGTCCCTTTGTCCAACCCCCGCAGCCTCCTCGCCTGCTTCCTCCTGCTTAGGGTCTCTCTGTCCACAATCGTGGGGGTGGGGGAAGGCTCCCCCCCTCCCGTCGAGGGCCGCATTCCCTGCTGCCACGGGCTATTTATTTATTCCGTTTCACTTCTGAATCGCTTCCTGCGAACGTGACCTCGAAGCGATTTAAGCAGCGAAGGCATCAATGTTAGAACAATTTCATGTGGAGAAGAAATGGAAAGAATGGGTTATACCATGTTTGAGTTCTCCAGTTAATTAGGCATGCCTAATGTAGGCCCCAAGGGACGCGGGTGGCGCTGTGGGTAAAACCTCAGTGCCTAGGGCTTGCCGATCGCATGGTCGGCGGTTCGAATCCCCGCGGCAGGGTGAGCTCCCGTCTTTCGGTCCCAGCTCCTGCCCACCTAGCAGTTCGAAAGCACACTTAAGTGCAAGTAGATAAATAGGTACCGCTTTATAGCGGGAAGGTAAACGGCGTTTCTGTGTGCTGCGCTGGTGCTGGCTCGCCAGATGCAGCTTGTCACGCTGGCCACGTGACCCGGAAGTGTCTCCGGACAGCGCTGGCCCTCGGCCTCTTAAGTGAGATGGGCACACAACCCTGGAGTCGGACACGACTGGCCCGTACGGGCAGGGATACCTTTACCTTTAATGTAGGCCCCATCTGCACTCTGCATTTAGAGCAGTATCATACCACTTTAAATAGTCACACTTCCCCCCAAAGAATCCTGGGAACTCATTTGTTATCTGTTTGGAGGCACCTCTCCACCCCCTCACAGAGCTACAGTTCCCAGAGTGGATTAACAAGTAATCCCTCTTCCCGTGGAACTCTGGGAATTGTAGCTCTGTGAGGGGAATAGCTGTTTGGAGGTGCCTGGTACACATGTGAAGCACAGCTCAGCCCTATTTTAAAAAATAGTCCCGTGCGCTCTGCTGCCCCTCCGGAAACACAAGTTGGAGTAGTAGTGTTCCTAGTTAACAGACTGACTGTACTTTCCCCTTTCCTCCTTCCAGCGCTCACCGCATCATCTTGCTGGTAGAATCCATCCTCTTTGGCCTCTTTGTCACAGTCATATTTTATGACCAGGTAGATTTTAAGGCTTGCAGCGGCAGGGGGGGGGGGCGGGGGGGGCGGGACGACTTGGTTTTTTAATTGTTTGGCAACCTTTTTAGTTTGTCAGCCATTTATTAAAAACAACAGCAACGCCCCCCCAACCAATTATTTTTTTACAAATAGTTCCAAATCAATAGATTTTAAAAATAGTTTATTTATATGTCGCCTTTCCACACTGAGCTGGGCCCAGTGTGGCTACAACACTTATTAGCAAAACACAAAACTTTGTAGGGTGGGAGAGAAAGCTGTTGTCAAAATGCATCCATAAATTGAAGCAAGTTTAAAGAAAGCGGCAATTTAACAACATTGGAATGGATTCAGTACTAGGAATAATCTAGACTTGAATATGCCAGCACAGAGCAATTTTTTAATATTTTATTTTACAAGCAATTAAGTTCCAGCTGCTGGCGCTGGGCTGATTCCACTCCAAGGAACCTCAGCAGCCTGACTAAGACACAGTTCAGAGAGGGAGGGGTCTTCTCACTAGGCGTACAGCTGGCTCCCTCATCTCTCCTCTGGAGAAGATTTAACGGCAGCAAAAGGGAGATGCTGGGGAGGGCAACAGTGGCAAGTCCTTTCCCCCAGCCTTCTTCCAGTTGCTGGTGCTGGTTTTCCTGCAGAGGACTAGAAGAGAAACTGTGTTCATGGCACAGACACTATCAAATATCAACAGCTGCCTGGAGCTGCCTGGTAAAGTGTCCAATCAGTGGACTGCGCAGCCCAGGGTGGCCTCTTTTAATTGGCAGTGGCTCTCTACGGTCTTGGCAGGGGTTGTTGCTGTACATTGGAACTGGCGAGGGTGGGAGCGATTTCTGCATGCCAAGCAGTGTGCTGTACCATTGAGCTATGAGCCCCACTGAGTATAGGGTGCAGCTTTTTGCAGGTTGGGTCCTCTCTGCTGTGAACAGCAGTGGTTTCCCAAGGTCTTGTTAGATCTTACTGTGAATCATGCACATCAGGCTTGCATATTTATTGAGATGTTTCCATTGCTTTATTGTTTGTGGCTAAATTTTGTTACGTTTTGGTAACTGTTAGAGTGAATTATGTACGTTTTTTGAGGTTGCAAGTAGGGCTGAGCGATATCTGGATTTCAGAATTGTGATATATCACCAGCTAAACATCACAATATATTGATACATCACAATGTCTGAAATTAGGATGGAGCCATGTAGAGGCACTGGCTGGCTTCACAATTTTTCCTGCATCGTGATTTTTGCGTAGCACCCACACACAAATCAGGATTTGCGATATATTGCCAGGTCAAAAATTATGAGAGTCACATAGGTGTGGCATTTATGTTTGTATTTTTGTATTGTCGGTATTTGAGTTGGTGTAATTGTGTGGTTGTACATGCATTGTAAATAATAATGTTTGTTTTTAATTTTAAAAAAATTATGAAACCATTATCACGATATGGACTTCAAACTGGTTTTGGACGATTTATTGATATCTCATCTGGCCCTAGTTGTAAGCCACCTTGAACGAGGTTTAACTGTAGGAGGGCGGCATACAAATAGAGCAATGAAGCCTCACTGCTATCACAGGGTGTTGTTCAGGTATTAGGGGGGGACAGGTGGGCAAGCTTTCAGATTTTGCCCAGCACCTCCTGAGTTGCCAAGGATAACCTTCACCCCAAAAAGATGCACTGGTGGTGGTGCTATTAGGAGAAAGGGAATGTTAGTATCGCATGGATCAAAAGACAGACACAAGTGCTTGTGTGTGTGTGTCTCAAAACATATCCTGCCCACCCCCTAACTGCCTAATGTGCATCACTTCTCCCAGCTGGTCTCCATTATCACGGACGAGACCCCAATTGAGCAGCTGCGCAACCGGCTCCTGAAAGAGGCACGGCGGGAAGTCTCGCATACGCGGAAGCCCAAGATCGCCCTCCTGCGGGAAGTCTTTGGCCGAGGTAGGTCTGGGGTGGTGATGACTGGCGTATGTTCTTGCTGGTCTGTTAAAGCAGTGCCGGGAAGCCAGCGGCCCTCTAGATTAGGCAGAGAGAACCTCCAGATGTTGCTGTGCTACAAGTCCCATCATCCTCAGCCGGCATGGGAGCTGTAAATCAGCAACATCCCGGGGACCAAACACACCTGTATCTGGAAGATGCTGAACTCCAGCTCCCATCGTTCTGTGCCATCGACCATATTGGTTGGGGCTGATGCGGGCTGGGAGTCCCTCCTCAGCCAGAGGGCGCTGGATTCCCCATCCCAGCATTAGAGGCAAGCGTCCATGATGAGCTGTGTGCGTCCAACCCTCCTTCCCTCTCTCACCCCCTAGGTCTCGTCATCTGCTGGTTCTTCCCGTGCAACTGCAGCTCTCCGTCAGCCAACGGGCCCTCCTATAGCTACTTGCCCAACTACGACGTGTGACTTCCTGGACTGCTCTCTCTTCGGGCTCTCTTTCTATTGGTGGAGGCAGAGGTTCCGTTCAGTTTCATTGGCCACCTTCTGTGGAGGCAATGGTGGCTGCAGTTTCCTAACGTTTTCCCCCTGGTGGGGAAACGGTTTCCTCGGGAGGGGAGTGTTTGTGTGTGTGTGTGTGTGTGTGTGTGTGTGTTTGTGTGTGTACTATAAGTGTTGATGCTCTTCATCCCAATGGGAACAGAGCATGCTCTCCCTTGAAGTGGAGCTCAGCAGGAGGTCCTCGTATTTCGAACTCTTGGCTCAACCTGTGTAACACTCAGAATTGGGGTGCTGCACACAGCAGAGATCACTCTCAGAAGCGGCCCTTAATGCGCCTTGGGCCCTGGTGTGAAGCATGTGAATTTGAGCCCCTTCCTTCCTTCCTTCCTGCCTCACCTTGCCTGTGAAGGCCGTATTTAAGCCTGCGTCCTTTACCAGGCTGCCCAAAGAGATCAAGCTCTGGCCTATCTAATAATAATAATAATAATAATAATAATAATAATAATAATAATGCGGGCATTAGCCTCCTACTCTGGAGAGCTGTGACCTCTGCCCACTAGGGACCCCAGCCTTGCTTTTGCTCACCTGATTTCAGCCCCGAGGGTGGCAGTGTTTGGTACATGCTTCCACTTTCAGCTTCCTTCAGCCTCTGATGCTCTGCTGTGGACTGAAAGCATGTCGGAGGCTGATGGTGAACAGCTGTCCCAGAGGAGGGAGTACCTTGTATTAGCATCCCCTTGGGGTTTCCTTTTTCAGAGGGCGGGGGCTGGCTGCCCTCCAGTGGATTTGACCATGGATAGCTCAGGTGGGTGTGAAGAGCATGCAGCCGCACCTCCCCACGCTACACCAGTCTCATCCAGGATATCTGCTTATCCTTCTGGTTTGCTGTGAGTGTTGTGTGTATATTGCCTTCCAGCACATTCCCAGCAGTTCCTTGAGCTTTCTTGAAACATAAGAGTCGGAACATCATGCTTTGTGGTGCGCAGGGACTTGCTGCATCCTCTGCTTGGGGAGGTGTTCAGGAGGTTTCTGTCATTTTTGTGTCTAATCACTGGGGGGATTCCTTGTTTCCTTTGCTGGATTGGCCCCCACCCCAAGGTTCCCCGGAGGCCTTGAAATTAAGAGGCTGGGTTTCCAGCATCATTTGAGCTGCTCAATAACTGGAGAAAAGGGAGGCCCAGGGCTTTTTTTCAGCCAGAGCACACTGGAGCGCGGTTCCAGCACCTCTCAGGTGGGTGACATTGCAGGCCAGCACCCTCCCACCTGCTTCTTGCCTTTACGTACTTCCGAGAGGCCCAAAATGAACATTTCAAGTCCAAAGCGAAGCTGGCCAGTGTGTGAGTCTACTTTTTTTTAGATCTAGCCACAGTTGGTCAAGCTATGGGGGTAGGGCAAATTAGTATTTCCATTTCTTCAATCCAATTCCCGTATAGCGGCAGTGGGCTTTAAGCTTTCCAGCTAGGCTTCTACTGTTGCACGTGGGCGTGTTTGCACGAGGGCCCTTCCAAGCTGCCCTAGCCATCTGCCTGAATCTAAAAGAATGGGGCAGGGGGCAGGGCACATTTATTTGACCTGTACCAGAACCAGGGGCAACCCCCAGACCAAACAGCTTGCCGTAGTTTTTATCACCTCCGTGGCTGGTGAACACTGCTGTGTTGTCTGTTGTCTATTCAAGGCTGCCCCAAGTCACCTGGCGACTTACTGTAGCAACTTCATGGTGAGTTCTGGCACCTATTTTTCTTGGGGGGGGGGGGAGCACCAGAGAAGCCCTTTTTAGTAGGGGGCAGATTCTCCTGCCCTTAGTACTTCAGCAGAGGGTGGCGGCCTCCTCTGAAATAATTACTCCCTGAAACTCATCTTAAAATGGTGGCTGGTATCCATTAGAGTTTGTAGGGCAGAATCTGGGAGCCCTGCAGGAGGCGGAGCCAGAGTCAATGACAGGCAGAGCTGCAACCAATGAGTGACGGAGCCAATGGAGTCTAGTTTTGTCCCCATCCTTCTCCCGAGACGGAGGAGGAGGAAGGTGACAGGCAGGGCCCCCCCTTGGACCGGCAAGCAGGCTGGGGATGGCTGAGAGCGGACTAAGGGTTGTGGGGCAGTGCCCCATTCCCCTGAATGGAGCAGCCTCCACTGCCTTTCAAAGCACAAGAAGTGTGTCGCATTTGATCCCCATTGTGTCATGTGTTTCCCCCACACCCCGACTTGCTAATCCTACACTACTGCCCTTGGGTTGGGTGGTACTTATCTATTTATTATGTCGCCTTATAGCCCAGGCTTCGATTCTACTTCTCAAGGTGGCTAGAAATATATCATGTTATGTTGTTGTTGTTTAGTCATTTAGTCGTGTCTGACTCTTCATGACCCCATGGACCAGAGCACGCCAGGAACTCCTGTCCTCCACTGCCTCCCGCAGTTTGGACAAACTCATGCTGGTAGCTTCGAGAACACTGTCCCACCACCTCGTCCTCTGTCGTCCCCTTCTCCTTGTGCCCTCCATCTTTCCCAACTCAGAGTCTTTTCCAGGGAGTCTTCTCTTCTCATGAGGTGGCCAAAGTATTGGAGCCTCAGCTTCACAATCTGTCCTTCCAGTGAGCACTCAGGGCTGATTTCCTTCAGAATGGATAGGTTTGATCTTCTTGCAGTCCATGGGACTCTCAAGAGTCTCCTCCAGCACCATAATTCAAAAGCGTCAATTCTTCGGCGATCAGCCTTCTTTATGGTCCAGCTCTCACTTCCATACATCACTACTGGGAAAACCATAGCTTTTACTATACGGACCTTTGCTGGCAAGCTGATGTCTCTAGTTTTTAAGATGCTGTCTAGGTTTGTCATTGCTTTTCTCCCAAGAAGCAGGCGTCTTTTAATTTCGTGGCTGCTGTCACCATCTGCAGTGATCATGTTATAATAGAATATTATTTGAAGTATGCTAAACGGGTAAAGCAACTAAGCATCAGCATTGCAACCAAAAGCAGAGAGGAAGGCCTCTTCTAACAGAATGCCCTGTGCGTGTCCGTTGTCTGAAAACAATGCATGCCTTCTGTTTCAGAAGTGTTTTTACCCATGTGCAAGTTTAAATGGCAAACTAAATCTAGCCAGGCTCATACAACGTACAGTAATTGGTTTAAAAAAATAAATAAAGCAGGTTGCAGCCTTACTTTCAGCCGAGTGCTACAACCTGGGGAGTCAGTGTGAGACACCCTCCCCCAGATGTTGCTGGTTTCCATATCCTATCCACTCCAGCATGGTTCGTGGTCAAGGAATAATGGGGGTAGTAGTCCAGCCACCTCCCTATACTGCAACATTCTCATTCCCCCACTCCTTTCTACACGCTGTGTTAATTCCCTGTGCTCTGGTCTGTGCTAGAATGAGGCTTTTTTCTACCACTATCTCCCTGATGCCTGACCCTGCTATCCATCCAACTTTTTAAAAAAGCGGGGTGGTTTTCGCTCAGACTTGGCAAACAAGTTTTGAGCTGTGAACCTAACTGCGGCGCAGTTGGGGGTGTGTGTGTGGTGAGGAGGGGAAGAATGTCTCTGGGATTTAATTGGGATAATTTCCTACCCTCTAATGAAAGTCTAGACAGCCCCAGATGCAAGTGTCAGGAACTGGAGGGTGAGCGATTGATTGCCCCCGGTGCCCTGCGGACAAAGCAGCTCTGGCTGTGGATTAAGTCTTAAGTGTTCTGCCGCTTTATTTATTTTCTCAGGATGTGTTTGCACTGATGCTTCGTTTAATAACAGGATGCCACTTGTTCCCTTTGAACCAAATGTGATGCCCGCCCATCTCAAAGATGAGCAGCTTGTTTTGCAAACCCCACAGACGATCGGTCTTGACATCTTCACGCTGGAGAGGGTGCCAAGGAGCAAGGAATCCGGCAACTGGAGCACATTTTGCTGCTGCTTCTTTTTTTTAAAAGCAAGGTTCCGGTCCTCATTGCTGCAGAGAATAGCCAAATTTCTGGTTTAAAAGAAAGAGAGAAAGAAAATATCTCTCACTCGGGAATCCAGTGCTCTGAAGGAGTCTCCTCATTTCTTTGCACAGTTATCGGGCTCCCAAAGTTAAGACTCTGCTAACCCTACTCTCAGAATAGTCTTATTGGAATTAATGAACACAACTGACTTAGATCTATTAATTTCGGTGGGTCTGTCTTGAGTAAAATTTAGTCTGTTCTCAGCAGGGGCACAGGAGGCAGAGTTGTGGTGGCACTACTGCACACTGGGGCAAGGCAGCAGCGGGCTTTGCCACCATCCCAGCAAGGACGGTGCCGCTGCCAGGAGATCACTGCTGCTGCTCTTCTGCCCCTTTTGCATGCCTTTGCTGCCTGCCCCACTTTTGCTCATCTGCCCTAGTATTGCGATTTGCAGCTTTAATCTTCCAGTCTCTCCACCACCCACTGCCCAGATCAAAGCTGTGCAATGATTCCCTCCGAAAAAGATATATTGCCATTCCGAACATTCCTGCATTGCAGGAGGTCGGGCTAGATAACCCTCAAGGTCCCTTCCAACTCTTAAGATTCTAGGAGTCTAAATTATTGTAGGTCATTTCATTCCAGTTACATCATTTCATTCCAGTCGCACAGTTTGGGAACTTCTGTTTTGTTAGTGCAAAACTCCAGGCTCTCATCGCTGAGCTCTCTTCTGCTGGGTGGCACAGAGGAAAAGCTGCCTTCAGTTGCCTGTATAAGATCCAGGCTTTTGCATCCCTTTGTTTTTTTCTTCTGCTGGGCCTAGTCTTCAACCAGCCATCCAACACCCTGAACTTCTGATAGATGACAGGTGTGAGACTTTGGCAGGCAAAGCCCTCCCTGTCCTCCCCCTGCTGTCTAGATATGTGTTGTTGTTTTTCCTAAAAGAGCATGCATCTTCAGGATATAGAATCCTTTGCTTGTGTCTTGCAGTGGTGTTGGAATCTTAACACAGCTCTCGTGGCCCCGGTCTCTTAACTACGCACAGCTTGAGCGGCATCTTATATGGAGGCCAAGCACAACTGGGAGACGGGCAGAAAGTAGACTGGGATCAGCGGGTAGCTCTCTGGATGACTTTGATTTGGCAAGGGCTTCAGATTCCTGACTGTTTAACAATGACAACAACCGAGAAGTCTCTTCTCCCTTCTCAAATTAAGCTGCTGAACCAAAGAAAGAAGGGGAGACTAGGAGTGCATTGGGGGAGGGGGGCTGTGAGCTCAGTCTTGATGTCAAAAACAGAGTCCCAGGAGCGGCGTGTGCATTCACGCTCGGTGCCCTGTTCCTGAAATCCCCACCGCCCCGTCTGTAGAGGAGCAGTTAGCTTTCTTAACAGGTCATCTTAGCTCTCTCAGTTGTGAATGTGAACATTGCACTCAGGTCCTGTTTGCAGGCTTCCCCTCGAGGTGTCTGGCTGGCCACCATAAGAGCAGGCCGCTGGCAAGGAAACCTTTGATTGATCCAGCGGCCTGCCTCTTCTTATTTTGCTGTGGCAGTGGAGATGCAAACATGCCTTTAAACATAATAATGCAGATTGATGGAGCTGCAACAACAATGGTCTCTCTGTAGGAAAGGGGAGGTGGGCCGACCTTGCCCTAGTCGGTGACGCCACAGACTTGCTCATCCATGCACGCTCAGTAGCCATAGAGCCCCAGCGCTCACTGGCATGTATGAATGAGCCATCGCAGGTCTAACTCGACAACTGGAGGGACCATAACACCTCCAGTGTAGTGCTAGCTAGCTGGAGTCCAGCTGCCTGTTGAGTATGCAGTCATTTAAGGGCTGATCCACAGAAATTTGTGCTTGAGAGGAGGGGGGGTTAGCCACAGACAGGGGCCGTTGCCACACTCCAAAAATGTGTGTTTTGGGGTTGGGGGCCCAAAGGGGGTGCTGCTATGAAGCCTGACCCTGTTGCAGCCTAGCAGTATTATAACATAACGGGTCATCTCTGTATGTATTTGCTCTTTGTATTTACTGCAAGGATTTTTTATATATAAAAACATTCCCCCCCTTCCTCCTCATTGAATTCTGTTTGAATTATTCTTTATTTGTGGCTCGGTTGTTCCCCCACAGCAGGCACAATCAGTTCCCCTGGCCCTCATCCAATCTTAATTTTAAAATCTCAGCCGGAGAGGCTAACCGTTTCTGCATTCTTCCCCGTCCCACACACCCAGATTCCCCATCCCCCTTTCTAAGACCAGGAGTGGAAATTGCAGCCTCTGTACGGGCTCTGGAATCTGAGCCGGCAGCTCCGTGGCCTTGGGAGATTTGGGGAGTTGGAGATGGGCCCAGGAACCTTTCAGCGCCTGGGTGAGTCAGAGAAAAGCGATGGAGGAGGTGAACGTCTGGAAAGAAGATTTGAAGAGGCAGCAGGAAAACACGGAGGAGAAGATGCAGCGACGATCCTTCTTCTGGACCTCACCTTTGGGGACTCCTTCCTTTTTTATTTTAAAGCCTGGAACCCAATTTTTTGCTCTGTGCATAGTCCAAGTAGCAGAGTAACAAAAACAGCTGCCATGCAGGCGTTGGGAGGCTACGCCTTAAAGGAAGAGGGATTTGCCATTAGGAGGTGACGGGAATGGCCAGCTTGTGAACGTTGGGAAATTCAGGACAGATGAAAGCATTTCTTTACACACAACACGTAATGCAACTATGCAATTTGCTCCCTTAAGAAGTGATGGCCACCAACTTGGGATGGCTTTAAAAAGAGGATTGGACACAATCTTGCAGAATCCGTTGGAGACAATATGCCTCTTGAGTATCAGTTGCCAGGAATCACAAATGGGGAGAGAGCTGCTGTTGCGCTTGAGTCCTGCTTGTGGGTATCCCACCAGCATCTGGTTTGTCTGCTGAAAGAACAGGATGCTGGACTAGACACTGGCCTGATCCAGTTGGATTCTTCTGCTATTCTTGAGTACTTGGCTGGGCACCACTGCTGATGCCAGCCCTGTCCCTACTATGTCAAGTAGCCCCACATACCTGTATCTAGTCACTATTTCTGATTTCCCATAATATCCCCTGCTTTGTATTGGTGCCTTGCAAGACATCTTCAGGAGAAGAAAAAGCTAAGGTGCCAAGCCTACACAAATCCATAGTGGAGTCCCTAAGACGGTTGGAGGGTGCCTGGTATTCCTCCTTCCGGCAACTTCTGCAGCCAAGTTGGTGCCAAACATATTGCTCTGCTTTCCTTTGAATCACATTGGCAAGGATGAGAGGGGGGATGGCTTGTCATCTGGGTAGCTCAGGACCTCCATAACACACTGCTCAGGTTTGTGCCCCAGAGAGGTCACTTTGGTGCTACAAATGCAGCAAAAACAATGTGGGAAGCAGCAGTTATAACCTTGTCGGGAGGGATACCATACACCTTCATCTGTCCCACCTCCAACAAAACATGTCTCTCCCGTATCGGTCTTTGCAGTCACAGCAGGTGCTGCAACCTTCCAACAGTTTGACTTCACTTCTCCATTGGTGCCTTTTGGGAAATTTAAAGGCTGGTCCAACCCATCTGCCTGGAAATTGGCCTCCATAACCGCGTAAACTCAGCAAAGTCATTAACAGACAAAAGAGTTGCCTTCTCAAAATTTGGATGGTTGTGGCACAGCCTGTTCTCCATAGACAACAGTCTGCCACACGACCTCATCCCCTTACAGATAGTATGGGTGTCATAACGTTCATATAATTTTGAAGTGTGTGTCCTCCGATATTGTTGCACTCTCCTCTCCTAGCAGGCCGCAGTCAGCTTGGCCAGTGGCCAAGGGTGTCTGGTTCCCCCACCCCAAAAGTATAGAATGTTCCCTCTCTCATTTACAGCTTGAAAGCTTTTCTTTCCCTAGCGAGGGAAGCTGAGGTCCGGCTTTTCACTGCTTCTTGATGAAACCGCCTTAAAGATGCAGATGATATTGCTTCAGGGTCGCATCTGGCCAACAGGCTGCATTTGGGCCAGCTGAGCTCATGGGGTCAGAGACAAGACTTTGCAACAGGAAGCTGCCTTAGACAGAGTCAAGCCATTGCGCCATGTAGCTCAGTGTAGCTGACAAGCTCTAGGTCTCCCAGGATTTGGGGCAGGAATCTTTTTCCACTATCAGGGGAAGCCTTGGACCTTCTGCTTCGGGAAGTGGACACCCTACCGCTGAGCTATGTGCCACCAAGTGAAACTGAAGCACTGCCTAGGACAGATAACTCAGTCCCAGGGCCGAGCTAGAAAAATCTGGAAAGTTGCATTTGGCCGCTGGGCCTGAGGTGCCTCACCCCTCCTCTTAATTCTTTCTCCCAAGCCACTGCTAAATACCAGGGGTGGCAGTATAACGGTACCCACCAAAAGAGTCACACCAAGACACTGGGTTTATAAATAGCATTAAATAACCTGGCGGAGTTTTTATTATTTCAAAACGGAAAAAAATAACCCCAGATCCCCAACAATAGTTATTAAGATCAAACACACTGTTCTATACAAAACGAATATAAAACCCAACCTCATGACCCCTGGGGACTTGCCCCGGGGCCAGTTAAGGCTTTTGCTGCTATCCTCCTTGATTTATAATTTAATTAAATTATTAACTATCAGAGTCCCTGTGGTTGAGGGAAAGGGCTATCACTGACAAAACTGGGGAGTTGTTTGGGGGGGGGGATTCCCTCTGGTTCTACAGAGGTTTTAAATATAATTCACCCCCTCCAGGGGGAAACTTAGTGTGTATCAGCCTCGGTATGGGCATAGCTCATGTTGCTCAACTACAACTCCCATCAGCCCCAGCAAGCATGGCCAATGGCCAGAGATGATGGAAATTGCAGTTCAACAGCATCTGGAGGGCCCATTGTTCCCTACCCCTGTTGTAAGGGCTGGTGCTTCTGGCACGGCAATGTGCAGAATGAGTTTCTTGTTCCCCTTTGCTGCCTCTTGGCCCACGTGCTTCTACTCCTCAGGGAGGGGAGAGACAATGAGAAGACCCTGGCTTGGCATCCTTTCGCTCTCAGAGCTGGTGGAGTCCCATTGTTTCCCACCTCTGCCCTACTTCACTGCTGCAACCACTAACCTCTGCTCTCATTTTAGAAGAATTGAACGTCAGCGGGATGATAGCCAACTGACTTTTACTCAGAGTAGCCCCACTGAAACTGGTGGACCTAAGCTAGTCCGAACCATTGATTTCATTAGACAGGCATTGGATGCAAACTTCTCTCTCCCTGCCACCTGCTTTCCCTCACTTTTTTTTCCAGGTTGGGAAAAATAATTCCCTTTTAATGGCCTCCTCATGCTAAGCTGCTGCTTATTCCCTTGCCACTCACTCGGCAGTGCCTCCTAGCCCATAATGTTAGGGCCGTCAGCTCCCCTCGCAACCTGTGATAATTGGGAACCAGCCCAGACACAACATTATTTTCTGGGCTGAGGGGAGGAAATCCTTCGAGTGGCCTCTTCTGCAGGCCACAACAGTGAGAGGCACAAAGGCCTGGTCCCTTTGCAACTCCCTCAGCACGACAGAAGAAGGGAGGTCTAACTGAGGTCGGCCTACTGTGAGGAAAAAGCCCCAGAGCCTGACCACTTCGGGAAGGCTTTTCCCCCAAACCAAGGCCTGTAATTTCTCTGGTGCCTTGTCATTGCCGCAAGAAAAAGGAGAAAGGCACGTGCTGCCAAAAAAATAAGAGAGGCTCGCCTGTCCTGGCCGAAGAGTCTGTCCAAAGCCAGAGACAGCTGTGGGGTGGGCCAAAAAAAAAAGCCCATTTGAGAGCAGAGAGTGGGGGAAGGAGGAGGCGCTAAGAGGCTGAGGTAGACGCCGCTGATTCGAGCACATTTTCTGGCTCCCCCAGAAAAAACGTGTGGTGTAAACTTGCCAAGTTTTGGTGAGGCTGAGGAACATTGCTGCCTCCTTTGTTCTGCTTAAAAAAAAAAAAAAAACCCAAACCCCAGCAGCAGCAACAACAAATATATATATATATATATAAACCCTCCCCACAATTAATACTCTTTATGCATCCAGAGTAGTGAATAAATAAAAAGGATAATAAATACAGTACACGAGCGGACAGGAATAAAAAAAACTGAGGGAACAAGCACAATGGAGAATAGGCCCGTTGACGGCCTGGGCTAAGCCAGATGTTGCTTTTGCAGAATTGATGCCTGTTCCCTTCAGTCAGCTCCGTTGCTTCTCCCTGTCGCTCATCTCCCCCCCCCCCGCCCCCAAAACCACAAAAATACAGCAAGGGGCTTTTTTTCATTTCCCCACCCTGGATTCCATTTTGAAGCCTGTCTGACCATCGCCCTATAACTTAGCAGATCCCTCGCAGGGAGGAGGAAACGGCTTGGCTTGACAACCCCACACTTGAGGTCAAACCTTTTCAGGCATCCAAGGCCTTAAACCTCGGGGTGCTTTCCCCTTCCCCCCACAACTTGGTTTGTGTCCTGAGTCTTCAAATGTCCAGGCAGAGCCAAGAAAGAGAGTCCGCAACACGCTGCAGAAGGTCCTGGACGGTCCCTGAGCCATTAAGCAAACCTAGCACCAGCTTTTGCTGCTTAGGGTCTCTTGTTTGTGGGGTCAGCGGGGAAGGTCTGGTGCAGTTTGGTCATCTTCGGGAAAGCGACATTAAGAAGACGTGCCTTTTGAGCCCCCTCCCCACGCAGACGCCTGCCTCCATTGTGGGTTGCAGGGGCCAGAGCAAGTCAGGAGGCCTGGCCAGGAACCACCTCTCCGCGAAAGGTGCGCATGTCTATTTGCGGCCTCGCCGGTTCCTTAGGACCTCCAAGATGCGAGCCTTCTGCTTCAGCCACTGGCTCGACAACCTCTTTGGAGCCTTGGGGACGAAGAAGGTGTACTTGAGGCGCGGGGTCTTCTGGTCGGTCACCACCAAGGCTTGCAAGGTGAGCGGTTCTTTCAGGGGCCCACGCCCCACGATCGTCTCCATGGCCTTGGTGGCCCCGCTGTAGCGCATGTTCACTCCGCCTGGCAGGTGGACGTCCTGCTCGGAAGGTGCCAGGATGTAGTTGCCGTTGAGGGCGTAAGTGCCGTCCTGCCGGCGGAGAGCCAGGTAGATCCCGTCGCTGGAGGACGATGGGCCACTGCTCTGGCGGATCAGGATGTTGGTGGCTCCCGCCGGGATGCTGACCACGTCATTGTAACCGTACCTGATTGGGCGGAAGGATGAGAAAGATCAGGGATCAGCTGGGATGGAGAGCGGAAAAAGGCCTGCCTCTGAGGGGCAGGGTGGCCAGGTCTCCACAAGACTCAGAGCTCATTCACACTTCTGTTTTCCTTGCCACTTTCCTCCCCAGGAAAACTTGCATTTTAGCGCTGAATCAGAACAAAGGGCAATTCGGTTTTCCTGCGGATTGCTGTTCTGATTTCGCGCAGAAGAACAAGTTTTCTTGGTCCGAGAAAGGCCAGGTCTTAGGGCTGGATGGGATTGGAGTGAGAGGTCCCGCCCTTTCCACATTATTTATTTGTTTCAACACTTTGTATACTGCTTAATCCCAGTCATACAGGAACTGTGTACCCATGGACATGATTCATTGCAGACAGCAGTCCATGGTCTTCTAGGAATCAGGGGCTCTTAAAAATCGCCCAGTTCTGTTGGAATTAATTTATGTACTTACGTGCATGCAGGGGAAGCCACTTTATAGCCTTCCCTTCAAAATGCATGGAAGTTCTTACACCTTTTTGTTAGGAATGGGAACAGGATGGTTTTATAATTGGAGCAAATCATGTAAGTATGAATATATATGTATTTGTATCCAGTGCTCTTTTTCTTTAAAAAAATGTTTACGGGTACTCTCATTTTGACTCAAGAAAATAACCATTTTATAGTTCAAATCAGGGAAAATAAATACAGTAAATGGACAATAGTACAAAGATTCACAAAATGTTTAGGGCTATGCGTATCCCTGCATCCCCCCACCCCCGAAAAAAAGCACTGTTTGTATCCTTCTAAGTTATACTCAGAGCCCGGTGTCAACTCCATTCATTTCAATGGATCTGCTCCAAGTAGGCATACTCTTGGATACATCCTGAAATTCATAAATGCAAGAACTATTCATCATTTATATCTGGGCTCTTGAATTAGGGTTTCTATGGATACTTTTGGCGTAGGCCTATATTTAACTGTTGAAGTAATGGCATCAGCAAGGTCTCAACTATCTGTAAAGAAATGCTTGGGGTTGGGAAGGAGGGAAACACATTGTGCATTCCTAATGTCTTAGCGCCACACAAAGCAGCGCCTGCAAAAGAAATGTCACTCACTGAGGGTTGGTGAAAGAGCCATAGATCTTGGTGCATCCAGAGTTGTCCCCTCCGCACACCATGCATTTGTCAAACTTCTTCTTCGAGCCGATGACACGATCGCAGCCAGCATGGACGCAACGCCCCTGGACGCAGACTGAGGTGGAGTCGGGGGAGCAGGGTGTTCCATCAGCCACCTAGAACCAAGCAAGAGTCAGTTTGCTGCCCCAAGGGCTTATGGGAAAATCACTTTACTCTTCGGTCCTCTACTTCCTTCCCCACGACACCTTCCAGATTCCCCATCTCCCGCCTACACACTCTTAGATAGCTGTCCATTGCTTTGCATTTTGTTTCCGAAAGCCTTGTTCTCTTAAGTGTAAAATAACCTCAGGGTGTCCTGAGGGACGGGAGGCCCACGTTGCCATGGTAACACTTACCTTCGGTTCCAGGACATAGTAGTAGCCCAGGGCATGAGATTGGCAGGTCAACTTGCACTGGTCACGCTCAGCCACACCGCTGTAGCGGGGCACCCAGTCCATGGGGGCAGGGTAGTCCTTAAACATGTCCGTGCGGTGATTGTAGACAGCACACTGCTGTTCCCGGTAGGTCAGAGCTGGAGGGGAATTAACACACAGGGGTTAAGACCTGCAACTAGGGCTGGGTGACAAGGATAAAATGGCCCCAGGTGCATTTTGGGTGTGAAATGGGCATCAACATTCATATTAAACCTCTTGACGATTGCTTCCGTCTCACGTTTTCTCTTCCATATTAGACAATTAAGCAAGACCCCTGTGTGCCACTTGGAATAATGGTCACAGTTAGCACACAGGAACATAGGAAGCTGCCTTATGTGGAGTCAGACAATTGGTCCCTCTTGCTCACTATTGCCTGCACTCGCTGGCAGTTGGCTAGCTATGGTTTCAGACAGTAAGAAGCACAAGCGAGGAAGCACCAGGGCAGGCTGTGGGAATCAGGTCCACCTGAGAAACGTTGTTGGAAAGCGGCGGAAATGATCTTACCATTCCCATCGGGGCAATTCTGGACGTTGCAGGAGCGGTACTGGGTGCGCTTCCCCTCGCAGTACTTGCCACCATTGCGTGGGACAGGCTTGTTGCACTCACGGGTGGAGTACTGTACTCCCCCTCCACAGCTGCGGGAGCAGTCGCCCCACGGGCCCCAACGTCCCCAGCCGCCGTGGGTGGGAATCTGCAAAAAAGGAGAAAAGGGAAGAGAGAGTGAAAAAGTGCTTTGTGTGACACAATTGATAGGTCATACGGTGTTTTCAAATGTACAAAGCACTTCACAAGCACTATGGTAGGGACAGGTGAATCTGTCAGTATCTGTTTCTCCTTTTTCTAAACTTAAGTTCAGTTCCTACATTTCCACATCAGTTTACGTGCTTTGTGTGTGCCTCTTGTGTTCTTGGGTTTCCAAGGCTTGCATCCACTGTAGTGCCAAGCAATTCGATCCACTAGCGTAAGAATTGGTGCTTGTGTAGAAGATCTTCTCCCCTCCTTCTCCTGTGCACCCCTTAAATCTGTCCTGATGCTCCCCTCAGGAGCAGATTTGGGAGGTCATGGTGTCCATTCAGGGGAGGAGGAGAAGAGGGAAAGCACCATTATGCAAGCACAATTCCCTGTGCTAACAGAAGAAGTGCATTCAATACCATACAATGCGTCCTCCCCAGCTTTAAAAGTGAGCGCTGTGTCCTTTAGGTCTACCCTGGGAATGCAGAGATACCGCTGGCGGGTCTACTCACATTGTACGCCTTCAAGTCGACTTTGCTGATGCACTGGCCACTCATGCAACTCTTGCCTTCGCCGCAAGGTGTCCCATCGGCCCAGGGGAAGTATTTCGTCTGGCACATGTATTGCCCGTTGATCTGCCCTGTGCACCACAGTGAGGAACAAGGGGGACGCATGCTGGGGCAGTGGCGCGAGTCGGGCCCAAAGCTCAGCTGGCACTGCTGGTCCACGTCGTAATCACTGCCGGGGAAGGCAGCTGGGAGGTGCAGGGGTTCGCGTGGTTTGTCTAAGAGGCAGCGACCTGCAAGGAAAGGGATGAGGAAGGGGGAACCAGAAGATTGGTTAATTCTAGGCCTAGGAATAAGCAGATCTGTCAATTTTGAGTATACAGTTCTGCAAAACAATGTTCCCTAATAAAAAAGCACTTTGGTATGCCCTATTCACCAGTACTGCATATGCATTTTATGTTTCTTTGCACATCACTTGGCTGGACAACAGCATTACAACGTTTAGAGATGTGTGAATTTCAAAAAATGGCTGCTTTCTGTCTTTGCATTGTTTTGGTTCTCCTTTCAATGCAAACTGAAGTGAATTACTCCCCCTTCTCCCTAGGTGCTTAAGTTGTCACATGAGGCCAGGATGGTGAGGAAGGAAGCTCGACCACCGGGGCTGAAAAGATCCAACTGAACAGTCAAGGAATGTGCAGATCGGAATGCGAAGTCTTACCGTGGTCGTTGTCTAGGAAGTCAGTGATGAAGCGGGCACTGCACGGGGACCACATCTCTTCAGGGTCCACGGGGGACATGATGGAGGCCATCATGTGGCGTGAGTTTGAGTGGCGGTTCAGTTCTCTGCAGTGCTTGTCATCGTCATGGAGCATGTTGAAGACATGGCCTATACAAGGGGGAAAGGAGAGAGAGAGAGAGAGAGAGAGAGAGAGAGAGAGAGAAAGAAAGAAAGAAAGAAAGAAAGAAAGAAAGAAAGAAAGAAAGAAAGAAAGAAAAGAAAAGAAACAAAAAAAATCAGCTCCAGCTCCCCATAAACTTGTGAAGCTGCAGGATATTTTGCATTAATTACTCGGCCATTCAAGAACAGAATCTGCATCCGAGAGTCGAGGCAGAGCATAGCCCTGATGGTTAATAGTCATTGATACATTATCCTTCATGAAACTCATATTGCTGACTAGGCAAGCCTAGGCTTGCACTCCAAACCTCTGTCTTTCTTGGGAATAGACTACCTGGCTTTCCGACAGGGGTGGATCCATAGGAATGCCCCCCAAAATGGCTGGTTGAGTGCAAGGTGCCAGTCCCCACTTACCAAGCTCATGTGCTGCGGTGAAAGCAGACTGGAGCCCGTCGTCCTCCACGATGGAGCAGCTGCGTTCTGGGTCACACACAGTGCCCACGTCCGCCATGCCGAGAGTGCCACAGCTAGAGCGCCCGCAGAGATCCTGCCAGGGAAAGACAAATGCATATTATCAAGGCCACCAATGCACAGTGTGGCAGAAACAGCCACTGAAGGAGCCTCCAAGGTGGCACTGGCCACATGTGAGATGGCACCCTCTGCAGGACTCAGCAGGCAGTGTCTACAGTATCTTTCTGGAGGAGAAGGCACCCACTGGCTGCCAAATCAGCTCTCTCTGCAAGTCTGTAGGAGGAGAGATGGTCAGACACTTGCATTCAGACCAAGCTAGAACTGATAGAATCACAGAGCTGTAGGGCTGGAAGGTTCTAGTTAGCTATGATTCCCTGCAACACAGGAATCATAGCCAACCTCCAGTGAACAATAGTTTGTAGGTAAAGTAAAGGGACCCCTGACTGTTAAGTCCAGTCGAGGACAACTCTGGGGTTGCGGCACTCATCTCGCTTTACTGGCCAAGGGAGCTGCCGTTTGTCCGCAGACAGCTTCCAGGTCATGTGGCCAGCATGACTAAGCTGCTTCTGGCGAACCAGAGCAACACATGGAAACACCATTTACCTTCCCGCCGGAGTGGTACCTATTTATCTACTTGCACTTTGACATGCTTTTGAACTGCTAGGTTGGCAGGAGCAGGGACCGAGCAACGGGAGCTCATCCCGTTGCGGGGATTCGAACCGCCGACCTTCTGATCCGTAAGCCCTTGGCTCTGTGCTTTAGACCACAGCGCCACCTGTAGCTTCTAGTAGCTTCTTAAAATGTCCCCCCCCTTCTTCTAATTTTCTTTTTGTTGGCATCTATCTATATCTGTCTATCTCTCTATCATCTATCTATCTATCTATCTATCTATCTATCTATCTATCTATATCTATCTATCTATCTATCTATCTATCATCTATCTATATCTATCTATCTATCTATCTATCTATCTATCTATCTATCTATATCTATCTATCTATCATCTATCTATCTATCTATCTATCTATCTATCTATCTATCTATCTATCTATCTATCTATCTATCATCTATCTATCTATCTATATCTATCTATCTATCTATCATCTATCTATCTATCTAGCTATCTATCTATCTATCTATCTATCTATCTATCTATCTTTCATCTATCATCTATCTATCTATTGATCTATCTATCATCTGTCCTTGGGGTTTTTTTGTGAGCTTCATGGCTGAATAGGGAATTTGAACCCAGAACTTCCTGGTCCTAATCTTATCTACCCTCTGGCTCTCAACTAGCTACTTATTGCAAATACCCCTTAAGCCTCTGGGGGCTCTCTTTCACCCAAAGGAAACCAAACCTGTATTTTGCTGCAATCCCTGGAACATTTCGCAGATTAGGAAAGTAAGAAGCCTATCGCTAAATGCCAATGTGACCAATTTGCAGAATTTATGCAGAATTTAGCCACTTTCCTTGGTGCAGAATTTTAGTTCTGCGAGTTCTCTGCGCAGCATATAGGGGGATACATGGCAGCAGTTCACTTACCTCTCTAGTGAAGAGAATGGCCGTGTCGAAATGCTCAGGATCCTCGTCACTCTCCTTGTTGAGGCCTTTCTGCCACGTGCAGAAATTCCGCAGCGTCTCGGCAGCGTTGGAAGACACCCGCAACCCGTCCTCGGATTGTCCAATCACAACCAGCCTGGTCACCACCAAGTTGACTGGATTCTTCAGGCTGGGGTGTCGGAAGAACTTGGCGGCCGCTGCCATGATGGTGAGGAGGTAACGCTTGAGGCCTGCGCCGTGGAAATGCGCCATCTCTTCATCAGCCACCACCAGAGTCTCCACATAGCGTGGGATGGAAGCAAACCGCTGCAGGGAGCAGAAGGGATGAAGAGAGGTGAGTTGGAAGGAGGGCAAGTGAACCTCATTCTCACACACCATATGGGGGAGCAAGCATTGCCCTAAGTGCCTAGGCAGGGACAGAACACTGGGTGGGGATACATGAAATGACAGATCCATCAATTTAATTAATGTTATCTGCTATATATTTTGAGAAGCTGTTTGTTGTCTATGCATTTGGACACCTCTTACGATACCCCAAGTTTTTGCATGGCAGTTCCTGAAATTGAGGAGCAGGTATTTGTCTTATCTTTGAAAACATTTGGATGCCATTTTGAATCAAGATGGCAGACCGTTCTGTTCAAAACTGCACATATTTTAACCGATTTTTTTGTGGCAGTTCCTGAGGTTGAGGAGCAGCTTTTTGTCTGCCTTTGGATACAGTTGGACACCATTTTGAATCAAGATGGCAGAATGAACCTTTCAAAACTACGCTGATTTTAAGCACTGATTTCAAGACTGCGCTGGTTTTTCTGTTTCTTAGAATTCCTGAGCAGCGTCAGGTACAAGTCTGCTAGCCAGTTATATTTGAAGAAGGATTGTAGTTTGAATGCAGGAACTTCCATGCTGTTTCATGTTAGAAGTACACTACAGAAAACCTAATTTTCAGCCTGGGGGCTGCATTTCCTCCAGAGTGATCTTCCAGGGGCCACATACCAGGGCTGGGTGCAGGCAGATGTAGAAGTGGGTGAAGCAATGGTAGGTTCCATTCCAGCCATGCAAAATGCAGGAACATAGGGAGCTGTCTTGTACTGAGTCAGACCATTTGTCCATCTATCTCGGTATTGTCTACACTGATTGGCAGTTGCTCTCCAGGGTCCTGTATCTGGAGATGCTGGGGATTGAACCAGTGACCTTCTGCAAGCAAAGCAGTCGTTCTACCTCTAAGCTATTGCACTTCTGCAAGGGCTTCTACACACAGAAAGAGATTTCTCCATCTTCCTTCCAGCCAAGAAGTATTATCACATTTCAAGGACACATTCAGCCAGCCAAAAGCACTTGAGGATATGGTTTGTGAGATGGGCTGCGGCCTGTGGAGAGACCCAAGGGCCACATTTGCCCCCTGGTATTATATTCCCCAACCCTGCCACAGAAAGTGATGGGAAAGACTCTTCTCTGCCTGAGATTCTTGAGAGCTGCTGCCAGTCGGTGTGGACAATACTGGGCTAGACTAGGCTGCTTACTAGATTCCTGTTAATAATAGGCAGGGCAGGGAACACTTTTAAAAAACAACCTTTTAAAATCAAATAGATTTTATTGAAACGATTGCATGCAAAGGATGTGTGGCAAGTTAAATATCTGACACCAAAAAGGATTTAGGGCTTGGGGAATTTGAAACTAAGCAGTTTTGGTGGGGAAACAGTTCTTTAGCTGGAGATGGTCAGGGAGCTTAGGCGACAAGGCCCAACAGTTTTGACGGATGGATTAATCAACCCCGGGCTTCTGTTGATTAATCTGTCAGGCCCCATTTGAGCAAATAAACAACATATGTGCCTGAATGCCTTGATGTCTCCAGCCAGGCAGCGTGGAAGAAGATGAGTAGCGGAGAGCTTGTGGGGTAGCTTTCTTGACTGGCTGCTGGACAAAATTCCTGAGGGAGGGAAGGAGGGAGACTTTGAGGGCCGTCTCTGCTGTTGGCTCAGAGCCTCAAGCCTCGACTCCTTCGGTGCAGCAGGAGACCAGGCACCAGTGCCTGCCTTCCGCTAAGTAGGAGGCGAGGTCTCTTGGGGCCTGTGCGGTGCTGAGACATCTCCGCCACCGTGTGAGGTCAGAGCTTGCCACGGCTTTGCTGCATTACATGCGTCAGGAAGACCCAGAGGTGAAGGGTTGGGGTGACAAAATACGAACGAGTTTGATGTCAGATTTGATGGGGACAGACTTTCACTGGTGCTCAAAAGCTTGTGCTAGTTGCTCTTGCTCTGTCAGGGTCAGGTTCAAGGTTCTGGTATTCATTGCCAAGGCTTAATTGGTGACAACTTGAGCCAAGGATACCTCATTCCTTATATCCCTGCCCAGTCATAGAGGTATTTGGGGTAGTCACTTTCAGAGCCCCCCCCCCTTCTCTCAGTGGCACAGTGTTATACACCACCCCAATCTCCAAGAGTGGTGTGAGATTCCAGGGGTTCCAGGCGCTTACCCAGGGTTATTGCTTCCTCTGGGAAGATTGAGGCACAGTGGAGTCTAGTGCTTTTAAGAAATATATCACTTATAATATAAATGGCTCTTTACCACTAGGAGCTGTGTGTTCAGTATTGAGGACCCAGTTTTATGGAACTCCCTTCCAGCTGAGGCCAGACTTTTATTCTAGCAGGCATTTCAAAGGAATTCTGATTTTATAGCTTTAACTCGTTTTTATTGTGCCGAGGTTCTGGAACAAATGCTTAGAGACTATTGTAATTAAGTGGTCTGTAAATGATTGAAATAAATAATAAAACACTACCTCTGCTTCATGGAGCGGGTTGTTGAAAACTCAGGACTTGCTTGTGGGCTTCCCAGAGAGGCATCTGGTTGGCCACTGTGAGAACAGGATGGCAAATAGATGGGCCTCTGGCCTGATCCAGCAGAGCTTTTCTTATGCTCTCTGCCACATTCTTTTTGCGATCTGAAAGCTCTCTCCGGCTCTCTCCTAAACTTTAAACTTGTGCTTGCTTACTCAGCGGTACGGAGGAAGAGCAATTCTGCACATGCCTAGAGGAGCTCTCCTCTTGCTTCAAGGGCTGGTGTGTATCATCCACTGTTCAAATCACAGGGCGATGGGAGGTGGGATGGCTCTCACTGAAATCCATAACCTTCCACCCTGACAATCCCAATGGGTCACCAGCCACAGCTATATATTACCTCCAGGACTAGAGGCGGGACCAAAGCAGGAGAGGGCCAGTGGGGTCGGCTTCCTCCTTTTTAGTCTCATTGTTGGCTTTGCAGAACTCAACAGGGAAGAGGATGGGTTCAAAACTAGAGTCACTTGACTCTGCCTGCCGCTGGCTGCGGCGCCACCTGCTGTTAGCCTCCTTCTCTTCTGCCCTGCTGGTCCCAATGGGCACCAGCCACTGCCAGGAGCCTCTCCCTTTCTCTTTGAAAGCGAACTTTCTTACAAGCATCCTGAACACCCAACAGTTGCTAGGCAGATTTCCATCCCGACAGTAGAGATGTGTTCAGGTTGGCTGGTGGCACTGAATGAGCTTAAGCTGGTGTGCAAAGGTAGAGCCTCAATCAGACTTAAGGGGCCAACTGTGCATTTCAAAAGAAAGAGGAAAACCACCCCCACCCCCACCCCCACCCCAAAAAAGAAAGAAGATGATGATGTAGATTTGCACACAAAAATGCACACGATAAATTATTTGCATAGCTGCCAACACGGGTTCTTGGTGACCATTGGGAATAGCAGGGCAGAAGGCAAGGAGGCCAACAGTAGGTGGCACCATAGCCAATCCCAGGGAGAGCCACCATCTCCAGCTAGGGCTGGGAGAAACCTTGGAGAGCCACTGGTAGCTGCTAAGCTAAATGGATCCGTCCTCTGACTTGGCATGAGGCAACTTCCTGCGTTCTTATGACAGGAGCCTTCAGTGTCCTCCTTTGCATTCAGCCTCCCTTCCTCTAACCACTGGCCTGCTTTCTCAAGACATCTTGGCAGCTGTTCCAAGATGGCACCCAGACCAGGGAGGCCATGGCTTGCATCTGCATGGAGCTGCTTTCTCTCCCCAGCCTCCCCGATGGCTTTCTACAGCTTTGCCAAGACTTTTCTTGTCTCTTTCCCAACCCCAACTGATGACACCTCACAGCCAGGGCAAAGAGCAGTCAGAGGAGGGGAGGGTTGTGGTGGGTGGTGGGTGCAAGTGTAGAATCGCTGTCTGGGGGCTGGGCGTTCCCTGCTTCACTCTGTTCCATTATTATCTCTCAGACTTGGCCCCAAGGAAGAATCTGAAGGATGCAGACACTGCAACCAGATCCCCCACCACCCGCTGCCACTGAGTGGGAGTGACAGAGATGTCATAATTAACATGCCTTTAGAAAATGTGACCCAAACAAAATAAAAACATGAAAAAGAAGACTTCTTTGTTAACAATGGGGCTGGGCAGAAACAGCGTGCTAGCTGCTGTATGGATAGTGATGGGCCAATCTGTCAGTTTCAACATCTCTCAATGTCTCATTTTTCCAACTTTACATACATTTGGCTTTCTGCATTTTCACATCAGTTTGCATATTTTTTCTGGTGGTGGCTGGGGAGGGAAGTCCTCATGAAAATTCATCAACACTTTAGTGTAAATCTCCCCTAATGTTCTTATCTCTGTATGCAGTTTTGCCTAGTATCTATGGTTCTTACTAACGACACTTTGCTGTGTCTGTGATCCTGCCAGGAATCAATATCTTTGATGGATTCACCAGGCCAGTGTTGTTGACAATGACAGCCTTCCCTAACCCCCTGTAGATGCTTTTGGACTACAGCTCCCCTCATGCCTGAGCAATAGCCATGCTGGCTGAGGCTGATGGGAGTTTAGTGTCCAGTGGCATTTGGAAGGCATGAGGTCGGGGAAGGTTGAACCACAATAAGGAAACAGGAACAATTCATAACTTGTCTGGCAAGACCAGGCGCCATTGGCTCAAGAGTCCCTGTACACAGCCAGTGTCAGGGATCAACCCCACTGGGCATTTACTGTGGCCCCACATCCCAAAAGGGGCCCTACTTTTGATACCCCAGAGCCTCCTGGCTCTGCTCCTCCTCCTCACCGTTGCCATCTGTTCACTTGCTTTCTCCAAGCTTGTCAGGAGAAGCAGCAACAGCTGTAAACACCTCTCTTGGGTCCAACTAAAGGGGCATTCAGACATGGAGTTTATTGCGGTAGTTTGCCTGGCTATAATGCAGGCGCTTCTGTTCTGGTTCCCAAAGTTCCTTTTCCACCGCATTGCCTGTTGCATTATGGAACAGTGGCTTTCATATTGGCATCTCATCATGCCGTACTAAATTTCATTCACACAAGTGGGCGTGGTGTGACCTGACTTATCACTGGACACATCGCCAGCCTTTAGGTGCATGCGTGCCTCTGTTCCCCCATGATTCGCCAATGGAAATGACAGAAACAAACTGTATGCCAGAATACCGCCCCAAATTCATGTGAATGTGGCATGATGCATGAAAACTGCGGAAAGTACAAAAACTGCGGAAAGTGCAAAAGCCCCACAATTTCCTGGGTTAACTGGGTTGCAAATGGATTTCCCACCCAGAAGCAATTAACACGGAAGTGAGCACCAAACCTCTGTTAGATACCTGATACTGCTAAGGGCTCCCAGGAAAATGGGGACATAGTGGGCAGTTGAGAACATTCCCACCGGGAACTTCCAAAGAACCTTTTGGGTGGGGAGAAGGGCCTTACCAAAATGGATGTAGAGGGACCCAGGTTCAATCGCGATGTCCTTCAGGTCAGGCTGTTCATATTCCATGCCTGAAACCCCGGAGAGCTACCACCGGCCATTGTGGACAACACTGAACTAGATGGACAAGTGGTCTGAGCCTGTATCATGCTGCTCCTTTTAACAGCAAGACAGAAATGCTAAAACAAGGACTCACAAGCCAGCACCAAGCGTAACATGGAACTAAATGGCGTGTGGTAAGTGTTTTTGGCAGCCACATCCCCCCATCCCAGCATGCTCCCGCTCTTACCTTTGCTCTCCTGGGAGATGCTTCTTCCTTGGGCAGTGGTTTGCCTGCAGGGGCTGTCATGCTCTCTGGCGCCTGGGACCCAACGCCGCACATTGGCCCGTCCGCTTTCTCTGGCATCTTCTTCCTCACCACGTGGGCGCCGGCTCCTCCTGCCGTGTTTGGGGCTCCCCCTTCCAGGGGCTGCACATGGTACTCGGTGCCACGGTACTGAAGCACCCCCAGCAGTGATGCCCCATCATAGTTGACCGCCACAATCGATTCCGGGTCAGAGTTCACTGTGCCGGTGAAGTAGGTCCCTTGCTCAGCCAAGCCGTCCACTGCTTGTCCTGACCTGCCCAAATACTGGACCGTCAAGCCCTCTGCGACGAAGCTGGGGTCTTTCTCTAAATTTAGGACCAGTTCTTCACCAAACACGCGAAGGCGGTAGGAGAGCCGCACATCCGAGCTGCCGCTGCTACCCAGGCCGTTGTCTAGCATGTCGCCCTCATCCCAACCCGCAGAATGGAATGTGGCATTGAGTCTCTCGGGGAAAATGATTTCTTCTTGATACTGACCGAAACGGGCCCGTTCGTCCACAGCGAGGACCAGGTGGCAGGACGTGATAAACCAAAGAAGAAACATTTGGAACTTCTTCTTTTTTTTGCTAAAAGCAGCCTTGCGGGGAGAAAGGGCAAAGCTTGGTGATCTTTGAGGGAGAAGATTCTTTTAAGGAAAAAGAGGAGCCCCTAAGATTAGCAAAAATAAAAACAAACACAAATCAACAACTCGGCTGATGCACACAAAGGATGTGAGCAGTCAATGGAGGCAATTGAGGTCGCTCCTTCTCTTCTATCTGTGGCTCACAGCACCTAAGCAAGGAGCATCATCCCCTCTCCTTTGGGTTTTGAAATCCACCTCCAGTCACCACCTCACACACCTCAGCATGAAGTCCCTCACTGCCTATTTAAATTTCTTAAAAATGGACCATCAAGAAGTCCCTTTTCCAGAACTGTGGGGTTTCTCTCTCTCTCTCTCTCTTTCCCCACCTCAATGCCAAGTCTTTTTGAGCTGTCTTCTTTTCAGCACACACACTTTTCTTTAAAACAAAAAACCCGGCAGCGATCTGGAAGCCTGTGCAACAGGACGGAGCTGAGGTTTTCCTTTCCTTTTGTTCCAAATTTTTAAAGAAATACAAATATATAAATATACCTCTCTCTTCAAAAAGGGGGCTTCCTTCCTTCTGAATAAAGGAGCTTGAATGAGAAGCCGGTGGAAGAGGGGGAAAAAGGAAAAGAAACCACAAGAAATCGATGTCAATTCCAGTTGGCGTTTTCTCTTTTCTTCGCGTCTGTCTAAGAATCCTTGGGAACTTTTTGAGTTTCAAAGAGCGCAAGAGAGAGAAAATGTGTGTATGTGATATATATATTTATATGTGTGTATTAATCTCTCCTCCTTTATTAAATTGCGCTATAGTTGCTCGTTCAAGCATCCAGCTCCTTTTAACAGCTGTTTTTGGCTTCTGCTGATTGGCTGAAGCAAGGTAATTTTTTTTTATAGCCTTCCTTGGCCCCCCCTCCAATTTTGCTGAAGTACAAAAGACGCAAGCAGGCAGTCGTTTGATGAGATCATAAATTACAACAGTTTGTATGTGGGTTTTTTTCCCTTTTTTCTTCCGTCCAAAGTAAGGGGGGGGGAGTGGGTTGCAGAAGGAAATGATGGTTCATCCATTGGCTAGAAGCCAATTTAAGGGTGGGAATTGCAGTTGTGACTCAACAGATTGCCAATTTCTGACACAGCTTTTTTCTTCATCTTTAAACACAGCGTCCGGACCTTTTCTTTTGTAGAATCCCTTTTGCTATCTCTGGCTGTGTACAGGATATTATTATTATTATTATTATTATTATTATTATTATTACAGATGTTGCTACAGTGAATGAAAGTATGCTGGCTGTTTCAGAGTTGAAATCACCCAAAACCCACAACTACTTTTAAGTGGAGGGTGGGAGCCTTCTCTGTTCTGACTGCTACTAGTCCACATGGTTTGAACCCCTGAATGCTTTTTAAAGTGTGGGAAATGGTATCATAGAAACTTCAGATCCTTTTTAAGGTACTTTCTTCAGGGCCCCCATCCCCAACTATTGGACATGACTGGCTGGGGCTGATGGGAGCTGGAGTTCAACAACACCTGGAGGGCCACACATTCCTCAACACCTGTCCTAATCCTAGAAACACTTACCTGGAAGTAAGTTCCATTGAGCTGTATGGGACTCATTTCCAAGTCAGTTCTCAAGCAAATGGCGGAGTCTTTGGCTGGCAAAATAAATATACAAGGAAGCAGGTGGAGGTTACAGGACATACCAAAAGTTAAGAAATGGATAGATAAAATCTGGGAAGAGTTTTGATGTCAAAACTGGTATTTTTCATAAGGACAACAGCAACAGCAAAATATATTGAGGAAAAACTGGTCCATCCATTAAGTAAAGTAATATTTTAACATTCCCAATCAAAAGCTGTTTTTATATTATATTGAATAATATTGGATGTCTATTAACAATAATAATCTACTAAGTATCAGCTACATACATGCACATGAAAGAGGCCAAGTTTAGGACAATGGAAGACAGAGATGCATTACGTGTATATTTATATATACTTATGTGTACATATACTTATGTGTACATATGGGACGCGGGTGGCGCTGTGGGTAAAACCACAGCGCCTAGGATTTGGCGATCGCATGGTCGGCGGTTCAAATCCCCACGGCGGGGAGTGCTCCCGTCGTTCGGTTCCAGTGCCTGCCAACCTAGCCGTTCGAAAGCACCCCCGGGTGCAAGTAGATAAATAGGGACCGCTTACCAGCAGGAAGGTAAATGGCGTTCCGTGTGCTGCGCTGGCTCGCCAGATGCAGCTTGTCACGCTGGCCACGTGACCCGGAAGTGTCTGCGGACAGCGCTGGCTCCCGGCCTATAGAGTGAGATGAGCGCACAACCCTAGAGTCTGTCAAGACTGGCCCATATGGGCAGGGGTACCTTTACCTTTACCTATATGTGTCCATATAAAATAGACAATACATATTACATGCGTGTCTATTTAAATATGTGCATACACACTTATAATAACAAAGTATAATGTATATATAATAATTATATAAAAAGCAATGTATATAAAATTATAAACACAGTTATTTTCTAGGCATTAGAAAGAACCGAAACAGGGAATAAACATTGCTGTTTGTGATCTTGATGGAGTAGAAAGCAATTAGGTTTGCATCCACATTTGTTTGTGCAGTAAGTATTCTCCCTTCTTCCTGTCTATCTGTTCTACATTTGGGAATACTGATGAATAAAAATCAAAAAGAGGGGGAAATATTTTACAAATACATTGGCAGGCAAGGACACCAGTAGCGCATCAACAAGATCAATGTAAACAGCCATTAATCTGGATTAACTCTTACCACAGCCTTCCACAAATCATTATAGGAAGTGTACTTCACCTCAAGACTTGAGAAGTCGCTCCTTGCCCTTTGATAGGAAATCAGTTTCCATTCCACAGGTTTTATTCCACTGGGAGTAAAAACAAGGGCAGCTGCTCTATTGGGGCAAATAGGGCCCTGCCCTACCAACCTCAGTCTGCCCTCAGCCAGCCATCTTCATTTAGTTTGATGTTTTATTATGCTTTCATATTTGTTGGATAATGCCCAGGGTGGCTGGCAAAGTATTATTATTATTATTATTATTATTATTATTATTATTACCATCATCATCACCAATCAAGGGGTGCCTTTGCTTGTGATTGGCTCTCTAGCTGAGCCTGTGATTCCCTACTTCTGGCTCCACCTATTGTTGATTTCCACCCTACTAGTCCCAATGGCCACAGGACACCATACATCAGTAATAATCATAAAATTGTATAGCTGGTCCAACCCCCTGAAATGCTGGCATCTTTTGCCCAACCTGGGGCTTGAACCCATAGCCCTGAGATTAAGAGTCTCATACTCTATCTCTACCAGCTGAGCTATCTACACTGAATAAGTAACACTTTGCCACCATTCATGATATCCCAAATAATTTGAGGCAGCACTTCCCTCTGCCCAACGGTAGAGCCAGGCCTGGCCAAGAACCCCTGTGCCCATCTGAGTAATCCCCGTAGCAAAATGGCAGGCCTCTGAGTTGGCCTCCAGGACAGTCAGCTTTGTATTTGTTCATGACTTCCCAGATGATTTTGCTATTCCTGATGATGATGGTGGTGATGATGGTGTCTTTGTACAAGATAAGTCTCTCACTCTTTTTTTTTTAATTATATTTTTATTGGTTTACAAATACAAAAAACAAAATTGTACATTTCAGCTTCTTAATTACATCTTAATTCCATTTTTGACTTCCCTCAATTTGTCTGAGCTTCCTTCATTTTATCACTTTTAACACATTCCTACCCCTTGTTATTAAAACTATTAGATTCAATTCATTATTTTTACTTATTGTTACATTTTCACATCACAGAGCTTCTTTAAAGATAAGTCTCTCACTCTTGAGGGAGTCAGACAAGGGCTGCCATTTTATGGCATCCTCCTTACCCTTCCCAGACCAAGAGAGTTCTTCTGAGAACATGTTGTCCAGCTTTCCCACAGTCCCTTGGGCCTCCTTTGGGAAAGCCAGGAGAGAGGCCAAGCAGAGCAAGACGTAGCAGGGGTTAAGGCCTTGGAAAACTCAGCGCTTTTGAAAGATGGGGGAAATCGGGCTTAGTTCCAGATAGAGAAATCTTTCTCGTGGCTTGGCAGCCGAGCACTACAATTATACTTTCCTTAGCCTGTGGGGGTGATCTCTCTCTCTCTCTCTCTCTTTCTCTCTATCTCTCCTTCCTTCCTTCCTTCCATAGAAGAAGGAGCTCTTTCTTCTATTGATTATGAATTTTAATGTGGTTTTTAAAAATTATATATAGACACCAACCACATTTGCACCATACACTGAAAGCACTATGATACCACTTCAAACGGTCATGGCTTCTCTCAAAGAATTCTGGGAGCTGAAGTTTGTGAAGGGTGCTAAGAGTTAGGAGACTTTCTTCCCCTCTCAGAGCTACAGTTTCCAGAGTTCCCTTAGAAGACAGATGAATTGTTAAACCACTCTGAGAATTATAGTGCATATCAAAAGAAATTGGCATTAAAATGCTGCTGGATATGTGACTTTAAAAAAAGAAAGAAAGCAAACTAATTCAGAAACCTGAAGATCTGAACTTCAGACTAGAAAGACTAGAAATGGAAAGAAAGCAAAACTGACAGATTTGTCGATCCCTACAGAGCACTTCTAACCATGTTATCAGCCATGCCTGCTCCCAACTAATCCTGGGAACTGTAGTTTGTTTAGGGTGCTAGGAATTGTAGCTCTGTGAGGGGTTTCTCCTAACAGCTCTCGGCAGCACTCCTAACAAACTACAATGGGGGGAAAGCCTTGGCTGTTAAAGTGGCGTTAAAGGGTGGTGCTTGAAATGCATGGTGTGGGTGTGATCTTTTCAAAAAAGAACAACTGACTTCTTGCGGTTTGGAAAGTAATAGGGGATGACTAAATGGACAACCTATATACTGTACACCCTGCAAGCAGATCAAAATGCATGCAGAACAAACGCTCATTGTCATATAACCAGCCCTGCAAACAAATCAGAACTAACACAGCTCAGTATAGATCAGACAGTCTAATGCTGGTATTCTGCAAACTTGGGCCCCCAGAAGTCATTTGTCTATGACTCCCATCACCCCTGACCCATTGGCTAAAGTGGCTACGGATGATGGGAGTTGTAGTCCAATAAAAATAGGGGGATTCAGGGTTGAAGAACATTGGTCTAAGCTCCACGTAAGCTTTCTGCAAGTCAGTCAGCACTGAATGTTCACTAAACAGGTCATCTGCAAGGACCCACGGTTTCAAAAATAAGAATGGATTCTTTGTTGTATTTTTATATAAAAACAAACAAACCAAGAGACCTATTTGGTATCTTGTCACAGTCTATACAATGTTATGACCACAATGAACAAATTATATCTGATTCTCTCACTCGCTTGCTTTTCCTCCCTCCCCTCTCTTATTTTTCTTTGTCCTCCTCTAACCCCATCTCTCAGCCTCTCTCTCTCTCTCTCTCTCTTTCTCTTGGATTCAGGTTTCCTTGGATCGACTCCCCTCCAGCTCCCTCAAAGTAGAAGGGGGAGATCCCTCTGGCTCACCAGGCCCTCTGCTGAAACCTAAGCGACCCTTTTATGAATAAACTCAGTTAAAAAACACCAATTATTTACCCCCGCCTCCTATAGCTGCTTTGTACATTCATCCCCCTCCTTTAACTGCCCGCCTCTTGTCTTTCTTTCCAACCTCCTAGCATTATTTTCATTCTTTCACCACGTTTATTCACCCTCTCTGTAGGTCCTGAATTTATGTTAGTGTGGTTTGTTCCATCTCTCCCCACTCCCCCTTTTCACATCTGTTCCACCCCCCTCCAACACACACACACACACACCGCCCCGTGTGCAGAAGCCTTTTGCGGCCAAAAATATACTCTCATCTTTTCCTTTTCTCTCCCAGTCCCTTCTTACACCTCCTCTCCTCCGCCAGCCTCCAAGCTCTGCAGCACTGAGCTGCAGGAGATGAAAAAGTCTGGAGCTCCAACCTGGAAATCTCCACAACTATTGTAGGTCAGGAGCAACAAAAACCCTGGGGGGAATTTTTAGCTACCCTGGCAAACCCATCACCTGGCAAAACAAACACGCATTTTCGCCCATTCTTAGTTCTTTCAAAGCGGCGACAAAATCTACCCTCATCCTCTGGTTCATTTTCTTGGCGGCCTGCCATCTCTACCACCTTGGCATCATGGAAATGGTAGAACTTAAAATGTACAAAGCAAGTTTGGGAAGGCTGCGGTTTCTTTCTCTGAATATCCCTCCCGCCTGCCTCTTCCTGAATCAAATGTTCCATCTCCTGATATCACGGTCCCAGCCCTTCTTCACACGGGGTCCAAATATCAAGGTGAGGAAACTAGGTCAGGTATTTTAAATTGCTTCCATTCATTACAGCTTTTCAAAAGGTATATGGGAAGCCATTTGCTGTGCTCCTCCGAGCTGGCCTGAGGGGTGGACAAGTGGCTGGGCTTTGTATTCCTCTGACTATCATTTGTAATAACTGTTTTTAATTTCTGAATTTTAAATTATTGTAACCTGTCTTGGGACCCTGCGGGGTAGGTAGTAATGATAGTGCTTCAGGGTAGGTAGTAATGATAGTGCTTCAGCAAGGAAGAACTACATACAGTGGTACCTTGGGTCACATACGCTTCAGGTTACATACGCTTCAGGTTACAGACTCCGCTAAGCCAGAAATAGTACCTTGGGTTAAGAACTTTGCTTCAGGATGAGAATAGAAATCGTGTGGCGGCAGCAGCGGGAAGCCCCATTAGCTAAAGTAGTGCTTCAGGTTAAGAACAGTTTCAGGTTAAGAATGGACCTCCGGAACAAATTAAGTACTTAACCCAAGGTACCACTGTACATTGAATATAATGCATTGGCTAAGTTTTGCATTACTGCAAGCCCACAATTTATGGACATTTAAGTTGTGTGCATTCAGATTTATGTGCTTGGCAAAATAAATAAATAATAAAAAAGCAGGCAGGTGTCCAGGAAAAAAAAAGACTTTGGCAAGGCCACTCACCATCAAACCCCATATGGTTTGACAATACACGACTTTGGCCTTAGGTGTGATTCCCGGAACATAATCCTCACATAAATTGCTGGTTTATGGGACATAGCTTGTGTTAGGCACTTGCCGTGTTTGGAGATTTTCCAGCAGGTGTAGGGACTACAAACATATGTGTGCTTGTTATGTCCTTTGAGGAAACCAAGATAACCTGAAGCCCAAATTCTGGGCCAGACAACAAATCTAAGGGCACAGCAACATCAGAAAAGTGCAGGGTTGGGGTTTTGTTTTCTGGCCAAGCTGCCTTTCACAACAAGCTGCTTTATAGTACCCCAGGTCAGGCTACTTGTCCATCCTGCCCAATAACCCGAGAACTTCTGCAAAGCAGCAGCACTCTGCAGCGGACCTTTCCCCTCCCGTTTAGAAGCTGGAATGTTTGTGAGCATTCTGTGGCATCACAGTGGCTTAGCCATCCTGCAGCTGGGCTCATTTTTTAAACCAAATAATATGCTAACTAGTGCACTGGAATGTATGAGTTCATCATGTGTGAGAAAGGGGTTCTTTTTCTCGGCAAATGGCACCACACAGCTCTGAGCTGTTGCCACTCTGTGTTCGGTTGAGGTTTCTGGCCGACTGGCCCAACGGGCTGAACTCATCATCCACCATACCTCTTTATTGGCCTATATTTGGAACAGGAGCCTGGTCAAGGAAACCGGACCTGGAACTGGAAGAGCCATTTTCCACCCTCTTTTGTGCTGGGTGTTTGACTCAGTAGTAGGAAGGGGAAGGATGGGGCAAGGGGAGGGGGCGGGGGCTGATTGCTCAGGCAGCTGTGGAAGGAAGTGCTCTCCATCCGCTTGCAGAACAAAGTCTTGCTTCCGTCCATTTCCACCCCCAGCACCACAAACACACACTGCTGCTGTTACCTTTTTCGCTCCTTAGAAAGGCATACAGGAAAACATGACTCAGATGAGTCCAGCAGAAGAAAAAGAGAGTTGCTCACACTAAGAGGCATTGAGAAAAAAACAATGAAATAACTAGTGGATTCTGCAGCAAAATGTTGCAGAGTGAAGTGATCCTGGCTCAGGTTTCCAGCTGACTAGACGTGCCTCCTTCAAGGCTATTCCATCCCATCACCCACCCTGTTTTTTCTGTGTCCTACACCAAGAGTTGTAAGACCGTAAGAAAACCCTACTGAATTGTGCCAATGGCGCATCTAGTCCAGCACCCTGTTCTCACAGTGGCTCCCCAGATGCCCCAATGGGAAGCCCACAAGAAGGATGCGTGCCTGAGAGCACTCTCCCCTCCTGTGGTTTCCAGCAACTGGTATTCAGAAGCATCACTGCTTCCCACCATGGAGGCAGAGCACAGCCATTGTGGTTTGTTGTTGTTTAGTCGTTTAGTCGTGTCCGACTCTTCGTGACCCCATGGACCAGAGCACACCAGGCACTTCTGTCTTCCACTGCCTCCCACAGTTTGGTGGAGCTCATGCTGGTAGCTTCGAGAACACTGTCCCACCATCTCGTCCTCTGGCGTCCCCTTCTCCTTGTGCCCTCCATCTTTCCCAACATCAGGGTCTTTTCTCTTCTCATGAGGTGGCCAAAGTATTGGAGCTTCAGCTTCAGGATCTGTCCTTCTAGGGCTGATTTCCTTAAGAATGGATAGGTTGGATCTTCTTGCAGTCCATGGGACTCTCAAGAGCCTCCTCCAGCACCATAATTCAAAAGCATCAATTCTTCGGCGATCAGCCTTCTTGATGGTCCAGCTCTCACTTCCATACATCACTACTGTGGTTAGCCGCCATTAATACCCTCATCTCCATCACTTGTGGGAGCGAGTTCCATACACATCCATGAGTCCCAACGCTATGAGAAGAGAAGGAGGAGACCTTTATCCACTTTCTCTGTGCATACTTTTATAAACTTCTCTCATGCCACCTCTTACTTGCCTTTTTGCTGCTCTAAAAAGTCCCAAACGCTGCAGCCTTTCCTCTTAGGGCTGTTGCTCCATTCCCTTGATCATTTTGATTGCCCTTTTCTGAATCTTTTCCAACTCTACAGGCAGCCAGCCAGTATCCTGTGCCCACTGAGCATGCTCAGTCTTCTGTGGCCTGTTTTGCGCTCCTTCCCTACATCCAGCGCTCTTCTTCCAGAGAGAAAAAGGTGCCGGCACTGCGTACCCTTGAATACCTCAAACATACCTTAGCACCATTAACAAACCACAGTTCCCAGGATTCTTTGAGGGGAAGCCAGGGTGGGGGGTGGAATTATTACCTAGGAGTTTTGTAGTGGTCCTCCTCCTATTTAGGAATCTGTAACATTGGTCCAACCCTGCTTATGAGGTCCGCCTCTTAAAAATAATCAATACCAGCTCTCAAAACCCTGAAATATTTTACCCAGGCCTGATTAATGGTCTGTGTTTATTTGCCTACCCCTTCACCCCTTTTATTGTTTTTTTTTTAATATTTTGTCTCTTGGAAGCAGATGGAGGTGGGGGAGAGAAGTCTATAGGAAGGTCTAGCCAGCTTTGCAATTTATTTTCTCATGGTCTGGGAAAGCCAGCCAGACCTTCGAGCGTCTTTCTAAGAATACATCCAGCCATGATTTGTGAGTTGCCTCTGGATTTGATCTGAGAGTTTGCCTCATTGACACAATAGTTTGGGCTTATGTGGACACTTAAAAAAAAACCAAAAACCCAAGCACTTTTCTGCATACAAAATGCTGAATAGCTTGCATGTGCTATGTTTTAAATATATGCTGAAACAGCCAAATGCATTACTATCTCGTCTGCGAATCCCTTCACATATATTGGCTTAGCTGCTGTGAGCTACAGTTCCCAGAGTTTCCTGGGGAGAGAGATGGACTGTTAAACTGCTTAGGGAATTGTAGCTCTGTCAGGGGAATAGGGACATCTCCTATTAGAACTCTCCTCTCTCTTAACCGAGTAAACCCATAGCACGATACTGCTTTAAATGTATGGAGCAAATGGGACCTAACTTAGAGCAGGGCTTTCAGTGTGGCTGCCCCGTTCTGTGGAAAAACATTACTGTTGCAATAACGAATTGGATTTTCAGGAAACATCACCTTTTTGTTCCAACAAGCCTTCCCAGCTGAATGGATGGGTATCTACCATGCTTTTAAATTTGTCTTCTCTTGTTTCCTTTCTTCTTCTCTTGTCTTCTCTTGTTTTTAAATTTGTCCTCTCTTGTTTTCTTAACTGTTTTAAAGTAGTCTTTATTGCATTTTGTACAAAGCGTTTGTGAAGCAATAAAAAATAAACACTCAAAACAGATACTCAATATTATTTGTGGGGCTGTTATGTGACCATGAGCATTCATGAGCTCCATGCTTGCTAGAGCTGATGGGAGTTGTATCCCAAAACATATGGACAACTCCATGTTGGTGAAGCCTGTCCTAGAGGAAATGGTGATTCCCTCTTGCCTTCTTTCCCCTCCATTTCCTGCTGGGATATGATGATCACATTGCTTCCAATTTTCCTGCCTCAGCCCTGATAACCAATTTCCAGACTTTCGGTATCCAGTCAGAAGAGCAAACAGAGGCAGGGCTTGGACTGCAGCAGGAGGAAGCAGAAAATTTCCTGCTTTAATAGGTTCGGTTTCCGTGTTGTCGGGAATTACTCTTCCTCACCTACAGAGAGACAGAGAAAGGTGGCGTCGTACTGTTACTGTGACGCATCAGTTGCTCCGCTAGGCCAGGAATTCCTCCCCAAAACACCTTCGGGGTGCTTCCTCTCCCTTTCCCTTGAAATCCCTCCTCCAAGCACACCTTTTTCCGTGAGCCTTTGAGTACAACCCTCATCCTGTATGGAAAAGAGGACTAAGTATGTATATCAGTTTCCTATCTATTTCCGATGTTCAGGCTGTGCATGCCGTTGGTTATGTAACATCCTTGGGAGGAGGAATTGATTGCTAAACTGCTCTGGGAATTGCAGTCCTCCTGTGAGGGCAACAGGAGGTCTCCATACAACCCTCAGCACCCTTACCTAAGTACACCATGGCTCCCAAGAAACATATCCCCTTGCTCATTCTGTTCTCCTCAAGTGCCTTTCCACGCCACACACTCTTTCACCAATGAGTTTTCTAAAGAGGGAAGAAAGAAAAAACTAAGGCCACATCTACCCTATATATGCAATGAACCATGTTTACACTGCTTTAAACCATCATGGCTTTCCCCAGAGAATCTTGGGAACTCAACTGTTGGTTGTCAAGTGTGCAGAGAGTTGTTAAGGAGACACCCTATTCCCCTTGCAAAGCTACAATTTCCACAGTTACCAGTGAAGAGAGATTGGTAGTTAAACCACTCTGAAAACTGTGAGACAAATTGGGGTCTCTTAACATCTCTCAGAACCCTTAACAAGCTACATCTCCCACAATTCTTTGGGGGAAGCTGTGACTGACACAGGTGGTATAATAGTGCTTTGGATGTACGGTGCGGATGTGGCCTGACAGAATGAATGCCTTCTGCCATAAGCCCGTCACGTCTCCCATCGTGCACTTCTTCCTCTGCACTCCAGCCCCCACACCAGCAACACTGCCTGCTTGCAGAGGATGAAGGCTTTGCCCAGAGAGGTGAAGAGGAGCAAAGGCAGGACGTATCTAGAGGAGACATCGCTAAACCCGCAGGGCCGAGGACACATGAAAAACAAACCTCGGCCCTCTCAAGAGGAAAACAAAGGAGGCTACGAGATCCTGCAACAAAAAGACCTCAGTGCCTGCCCGGGGGCCTGCTACTGAGCAGTGCAAGCTAAAGATGTTCCCAGACAAAGCTTCCCTCAGTGTGTTGCTGGCACAAGAAGTGATGCTAGGCTGCTAAGCCCGTAGGGGGCCCAGCTGCACATTTCAGCTTCCCACCTGATGTGGAATCAGAGTACGCTTTGGACCACAGCTAATATTATCACAGTTGAGGGAACAAGCAACAGGGCTCACCAGAACACCAGATAGTTGCCCTCCAGATATTTTAGACTACAACTCCTATCATCCCTGACCAATGGCATTGCTGGCTGATGCTGATGGGAGTTGGAGTCCGATAACATCTGTAGGACCACAGGTTCTCCAGCCTTCTCTGACCTAGACCTTCTGTTACAAGCAGAATCAATGACAAAAATTATCTACATGTATTCTCAACATGATCACCCTGTACTTCAGGGACGAGGACCAGGGAACTCTGGGAATTGTAGCTCTGTGAGGGTCTTCTAACAGCTCTCAGCATCCTTAAAAATTTCCCAAGTGTCTATGGGGGAAGCCATGACTGTTTACAGTGCTATGGTTCTTGTGTTTATTGATGTCAAGACTCGGAGCAGATGGACTTAAACTGGAAGAAGGAACGTTCTTGGAGAAGTTTCAGCACCATTGTTCTAACCATAGCTGCAGCAGGGGCGATGGAGGAGATTAAGCCAAGGAGGTCGTTGTGGGTTTGCAATTTTTTGAAGGAAACAGAAGTGAGATAAGTATCTGCCGGGGAGGCTGTGCTGAAAGGATAGTTGGTGGCCCATATTTCCTTATAAGGTGCCTTTCACCCCAACATTTCAGGAAATCGGTCAAGCAGCCTGTGGAGAATTCAGGCTAGCGGCTCTTTTGGATTGGAGGCCCTAACTCTGAGCAAGAACGTGTGTGAATCAGCCTGAGGAGATTGTGACGGAGCGCCTTCTGAGTGAGCCAAGAGGAAACTCACTGGTTGCGCTGAAAAGCAACCGCGGTTTTCAGTGGAGTACACAAATGATGAAAAACGGGACGTCCTAACTGTAAGGACAGTTGGGTAACACAACAGGATTGTACTGTGGTAAATCCTCTTCCCCTGGAGGGACATAAAGAAGGGACTCTTCTTGGCAAGCGTCTATGGGCCAAGGAATACTTCACACAGGCTGTGCTCACTGTTGACAGCTGGGCTCCAGATATGCTTCGCAACAAGTGGGAGGAGGAGTTGGATGAGCTGGGACCCACAGAAGAACAAATAATACTGCCTTAGATTTAGGCCGCATTCACACCCATTCATGTAAAGCGCTACATGGCTTCCCCCAAAGGATTCTGGGAGCTGTCGTTTGCAAAGGGTGCTTATAGCGTTGTTGGGAGAGCAGCTTATTTCCCTCAGGGCATTACAGTTCCATCCTCTTTTTCTGTTTGTTTTTAGGCCCCATCTGCACTATACCTTTAAAGTACAGTGGTACCTCGGGTTACATACGCTTTAGGTTACATACGCTTCAGGTTACAGACTCCACTAACCCAGAAATAGTGCTTCAGGTTAAGAACTTTGCTTCAGGATGAGAACAGAAATTGTGCTCCGGCGGCGCGGCGGCAGCAGGAGGCCCCATTAGCTAAAGTGGTGCTTCAGGTTAACAGTTTCAGGTTAAGAATGGACCTACGGAACGAATTAAGTACTTAACCCGAGGTACCACTGTATCACCATACTTTAAAAATAATGGCTCCCCCCCCCCCCACCAATAATCCTGCGGCTTATTATCAGTGCCGAGATCTGTTCAGAGAACCAAACAAAACCCCAACTCCCCTCAGAGAACTACAATTCTCAGGGTAGATTAACAACCAGTCCCTCTTCCCAGGGAACTCTGGGAATTGTAGTTCTGTGAGGGGAATAGCAGAGTCTCCTCACAAATCTCAGCACCCTTAACAAACAATGCTACCCAGGATTCTTGGGTGGGTGGGGGGAGCCATGACTGTTGAAACTGGCCTGATACTGCTTTAAATGTACTGTATAGCAGAAATGGGGGCCCTTGTGAGCATGTGTAGAAAGCAGGCTATTGTACAAAGTAAAAGTCACACACATTGCTGCACCCACTTTTGCCTATCTCCGCACCAACCACTGGTATGTGACCCCCCCAGAAGGTTTCCTGGAAATCCAGAGGAGAACCCTACTGCCGCAGTGCACATTGATATCCCTTTAACAGTCATGGCTTCCCTCAAAGGAGTCTGGGGATTGTAGTTTACCCCTCACAGCACCCTTAACAAGGGAGAGTTCCCAGGATTCTTTGGAGGAAGCTGTGGGCTTTCAGTTAATAGTGCGGCTATGACCTTACGCCAATTCTGCCCTGAGATTCTCACTCCTTATCTTCTCCCGTCTTCTGTTTCCTCCTCAAATTGTAAAACAAGTAATAATCTCCTCCCCCCACCCCCACCCCATGATTCATATTTATTGTATTTAGGTTACTGTGTTTCCGTCCAAAGTGGAAGCTGAAAGCAGATTAGTATCTAAGATCCATATGGATACGCTAGGAACAAAAGAACAATAATAAAGAAGTCTTCTGCAAAACGAAATGTAAGAGACGTCCCGGTTCATTCCAGTTCATCAGCCAGCAATAATGTTCTTCTGAACAATTTAAGACAGGCCTTCTGAATACTTCAGTCTTCCCCCTTGTCATTAAAATAGAAGACGTTCTGTTGATCTCCATGGGAAAGGAATTCCATATTGCGGTGCCAACACAAAGAATGTCCTGCTGTGATTTAACCTTGAGGATGGTGACCCCCGGCTGCAGCACTGCCAACCCTGGCATAAAAAAGAGTTTCCAGCCCTTATCCCTGGCTCATGTTAAATCCCGTTCTAAGGCTCTGCTGTATCTTGTGGGGATGTTGGACAGTTTACTGCGTACCGTTCTCGTCGCCTCACCTCAGAAAGGATATTGCAGCGTTGGAAAAGCTTCAGAAAAGGGCAAGCAAAACGACTGAGGCGATGGAGCAACCCCCCCTATTAAGAAAGAAAAGTTTGGGACTTTTCAGTTTAGGGGAAAGGAGAGTAAGGTGATACAATAGAAGCTTACAAAATCGTGTGTGGAATAGAAAAAGTAAATAAAAGTTTTAATTTGATGTATTACAGTATTTTAATTTTATTTTTTTTTAAGCCGCCCAGAGTGGCTGGGGGAGCCCAGCCAGATGGGCAGGGTATAAATAATAAATTATTATTATTATAATAACTTGAGACATCTAATGAAGATGAATGTTGGAAGATTCAGGACAGATGAAAGATAGAATCATAGAATCATAGGGTTGGAAGACACACCAAGGATCATCTAGTCCAACCCTCTGCAATGCAGGAATATGTAGCAGTCCAATGTGGGAATCAAACCTGCAACCTTGGTGTTATCAGCACCACACTGCAACCAACAGAGCTATCCAGTCCAGGAACACACTTTTTCACACAATACATAGTTAAACTACGGCACTCACTCCCACAGGAAGCAGGGATGGCCAACAACTTGGATGGCTTTAAAAGAGGATTTGAACCATTTGTGGAGGAGAGAGCCATGGTTGGCTACTAGACATTCTGCCTCCATGGTGGATGGAGGCAGAAATGCTTCTGAATACCATTTGCTGGAAACCACAGGAGGGGAGAGTGTTCTTGTGCTCAAATCTTGCTTGCTGGCTTCCTACAGGCAGTGGCGTATCGTGGGGGGTGCAGGGGGGGCCCGCCGCACGGGGCGCAACATCTAGGGGTTAGGGTTAGGCGGCGCAAATCCACGGGTTAGGGGGCGCAAATCCACGGGTTAGGGGGCGCAAATTACTTGCCTTGCCCCGGGTGCTGACAACCCACGCTACGCCACTGCCTACAGGCATCTGCTTGGCCACCGTGAGAACAGGATGCTGAACTAGATGGGCCTTTGGCCTGATCCAGCTGTTCTTCTTCTGCTCTTACGTGAATCCTATAAGAAACAGAAACAGGGGAAGAAATGGCCACAGTTTGACTGCTTGTCCAAGGTCAGGAATGGAGAACTCCTCCTCCTCCTCCTCCTCCTCCTCCTCCTCCTCTTCTTCTTCCGCCCACAAATATTACATAAAACAATTACATCAACTTCTGCTTCGTTTTTGATGTTTTCCTTCCACAGAAATGAACTGAGATTAATTTCATAATTATTTCCGTTAGTTTGCGCCGCAGCATAGAGTGAGTCAGATGATATCGATTTCAGCAGAAGCCAAACTGTAGCAGAACTGAAACAGCACAAATTGCAAGGATGGGGTGAAGATTGCTGATTCCTTGTGTCCCTACTTTAAGTGTTTTGGAGGATACTCAATATACTCAATGCATGGGCATAGACAGAATTTTGCGGGGGGCAGGCTTTATGCTAGGGGGGACAGAATTGAGTTATCTGCAACACAATTGGTCAGTTAGTGAAGCATTTTCCTTTATTTTCTTTCTTTAGAGGGGGCAGCTGCCCCCCTGCACTCCCCTGGCTAGGCCTATGACTCAACGTGTTCACTGGGGAGGGAAGGAAATGTGCTTCTCCCCCTTCCCATGTCAGGTAGCACATCCATCCTCGGTGCAACTGAATCATTGGGTACCTTTATGAAGACAAGAAACATAGCAAACTGCTGTGTATTGAGTCAGACCACTGGTCCATCTAGTTCATCACGGTCTACCCTAGCTGACAGCCGCTCTCCAGGATTTCAACCAGGGTTGTCTCCCAACCGTCCCTGGTGATGTCATGGGGATTAGGACCTTCTGCATGCAGGACAGATGCTCTCACACCGATCTATGGCCCTTCCCCACCCATGACATCCTTCTCCCGAATACCAAATCCTTAAACTGAAACCGAGTGCATTTATTGAGACATTTCCCTCCCACACTTCTGTTAAACAAGCTTTGGAGACGTCTTGCAAAATATACGAGATGGCAAAAAAGGCAGTAAAAATCTTGCATAATAAAAGAGAGGCTTTAACAATAAAAGTGTCAAAACTTGCTTGGTTAACCCAGCACGAAGTGTAGATAAAAATCAAGGCATTTAAGCATTTCAAGGCCATTTGTCCCACTCCCAAAAATCTCTGTAATAGCCATTCATTAACCAGTTTCAGTCAGTTTCCCCTACTCCTCAAAAGACCCTATAACAGCCATCTGCTCACCAAGGGCTCTTGCTTAACAGCCCAACTTCTCCATAAGATCAGAATTTTGGTCAAAAAAAGGAGATAGGGCCAAAGTGCTGTCATAAGAGAATCAGGGTCAGAGAGGGGAATAAAGGAAAAATGATCCTAATGACATCATCCTACCCAAAAGCCCCACAACAATAATAAACTGTGCCTTGAAGAACGCATTGTTGGGAATATGTCATCTTACTGTGTCCTTTCACGTATCATTGATTGTAAAATAATGTGTGCCTTTTCCATTTTAATGCATCATCTTAATTCCTGCCTCACTGAAATGAGTCTGAAGAATCTTTCCTCTACAAAGTGTACCTCTTTCTCCATGAAGATATCCTTTTAATATGTATTTGTGAATGTATCTTTACTGAAATGCTGTAGTATGCTGTACTTTTCTGAATGTATCCAAAATGTAGTTTTAAAGAATGTAACAATCTAAGTATTTCAAATGTATGTACTTGACTCGATACAAAAGGCTGCCAAAACTCTCTCCACCACAATGAATCAGGATGATAACAAATATGGATGAGGGAACACCTCAGTTCAAGTCAATTGGGCTCTCCCCAAATGTCTCTGTAATGCCCATCTAAAAGCGCAGGAGTCATCTGTTGGAAAGGGGTGAGAATTGTCCTGCCTTCATATTTTAGGGCGAAGGCACTCTGCATATGCTCAGAGGCACTCTGTCCAGGCTGCCAGCACTGCTAAAATATAAAAATAATGGCAAGCTCTAAACTACACTGCAAGAGAGGGAGCTGTCAGCCAGAGGTCTGAGATGTGTTTGGCCCCGTTCCGCTCTCTTTTTGCTCCTGCTAAGCGTTCCAAGAACTTGGATATAACATTTCCAGCTTGGCAGGCACAAAGCCTGGGAAGGAATGCACACTTTTTCTCTCTCCAGCCTAACACTTAACCGTTTCTCCATCTGCAGTGCTAGAGGAAAGCTGATTTTGGCTCTTTAAAAAAGTAAAGGTGTGTGGAGCATATAAGAGACATCGGACTAGGACCAGGTAACCCCAGTTAGTATCCTAATTCACAAACAACTGGGTGACCTTCGACCAGCCTCTGTCTAACCTACCCTCACAGGGTTGTTGTGAGGACAACATTTCTTATTTTATTTTATTTATTGCATTTATATACCCGCTTTCCTCCAGGGAGCTCAAGGTGGTATACATGATTACCTACCCCACCCTGTTTTATCCTCACAACAACCCTGTGAGGTAGGTTCCACTGAGAGACTATGACTGGCTGAAGGTCACCCAGTGAGTTTAATGGCTAAACAAGGATTTAAACTCTGGCCTCCCAGGTCCTAGTCCAACAGTCTGATCACTACACTTTTATACACAGCCTTGAGTTCTTTGGAGGAAGTGTGACAATAATACTGGGCGGCATGCAACTAGGCCCACTGATACAAATAGACCCAACTTAGCATGCAATCCTGAGGACACTTACCTGTGAGTAGTCCCCACTAAACACAATGAAATGTAGCTTTAGGGCAAACATGCATAGCATAGGGCTGTGCCTCATGCTCATTAATTCCATTAATTCCTCATGCCATACGTCCAGAATTTCCCGGGCGTATCTGGGATTCGTCCATCAAAAATTGCATCCGGGTGAAATTTCCAGAAATGGATGAGGATGTTGCAGGGGATGAGGTTGCACAGTCATTGATGTAGCTGTGGGGGGCAGGGGTTAGCTGCCCCCCTAGATCAAGTAAAACAATAGAAATACTTAACTAACTGACCAATTATGTTGGTTCTGCCCCCCCAAACAAATCCTGTCCCCCCCCCCAACAAAAATCCTGGCTATGCCCATGGGCGCAGTCATAAGAGAAGTCATCCCAGAGAGACCCCACAGCTTGTATGCGGTTGGCCAGTGGGACTGGAAGGCAGGGAGGTCAACAGTAGGTGGCGCCAGAGCCAATGGCAGGCAGAGCCACCCCTTGATGGTTGGTTGGTTGGAAGGAAGAAGGCAGGCAGGTGAAGGCAGGCTGAGGGTGATGGGGCAGTGACCCTATTTGCCCTCCTGGGCCAGACCCCACTGCCTGTATGCTTTCCCCAAATTTGCTATAAATATTGCTGTAGTTTGGAAGTTTTAGACTCTGGACTTAATGGTCTTAATGAGGCCTCCCTCTCTTTATATGCTACTGTGTAATTCTTTGCTTGCTTCCAACCCTGTATCTTTGAGTTGAGCTGGAGACTCCTGTTCATCTTGCTAAGTGGGGCACTGCCCCCCAAGTTCTGCCCTGGTAGCACCACTGCTTGCAATCCTATACTTCAAAATTCTTAGCTCCATATGTTTGCAAATCATTTCCAGTCATGTTCATAGGTTAGTTATGATTCTGTACCTGGGCAAGGTACTCTGTGTATGCTCAGGAACTCTCTTAACATTCACACAATTGATCCTCCAGAGTCCAGGCAATGAAAAGAGGGTTTGGGGAAGGCGAGCTCAGATTAACCCTTCCCCCAGGCACTTGGCTTTCAGATGGCTTGCTCTTCTGGATAAGTAATTGGGCAAATCATGCCAGACCTTTTTGGCAGCCGCACAAGTCTGGGGAGACCCCCTTATTCAGCCCCCCATGGGCTAGCCTCAGGCTGTTTTAACGACAGTAAGTAGAGGCTTAATTTGGAAATGGCCATCTGGATTTGGTTTGAGACAAGATTCCTGACATGGCTTCCTTGTGGGGAACATCTGGATCCACCACAGGGACTGAAAAAGGCAGAGCAGCAAGGAGCTTTGGGGATGTACAAAGCCAGGACAAACCCAACTATCTGCTCCCAAATTTCTACTTCGAAGAATTCTGGATTCTGAAACCTGCATGCATTATGCAAAATTATTTACCGTATTTTTCACTCTATAAGATGCACCAGACCACAAGATGCACCTAGTTTTTGGAGGAGGAAAACAAGAAAAAAAATATTCTGAATCTCAGAAACCAGAACAGCAAGAGGGATAGCTGCGCAGCGAAAGCAGCGATCCCTCTTGCTGTTCTGGCTTCTGGGATAGCTGCGCAGCCTGCACTCACTCCATAAGAGGCACACACTTTCCCCCTTACTTTTTAGGAGGGAAAAAGTGAGTCTTATAGAGCAAAAAATACGGTATTTATAGAATTTATATTCCACCTATTTCCCCCATGGAACTCAAGGTGGCTTACATGGTTCTCTCCCTCCTCATTTAATCCCCACAGCAACCCTGTGAGGTAAATTAGGCTAAGAGGCAGTGACTGGCTCAAGATCACCTAGTGAGCTTCATGGCAAAGAAGGGATTTGAACCCTGGTATTTCCCAGGTCCTAGTCCAACACTACATCACTCTGCATTCTGTGGCCTGAATGCATTGCAAAGATTCTGGATCTTGTGACGTGAATGTGTTGTGCAAATTCCATATTCCGTGGCCTGAATGTGTTATGCCAGTTCCAGATTTTAACAACCCAATTGGCAAATTCTGAATTGTGCTGCCTGAAGGTTTGAGTGGCGCATTAGTCACGATGGGAACGTAAGTGAGGTTGTGTCTACTCATCTTTTGTGTGTGATGGCCTGATGTCTGGGTTCCACCTTCACTGTAGGAGGCAGTGATGCTTCTGAATGCCAATTAAGGGAAACAGTAGGAGAACAGAGAGCACTTGGGTCCTGCCTGCAGGTTTCGCAAAGCCATCTTGTTGGCCCCTGTGAGATCAGGATGCTGGATAGATGCAGAGGCAGATGTCTGCAATAGAACTAATGAAGCTTAAGCTTCAGAGCCCCTAATCCTGGAGGGGCCCCAGAAGTGAATTTAGTCCACATTGATTTTTTCAAAAAATTGGTTGAGTAGACCCAATTTGAGTTGCACGACTCAAATTGATTATTTTTGTTGTTGTATCTATTTAACAATCCCAAAGCTTGAGAGTCTGTAGCATGTTAAGTTGTGTTAAATTGTGGGCGAACATATCAGACGACACGGCAATTCTTCCAAAGCAGCTCTTTATTTGTAAGCTGGAACAGAACTGAACTGAGGAGCTCTGTCAGCCTGCTTATATAGAGCTCCACTAAAATGCAACAGTAACCATTTTCTGTAACTAGCCAATCACTGAACGTCACTTTCGATCCTTCATTTGCATACAAACTATCCAATCACTGAACGTCACTTTCGATCCTTCATTTGCATAACTATCTACAGTATCCCCCTGCTGGCCCAGGGTGAGAACTTCAGTACATAACAAGATGTTGTAAATGTTGCAAACTATCCCATTGAAGAAGATAACAAGGGTTACCCAGACCTCATGGCTGGTTGCGAAGGGGCTCCCATAACAGTCTGAGCTTCAGGGCCCCCAAAATGTAGGTCCGCCACTGACTAGATGGGCTACTGGCCTAATCCTTCAGACCTCTTACTGAATAGAGCAGGCATGTCCAAAGTTCATTTCAGGGGCCTAATCCGGCCTGCCGGTTGATTTAATCCGGCCCCCATGGCAGTATATGTCCTGGGGTCGGCCCTCACGCATATTCACTTTATCAAATCTGGCCCTCTTTGAAATAGGTTTGGGCACCCCTGGAGTAGAGGATACACACCGATTCAAAATAAAGCTCTCTGTCTGTCCTGAAGCTTTGGCAGGCACAAACAAATTTTGAAATCGGGAACAGGGGCTTCCTAACTCTCAGCATGAAAGCATCACAAGGAGGCTCAGAGCGGCTCACAGTGTGAGTTTCTGTCTCAAGCACCCAAATATCTTGGGTCACCCTGCCAGCTAGTTAGGCTTCCTCAAGGCTGGCCAAATTTACGAGGTTCGGAACAGGGATGATGGAGGCTTGAGTCAGAAAGATCCTGAAGTGTTTCTGTCAGAAGTACTGCCTGGCTGGGGATTTATTATTTCTTCCCGGCACAGCTGCTGTGGATCGTGGCGCACAGAACTGAACCAGAAGGATGTGGGGAGGGATGATAGGCCCGGGAATGACCGAGATTTCACAGGGCCCGACATGGGGAAAAGGGGGACTTCCTTCTTTTCTCAGGGCTGGGCTCCAGAAGAGAATCCCTTCTTCGCAATTCCCTTCCGAGAATCTCCCAGGCTCTGTTCTTGGCGGGCCTTGGGAGACGTCACGGCCCCTCTAGGCCACGCAGGCGCTGGCTGGCCCTGACCCAGGGGATCTGTCAATCTGCCATGCCGCTGCCAAAAGGCTGTGGGAGCAGGGTGGGGCAGAGGGGAGAGAGCGAGATCAGCTGTAAATCATCAGGGACACAGAAAACGTCTGCTGTCAGTGGGCGACCTGAGCATCAGTGAGCACTCAGTGAGCAGGGGAACTGCAAGAGAGGGGCAGGTGAAACAGGGAGTTTAAGAGGCCAGAAAAGGCAACAGCATAAAAGCATGTAAAATCCATGCTGTGGAAAAAGGCAGCAGAGGTCACCCCCCCCCCCTGAATAACTCTAGAGCTCATGGACATCCAAGGCAAAATAAAGTACTTCTTTAACACACACTGCATAGCTCCACTATGGAACTCACTGCTGCAGGATGCAGTGATGGCTACCAACATGGATGTCTTTAAAAGAGGATGGGACAACCTCATGGGGGAGAAGGTTATCAGTAGCTGCTGACCAGGGTGGCTGTGCTCTACTTCCCTGAAGGCTGAATGCTTCGGAATATCAGTTGCTGGAAATGGCAGGAGGGGAGGGTGATCTTGTGTTCGAGTCCTGCTTTCAGGTTTCCCTCAGGTATCTGGTTGGCCAGTGGATGCTGGACTAAATGGGCCACTGGCCTGTTCCAGCAGGGACGTTCGCACATACTTACTGAATTGGTCCATTTCGCAAGGGGTTGTCAACATTGACTGGCAGCAACTGGCAGCAGCTCTCAAGGATTTCTCTCCCAGCCCTACCTGGAGACATTGTGGTTTGAACTTGGGACCTTCTGTGTGCAAAGCGGATGCTCTGTCACCGAGCTATGACCTGTTCCCTGATGCGTGAGGAGCCATAGCCTCTCACGTGCCAGCAGATCTTGTGTTGTACGTTGCACCTCTTCTCACAGTAAGAATTGCTGCCCAGAGCATGGAAAGGAATGAGTTCAAGTTCAACAAGTCCACAAAGGAACTAAATTCGAGTTTATGTTTGTCCCGTTACAAAACAAAACTAGTTCAGGTCACAGTTCAATTCAAGTTCATCCAAATGACCGTCTGTAACTCCGCTCCTCTGGCAGCATTCAGAATGTTACAAGCTTCTGTGCCGAAGTATAAAAGATACTTAAGATGACTAAGAGAACATCAAAACACACAGCGGGATGCAAATCATTTATGTTTCCCCAGCAATTATGATTGTTAAGTCATGGAAAAGCCATGGAAGGGAATGAAACAGAAGATGAACTAGAAATTGCTCCGACTTATACCCCCAAAACAAACTTATTTCACATTCGCTCTGCTCAACAATGGTGGGAACTTCTCTCAAGTGTAGCTCAAAGATTGCTGAACTGAGCAGGGAACTTTGTGAAGTTTTACTAGTTTGTTGAAAACCACTTGACCTTCCCTCTGCCGCTCCTTTGTAGATTTCATAAGCCTTTTCTCTGCCTGCTGTGCATTAAAATCATCACCATGGTTTATTAAAGCACACATGCACATACATACACATGTATGGAAGTGAGAGCTGGGCCATAAAGAAGGCTGATTGCCGAAGAATTGATGTTTTTGAATTATGGTGCTGGAGGAGACTCTTGAGAGTCCCATGGACTGCAAGAAGATCAAACCTATCCATTCTGAAGGAAATCAGCCCTGAGTGCTCACTGGAAGGACAGATCCTGAAGCTGAGGCTCCAATACTTTGGCCACCTCATTAGAAGAGAAGACTCCCTGGCAAAGACCCTGATGTTGGGAAAGATGGAGGGCACAAGGAGAAGGGGATGACAGAGGACGAGGCGGTTGGACAGTGTTCTTGAAGCTACAAACATGAGTTTGACCAAACTGCGGGAGGCAGTGGAAGACAGGAGTGCCTGGCGTGCTCTGGTCCAGGGGGTCACAAAGAGTCAGACACGACTAAACGACTAAACAACAACAACAACAACATGCACATAAACATTGATGGATGCTTTAATACACTGATGGAGGACCTGTGGCCCTCCAGATGTTGTTGGACTCTAGCATCCATCAGCCCCAGCCAGTATGGTCAGTGATGAAGGATGATGGGAGTTGCAGTTCAATAACATAAGGAGTGGGCACACCAGGGAGCACTATGCCCAGTCCCTAGCCCTTGAAACCTGGAGTCACGCCAGGATGTGTATGTCCCATTTTGCTGGATGGTTCCAAGGCCATGTGAACAGGATTGCAGATGACACCCTGTTGAAAACCAACGGAACAAAGTTCCCCCAACTAACCCAAGTCCTACTGCTCCCTCTCTCTTAGCTGAGACAGGGCCAGCTCTTTACAACACTGCAGAACCAGAGACACCCTTTTTCTTATTGAGCATTCGTGCTGATTTTTAAAAACTGCTGACTGAAATTTGGAAAACGGAACTTGAGGGTGGAAAAACAAAAGAAGCTGAAATGGACAGGTTCGCCCTGATCAGAGGGCAGAAGGCAAGGAGACCAACAGTAGGGGGCACTAGAGCCCACGACAGACAGTGCTACCTACAGAAAAGCTGTAAGTAAAACAGGCCCCATCTGCCTTAATGAACCAGATTCTGCTGGAGCTTATCAGGGCCAGCCCTCCCATGAGGCAGGATGGAGAAGCCACCTCAGGTGGCGGGAGCCTCCATGGATGCCCCACTTGCCCCATTGTTGGAGAACCTCTGACAGTATCATCACCAGAAACCACTGTCACTGTGACCCAGGAAAGGGTGGCATTTGTGGCGGTGTGCAGCAAAATTTTCCTCAGGTGGCAAAACATGATGCACTGCCCCTGGAGCTTCAACATATGTTAAGCAATTTGTTCTGCACTAGCAATAGGGGGTTGAGGCAAGATTGACAAAAACAAAAAAACCATCAAGATGTATCAGAATCCACTCTCTCTTGCTGTGAGACTTGATGGATGTTTCCATAATTGACTCTGATTGCAGGATCTGAGGCAAAACAATGAAGAGGAGGGAAAGCAATGGTATTAGGGTTGTTTTTGCGCAATTTGTCACCATTAGAATGACTGTAAAAAGGCTGTTGTTAATTAACAGTAGCGCTACTGATTGGACAGAGCCAGTCAAGACAAATGCCTCCGGGGCTTTCCAGTCCCAGCTGCTGCAAGTTAACGCCTGGAGTGAGCGGGTGGGGAAGAAATCCCAATTGCTTCCAGTTTTTATTTCTGTAATGCAAGTTTCCTAATTTGCCCTTCCTGAAAGAATAGGCACCCAAAAACATACAGCCGTCCTCTGAAATCCACACTTCTCCAGCGCAGTTCTCAAGTAATGGGTGTGATGAAAATGCATAAATTAAGGAAATTGTGCGTAAAAATGCATTTCCTGTAGAAAATAAGTTACAAAAATGCACTGTATGTGGGGAAACAGCTTATACCTCAAGCGCTGCCCCTCCCCACATGAACTGACCCAGGCCCTGCAGCCATCATCTGAGATGAATAGGGGCTCTCCTAACAACTCAAGCCCACAACAAACTACAGATCCCGGTTCTTTGGGGGAAACCATGATGGCTATTTAAAGTGGCATGATAAATTGATGTTTTAAATGTATAGTGCAGGTGCAGGCTTAGATTACAAGCCTGGGGCCAGGAACCTTCTTAGAGGTGGTTTTTGTAAACTGAGGGCCTTTTTGGCTAAAGATTGGGGTATAACTACTCGTAAACAAGCAAACAAAGAAGGCTGCCTTTTTTCCTGCAGTTTTATAAGCCAAGGCTTTTGCGAACCACTGTGTGGTCTAGCAGCTGGAGTGGTTCCTAGCTGGGATTACTCAGCGGGGTTTTGGACAGGCAGGTTTATCTAGAAAGACCCCAAGTTTTTGAATCTCCTCCCATAATCATTTTGTCCCTTTGATATGAACAATGAAGTCTCTGTTCCACAGGGAATTGCACAGGGCTTGGAATAGAAAGGAAAACTGCAGAGGGGATTGAACTGTCGGCAGTGTTGCATCCTGTTAGTGGTTCATCTGTAAGAACAGGCAGCTCTCTGTTCATTCCCGCCTTCAGAACATTGTGATGGAGGAGTGACATTCCCTTCGCTCCATTGTAGGACAGTGTTTTGTGGCACTCTGTGGTAGAGATGTCAAGGCTGGTGGGAGCGGGGAATGAGGGGGAAACCAGTTCCCCCTTCCTTTTCTTTCTTTCTTTCTTTCTTTCTTTCTTTCTTTCTTTCTTTCTTTCTTTCTTTCTTTCTTTCTTTCTTTCTTTCTTTTTTGAGTCCCTCCCACTTGTTTCTGCAAAATTGGAGAGAAAACATAGGGATGGGAATAGTCTCTCCCCATTTTTATCCAAACCTTCAGATCTCTACTCTGAAGGTGCCTTGAACTCAACACTTTGTCACACGTTTTCAAAGCTACTCTATGGAACTTCCTTCCTCTTGACATCAAGCTGTGACTTTCGCTAGGTTCCCTTCAGTACCTGCTAAAAAGATGTTTGTTCAAGCAAGTCTGTTCAGGCATGTAGAAGTTGACAGGTGTTTTATTTGGTTATTAGTTTAAGATTTTGATTTCTTTTTAAAAAAACAACCAAACACCTGCTTTTAACGTTGTGTTTTATCCATCATTTTAATGTTTGTTTTGTTTTCTTGTAAACTGTTTGGGGTCTGGCTTGCATCCAAGAGTAACCACTGGTTGAGTAACCATCACGTCAGCACAAGGATTTCCGCTTGCAAAACACAATTTCCCCCCACCTCACCTCCTCAGGCCCGTGCCCCACACCCTCCCCAGATCCACCCTGGAAGGTTGGGGGTACCTCCGAGACAATTTTCAAGGAGGAAGTGGGGTGAGTCCCATTTGCACAAGCAAATAGGGGGAGCACTGCTGTGCTTAGGTTTGCATGAGGGCTTCTTGGAGTCCTCTGAGCGGCCACTGCGAGAACAGGATGCTGGGCTTGATCCAGCTGCGGCAGTCTTCATGTTCTTAGGCTGCCCATGTGCCCATAGAGGGCGGTCCTTGCTTGGAAGGCTTCTGTCTAGTTTAAAGATCAAGAACCTGGCCCTCAAGACTACAGGTGACTGCTAGCCCTGGTGGCAAAGCTCTACCTCCATGGCTGTAGGCAGTATGCTTCTGAACATCTGTTGCTAGAAACTGCAGGGGAGGAGTGGGGTAGGAGACGTGGGGGGGGAATCACATCTGGCAATCAATGCACCCCTATGGTTTCAGATAGTACACACATAGATGAGTCTGAAAAGCCTGGGAGACCAATTTTCACAGCCCTCTTAATGAATATGGTGGCTCATTTACCAGAAGTAATATATTTAGTGCTAATTCTGGAAGTGTATAATTGATTCTGACCAAACTAAGCCTGAAAATCATAGAACTGTAAAGTTAGAAGGGACCACAAGGGTCATCTAGTCCAACCCCTGGAATGCAAGGAATATTTTGCCCACCATGGGGCTCAAACCAATAACCCTGAGATTAAGTCCCTTGCTCTTCATATCAAGCTACCAATTTTGCTCTAGGAGGCTTAGTTTGGTCAGAATCAGAGTTAACGCTAAATGCATTACTTCTGGTAAATAAGCCACTAGAGGACTGAAACCAAAGGTTTTGGTTGCCAGATGTGAAACATATTGGCATTATTTTCAGCTCTCTTACCCCCCTAGAGAGTGTATTGGGCTCAGATCCTGCTTGTGGGTTTCCCACAGGCATCCAGTTGGCCACTGGGAGAGCAGGATGGCCAGCTAGGTGGACCACTGGCGTGATCCAGAGGGCTCTTGTTATGTTCTTGACCCCAAGAAAGGAGAGCAGGCAGGGGCGTCCACTGTGAGCCCCAGGACTGCAAGACTGAGCAGCCACACACGTCACTCGGTAACAGCTTTCCCAGTCTGGTAAGAAGTGCTGGATTCCTTATTCGCCGGGTGAGCCAGTGGTCTGACTCAGTAGAAGGCAAATTCCTTCATTCTCCTTAAATTATAGCAATCATCTCTAAATTTGCACCTCTATGTATAAATTAGCCCGTGCAAATTTTATGCCAATCTGTCTCCTCTTTTGCCCTCTGTTATTTTGATGACACATAACCTCCTTTTTTGGGTGATATAGAAGTGGCCACCTCATTCTTCTTCTTAACTGCTTATTGAAAAGGAAGCAAACAAATGTAGGAATGATCAACTAAACAAAAAAGGCCACAACTGGCGTTTCAGAGGACATATGCCACTTCCAGTGGCCTTATATTATCACAGGGCATATTCATAAATAGACATATTCCATAGTCTATATATGTCATGTCTGGCCCTGACCTGTGCCACATTCTCACCGTGGTGCCACATTAAAGAGTCATGGCTCCCCACCCCCCAAAGAATTCTGGGAGCTGCAGTTTGTGAAGGTGCTGAGAGTTGTTTGGAGACACACCCACCCCACCTTCCCCTCACAGAGCTACAAGTTCCAGAGTGTTTTCACAGTCAACCCCTCTTCCCCTGGAACTTTGGAAATTGTAGATCTGAGGGGAACAGGGGCTTCCTAACTCTCAGCACCCTTAACAGACTACATCTCCCAGAATTCTTGGGGGGCAGTGCTGTGTGACTGTTTAAAGTGGTATCATCGTGCCCTAAATATATGGTGTGAATGTGGCCCTGGTACTGGGCATGGAGTCTTCAGAGGGAGAACTGGACACCCCATAGTTTGGGGATGTTGAGGATCAGGAAGCCCCCCTCAAAAAAAAGTGTGTGTTGATGGACCCTGAGTCATCAGTCTACCTTTGACTAAGCAATCCCTGATACTCCTTCATTGCTAGCAGATGGGATTAGGGTGCAGTTTAGGAGGCCAGAGTGATGTTATGGGTTCTTGGGTGCCAAGGTTTTTGGTCGCCTTGATTTAGTAAGTGCTAGAATTTAATCAATGCTTGGAGTATTGAGATGGGTTGCCATATGCCTATATAGGCAGTGCCAGACAACAAGGGGTTGGAGTTAGCAAAAACAAACCAATTGAGTTTAGGATTGCAGTGCTGGTTATGTGACCTAGGAAAAAGAGGTTGCAGTTTGTTAAATGCAGCAAACTGCAATGGTCAGGAGGATCAGAGCACAATGTAAGCTGAGAGTTTGAATCCAGGACCGTGGCCATGGGAGAAACAGGAACCCATTGGAGTGTAATGCTTTGAAACCTCTCCATCATAAGCTCAGGTTGTATATATGTATAAATAAACCATATATCGCAAAGACACCACAGTCTCCGCAGCTCCTCATTTCCAAAGGAAACACCTGGACCTGGATTCAAGCAACTGGACCCCAGGAATCTCACACTGCTGTGGAGATTGTGGCAGTATGTGATAGCCTTCTTGTTGCTGAAAATGTCGCAGGTCTTTGGGTCCTAGATATGAAACACAGGCCTCTGCCTATCAGACTCTGTCTTGTTGCCTTTGTAGAATTCTGCAGAGAGGAGGACTGGAACTAGCTGGCTCTGCCTATCATGGAGGAGAATGCTATCAATGGCTACCAGCCATGATGGTGGTGTTCTGCCTCCACAGTTGGAGGCAGCAATGCTCCTGAATGCCAGTTGCTGGAAACCACAGGAAGGGAGAGGGCTCTTGGGCTCAGGTCTTGATTGCTGGTTTCCCACAGGGCTCTGGTTGGCCACTGTGAGAACAGGATGCTGGACTAGATAGGCCATTGGCCTAATCCACCAGGCTGTTCTTATGTTCTTATTGTCTTTGGCTCTACTTGCAGTTGGGCTCCCTGCCTTTTGCCCTATCAATCCCAATGGGCACCAGTGCCCCTAATTATTTCTTTTGTGGTGGCGAAGTCCTCATCTTTCTGGTTAAGAAGCCAATATATTAGATAGGAAACATTTGCGGGTTCAGCTCTGTTTTGGTGGTTTGGTTTGCCCTCACAAAGCCACTTTGAATTGGTCTTCCTCGATTAGAGATCTGGAGTGTCCTCTAGCAGTAATTGTAGGGTGGGCCCCGGCTGTAAAACCTACAATAGCAACTTCAGATTTCTCTGGGTTTAAGAGCATTCCCTTGTCTTAGTAGCGAAGCATTGTTTGGGCACGGGTTTCCTTGTGTTGGTTTGGCAACACCGTCTGTAGACCAGTGGGGGAAAGTGGTAGGTTGTGGTGCTAAGTTCAAACCGCCAGTTCGCTTAGGAAAATAGCCCTTGAAATTGTTTTTCCAAGATGGGCATCTGCTCAATGACTGTAGCCCAGTGGGAGAAGCATACAGGGTGAACATCTAGCCACTGACATGTTCAAATCACAGCTTCTTTCTTAATTTTCTTCTTTTTGTTATTACGTTTCCTCCAAGGAGCTCAAAGTGACATACACAGTCGTCGTCGTTCCCCTTATTTAATTCCCACAACAACCTTGTGAGGTAGACTAGGCAGTAACTAGTCAACCAGTCAGCTTCTTGGTCAAGTGGGGGTTTGGTCTCCCAGAGTTGATAGGAGAGCTCTACATATTCCCCTCCCAGAGCTCCAATTACATTCAAGAGGAACTGATTGTTAAGCCACTCTGAAAATTGTAGAGGGGAATAGGAGATCTCAGCACCCTTGACAAATGACAGATCCCAGGATTCTTTGGGGGAAGCCATGACTATTTAAAGTGGAGATGTGCGCTGCAACCCCAGAGTCATCCGCGAATGGACCTAATGGTCAGGGGTCCCTTTACCTTTACCTGTATCATGGTGCTTTAAATGTATGGAGCAAATGCAGTCTGAGTGGATCTTTTGGTGTGATCTACAAGGATTTTCCCTAAAATTGCGGGAGACTTCAATCATGTTGAACTTAAAACAGTGCTCCCAACGCTCTATCAGCATGTGAAATGTCCCACAAGAGGGGACAAGACACTGGACAAAGTTTATTCAAATGTAAATCACGGCTATAGGGCTTTACAGCTGCCACATTTGGGCCAGTCCGACCATATGTCTCTGTTCCTGGTACCAGCATATATCCCACTCAGGAAACGGGCTCCCACAATATCAAGGACTGTTAAAATCTGGCCTGAAGGTGCTATCCATCAGCTGCAGGACTGTTTTGAGAGAACCAATTGGGACATTTTCGATCGTTCAGACCTGGAGGAGCACACGGCGGCAGTTCTGTGCTATATCAATCACTGCACAGACACTGTCACAGCAAATAAATCCATCCGGTTTTACCCCAATCAGAAACCCTGGATGAATAGAGAGGTCCAGTGCCTGTTGCGGGAAAGGAACAGGGCTTTTAGGTCGGGCGAGGTGCAGCTTTACAGTGTGGCAAGAGCAAACTTGAAGAGGGGTATTCGACGGGCAAAACTGGTCTATAGGCAGAGGATTGAGGATAATTTAAGGAGTAACAACACAAGACAGATGTGGCAGGGGATTCAGCATATTACCAACTACAAACCTAACCTTGGTGCTGTCGACGGTGACCCTTTGCTGGCGGAGGAGCTTAACTTCTTCTTTGCTCGCTTCGAGAAGGAGCCACCTGAGACGCCGGTATTACAGCCACCAGCCCATAGGGGCCCCTCATTCACTGTAGAGGAGCATGAGGTGAGACAGGTATTGAGGATGGTGAATCCGAGGAAGGCTGCTGGACCTGATGGCATCACGGGAAAGGTGTTGAAGGGCTGTGCGGATCAGCTGGCGAGGGTCTTTACTAAGATCTTCAACAAGTCCTTACACCAGTCTATTGTCCCACCCTGCCTGAAGTCGTCAACTATTGTTCCTCTGCCTAAAAAATCCACAATCAGTAGTCTGAACGACTACAGACCAGTTGCACTGACTCCAATCATCATGAAGTGTTTTGAGAAACTGGTGCGCCGTCACATTATTTCCTGTCTTCCATCAACGTTTGACAACTACCAGTTTGCATACAGGGCAAATAGATCCACGGAAGATGCTATCACTACCACTCTCCATGCTGCTCTGTTCCATCTGGAGCAGCCGGGGAGTTATGTGAGGCTGCTGTTTGTGGATTTTAGCTCTGCTTTTAACACTATCCTCCCCCATAGACTGGTGTCCAAGCTAGAGGCGATTGGACTCTCCAACTCCACCTGTCTCTGGGTTTTGGACTTTTTGTCAGAACGTTCTCAGAGGGTTAGAGTAGGGTCACATATGTCCACAGCCCTTAGCCTTAACACCGGCTCACCACAGGGTTGTGTGTTGAGTCCCCTGCTCTATACTCTCTATACGTATGATTGTACAGCCATTTATTCCAGCAACAAAATCATCAAGTTTGCTGATGACACTACGGTGGTGGGGCTCATTTCAGGAGGGGATGAGTCCGCCTATCGGGACGAGGTGGAGCGGCTTTGTGCTTGGTGTGGAGAGAACAATCTGGTTCTTAATACGACTAAGACCAAGGAATTGGTGGTGGATTACAGGAAAAAAAAGGCGGACATTCAGCCCTTGTATATCAACGGGGAACGGGTGGAGAGGGTGGCGGAATTCAGGTTTTTGGGAGTGACTATCGATCAGGGCATGACTTGGAGCGCAAATACCACTGCTCTGGTGAAGAAGGCCCAGCAGAGAATTTATTTCCTCAGACTTTTAAAGAAGAACAATCTGAGTGAGAGACTGCTGGTGTCCTTCTACCGAGGCTCCATAGAGAGCATTCTCACATACTGTATTTGTGCCTGGTTCTCCAGCTGTACAGCTAGGAAGAGGAAGGTGCTCCAGAAGGTCATAACCACAGCCCAAAGGATTATTGGTCATCCCCTCCCATCTTTGGAAGAACTGTACGGTTCCCGTTGTCTTAGGAAAGCAAACAATATCCTGCAGGATGCATCTCACCCGGGACACAGTCTGTTTGTACTACTGCCTTCTGGCAGGAGATACAGAAACATCAAGTCAAGGACAAATAGACTGAAAAATAGTTTCTATCCAAGAGCTGTGGCCTTCTTAAATGCAGTACCTCGATAGTGTGACCTGGGAGTTTGATGGGTGTGGGTGTGGGTGTGGCTGGAATGTGGTTTGTTTGGTTGTTGTTGTTGTTTTGCTTTTGTTGTTTTTAAGGGATGGCATCCAATTTCGTTGCACTTGTGCAATGTTGCACTTGTGTAATGACAATAAAGAATCTATCTATCTATCTATCTAAAATGATTGGGGTTTAGATTCTTCCTTTAAAAACAAAAGCTGCTTGAAAATAGTTTTTGTGATTTTAAGGCTATAGTGCTTGTAGCTGGATTCCCTCGCTGCTTTCTGATGTTTTATGGTGTGTTAATGTGTTTGAGTGCAATGAGGTGTTGTGTTCTATTTCTTGGAAACATCCAAATGTGGGCATGGCCTTAGAAGGCAGCCCAGAAATCTTTTAAAGGAACAAAATAAAACTTGCTTTTATCCTGACAGTCCTGCTGTAGTCTGTGCATCTCATTGGTATTTTTTTAAAAATCCATTTGTAGTGGAGGCTGGCCCACTAGGGCAAATGGGGCACTGCCGCAATAACCTCAGTCTACTCTCAGCCACCCTCCATCTGCCTGCTTTCTTACAAGTAGTCCAAGGGGTATCCATGCCTCTCAGCTTCTTCCTCCTTAGTCTTGATCTAAAACTCAGCAAGGAGGAGGAGGAGAAAACTAGTATGAGTTGACTCCGCCTGTCATTGGCTCTGGGATAGCACATGCGGCAGAACATGAGACTCTTAATCTCAGGGTTCTGGGTTCAAGCCCCACATTGGGCAAAAGATTCCTGCATTGTAGGGGGCTTGACTAAGTGATCCTTCCAACTCTACAACTCTATGATTCTATCCAGCTATTGGGTGTGGCGAGGGTGCTGCCTCAGGCAGCAGAAACCTCCAAGGCGGCACCCCTTCTGCCCTGCCGCCTCCAAGATCTTGCCCAAAATCACCGCTTCTCCATCAGCAGTGGAGGCAACAGTGGCAGCGGCAGGTATGGTGGTGCAGGCGGCAACAGCACAGGACAGCACTTCCTGTTTCGCCTCAAGGTGCAAAAAGGGATGTCTGCACTTATCATTGGCCCTGGCTCCACCTGCTGTTCGGTTCCCTGCCTTCTGCCCCACCAGCCTTGAATATAATGATGGGAGCCTTGTCATGGGATGACCCAGAGCCCCAGATCTCTTGCTCTTTCTCTCCATTTTTTCCCAACAGAGAGGCTGGGCACACTCCTGGGTGCAGGTCTGATGAGATCCCAGCCACCCAACAGCAGAACTTCCCAGCACCCTTCACAAACTGCAATTCGCAAGATTCCTTGGGGTTTGAAATTGTGCTTTAACTGTGCGGTGCGTTGGCAGCCTGGGATGGTCAGATTTCGCCCAATGCCAGGTGCAGCCAACCTAGCAGGGTGATGCAACCAGGAATGCAGAATGCATTATGAGCAACTGTGTGACCTGCCAGCTGAAGAAGAACAGTGACCCCAATGCTTAGGAGCAACGTGAGCAGCTGCCGGCCATCCTGAGCGCTGCTTGCCAAGTTGGATGCTTCAGAAACCAATGCTTCCTATTCCAGGGTCATTGAAAAACCACAGGCATTATAGCCGGACAGATGCTTTCAGAGCCCTTCCTTCCTACTTGGAAGTCGCCTGTTCCTGTTCATGTGCAATTTTGTGCTGCGCTGCATCAAAGCCGGCCTCGCGCTCTTTGAAGCTGGAGCTGGCCCGGATCCCTGCCGCACCTACGCTCGTGCAACAAGGCTTCCATCCGGAAGGTGCTGAGAGTCGCACTGCCCTGCCTGCTAATCGTCTTCTCCAACGGGATTGTTCCAAGAGATTGACCTCATCTGCCAATGTAAACAGGGCCGTGTGTAGGCTGTTACACGCAACCCCAGTCTCTGAGTGGGTTCCAGCGCTTACTCAGGGTTCTGTTTCCTTGGAAGGAAAGCCAGCAGAGGCTGTGGTTTTATAAGGCTTTATTTACACATATAAGGTACATGAGTCTCCCCACTTAACACGTGTTCGACTCGCGTGCCTGAAAATAATTTTAAAAATCAACCTAAACTCTGATACAGTGGCACCTCAGGTTACATACGCTTCAGGTTACATACGCTTCAGGTTACACACTCCACTAACCCAGAAATAGTGCTTCAGGTTAAGAACTTTGCTTCAGTATAAGAACAGAAATCGTGCTCTGGTGGCGCGGCAGCAGCAGCAGGCCCCATAAGCTAAAGTGGTGCTTCAGGTTAAGAACAGTTTCAGGTTAAGAAACTCCGGAACGAATTAAGTACTTAACCCGAGGTACCACTGTAGTTCATTTCTCATTTTATTTTACACAATATCTAGTCTGAAGAAGAATTCTGAGGAACCCGGAAGCTTGCTCGCTCACTCCTTTGGAGCATCAGTTGGGGCTGATGAGGTGTTGCATTAAATGAAATAAACTCCCGGTTCAATCGACCAACAATTCCCAAATGGGCCGGTTATCATCTGGGATCCCCTGTGAGTCATTATGAGGGGTTCTGTGGGCAAAAGAAGCACTTCCCAGAACCCACTTTATGTGGCCTGCTGACCTCCCCCCAGCATCCAGACAAAAGCGCAGCTGGAGAACAGCTCATGCGCCAAGTCCCTGGTGAGTCAGCGGCTCACCCCAAACGGCTTTTTTTTAAAAAAAAAAACTGACACAGGAAATTCCTGCACTCTTCCTTTGTGTCCCATGGGGAAGTGGGGGAGAATTCTGTGGGAGAGGAGGGCAGACAGGCTATCTCTTTGCTTGGAGGCCACAAGAGTCAAGGGGGCAAGATCCTGGCCTCCCAACAAGCCAAACATGAGTCAAAAGTCTGGATGGAACTCAGAAACCGTTAGAAAGCAAAAAAAAAATAAAAAAATCCCGGAGTGAGGGAAAAAAGTCTCCCAATCTTAGGCCACATTTGCCCCATACATATAAAGCTCTACAATACCACTTTACAAAGGCATGGCTTCTCCCAAAGAATTCTGGGAGATGTAGTTTGCGAAAGGTGCTATGAGTTGTGAAGAAGACCTCCTATCAGTGGCGTAGCGTGGGTTGTCAGCACCCGGGGCAAGGCAAGTAATTTGCGTCCCCTAACCCGTAGATTTGCGCCCCCTAACCCGTGGATTTGCGCCCCCTAACCCTAATCCCCAGATGTTGTGCCCGGTGCGGCCGGCCCCCCCTGCATCCCCCACGCTACGCCACTGCCTCCTATACCCCTCACAGAGCTGCAATTCCCAAAGTGGCTTAACAACCCCTCCCTCTTCACAGGGAACTTTAGCAACTGTAGCTCAGTAAGGGGAATAAAGAGCAGTGAAGCTAAGAAACGGAAGGAAACCGAAAAAGACAGATTTGCCCATTGTCTAACCTTCTCAGTTCCCTTAAACTACATCTCCCAGAATTCTTTGGGGGAGCCATGACTGTTTAAAGTGGCATCGCAGTGCTCTCAGTTTATGGTGCGGATGTGGCCTTGGACTCCCCCTTAAAAAGACACATTGGTGAAAGAGTGTATGGAGAACAGAGGGAGAACATTGATATTTGGGGGGGATACAATGGCGTTTTTGAGCCTCCACAGCTATTTAGGCAGTAATGTTTATTACTTAGGAACATAGGAAGCTGTCTTATACTAAATCAGAGTTCTCTGCACTGACTGGCAGCAGCTCTCTGGCATTTTGGGAAAGGGTCTCTCCCATCTTTACCTAGAGATACCAGGTGTGAACCTGGGACCTTCTGCATGCAAAGCAGGTGCTCTGAGCCACAGCCCCTCACTTACTTCAGAACTGGGTAAGCCATTCCAACTGGTTTCAAAGGGATCCAGCCTGCTCATTTTGCTGAGTGCAGCCCTGTCCCAAAGCCCAGCCCTAACTGAGCTGGTTTTGTTATCCAATTGGAACAAGTTTACCTTTCCATGAAAGAAAAACAGCATTGATCAAAAGTGAACTCCGGAACAATGGGCCCCCAGTCCTCTCCATCTGGCCCCCTGGGACTCTCTTGAGGCCAGCCCTGCTGCACCCCCTTTTCAAGTACTTTTGCCTGCCTGGAATGTGCCCTTGCATTGGGATTATCATAGAACTGCAGAAGGGGGCCCAGGGTCATCTAGTCCAATAACAACAACAACAACAACAACAACAACAACAACAACAACAACAACAACAACAACAACTTATTTATACTCCACCCATCTGGCTGGGCTTCCCCAGCCACTCTGGGCAGCTTCTAAAAAAATATTAAAATACTGTAATGCATCAAATATTAAAAGCTTCCCTAAACAGGGCTGCCTCCAGATGTCTTCTAAAGGTTATTTATCTCCTTGACATCTGATGGGAGGGCGTTCCACAGGGAGGGCGCCACTACCGAGAAGGCCCTCTGCCTGGTTCCCTGCAACCTCACTTCTTGCAGGGAAGGAACCGCCAGAAGGCCCTCAGAGCTGGACCTCAGTGTCCGGACAGAACGATGGGGGTGGAGACGCTCCTTCAGATATACTGGGAAAGGGTCTCTCCCATCTTTACCTAGTCCAATCCCCTGCAATGCAGGAAACATGGCTAAATCCCTCTGGTTTGCCCGTCTCTACCCACTTTCACTTCTGGTCTCTGCCCACCACTGGCCCCTAGAAGGTTTCCCACGAGGGAATGTGGCCCCCGAGCAGGAAAATACCCCCTGCCCTCCGAGGATATACAAAGAGGGAAAACAACAGCAGTAATCTGTTTTTAGAAGCCCACAAAGAACAATGCAGACAACAGAACAATGCCTTTTGGCACATAAATGCTGACATATCCGGCATTTTCAATAATCTAAGCAAAGCATTTTGAAAACATGGGCAGGAATTTCTAAATGTAATAATGATAACAATAATTTGGTTTTCCTCATAACCTTTAAACGCTCACTTGATTTGGGGGTGGGAGGAGATGACATACCATAGAGGGGCAGCTGTGGTGAGCGGAGAGGCAAAGTTTCCTCCTCGCATCTTGGGCCTGCCTCCTTCTTGCTCACCTCCCACCCCCAATGTTCAAGCTGTGTGGGGCAAATTTATCTCCCCTGGGTTTGCAGGCTCCGCAGGGGGCGAGAGAGGGCTTTTGACAGCCTATGTGTTCATGCCAGACCCTGACGATGAAAAATGAAAAGATATAAATGTATTTTTAGCTGTGTCAGGAAATAGTTGGCTGATGTGTGTGCCTCCCTCTCCAAGCCCCTGCCCCACCTCAGAGGGTTCATTCCCACCCACCCGCTTGTCTTTGTGGACGGAGGGTCAGGCAGTGGCGGCAGCAGCTGAAACTGGGACGGGGTCAGACTGTGGGGTGCCAGAAGGACCAGCCGACCACAGAACACAGCATTGTGCATTTTGATGTTTATTTGAGGTGAAAAGCAGTGCCCCCAGCTGGTCCACACCAGCTCTGCAGCTCAGCCTTTGAGGTTCTTCTGACTCCTTTTAATCAGGTTCTGTGCCGAGATAGCCCCCAGTTCCCCAAATGGGAAATCAAGGCCTGTTGAATAAACCAGATCTATCTCAGTGTGAATGTATATCTCAGGGGTCAGCAAACTTTTTCTGCAGGGGGCCGGTCCACTGTCCCTCAGACCTTGTGGGGGGCCGGACTATATTTTGAAAATAATAATAATAATAATAATGAACAAATTCCTATGCCCCACAAGTAACCCAGAGATGCATATTAAATAAAAGGATACATTTTACTCATGTAAAAACATGCTGATTCCCAACCGTCCGTGGGCCGGATTTAGAAGGCGATTGGGCCGGATCCGGCCCCTGGGCCTTAGTTAGCCTACCCATGGTCTATATATAGGAATGGATTTGGGGATTTGGTGTTTGGTGGCTTTCCCCCCACCTCACTCCCAACACATAAATTGGGGGGAAATTTGATTGATGGCATTGTAATTTTGTTGGGATGGGGGGGGGGTGGATTTGCAGTTGTTTGCACTTAAAGGCAGACCGACCTCTGGTCATTTGCACTTTCAGAAACAATGTGTGAACTGAAACACAGTCATCTTTTAAAATTGGCACTCTGAAAGTCCTTCAAAGTACCCTGAGTGTTGCAATGCGGTTCTCCAGCCCAGAAATGTTTGTAAAAATGCATATGCTGGGGTGAAGTGCGAAAAGTTTTTTTTGGGGGGGGGGGGGCTTGTGAAAATGACTTGCAAGAATTGCTTTGCAAAAATGTATGCATTTGGCAAACTGTGTACAGGCATGTATGTATGTTTTAGGAGAACTTGGCACTAAATTGTCGATGCATTTTCACAAGGAAGGACTTTGAAAAAATAATACAATGGTACCTCTGGTAACGTACTTACGGTAATTCATTCCGGAGGTCCGTTCTTAACCTGAAACTGTTCTTAACCTGAAGCACCACTTTAGCTAATGGGGTCTCCTGCTGCCGCCGCACCTCTGGAGCACGATTTCTGTTCTCATCCTGAAGCCAAGTTCTTAACCCAAGGTAATATTTCTGGGTTAGCAGAGTCTGTAACCTGTAGCCTATGTAACCTGAAGCGTATGTAACCTGAGGTACCACTGTAATTGCAAACTCATATGGAGATGCAAAGAACTGAAGTTTAAAGAGCAGGGAAAATAAGAAATGGAGGGAAACTCAAATGGACAGGTTTGCCCATGCCTAAACCTCCCCATAAGGTTTTGGGGTACAATTGAGAGCAGGAGAATGAGGGGGACAGATACAACCTTACTGGGGGGTTATAATTCAGCGTGGTGCAATGCCAGACTAGGACTAGGGATGCCAGGGTTCAAATGTCCACTCGGCCATGAAGTTATTGTTGTGGAGATTAAAGGAGGAGGAGGAGAACCACGTACACAACCTGAAACTCCTTTGAGGAAAAGGTGGGGTATAAATGCAATTCATTAATTCATTTAATTCATTCATTTAATTCATTCATTTAATTAAACTTCTCCACAAGCCCTGCTGAAACCGGCAATCCACTTTTCATGGAAGAATTTCCTCAGTGATCGTATCACATGTCAACTACCAGGAGAAAAGAGCGCTGCTTAGGTTTCCCATCCTGGACCCCAAAATACTTTGGCTCAGCTCAACTGCTTCAGTGGCACAATGGGTGAGTGCGTCTGGCTGTTAACCAGAAGGTTGGTGGTTCGAGTCCACCCAAGCAAGAATGGCTGTGAGCAGGATTTCCTGCACTGCAGAAAGTTGGACTAGATGACCCTCGGAGTTCCTTCCAACTCTGTGATTCTTTTGCCAAGTGGCAAAAGTTGACTGCATAAACCTGTTCAGCATGTATGTATAAATCAGTAAGTAAAACGATAAAACAGGTATACAGTATGATTAAGAAGCAGAGGGTGTGGGAATGATAAATCCATCTATTAAAATCTATTCACTTTTGCATACTTAATTCCATTTCCAGAAGCAGGCACAGGGGACAGATTCAGTCTGGTTTGCATGTAAAGCCTAAACTACCTAATCTATATTCTCTGAAACAGTTGCCAGGAGCCAAAATGCAGCCACTCTTTGAAACCTGCGTGTCTCAGAAATTTGCAGTGCAGTTCTCCAGCCAAGTAGTGCTCTCCCCAACTTGCATACTCTGGGATGAAACGTGCATAAGAAAACATAGATTAGTGAAAATAAATGTACAAAATGCAATATATTAGGGAGAAATTGCTTTGCGAAAATGTATCTATTTTGCAAAATTACATCAAACGTGTATATATTAGAGAAATTTTCACTAAAAAGCTGGTGAATCCAGCAGTTTGTTGTTGTTTTTTAATTGGAAACTGATGTGAAAGTGCTGATGAACTGAATTTAGGGTTGGAAAAATGAGAAAGAAATCCAGTTTTGCCCCATCGCTCCCTAGTTGTTAGGTCCTTCCTGGTGACAGCATTTGAGCTGGCTAGCACACCATTTTTCCAATAACACAGGGACTGGTCTTCCCTGAATTTAATTTTATTCTATCGCTCTCCATTTGTGCAGCACCTCACCTTCCGTACCTTAACAGCCTGTTATTTTTTATTTTCTTTATAGGAATGCGAGAACGGGAGGGGGGAGGCTGTAATCTAACACCCGATCTCCGTTGAAGCATGCAGATTAGCAAACTCGGCGCTGTGCACTGTGCATCTCAGCCACTGCCAAACACCCAGGGTGCTGAACTCCTAACCGGAATGTGTTGGCAGGTAACACTTGGACATAAATTAGGAGAGAGAGAAAACTTGGAAAGGCCCAGCATAGCTGAGGAGAGGGCACAATTTGAAGAGGTCAGATCAGATTATGGAGAGGGAGATATGAAGGTCTCTGGGAGAGGACATATCGCACACACAAACATACAAAAATGCACAGGGCTCGGGAACACTTTGTCCTCTAGGATGTTGAATGTCCTCTGCAGGAAGTTCAAATCCCGTTTCAACAACAATAGCATCAACCCATATAGGATGGTGGTTCTCTTTTCCACCCATGGACCACTTAGAAATTGCTGGTGGTGGAGCAAATAATAATAATAATAATAATAATAATATTTATTTATACCCCGCCCTCCCCAGAGCGGCTTACAAGCAATAATAAAAACAAGTTGAACGATTACAACTTAAAAACAAAATAAAAATACAACATTAAAATATTGAAACATTAAAGTATTAAAATGTAGCCTCATCGCAGGAGAAGGAAAGGAAAAAAGAAAGAGAGGGAGGGAATCAAATTGGCTCCAAGCCAAAGGCCAGGCGGAACAACTCTGTCTTACAGGCCCTGCGGAAAGAAATCAGATCCTGCAGGGCCCTGGTCTCATGAGGCAGAGCGTTCCACCAGGCCGGGGCCAGTGTTGAAAAGGCCCTGGCTCTGGTCGAAGCCAATCTAAGTTCCTTAGGGCCTGGGACCACTAGGGTGTTGCTATTTATGGACCTTGAGGCTTAATAACTTTCCCTACCTGTTATAGCAATTGTAATGTACTGTGCAAGATCATAGAATTGTAGAGTTGGAAGGACCACGAGGGTCTTCTTGTCCAACCCCCTGCAATGCAAGAATCTTTTGCCCAACATGGGGCTCAAACCCACATCCCTTAGATTAAGAGTCTCATGGTCAGCCAGCAGAGCTATCCCATTTCTATTATTTTCACTTGTATTTTTACAAACACACTGTGGGCCGTCTGAATTGGATGGTCACCTGTTCCTACCATTTGCCCCTTGGATTGCATCTAGGGATGCTGGATAAATTCAGTTTTGTATGCATTTTCATTCATTTGCACTTCTCTGACCAATTCACGATCCAAAATGCAGCGGTTCTTTGATATTTGCACTTCTCTGTATTTTGCACATCATTTCCCCAGCCCAACAACGCATGGAAAAGTGCATCTGTTTGCAGTAAATGTGCATATATTCACATATATTAGTAAAAATAACATTTAGGAAAGCCACTTGCCAAGTTGTTAGTATTAGTCGGGACTGCATACAGAAATACGTTTATTTGGATAAATTTGCGCTAAAATTGCTGATGAATTCTCATTAGGATTTTTTGCCTAAAGCAAAATATAATCACAAATGGCTGTGGAAATGTGGAGAAGTGAATTTAACATTTGCATAATGCATAGGTGTAGTAGTCTGGGGTTGCAGGAGGTCAAAGACCCATTTACTCTTTCTGCAGCAGGGTCCTTGCCTCCAGCATCCTAGAGCAGGGGTCGGCAACCTAAGGCCCATGGGCCACAAGCGGCCCACGGGGGTCGTTTAAGCGGCCCATGAGCCGCCCCTGAACCAAGCCACCTGCTTGGCAAGTCCCCGCATGCTGCGCTAAACCAGCACGGTGCAGGGACTCACTTCCGCAGCACCGGAAATCGCGTCTCCGCAGACACAGACACTGGAAATTGCAGGCGTGCTCGCTCCCACACACATGCAATCCAGCCCACGGAGGGATCTCCGCTGGAGTGAACCGGCCCAGGCGAGGTAAAACTTGCCAACCTCTGTCCTAGAGCCACCTGGTCAGCATGAAAGGGGAGCTTTTAAGCCGCTGAGCAGATCTTTCCATCCTTTGCACTGATTGGAGTTAAGCAGAGTGAAAAAGGATGAATTGGCCACTCAGGACCGGCTCCCAGGGTCATTTTGGAGAAGGTGGGCAGAAACAACAGCAAGGAGCTATTGTTCTGTACTCTCCAAAGCGAAGCATTTCGGAACACTGAAATCTCAAGGTGCTTCAGCTTCAAGAGTGCAGCATGAAAGCTCTGTTACGTACAATGGAAGCACAATTTAAGTCACTTTGAAATAACTATATTGGAGCACTCCAAATCATTTGCCCATGTAAATGCACAGAAAATGGTAGATCTCGCCGAAAGGCAACCAGTGGAGATCTGTGCTAATGGTTGCAATGCCTTGCTAAGTATTATTATTGTCTAAGCTTATTGTACAATCTTATAAGGGGGTGCAGCTGTGTAGCTGTGAGGGGGAGGGCGTGGCTGTGACCACCATAAAAGGATCCTGCACCTCTCAGTTTGCCACTACACTACAAGCAAGACTAGAAGGCTACAGAACCAAAAACAGCAAATTTGCCCATCCCTAGTTGCATCCTAGGGACGCAGGTGGCGCTGTGGGTTAAACCACAGAGCCTAGGACTTGCCAATCAGAAGGTTGGTGGTTCGAATCTCCACTACGGGGTGAGCTACCGTTGCTCGGTCCCTGCTCCTGCCAACCTAGCAGTTTGAAAGCACATCAAAGTGCAAGTAGATAAATAGGTACTGCTCCGGCGGGAAGGTAAACGGCATTTCCGTGCGCTGCTCTGGTTCACCAGAAGCGGCTTAGTCATGCTGGCCACATGACCCAGAAGCTGTACGCCGGCTCCCTCGGCCAATAAAGCAAGATGAGCACCGCAACCCCAGAGTCGGCCACGACTGGACCTAATGGTCAGGGGTCCCTTTCTCTTAGTTGCATCCTGTGTTTGTCAGTGGTAGGTGGGATGCCATTTGGGGCTTTTCCATTTTGAGCACCAGAATTATTCCAGTGCCAATTTTTGATTCTGAATTACCCTCCTGGGGTCAGGCTCTGTGGTTCTCCCCCCTCCAACCCGCAATCTCCCAAGAACAAAGCCTGTCTCTCCACTTTCGCTGGAGCGTATCTTCCATTTCCCACCTCCCAGCATCGTTCCTCTTTATATGTCTCTGTTGCTCTGGCAGAGAATGGCCTAATTTTCTCCCCATTGTTAGAGTCTCCTCTTTCCAGACCAACTGAGTTTTTGACACTCCTCTGCCCTCCCCCTCTCCTTTTCTTTTCCCTGCTTTTTATTTTATTTTTTTGCTGACACAGGTTTGGGCTCCCATCTGGAAGCAATCAGGACTGTAAATAGAGCTGAGCTCCAACTTTCCACAAGAGCAATGTTGCGGGTGGACGGAGGGCTGGCAGTGGGTCCAAAAATGCAGTCTGGCTTTTGTTGCTCTTTTCCCCCACCCCCCACCCCAAACACACACACACACACACCAATTTCCCAATCGTTCATGTAGAAATCAGCAGGAAAAAATGAGAGGGGAAACCACCCTGAACTCTTCTCCTCCAACCACCACCACCCCCCAACTCTCGATCTGGGTCAACTTCAGAAGAGCCTAAATTCCCAGTGATTCATCCCCAGATGTACGCCAGCCTGACACAGCTGCGCTATGTCACCCGCAGGAGCTGGGTTCACAAGGAGAGAAGGGATGGGTCCAGCTGAATTATCTCTAGGTGCTCCTGCAATGGACAGGACATCCTCTGGGCAGGCCCAGGCTTTGGGAGAAAGAAAGATGCAAAGAGATAGATCAACCCTCCTGGAACTGAAGAGAGCACAGCACCTTGGGATCTGGGAGGCCAAATGTCCATTAGAAAGCAGGGTCCATTAGGGCAAATGGGGGCACTGCCCCACTAACCTCACTTTGCCCTCTGAAACACCCCGCCTGCTTGCCTGCATACCTATATCCAGTCCAGGGGGTGGAGCTGCCTGCCAGCTTCCTCCTCAGTCTCAGGGTTGTACAAATCAGCAGGGAGGAGGAGAAGGATGGAGACAGAACTAGAATGAGTTGGCTCTGCCTGTTATTAGCTCTGGCGCCATCTACTGTTGGCCTCCCTGCCTTCTGCCCAACCAGTCCCCAATGAGCACCAGACAACAAAGGCAACACTAAGGAAGAGGAAGGGACGCGGGTGGCGCTGTGGGTTAAACCACAGAGCCTAGGGCTTGCCGATCAGAAGGTTGGCGGTTCGAATGAGCTCCCATTGCTCTCTCCCTGCTCCTGCCAACCTAGCAGTTCGAAAGCACGTCAAAGTGCAAGTAGATAAATAGGTACCGCTCTGGCAGGAAGGTAAACGGTGTTTCCATGCGCTGCTCTGGTTCACCAGAAGCGGCTTAGTCATGCTGGCCACATGTACGCCAGCTCCCTCAGCCAGTAAAGCGAGATGAGCGCCGCAACCCCAGAGTCGGCCACAACTGGACCTTATGGTCAGGGGTCCCTTTACCTTTAAGGAGGAGGAAGATTGCACAAACACACACACACACATGCGTGGTTGTAAGGAAGAAGGCAAGCAACCGAGGATCTGGCTGAGAGAAAGAGGTTGGTGGAGCAGTGCTGCCTTATCCCCAGTGAACCAGCTGCTCTAAAATGTGCATTTAATACTGGGCAGAATGTGCAATGGGATACAGTGAAAAGAGAGAGAAGGCCTGATGAAAAGTGAAGCACACACTCTCAAAACTCCCAGAATGCTGAGCATCATTCATTTGTACTCTGGTGATGTCCCGATTCCATTACAGCAAGGAGATATACTGTATGGGTTGTGGGGTCTGAGGGGTGGAACTACCAGAAGTTCCAAAACTCCTGACTAGCTTCTCTCAGGAGTTTTGCATGCTATTTGCCTCCCCTGTTTGCTGTGGCATTTTGTGTTGTTTTTAAAATCTGTTGACTGGTGTCTTGATGCTGTACACAGTGGAATGATTAGAGGGGTGTCTTAAAAGAAACCCTTAAAAAAACTTTTTAAAAGAAAAGAAACATGATGCTTGGGCCATAAGCAGACCGCTTGATTTGTTTGCATGGAGTTGCCGGGAAGTTTACTGAGCACTTATTCTGATTTGTTGGCAAAGAGGTTAGATGATGAGTCGGAAGGGACCCCGGCGATCATCTAGTCCAACCCCCCTGCAACATACAGGAATCGAACCTGCAACCTTGGCGTTATCAGCACCACACTCTAGTCTAACCAACTGAGCTATCCAGGCTGTTGCTTCAAAACCACAGTCTTATCCCATACTTTCCGGGGCATTTTGCTGCCAGTTCCCTTTTCACAAAAAGCCCAATCTCTTTTTTAAAAATAAAATAAAATATTATTTTATTAATTTTCCAAAAAACAACAAAAAATAAAAACAACAATACATATTCAAACATAAAAAATAAAAATAAAAAGAGTTGACTTCCCCCCATTCCCTTCCCTGGTTCCATTGTTTGTCGTTATACCGCATGTTCATTTTAATCAAAAAGTCCAGTCTCAAGGGGTGAAGCGGGTTAGTTCTGCACGGCCTCCTAATCAGCTTTCATTGTGCGACCTGCCTTTGCCAATGTGTGATCGAATCGCATCCAAAAATAGCCAGCGTTTCACTCTCAGAATTTGTAAGATGCAGATGCAGGTTTCTGCCGCAAGGGGGGAGCAGCGAGCCTTCCAATGATGTTCCTCTTTTTACATTGCTGGCTGCCTGCTGCGATTTTATTCTGTGTACAATGCAGAAGACAAGTGGAGCATCCCTGTTCAGGGTGCCTGCCAGCCAGCCACGCCCTTTCCTAGGATAGTCCATTCCACATTTCCAGTTCTCCATTCCCCAATAAACTGTTTTATGTTTTAACCCTTGATTAGGAATTAAATAGGAATTCCTAACCCTTGATTAGGAATTAAAGTCGAATGTTTTTTAGACTTTTAATCTGGAGACATGGACGACATTTGACTGGGCCCAGAGGAATTAAACAGCTTTCATGCTCTTTTTTTTCCAGCCTGAGAAAGGCTACCAGCCCTGGTGGATTTCTGCCTGTTGAACAAACTTGAACCAGAAAATACTGTGATTCTAACAACTGTACAGGTTTTACCAGCTCTGAAATTCACCCTGTTGTAAACAAAATCTGGTCTCGTTCCCTTATGGGGTACACAAGAGCCCTTATAGAGTCCTTTGTAGGTTCTCCATCGGTAGGAGAAAATAACAGAGGCCAACCAAAGTATATTGAGAAGCAAAGCAGCTAGTAAGCCTGATCTTTATTAATGCTGTTGCAACAGGGTGCTCCCTTCACACACAGGAGAGCGGAGGAGGACCCAGAACAAAGGTGTGCCTCCCTTTATACAGACATTTTGAAATTCCCTGCCTTGGAGCTCAAGACCACACCCAGAAACATACATACATCACAGAAGGGGTGTAGTCCAAGACCACCCCCAGTTACATCATACCTACATCATAGAAAAGGTGGTCTACAACAGAAATCTGAGTGCTTTGTTTATCTCCTGTCTGCCAGGTTATCTGAGAATGCCTTATCTGATTGCCTTTCCCGGTAGTCTGGCCATTCCTTGAGATGGTAATCACTTAATTCCTGAGACAATGGGAAGGTTCCCTCTCCCTCCTTACAGAGAAACATTTGGTCAGTTTGGGAGTCAAAATGGTTTTAGGACTGTATTCCTGTGCTGCTCCAGACATGTGGTTTATATATTTATGTACATGTTTGCTTGGTACATTTATGAACATTTATTATATATCTAAGACCTTAAAATTCTTATAACAACCCTGCGAGGCAGGAAAACGGCAAGCATCTAGATCAGTGTCATGGACTGTTTGGACGCAGAGGAATGGTTAGAAGAACCAGATGGGGAACCCCCAGGGGAAGAAGGCTCAGGGAGTGGTGGTGGGTTGACAAGGCGTGGTCAGTGGGAGAAGAGGGAGAAGACTGGGAGGAGGAGGTGTGGGAAGCTGAAGAGGCAACAGGGTTTAGTGAGCAGGAAGAGGCTGTGGCAGAGAGCAGTTCAGAAGCAGAGGCAGAAGCAGAGGCTGGAGAGGAGGGAGGCCAAGAGGCAGAGATGGATCAGGCTTGTGAAGGGGCACAGGTGTCTCTCTCTCATGCTGCAACAAGTTCTCTCTCCCCCCGCATCTCCCAGAACCAGGAGAGGCATGAAGCGGGAAGAGCAAAAAGAGGCACACCGGCGTAGTGTCCAGTTGTTTGGAAATAACAGTGGAGGGGAGGAGATATAGGAGACAGGGACCTTTAGTCTCAGCAACTGCTTCATGGAGGCAAGTTCTGAGCTGCTGTGCTCTCACTGGGCCTGACACTCCTGCGCAGATCCTGTTTTGCTAATAGGGAACCCCCAGCTTGCTCATTGTGATTTACTGCTGGCTCGCTCCCGCCCATGAGGGAGGTTTGTGCCTGGTCTACTAGTGAAGATGCGCCCACAAAAGAGCAGCATCCTGTTTTCAAAGTGACATTTGTTGTTGTTGTTCCATTTATGCATTGCTCAAAGCACCTCAAAGTGATTTCACAATGCAATAAAAACATATACAAAACACTAACGTTATATAAAAACAATTAAATTGCATATATAGAAACAAGACCAAAGTCAACTGGGATAAAAAAACCCACCGAGGGCTTGTCCATGTTTCTGCTTTCCCCCTGCTTTCTAGGCATGGCTAGAAAGGATTATGGCTTTCTCCTGGGAAACCCTCTGTTTACCCCTGAATCAGAACAAATGTCAATCTGCAGAAAACTCAACTGCTGTTTGCTCTGATTCAGAAGTAAAGAACAGATTTCTCCATGGGAAATGGAGGTGTGGATGAGCCCTTGGAAGAGCTAAGTGAGAGTAAGTTTAAAATGTTAAACTGCACACGCTTCGAATGTTTTCACTTTTGTTAATCAAGGTTGTCACAATGTTTTTGTGTGAGAGTCATAAAACCATACGCTCGGAGTATCTTTTGTAGCCCACGAAAGCTAACGTCGTAAGTTGGTCTTGAGATATCACAAGACTCACTTTATAAGTGCCTTTTGGGCAGAAGGGGGTCGTATTCTGGGAACTTCAACAGGGCTGCCTTACAACTGGCTGTAGGACAGCAACTTTAAAAAAGAAAGAAAATGCAGACTACGTATTGCCTGATAGTTTTGAGGCCATCAATATGTCTCATATTGAGACATAAAATATTGGTGCAAAATGTTAAAACAGCAGCTATTTTGCTGTTCAGACTAGTTAATATCTTACAAAAACGAAATGGCAGAATTACATTAGAATAATAGAATATAATAATAATAATAATAATAATAATAATAATAATAATAATAATTTACTATTTATACCCTGCCCATCTGGAAGCTGGAAAGGACACCAAGGGTTATCTAGTCCAACCGCCTGCAACGCAGAAATAAAATTGTCCCTCTGTTAAAAGGCCAGGGTGGTGTAATGGTCCGACGGTGTTGGACCTAATCCTGGGAGGGTAAAGTGGACCCCCTGCATACGAATTTAATTTGTTCTGGGGGTCCGTGCACACCCTGAAAAATCTGTATCCAGAGGCGTTGCTTCTGCACACGCACGGGCGGCAAAACCCGGAAAAATGCTCAAGAGTAACATAACTCGAGGGTCTACTGTACCTCTGTGCTCAGGCACAAAGCTTTCATGGTGATCTTGACCCAGCCACCAACTCTCTGCCTAGCCTACCTCAGGGGACTGTTGTGAGGAAGTCTGAGCACTCCAAGGGAAAGCACTGAGGAGCAGTATGGGTGAAGGATGCCTAAATAGCACTGCTGTATTTTCAGTTGAAGATGCACTGTTTAGGATGGCAATCTTAACATGAAATATTCTGCTATTTTTCTTCCTGTGGCCCACAGCTTGTCCACTAAGAAATACACTTTGCCCCTTCTGTGCTCCCTCCATGGGTGTAGCTGGGCGGGGGGGGGGGAAGCTGCCCCCCCTCAAATCAAGCAAATAAATAAATAAGAATACTTAACTAACTCACCAATTGCATCACAGATAACTCAGTCCCCCCCCAAAAAAGCCACATAAAGCCTGCCCCCATCTAAAATAAAACCTGGCTATGTACATGGCTCCCCCCACTCGAATTTATCAACTCTGGTTGCAAAGTTACAAAGGGAATGAGAACGCAGATACATTTTCTCCAGCCGTTACATTTCTTTACAGCATTACAATGTCTTACAGGAAACATTTGCCCTGCAAGTACCCCTTTGCTAATGAGCATTAGAGTTAACGTCAGCACGGATGTGTCTTGTGCACAGCTGTGTTTTTGCAGGATACCCTCGAAGGAAGTTATTTAAAGGAAACTTTTGGGACCTGGGCTGGCAGGCAGCGAGTTAAATTATGCAGCACCTGGGCGAGTGAATGGGCGGGTTTATGTAGATTTAGCACCAATGGCCATCGAGCAACCAGGCAGACGGCTGAGAAATTGACAAATTGCATGGAATACACTATTTTTGAGATTAAGCTGTCCATCAAGAGGCTGCTGAGTTGGACAACGGAAGCAGAAATGTTGTCAGAGTGTATTTTGTGGAATTGGAAACGGTGCTGATTCTGATGGGGCGGTGAGAGCTTTGCGGCGCCAAGTTCCCACCATCACCTCAAAAGCTATCGGAAAAGGAGACCCGCTTAATTTTTGTTTCCTTGGGTATCGCTTCTCGGCCTTTTGGCTAAGATCAAGTGTAGTATCTGTTCTTATCAGTTTAATATCTGATATGTCCTCTATTTGAGGACTATATATTAAATGGATTTTTGGAGCTGGGAGATGGAATAGGGGCTTGCTCCATCCACTCCATGCATCGACCTGGTATTGCAGTACCTCCAGGAACGGTGCACCTCCCTCTGGGGGGAATATTGCTGGTGCAAAAAATAGAATTCAAAGTTGCAAGCTTCCTGTTTAAAAGAATCATGGTAGACTCTCTAAACGTTACGTGCAGCCTCCTCCGTACCCTCACCCCCCTATTTGCATTTCCACCGTTAAGGGCTCGCAAATGATTGGGAAATGTTTCAGCTTGCATGTAAAGATGAATCTATCAAACTTGTGTACTTATTCCAAAACACAGCCACCCTTCAAAATCCAGTTATCTGAAATGCTCTATATAGTTCCCCTAAAGGTAAAGGACCCCTGACAGTTAAGTCCAGTCGCGTATGATTCTGGGGTTGCGGCGCTCATCTCACTTTACTACCAAACAATATTTACGAAAATGCCTATGAGTGGCAAGTGGGCGTGAAAATATAGTGGTGAAAATGGCACACAAAAATCCGTTATATTAGAAGAAATTGCTTACAGGAATGTGCATGTTAACCAAAACAGTGTACAAAAATGGATTTATTAAGCACTTAAAGCACACAAATTTCCATGAGGATTTTTTAAACATGAAAACTCACAAAATGCTGCAGAAATATGGAGAACCGAATTTAAGATGGGGGAGGGGGAGGATAGAAACTAAGGAGGCTAATCTCCTCCATGAATCTATCTAATGGTGGTGATAACTGCTTTTCAGGAAAGCGTACCTTGCTTCTGCAGCATGGTGTGGAAATGGGGGGGGGGGCTTGCGCATGGCTTTGACCGCACTATCTGTTGGCATGTGGCCCCTGGAAAGTTACCCAAGAGGCAATGTGGCTCCCTGTCTTTGTACAGTGAGCTACACAAAAGCCACAGGTTTCTTTACACACACACACACACACACACACACATCTCCATCCTCCAAAAGGCATTAGCACACTTCTGTGACACATATCAGGGATGCGGGTGGCGCTGTGGCTTAAACCACAGAGCCCAGCACTTGCTGATTAGAAAGTCAGCGGTTCGAATCCCCACCACAGGGTGAGCTCCTGTTGCTCAGTCCCTGCTCCTGCCAACCTAGCAGTTCGAAAGCACCTCAAACTGCAAGTGGATAAATAGGTACTGCTCCGGCGGGAAGTTAAACGGTGTTTCTGTGTGCTGCTCTGTTCGCCAGAAGCGGCTTAGTCATGCTGGCCACATGACCTGGAAGCTGTACGCTGGCTCCCTCGGCCAATAAAGCGAGATGAGCGCTGCAACCCCAGAGTCGGCTATGACTGGACCTAATGGTCAGGGGTCCCCTTTACCTTTACGACACATCTCAGCAAGGGGGGAACCCACTCTGCCAGTCTGGCAAGGAGAATGGTCTGGGGAGGGTCCCATGAGCCTGGGGGCCACGTCTGGCCCTTGAGGTTTGAGACTCCGCACAACTGCCCCAGGGCCAGTCCCTTCCCAACCTGGAGACATTGATATCAGAGGCCACAGGAGATGCTTCTCTGTTGCCCCTCTTTGGGGAGGGCGAATGGGGAGGGAGGGGGGAGGAAAATCCCTGTTAGATCACTTTGAGTGCCTTCCTGCTGGCTAGCAGATTAGAGTCCTCGTATCAGACACTCGCCTTGATACCAAGAGTGATCTTAGCCACAGAGATTATTCGCGGGTAAAAGATTAAGCACACTAAATATGTCTGGGGCCAACCTGGAGATGAGAGAAACATCTCCCATGTGGCTGGGGGGGGGGAATGGGGAGGCATAAATGCCGTCCAAGGCACAGAGCCAAAATGGAGCAGGGGGTGGGGGTGGGATGGGGAGAAAGGGGGTGGGGATGCTGGCTCCTTTGCAACCTCAGCTGGCTCAAATGCTGAGCAAAGGTCCCAGAAAATGAAAGAGCAAAATATTGGGGTCAGGTGAAGGATTCGTTTGGCATGACCTATAGAATCACAACATTGTAGAATTTGAAGGGACCCCGCCCATTAGCTAAAGTGGTGCTTCAGGTTCAGAACAGTTTCAGGTTAAGAACGGACTTCCAGAACGAATTAAGTACTTAACCTGAGGTACCACTGTACAAGACAATGCAATACAATAGGCATAGCTGTCAACTTTTCCCCTTTCTTGCGAGGAATCCTATTTGAAATAAGGGAATTTCCCTTTGAAAAAGGGAAATGTTGACAGCTATGACAATAGGAAAACTGATGCTCCTTTAAGGCAGGGAAGACCCCATTCCTTTGATTCAGAGGAGGCTGCTCCATTGGGGCGAAACGGGGCGCTGCCCTACCAAGCTGAGTCTGTGCAAAGGGGTGGCCCTGCCTCTCAGCTTCCTCCTTCTTTTCCATGCTGCCCCTTGCAGAACTCAGCAGGGAGGAGAAATACAGGGACAAGAGGAGAATAAGTGGGCTCCCCCTGCATTGACTATGGCACCACTTAAAGTTGGGCCCCATGCTTTCTACCAGCCTCCAATGGGCACCAGCTGCCCATGCCCTGTGGGGAGGGGGTAACCTCTCCCGAGACATCTGGTGGTGGTGGTGGGCAGCCCAAAGTGCGTGGAGCACCACCTATCGGAGAATTATAAAATGGGAGAGTTGGAAGGGGCCCAGAGGGTCACGGTGAAATTGCAATGCAGGAATATGAGAGTGGCCCATATGGGGATCAAACCCATGACCTTGGAGTTCTCAGCACCATGGTCTAACCAGCTGAGCTAACTGCCACCAGTCAGACTCCAACTGCCGTCAGGCCCTAGACAGGATGCGCAGCGGTCAGGGATGAAGGGAGTTGTAGGCCAAAACAAGGACAGCCAACATGGCTTCCTCTAGCTGCCGTTGGACTCCAATTCCCATCAGCTGCAGCCAGCCAAGGCCAATGGTCAAGGTTGATAGGAGATGTGTTGTTGTTGTTGTTTAGTCGTTTAGTTGTGTCCGCCTCTTCTTGACCCCATGGACCAGAGCACGCCAGGCACTCCTGTCTTCCACTGCCTCCCGCAGTTTGGTCAAACTCATGCTGGTAGCTTTGAGAACACTATCCAACCATCTCGTCCTCTGTCGTCCCCTTCTCCTTGTGCCCTCCATCTTTCCCAACATCAGGGTCTTTTCCAAGGAGTCTTCTCTTCTCATGAGGTGGCCAAAGTCTTGGAGCCTCAGCTTCAGGATCTGTCCTTCCAGTGAGCACTCCGGGCTGATTTCCTTCAGAATGGAGAGGTTTTATCTTCTTGCAGTCCATGGGACTCTCAAGAGTCTCCTCCAGCACCAGAATTCAAAACAGGAGATGTAGTCCAGCGAAATATGCTGGAACAGGTTTCCCACACCTGTTTTAATGGCTAGCCTGAAGCTTCCTACAGCTGAGTCAGAAATCCAGGAATCATCATACAAGCTCAGGCCATCATTTATTTTTCCAGCACCAGACAGCCAAATGTCTTGAAGATGCTCACATGCACAACTGCGTTGCTGATAACCATCCTGGTTTGTCTATTTTTCCTGACCGTCAAAGGTATACTGCCTTTGACCAGGGAGGCTCCATTCCTAACTTCTATCAATGAGTCCCATTGCTGGTGCTTTGAACTATCCCTTGTGGAAAATGCAGCCTAAACCAGGGTTCGCCAAACCTCTCCGTCCACTGACCCCTTGATAAGCTTCTAAATTTGCCTTTGACCTCAACCCAGATTCTTTGCAATGTAAACGAAATAAAGTCTGGCCTAGTGCCTTTGAAAAGCTTTAAAAAAAACTTCACTGAAGTTTCTCAAAAGGCTTTTATAGGTTTGCATCTTTACAGGAGGGAAAGAAGGGTGTGAGACTTATTCTTCTGACACCATAAGAAATAATTGTTCCAAAGTGAAACTTGGTATGCAGGTTTCTTTTTTAAGCAATAAAGCAACATGGTGTGAGAATCCTGCTGTACTGCGGAATCATCTCATTAAATGCAGAGGGGTCCTCACTGGCAAGAGGAGTGCACTCTGCACATGCTCGTTCCACTTGATTTTTGATGCCCCTTGTCCCTATTTAAATTGGCCCCATTAAATGTCTTCCAAGACAGTAATGTTCACATACGCCATAAAGAGCTTATTATAACCTATCTTCTCTCTGCAGCCAGAAATGTCATAGTTAGGCACTGGAGAGGCTTGTCGGGAGTAAACATGGACCATTGGGACCAAATTGTATGGGAAATGACCTTATTAGAAAAGTTAACTAAAATAAACTAAAACTGACACAAGGAAAAAAGAAAGAGGACACCTTCGCCCCAGTATGGCTCCCTTTTATTACACACACAGCTCAAACAGACAATAATGATAGCAGGAATCTATCAACACCATACAAATCAATATGGCTAACCTGACCTAATGCAAATGCAAACAAATCTCTCTGCAATTGATCAAAGGTAAACACCCCCCTCCCAATATTCTCTCATTGTCTCTCAATTGCCTTCTAAATCTGGCCCGCGGAAGGTCCAGGAATTGCCGCATGAATCGCCAGTGCGTGGATCGCCAGCACACATGTTCTTTCCCTCTCCCTCACACGGCGGCTCCACCTCCTCCTCCCTCCCTCCTTCTGGCTTCTCTCTGCCCTGCCTAGAGGAGGAAGGGGGCTGGGCTTTGTTGGTGCCAGTCCCTCTCTGGAGCCCTTTCGCATGCCGCTCCTTGTCCCTCTGCCACCACCGCCGCCCCGCTCGAGCAGCCGCCATTTAAAGCAGCCCCTCTCCAGAGCCCTTTCATGAGCTGCTCATCGTCCCTCATTCATTTTTTCGCCCAAAATATAGTCTGGTCCCCCACAAGGTCCAAGAGACAGTGGACTAGCCCCCTGCTGAAAAAGTTTGAGGACCCCTGATGTAAACCAATAAATATATAGAAATAGAAATACTCAGCTGACAATTGACACTGACATAAAACCCCCACATACCTACCAAACTGGCAAAACGACAACCTTCTAGCCTGTTCCTTGGCTATCATATTGTTTTACATTTTACATTGAACATAACTAGAAGATTTTATAATCTGATCTAAAAAGAAAAGAGAGAGAGAGAGATCGCACATTCTTTGTAGTTCATGAAAACTTAAAACAAATTATTTCCAAAAAGAAAGAAAGAAACCCCTTTTTGACCCCAGAAGGGGTCAGTTGTCGACCACTTTGAGAAATCCTGGTGAAAACTTCCCTTCGTTTTCTCCTCTGGGTGGGTGGGCTGCTTTTATTTTTTTCCCCACTGACCCACCCCAAAAAAGGGGGACATTGTGCCTCAGCTGTGGGGCTGGCTGAGGCCTGGCCACAATCTATTTCAAGGTAGGCCTGGTGAGGTACAATCCAGCTTATGTCCCCAGGCTGTGGCTAAGCCGCTAACCGTGGGAGATCCTGGGGGCTTAATGACAAAGTCAATTAGACTCTGCTCCCTGTTGTGCACTAACACAAGATGTTACCGAGGGAAGGCGATTAGCGGTAACAGAAGGCTGGAAATACCAGGGTAATTCCAACTGATACATTGAGGACAGCTCTCTGCCCAGACCTTGCACATTTGGATACAGGCAGGATTAATTGTTACGCTAGGTGTGCGAAGGCTCAGGGGCCCAGGCTAGGCTGGAGCCAGGCGGCACTAGGAGGGCCAGAGGGGATCTCACGATGGGAAATGGTGTTTATAAGAGCAGGCGCCTCAAAACACAACACTGTTCCGGCTGTGAGATATACATGGGCCGGCACATTCACACCACACATTTAAAGCGCTGTGATCCTGCTTTAAACAGTCATGGCTTCCCCCAAAGAATTATGGGAGCTGTCGTTCAGCTGGGGTGCTGGGAGTTGTTAGGGAAACCCCACGCCCCTGATTTCTCTCTCATGGGGCTGCAATTCCCAGAGTGGTTTAAGAGTCAATCCTTCTTCCCAGGGAACTCTGTGAGAGGGGTTTTCTAACAACGAACAAACAGCCAAGTCTAAGAAAAGGCATCTGCTAGATTAAAGCATGCGAAGAATTGCATATACAATGGTACAGTACCTCCGGTTATGAACCTACCATATTTTTCCGTGTACAGTGGTACCTCGGGTTAAGTACTTAATTCGTTCCGGAGGTCCGTTCTTAACCAGAAACTGTTCTTAACCTGATGCACCACTTTAGCTAATGGGGACTCCTGCTGCCGCTGCGCCACCAGAGCACAATTTCTTTTCTCATTCTGAAGCACAGTTCTTAACCCGAGGTACTATTTCTGGGTTAGTGGAGTCTGTAACCTGAAGTGTATGTAACCTGAAGTGTATGTAACCCAAGGTACCACTGTATAAGATGCCCCCATGTATAAGACGTCCCCTATTTGGGGGGAATCCAAATTAAGAAAACACCCCTCAGCACGTGTATAAGACGAGCCCCAATTTTAAACCTAATTTTTTGGTAAAAAAAAAACCTTAGTCTTATACCCCGAAAAATACGGTAATTAATTCCGGAAGTCCGTTCTTAACCCAAAACTGTTCTAAACATGACGTGCGCTTTTGCTGATGGGACCTCCCGCTGCTGCTGCACCACCGGCGCACGACTTCCACTCACATCCCGGGGCAAAGTTCGCAACCAGGAGCATCTACTTCCGGGTTAGCGGAGCTCATTACCCGAAGCATTCATAAGGAGGACGGTATGTAACCCGAGGTTCCACTGCATTAGTGAAAGCACCATACAAAATGTGTGATCTAAGGGGAAACGGCTTCACAAAAATGTGTGTGTTCGACAAAAGTGCATCCAAAAATAAGCATATCCAAAGAAATCTGCACAAAAATGCTGGTGTAGTTTCATGAGGAATAGTATTTGGTTTTGGTTTAAATCACAAACCGATCTGGAAAGGTGGAGAACTGAACTTGGATTGGAAAAATGAAAAAATAAAAAAAAAAAAACCCCAAAACTTGGGGAAACTGGAATTGACAGATTCGCTGATCCTGACTTGAGACGAATGTGGAAGGTGAGATGATTGATGATGATGATGATGATATATGTGAAATGCCAGAATGCCATAATGAAACACCTTGTTCTGTCACATTTGGGAGCAGGGATGAAAAACTCGGTGCCCTCCATATGTTGCTAGACTACAACTCCCATCATGCCTGGTCATTGGCCATGCTGGCTGAGGGGTGATGGGATTTGGAGTCCAAGGACATTGTTGAACTACAATTCCTACCATCCATGACCATTGGTCTTGGTGGATGGGGGCTGATGGGAGCTGCAGTCAAGCAACATCTGGAGGGCACAGGGTTGGCAAACACCAGGTTCCAGTGGGCTAGGCATGCTGAACCTGGTTTAGCTATTCTGAAAAAAATGAGGTGTTAGAATAAGACGGGCATCACTTTTAGATGGCGGGGGGGAGTGTCACATTTCTGAACGCTTGCCCATGACTCACAGAAAGAAAATAAGTCAGGCAAAGCGAGGAAATTCACACTGCTTAGCTTAATTTATCCAAGCTACAGGCAGATCCAGCTGCTCCTACTGCAGAATCTTCTGACATCTGCCTGCGGACTCAGGATTCGCTCCCACACAAACTTACTTTGAGTCGGAAAGAGAGACTCTTGCACCTGGTGCAATCCTCCTTTAAACCACGCGCTCTGCTTATTTTAATAATGCACACAGACAATGCCAATTGATGGCAAAGGTTTGAAATGGTTTTTATCATGTTCCTTAAGGTAAAGGTAAAGGGACCCCTGACCATTAGGTCCAGTTGTGGCTGACTCTGGGGTTGCGGCACTCATCTTGCTTTACTGGCCAAGGGAGCTGGCGTACAGCTTCTAGGTCATGTGGCCAGCATGACTAAGCCGCTTCTGGTGAACCAGAGCAGCGCACGGAAACGCTGTTTACCTTCCTGCTGGAGCGGTACCTATTTATCTACTTGCACTTTGACGTGCTTTCGAACTGCTAGGTTGGCAGGAGCAGGGACCCAGCAATGGGAGCTCACCCCGTCGCGGGGATTCGAAACACCGACCTTCTGATCGACAAGTCCTAGGCTCTGTGGTTTAACCCACAGCACCACCCGCGTCCCTCTATCATGTTCCTTAGCTCATTCCATAACCTCCGCTTTGTGTTGCCTTGTGCTGAGGCAGAGCACTGGGTCCATCTAGCTCAGTATTGTCCACACTGACTGGCAGCAGCTCTCCAGGATTTCAGGAAGGAGACATTCCCATCTCTACCTGGAGATAACATTGGGAATTAAACCCAGGGCCTTTCTGGATGCGAAGCAGGTGCTCCACAACTCCTGGGGGAAATCACATCGTAGACAAATCATGTGTAACTCAAGCAATAAATAATTGGAGGGTGGGGTATCGCAGAATAAATTAATAAGCTTACAGCAGGCTGAGACACTGGTAACATAAAACAGCGGGAGGTTTGCAGAACGTCTCTACTGAGATTAAAATCGGGGTGTTATAAACACGTCCTTATTCTGCATTAGTGGAAAGCGGAAGGCTGCAGTTCCACTAACACCGGTTTTGAGAGATCTGCATTGGCTCCCAGTACGTTTCTGAGCACGATTCAAAGTATTGGCGCTGACCTTTAAAGCCCTAAACGGCCTCGGTCCTGTATACCTGAAGGAGCGTCTCCACCCCCATCGTTCAGCCCGGACATTGAGATCCAGTGCTGAGGGCCTTCTGGCGGTTCCCTCATTGTGAGAAGTGAGGTTACAGGGAACCAGACAGAGGGCCTTCTCGGTAGTGGCGCCCACCCTGTGGAACACCCTCCCTTCAGATGTCAAGGAAATAAGCAGCTATCCTATCTTTAAAAGACATCTGAAGGCAGCCCTCTTCAGGGAAGTTTTTAATATTTAACGCTGTATTGTTTTTAACACTTGATTGGGAGCCGCCCAGAGTGGCTGGGGAAACTCAGCCAGATGGGCGGGGTATAAATAATAAGTTATTATTATTAGTAGTATAATAACTGACCCAGGCAGTCTGATGGAGCCCATTCAGGTCCCAGGTTCTGCTTTTCTCTCTTAACCCCGACTCAACTGCCTGATCCCTGCTCCCCTTTTCTGGTCCTCCCACATTTCCTTCCCCACAATTACCCAGGACCAGCTGGGAACTCAATTAGCGCAAGCAGCTTGTCCCAACCACCCAGGTGTCCACAGGAAAATCGTCCCCCACCCCCTTGCAAATCCATTTACCAGGAAACTCTCTGAAAGCTTTTTCAGTGTGAAAACAATGTATGGGTTTTAAAAATTATTATTATTATTATTATTATTATTATTATTATTATTATTATTAAGAGGTGGGGATCGTCTCTGTTCCACATCTCACATTACTTGGCGTTGAAAAATGCAAACAGCTCTGGGATGGAGCAGCCACATCTGCAATTACACAGCTCTGGGCTCCCAATTATTATTTGGTGAATAATAATACTAATAATAAGGTAATAATAATACCACTGTATTGGCCTGAATATAAGCCTCACATTTTCCCAAATTCCGACCACAAAGAGGTTAAGTGCAGCTTATATTCATAACCTTATGGTATGCAGCCAGGGGCCCAGGAGCATGGGGCAAACAGCGCCAGGAGCGTGGCAAAGCAGCGCCTGCCCCATGAGTAGACCCCCGTCCTCTCCCCCAAGGCAGGGAAGGGAGAGAGCGAGGAAGGGGAAATGCCAACAGCAAGGCAGCACAGCTCCCCCACTCCCACCCAGTATGCAGTCAGGAGAAACGAGGAATGGAGTGGCTTATATTCGGGTATTTTTTTCTTTTCTCCCCACCCCCCTCCAATTTTAAAGGTGTGGCTTATATTCGGGTGTGGCTTATATTCGAGCTAATACAGTATGTATGTATGTATGTATGTATGTATGTATGTATGTATTGTTGTGGTTGTTGTTTAGTCGTTTAGTCGTGTCTGACTCTTCGTGACCCCATGGACCAGAGCACACCAGGCATTTCTGTCTTCCGCTGCTTCCCACAGTTTAGTCAAACTCATGCTGATAGCTTCGAGAACACTGTCCATCCATCTTGTCATCTGTTGTCCCCTTCTCCTTGTGCCCTCCATCTTTCCCAACATCAGGGTCTTTTCCAGGGAGTCTTCTCTTCTCATGAGGTGGCCAAAGTATTGGAGTCTCAGCTTCAGGATCTGTCCTTCCAGTAAGCACTCAGGGCTGATTTCCTTCAGAATGGAGAGGTTTGATCTTGCAGTCCATGGGACTCTCAAGAGTCTTCTCTTCTCATGAGGTGGCCAAAGTATTGGAGCTTCAGCTTCAGGATCTGTCCTTCTAGGGCTGATTTCCTTAAGAATGGATAGGTTGGATCTTCTTGCAGTCCATGGGACTCTCAAGAGTCTCCTCCAGCACCATAATTCAAAAGCATCAATTCTTCGGCGATCAGCCTTCTTTAGGGTCCAGCTCTCACTTCCATACATCACTACTGGGAAAACCATAGCTTTAACTATACTATCCCTGCCAAGAAAACTCCATGGACAAAGACAACAGGCATATGTATTTATTATATCCACCCATCTGGCTGGGTTTCCCCAGCCACTCTGGGCAGCTCCCAACAGAATATTAAAAACACAATTAAACATCAAACATTAAAAACCTCCCTAAATTAGCTTTGTCAAACCAGAACAGCCCTTTGGCTGGAAGTCACAGGCCATTCCGTTTCGGTTCTGATTTATCGTTTTAGCTATTAACTATTTTTTTTTAAAAGGGTTGCAAACCAGCTGATCCTGGACTGAAAATATGTGAAATCTGTACTGCAGAGCCTGTATCATGCTCGGAAACAAATTCAATATGAGATTTTGATGGAGATGTGAACTGCTCAGCCGTTGCTTTTAGATAGTGAAAAATAAAATACAAATGGCACTCGCAACCAAGTGTTGCAGTGTAGAAAGCGCCTGTTCGGAGTTCTAGCCAGCCACTCACTCCTAAGATACTCCGTTTCATCCCCCGGTCCATTAATACCCAACAGTCAGCCATCATTCCATGGCTGCTGATAATATCCAGACCTCACTGGGCTTTTTTGAGGTTCTTCTCCCTTCCCTGTTATAGCTACAATTCCCAAGGTAGTCTTGCCTCAGCAAAGGACCAGATGAGAGCCAACAGACTGAGACTCAATCCAGATAAGGCAGAGGCCTTGCTTGTGGCTGGTTCCCTAGACCAGATGGGTGGGAGATCGATGGGGTTACACTAAGGTTACCAGACTTTTTTCAAAGAATCCGGGGACACTTTTTTTTTTGGAAAAGAGAGGGAAAAAGTTATTATTATTTTTAAAAAAGAAGAAAAAATATATTCTCTTCTGTGGTCTCCTCTTTCATGTGGCCTTCCTCTGGGTCCTGGCCTGCTCTCTTGGAGCCTTAGACACCATGGAGTAGGCTTGGGTCGGGCCTGGGCTCGGCCACGTGTCCTTGCCCTCCTTGTGCTCTCCTACCTCTCCTCAGCGGTGGCAGCGGTAGCAGCGGCGCAGCAAGCTTGGGTCTCCCCTCTTTTTTCTCCTTCCTCTTTAACTCTCCTCCTCCTCCTTCTCCTCTCCTCCTTCTCCCTGCGTTGGCTCTAGGGTTTTTACTGGTCCCAGAGCGCCGCTGGGCAGTTGGCCGGGCACTCACTCCCGGCTCAATTGGGGGTCACAGGGTGTGTGTGTCAGCGGTTCCCCCTGGTGATGCGCTGGGCGTCCCCAGTTCCCCCTCGGTAGTGGCGGCGGCAGTCTCAGCAGCCCAGAGCTGGACTGGGAGCACAGTTGGCTCTGGCTGGCTTCAGGAGCTGCTCGCTGCTGTGGCGCCTGCCATTTTGCCTCACCAAAGGCCCCATATGATGTGTCTTGTGCTGTTTAACCAACCACGCAACATTCAATCCCTACTAATGAATCTACAACACTTAAAATATAAATCCGGGGACATTAAATGAAATCCGGGGACAGATTTTGTCCGGGGACAGATTTGTAAATCCGGGGGCTGTCCCCGGGAAACAGGGACATCTGGTAACCATAGGTTACACTCCCTCTGAAGGAGCAGGTTTGTAGCTTGGGGGTACTCCTGGATCTTTTGTTGTCGCTCAAGGCCCAGGTGCTCTCAGTGGCCCAGAGTGCCTTCCATTAGCTTTGGCTGGTCCACCAGCCACGCCCCTATCTGGACAGGGATAGCCTAATTTTTGTCACCTTTGCTCTGATAACGGCTTGTTTATCACATTATATGTAGGGCCGCCTCTGAAGATGGTTCGGAAACTTCAGCTGGTACAGAATTCAGCGCCCAGGTTGCTCACCAGGGCAAGGCAATGTGAGCTTTTACACCGGTCCTGGGCCAACAGTACTGGGTGCCAATTAGTTTCTGGGCCCAAGGCAAAGTGCTGGTTTTGACCTATAAAACCTTAAACAACTCAGGACCGCAGTACCTCAAGGACTTCCTCTCCCAATATGAGTCAACCTGGAGGCCCTTCTTTGTGTGATGAGGCCCTGAAGGTGGCAACATGAGAACTGGCCTTTTCTACGGTGGCTCCCCTTTTGTGGAATACTCTCTCCAGGGAGGCTCATCTGACACCTTCATTACATATCTTTAGGCAAAAACACTCCTCTATAACCAGACCTTTGACTGACTGAACATTTCAATGTCTTTGTGAGAGGGGGCTACTGGTTTGCTTTTGTTTTATTAAGTATTTTGTGTTCTCATTTTGTATTGTTATGTTATGAACCGCCCTGTGATCTTCAGCTGAAGGGCGGTACACAAATTTAATAAACAACAATAACAACAACAACAACAACAACAGCCCATCACTCTTCTCAAACTACAATTGCCAGGATTCTCTGGGAGAAGATGTGACTTTTAAAAGTCTTCCATCTCCTCCATTGCAGCACCTGAAATGGCTGCTGTTCTCTTGCAAGAAGATACGGGATGTCCTGTTCTTTTCCTGGACACTTGCAGGGTTTGCTTTAGTGGGGCTCACTGTAGGAAGGCAGATTGCCACCCGATGCTTCACCCCCTTTTGGCTCTGGCCCGGCCCACCCTTGGCATGCGGCCCCTGGAAGATTGCTCATAAGCGACTGTGGCCCTTGGGCTGAGACTGGTCCCCTGCATGCCTGCACTGGGAACGTAGGGGGCTGCTGCCTTACCCTGAATCGGGCTATCCAGCTCAGTATTGTCTACACTGGCTGGCAGCAGCTGTGTGGGGTTTCAGGCAGGGGTCTCTCTCAGAACTACCTGGAGATGCCATTGTGGACTGAACCCGCTGAGCCAGACTCTTCCCACAAAGGAATCACGAAGAAGCCAACCTGTGGCTGTACAGAATTGCAGATTCCAGTTGTGGACAGTCCAATGGTCCTTTCACCATGCCCAGACTCTCCCACCTGTGTGGAGACCCCATTACCTGGACCTCTGTGTGTTTGTGTGTGTGTTGCAGAGGAGGCGTGGGCCTCCCTGGCAGCTTAGCAAGGTGCCGGTGGGTCAAACAGGTGTTATTTAACCCAGTGCAGGAATGCTAAGTGGCTGATCGGTGTGGCTGTTGTCACCCTAATCCCTTAAGGCTCATCAATTCCTGCTTCAGGGGAAGCTACTTGCTGGCCTGATCCTGGGAAAGGCTATTTAACACAGCTGCCGCTTGGCGCACACCCTGGGCGCAGGCAATCCGCTTTGTGTGCCACTAGCCTCTCAGCAGCTTAAATCCCCCCTCACCCCTCTTTGTCTCTCCCCCCCTCCCCTGCCAAAATTCCCCCCTGCCCTTCGCAGGCTTGCAAGGAACCACAGGCGCCAAGAAGTTGGCCCCAGGGAACAATCTCTTTGCTCAGAGGAAGACACCCTCCAACACAAGAAAATAGAGACATTTCCCACGCCCCAACAACTGACCCCCCATTTTCTTGTCCACCCCCCCAAGCATCTCCTCCACCACTATGCCAGTGGGAGACAGCCCCCATGCCCTCCTCCACCATCCCAAGAAAGCCCCTTAATCCTAATTTCATTTTATTATTTGGTAGATTTACAAAAGGGGGGGGGAACACACTGATAAATAAATGTTAGAAAGACGCAAGATGAGACGTAGATGCACAAAGCAATTTTTTAAAAAAATCAAGGCTCCTTGCAGTCTGCTCTGTTCTCCCTTTCCTCTTGAACCCAGGACGCCCCTGCCCTCCGATTGCACCTTCCAGAGCTCCTCATTGTCCTCCCCCATCTTGGTGCTGGTGTTGTTGTTGGGGAAAATAGGGACATTCCAGTATCTAATCAGAAGCCTTTGGTCTGTCCCTGGAAAATCAGGACGCTTGGAGGGTGTGAGATACTGTGTTGCCTGCCTTGGCCAACAGCAGTTCTCTCAGGAGTTCTTAAGAAGAAGAAGAAGAGTTTGGATTTGATATCCCGCTTTATCACTACCCCAAGGAGTCTCAAAGCGGCTAACATTCTCCTTTCCCTTCCTCCCCCACAACAAACACTCTGCGAGGTGAGTGGGGCTGAGAGACTTCAGAGAGAAGTGTGCCTAGCCCAGGGTCACCCAGCAGCTGCATGTGGAGGAGCGGAGACACGAACCCGGTTCACCAGATTACGAGACTACCGCTCTTAACCACTACACCACACTGGCTCCAACAGAAGGTCTTCTCCTCACCTGCCCCTTAAGAGCCCTTTTGTGGGAGAGGATGGGGATGGGATACGGAATTGGTCCATCTAGCTTAGTACTATCTACTACACACTGATGGGCAGCGGCTCTCCAGGGTTTCTGGCAGAAAGTCTTTCCCAGCCCTACCTAGAGACGCCGGGGATTGAACCTGGGACCTTCCGGACGCAAAGCAGATGCTTTGCCCCTGTGCCATTGAGCCCCTTCCATTGTTATCCCTTATCCTCTCAGGATGAGCGCTTAAGAAATGAGTTCTGGAACTCTTGGGCCAAGTGGGAGACTGGCTGTGGCAGACACTGATTGGCTAGCATCCATAACGTGACAAACCCTCCCCAACCCCCCAGGGCCATTTTGCAAGTGGTTTTTTCCCCCCTTTCAAATGTTAGCAATTTAGTTAGTTTATTTTTTTTAGGGGAAGGATGGAGTGGATGTATAAATGAATAAACATGGTAGGGATAACTCCCTCCCACAGAGCTGAAGGGGAAAAGTGGTCCAGCTATACCCATCTCGAATGCAAATTTTAAAGACTTTGGGTGAAGATCCCGCTGCGACTGCTCTTAAAACCTGACGCCTGTCTCCATCCTGCTGCTGCTTAATGACCTCACTTCATGCCTAAGCAAACACCCAGGGGGTGGAGAGATCCTCACATTTTCCTGCTTTCTAGCTAAAGAGGGTTCTCTCATTCTATTCAGGCCAGGCCCAAAATAGGATATGATCCTTTGGGGGGTGGGGTGGGTGGAAGGAGTCTGGCAAATGAATCCGTCCTAAATTACCAGTCCAGCGACTTCATCTTTATCATAAGGTAAAGGTAAAGGTACCCCTGCCCGTACGGGCCAGTCTTGCCAGACTCTGGGGTTGTGCGCCCATCTCACTCAAGAGGCCAGGGGCCAGCGCTGTCCGGAGACACTTCCGGGTCACGTGGCCAGCGTGACATCGCTGCTCTGGCGAGCCAGAGCTGCACACGGAAACGCCGTTTACCTTCCCGCTAGAAAGCGTTCCCTATTTATCTACTTGTACCTGAGGGTGCTTTCGAACTGCTAGGTTGGCAGGCGCTGGGACCGAGCAACGGGAGCGCACCCCGCCGCGGGGATTCGAACCGCCGACCTTTCGATTGGCAAGCCCTAGGCGCTGAGGCTTTTGCCCACAGCGCCACCCGCGTCCCAATATCTTTATCATAATCGTCACAATTATTTGTTACTCATAAGAACATGGGATCAGGCCGAAGGCCCAGCAAGCCCATACACTGCGGGTGTCCTGGGGGGAAAATGGGACATCCTGTTTTCTCATACAAGAGCATGGCGGCCATTTTGGGCACTGTGATCTTGCACGATTTCATGCCAAGATCTTGCGCCCCCCCCCAAAAGCACTCCCGCACTGAAAAAAGCATCCTTTTCAGGGCCGCAATCTTGTCTGGCTCTCCAAAATGCACATTTTCCAGCACCATAGTGAGTATAGCGCCCCCAAACAGTGTGTCTTTGGGCCTCTGTGAGCTCACACAGGTCACACAACACGTACGGGAGCATGGGCAACAGTGGAAAACTGTAAAACTGAATGAACAGAATCAAATACAAACATTTAAAAGAATGTTTTTAATTTAAAAAAATGTTTTTAATGCAAACATTAAAAAAAATATTCCAATAATGAGAATCATAATAACATCAGAATAAACTAAAAGCAGCTCATATGGTGCATCAGAGTAAGCCACACACACTATTTATATACTTTAAAAGCCTGTTCTGAGGCGTCTTCCTAAATGTAGGAAACGAAGGGGCTCAGTGGATTTATGCCATAAACAATATCAAGGGAGGGACAAATCTGTCAATTTTGGTTTCTCTCAGTTTCTCATTTTTTCTAGTCTTAAGTTCTCAGCACTTCCACATCAGTTTGAAACTGAGTTGCTTTTTTTAAGTCCTCAAAAAGTTCACCCGCATTTCAGAACAAATATCTCCCAAATAAACACATTTTCCTCTGAAACGTTGCCTAAATATACACACTTTCACTGAGCAATTTCCTGAAATACAATGCTTTTTGTATGTTGTTTTCACAAATATATGCATTTCAGCACACAACTTTGCCCTAGGCCTCTAAAGATGAACTGAACACGAATTTCTCCCTCTCATTATCAGGCCTGTTGGGGAAACAAATCATGACCTCCGAAGCTGACCTTAAGGCCCAGGCCCGTTTGTGTGGAAGTCAATTCAAGTGGTGATTCACACACACACACACACGCACACCAAGGAAGTGTATATCTGCATGTAAAATAGATACAAAAATTTAAGCACCGGATTAAACTGCGGCATCAACTGCGCTGGGAGAAACTGGGGTCAGAATCTAGGGTTGACCCCGATAGAATCAGCAGGAGACCCCCAGATTCACTTCAGGGGGGGAACTCGGGTCTCCCAATCTCGCCCACCCATCTGCCTCTCCCTTCCTTCCCGCTTCGCAGCGCCTAATGCCAGAAAGACCTTTTGTGATCGCCTAGCGGCTGAAGTCCAACCTCCCCTTTGACACATTAATAAGTCAGCGCTTCAAACCACTCACAAGGCAACCTCTCCCTGAGCTGTTTAAAACCCTCTTGCGCGGCGATTAGCTCCCGGTAATCAGGGTGCCAAAGCATCAAGGCTTCATCCCAAGGCGTTCGAGAAGAAACTCTCGATGCAGAAAGGGAGATTCTTTTGCCGCAAACAGCAACCGGCCGAGGGTCCCCGCGGAGCGCTGGGACCTTTAAGAATGACCCTGCGCCTCTAGATTCTCCACCTGGATGTCCCTGGCTATTCCCCGGCTCTAAAACCTACCAAGGAAGGCATTTGGGGTGTAAAAAAAAAGGTAAACAACATTTGTGTATGAATAGCTTTTTTAAAAATGAGGGGAGTTGAGATGAGCAGGGCTTGGATATCTATAGGGAAAGGTCTGGTACAGGTGCGATTTCAGGTTTCAGTTCAAGGTGGAGTTGCCAACTGTTTGGGAGGGTGGAGTGGAAAACCTGGCCTATTCCTGCACCGTTAATGGCGTCTTGATCTCTGGAAATCGACAAGGGGAGAAGAAATAAAGGAGATGGATGGCCTGTTTATTCCTGCGGATCAAGTCATTGGTTAAGGGGCAGCGGAAAGAGGCTTGTTTGAAAGTTGGCAATCTGATTGGCAGGGTGTGGGGGGGGGTAACAAGGGAGTTTCGGAGGGGTGTGATTTGGAATTTCAAAGTTGGAAAGGAGGGGTGGCAGGAATCTCGAGATGGTTTGCTGTAGAGTGTGCTTTTTGTGATCTCCTAAGAGACAGAGGTGTAGTTGCTCTCCTGAAGAATCATTACATGTGATCTAAAGCCATTTTGGCTGGGAAGAGGAGCAAAGGGTGTCCCAGCCCCCTCCTCCATCAATGACGCATAGTAGGGTGGGTTTCTAAATACATCAAGTGGATATTGCGCCCGGGGAAATTCCCTCTGGCTAGAAGAGTCTAGCAGCCAATTAACTACCGGGCTAAGTTCAAGGCGTTGGTTTTGGTTGCATAAATCCCTATAAGAACTTGGGACCAGGATCATCTCACCTCTTATATACCAAATCAGTTCACTCTTCAGGGGAAGGAGTCCCACAGAGACTATCTTTCTAGGATGTCCCTTCCTCACAATGTAGGAACTGGGCCTTTTGTGTGGTGGCCCCAACTTTGGAAGTCCCTCTCCTTAGCTATTAGACAGCCTGGCCATCTCTGTTGTCTTTTTGCAGCCTAGCAAAGACCTTCCCCTTCCTATGAGCCTTTTAAGAAGAGCTGTTCATCCCAGTCTGCATCTGCATTGGAACTGGCTTTTAAGAAGTTTTAAAGGCGCTTTTGTTATTTTATCATTTGCTGTTTGCTCCCTTGCTTCCTCTGAGAGGGTGGGGAGGGTGTACATTTATTGTTCTTGTTATTATTTATTTTATTTATTTTGTTGATTTATCATGCCCAAGGCCGTCCAGAGAGACTTACAACCAACCAAACTAACAGATAATAAACCCCGCACAGATATATTAACAGACCTTGCAAGTGTCTGGGATAAACCAAGACATCCTGTTTTTTATTGCAAGAAAACGGAGGCCATTCCCCACCCCAAAAAAGCACTATTTTGGGGGGCTGCGATCTTGCGCAGGCACTCAAAATGTGCATCTTTTGGTGCATCTTTGGGAGCAGGAAGCCAGGGCGCGAAATCACGCAAGATTACGGCAACCAAAATGAGTATAGTTGTGATTAAAAAATGGGAAGTTGGAAACCAGGAAGATGGCATCCCAGATGTTGTTTCAGAATGTTGGAGGGTATGCATTAAAACCAAGAGGAAATAAAAATACATTTAAAACATCCCGCCCATTTCCTAAAAGGCTACAGGTAGTTAAAGGCCAAAGGCCTTGCTATAGAGGAAAGGTTCTGCCTGGTGCCTAAAGATATGTAAGGAAGGTGCCTGGCGGGCCTCCCTGGGGAGCAACCCTAAAAAAGGCCTGTTCTCATGTTGCCACCCTCCAGACTTCTCATGGAGGGGCCACACAAAGAAGGGCATCAGATTATGAGTGCAGGGTCCCGAAAATAAAAGAAATACATTAAAAATAGTCCAGATGACTCTGAATACCAGTTGCTGGGAACCAACAGTGGCTTCTGCTTCCAGAATCAGAGGCTGTTGTTGAAGGAGAACAGCAGTGGGCCTACTGTCCTCAGGTCCACCTTGCAGGCTTTCGTGAGGCTTCTGTTGGCCACTGTGAGAACAGGATGCTGGACTAGATGGGCCTTGGGCCTGATCCGGCAACTGAAGCTCTTCTATTCCAGAAGAGAATCTGATTTGGGGAGAGGGTTGCAACTCCTCACCCTTTTCCTATGATAACATCACTGAGGGCTTCTACTGACAATACTTGTGTTGTTTTTCGTATTATTTCTCCTTCTCCTTCATACTTCCCTCCCTCCTTCCTCTACCCAAGGCATTCTGGGTGTTCTGCCACTGTGTCCTGTAGACCCTTCCCCACACCCCTAGCTCGACCATCTTGCTCCCCCTCGCCCCGTAGGCCTGCCTCGCCTAGCTTCCCAGTAGCCTCAGCCCATCCCCCAAGATGACCTTGCCCCCACCAAGTGTCCCCCTCTTCTCCCCAAACCAGGTGGCTCGCGTCTGCGAAGCCCTGCAGGAGAGCGGAGAATTTGAGCGCCTCGCCCGCTTCCTGTGGTCCCTCCCGCCGTCACTCGCCCTCCGGCACCCCGAAGGCCTCGGCTGCACTCACGCCAATTGCCATGACTTGGAGTTGTTCAGCAGCCCAATTCCCTCGGCTGCGTGGTTGGCGCCCTACTGCAGCCAGGCCACTGTGGCCGCCTACCACCTGGAACCGTTCGGAGCCCTACGGTGCGGAGACAGGTTCTCAATACATCCGCCAGACCGATCACCTGCCCGGAAGAAGGTCCCTGGTCTGCCGAGGGACTCTGGCCAAGATGGGGAGCAGAAAGTGAATGGCTTCAAGGTGAGCAGGACCTGATTATATTGCTATAGAGTTTTGGGGAGAGGGGGGTCAGTCTGTATGATATCTTCGTGTCCCTTCCATGCCTGTGTTTCTGTATCAAGGAGGCTTAGAATCTTAGAAGAGACCCCTGAACTGGTCAGACTGGTTTCTTTGTAAGTTAACGTCCTTAGCTGGCCAGTTGAGCACCACCATTTACATGTCTAAAGAGGTTGCCCTGTTGCCAAACGGGATCTAGATCTGCGTTAGGGATGGGGAACCGTTTTCAGCCCAAGGGCCACACTGCCTTCCAGGCAACCTTCCGAGGGCCACATGCAAAAGTGGGTGGAGCAACACATGCAAAGTACTGCTCTTCAATAGGCTAGTTTCTACATGCACTCACACAGCACTCTCTATCCTCCATCCAGGCAGACGAGAGGCGTGATCAGAGTACAGAGATACATTCCAGCCTGGCAAAAAAACCCACTTGTATATATCTTCCTATATACATAAAAATGCAAGGTGTTGTCACGCTCTGCAGTTCGCTTGGCTGCCAATAGGCAGCCATGCAAATGGACAAGTGAGCTGTTTAATGGAAGCAGCTCCAAACTCCATCAAATGTGTCGGAAGTGATGCTTAACAAAAGGGGAGGGGCGCTTCACACAGCTTTTTACCAAACGGGGCAATTTGGTGTGGTGTGTGAGAAGGGCGATTGGGGAGGTGAGTTTGGCAAGCAAAGGAATCAGGGGCAGCAGACGCGTTTGTGTGCTTCTCCACTAGAATCCCACCCCCCAAAAGCAACATACTTCATGGTCACGGACTGCTAGCTGCCTATTGGATGGACGGGCGGGGGGGGGGGAATGAAGGGTGGTGGTCAAATGGAGTGGGATTATGGGGTGGACTGTCCGGAAGGAAGGAACAGCTGGCAGGCTGATTGTCCCACTTATAAAACAAGTTGAACAAGTGTTGGCAAACAGCAGGATCCATCACATTAAGGGGGTGGGAATTTAATAATATTGTTTATTATTATTATTATTGTTATTATTATTATTATTATCAGTAATTATATGTATTACTTGCTTTCTTGTTTACTATGGCAGCTCAAAGTGACTCACAATATTATAAGCAAAAAAAGAACCACACATACATATATTAAAACCAGCAAAAGACAATTAATTTAAAACAAAAACAAGTGATCGTAAATACAAAATATGAAAAAGAATAGCAGGCATGAACAAGAATAGAGGGGTGGAGACAAGGACACCTCTTGAAGGGAAGGGAATTTGAGAGTAAAGACATCATTCAGTGGAGCATCAGTTGATTCTGCTTTTCAGCCTCTGCAGAAGAGCATTTTCTTTCCTCGTTCCTCTGCACCTGTCCTGTGGCCTGACATCCATTCTCCTTTTCCCCCAGGAAAGGACGCGGAACCTCCTGCGGGAGTGGTACCTTCAGGATCCGTACCCTAACCCTTCCCGCAAGAGGCACCTGGCCCAGGCGACAGGGCTCACCCCCACCCAAGTGGGGAACTGGTTTAAAAACCGCCGGCAGAGAGACCGCGCAGCATCAGCCAAGCACAGGTGAGAAACAGCTGGAGAGAGTGCAAGGCAGGCCTGGCCTAACTCAAGCTGCGGTAGAACATCTCTATCATGCCAAAGCTTCCCACTACAATCTCTGGCATCTCCATTTCATAAGAATACCTAAGCAGCAGTCTCAAGAAGACAGGTTGGGATGAATTGACTGTACTCTTCAGTAACCATAGGGGTGTGTGGTTCCTTCCCTGCCCCCTTTTTAAAAAAAACACATGGCTTAAAAAAAATTATTCCATTTGTTATCAGCCTTCTGGCGGTTCCCTCACTGCAAGATGTGAGGTTACAGGGAGGCAGGCGGAGGGCCTTCTCGGTAGTGGCGCCTGCCCTGTGGAACGCCCTCCCAGCAGATGTCAAGGAAATAAACAACCACCTGACTTTTAGAAGACATCTGAAGGCAGCCCTGTATTGGGAAGTTTTTAATGTTTTATCATATTTTTAATATTCTGTTGGGAGCCAATATTCTGTTGGGAGCCGCCCAGATTAGCTGGGGAAACCCACCGAGGTGGGCAGGGTATAAATTTTATTATTATTATTATTAGGCTGCAAAAGGAGCCATCAACCCAGCCTAGAGACGTCCAAACCGAGACCCTAAATAGCAAGCTGTGCTTGGCAGAAGAGAAAAGCACACCCGGGGAGCAGAGGGATCCCACCGCAGCCACCAGTGACAATGAAAACAGCCAAAGAGCAAGGGAGACTTGGGAAGACTGATCCAGCCGAGGGGTTCTCTGTTCAACAGAAATGACTGGCTGGGGTGTGTGGGAGACGCAGGGCACAACCAATGGGAATGAGATGCAGTCATCACGAACCCCATTACTTATGGAATGGGGGCGGGGGAGGTTTTAAGGAAAGGGAACCAGGTGCCAAGATTGAGGGTGTGGCAGGAATGATGGGAACGGAGAGTTTATTGGCTAACTTCCCTGTTATCCCGCTTGCCTTCCCCTGAGCAGCTTTGCAGCGCTGGCGTCCTTCGGAGGAGATAAAACCAGAGTCTCGTTGCCACTTTACAAAAAATAGGTGTATTTACCTCGAGAGAAGGGGCGCCAGGACCCAGGCTTAAGAATTAAAGGCTGCTGAGCAGTGAAGACCCCAGGCTTTCTTCTCTCAGGCCTGCCTTGGGCGGCCATCTAATTTAACCAGAATGAAATGATAAGCCTACCCAGATCTTCACTTCACACAACCAGGCCCTTCTGTAGTTCTCTGGGCCCTAAATCAGTGGGAGGGAAGGGCTCCCTGCTCAGGCATCCAGAAGGACGTCTTGCTGAGTCTGCAGTCAGGACTAGAGAGAAGAGGGTGAGGAGAAGCCAGGAGTGAGGGGAGAGGAAATAGATTTGGGAGGTTTTGGAGTTAAAGCGGAAGTGAATGAGAAGTAAGGCGAGAAAGAGAACATATATGGGGGTATTTGTAGATTAAAAAGAGGTCGGGGCAGGGGGGTAAGGATGGATGCACCTATATCAGTGATGCTCTTGCCGATTTTGAGCCAAAGGAATCTGTTAAATAACTGACAGCACCAATCACCTTTTGGGGAACGATCGAAAGCAGCTTTCCACACCTTTTTGGCCACTGGGTGTACTTTGCGGGAGACATACCAGCAGCCAAGGCACTTGCAGCCACACCTAGGGGTTGGGGCCCAGCCACTGTGTCCATGAAGCTTTTGGCTAAACCCTTTGCATCCCTCCATCCCTCAGTTGAAACAAGGTGTCCATACAGGTAACCTGCATCTGCTTGCATTAATCCCTTGTTTAGTTTGGCTCATCCCTCCGATTTCATCCTCTGCCACATAAATTTAGATTGAGGTCTCCCCCGGGGGAGGCCTCTTTTTTTGGGTTGTTTGTTTATCTCTCTCTGTGTAAACTGCTGAGTATATTTACGGCACAGTATCAATAAAACGATTCTATTCTAATATCTAGAGAGCGCCACTAAAAATGCCAGCGCCGCATTAATAAATGATGGTGGCTTTGCATTCCAGAGGCGATGCGTCACTTAAAAACAAACAAAGGGATGCTCTAGTGGCTCCCTTCTGCAGGGATGAGGTTGAGAAGAGAAGCGTTTCGAATGAGAAGGAATGAAGGGATACAGCCATGATCAACGCTTTTAAAAGGCTGGAACCCTGTGTAATAAGAAGAGCTAAGGCAGGGGACAGCAAACTTTTTCAGCAGGGGGCCGTTCCGGTCCATTGTCCCTCAGACTTTGTGGGGGGCCAGACTATATTTTTGGGGGGGAAATGAACAAATTCCTATGCCCCACAAATAAGCCAGTGATGCATTTTAAATAAAAAACACATTCTGCTCATGTAAAAACATGCTGATTCCTGGAACATCTGCGGGCTGGATTTAGAAGGCGATTGGACTGGATCCGGCCCCTGGGCCTTAGTTTGCCTAGCCATGAGCAAAGGCAAGCCTATATTCAGAGCTACAAGATGCCTCTGAAAGTGGAGGTGTGATTAGTAGCCATTGTCTCATTTCATTGTCATTGAAAGCCTTGTCCTCCCTAAAATCTGCTGCTAAGTCGTCCAAGAGCCAAGTCAATCTTCCTCCTTATGTAGGCAAAAAACAGCACCTGGGGATCCAAGTGGAGGCTGGTCCATTAGGGCAAATGAGGCACTGTCCCATCAGCATTGCAAGTGGCCCAGGAGGATGGGAGTTGTAATCCTGCAAGTTCTGGAAGGTCACAGGTCCCCCACTCAAGTCTTCTAGCTTGCATCCAGTCCAGCGGCTGCTGCTGCCTGAAGCCTTATTCTTCCTTAGTCCCAGTGTTGACCCTTGTAGAACTCAGCAAGGAGGATGGGGGACCAAACTTAGAATGGCTTAGCCTGTCAATGGCTCTGGCGCCACCTACTGGTGTGCTCCCTGCCTTCTGCCCCAATGGGCATCAGCCAACCATTAAAAGGAACCTGAAACAGCTCAGTGTGGACTGAGACCATACAATAGGCGTGGCATGGAGCGTGCGGGGAAGGGACATGGCTCGAACCCTGAACAGAAGCACGCCACTTGGCAGCATTTTGTTTAAAGGTCCCGGTTGTATTAATTCCACCCAGTCCCACTGTCAAGGCTTATTTCTTTCCAGGCATGGTCCATGATTGAAAGCTCCATGTCTGAGCAAACCCTTTATTCTGGTTTCCCCACAAAACCTGCTCTTTTAAAGCTCAATCGGAGCAAGCGGTAATCTGCATAAAAGCTGAAATTACTTTTGCTCCAATTCAGCTTTAAAGTAGTGGTGTACTGTGGGTTGTGTTGTAAGAATTTTTAGGACTTAGATATATAATAAATGTTCATAAATGTATCAAGCAAACACATACATAAATATAAAAACCACATGTCTGGAGCAGCACAGGGATACATTCCTGAAACCATTTTGACTCCCAAACTGACCAAATGTTTCTCTGCAAGCAGGGAGAGGGAATTAAGTGATTACCATCTCAAAGGAATGGCCAGACTACCAGAAAGGCAATCAGATAAGGCATTTTCAGATAACCTGGCAGACAGGAGATAAACAAAGCACTCAGATTTCTGTTGTAGACCGCCTTTTCTATGATGTATGTATGATCTTTCTGGGGGTGGTCTTGAGCTCCAGGGCAGGGAATTTCAAAATGTCTGTATAAAGGGAGGCACACCTTTGTTCTGGGTCCTCCTCCGTGTGAGGGGAGCACCCTGTTGCAACAGCGTTAATAAAGATCAGGCTGCTTTGCTTCTCAATATTCTCTGGTTGGCCTCTGTTATTTTCTCCTACCGATGGGGAACCTACACTCTATAAGGGCTCTTGTGTACCCCACAAGGGAACAAGACCAGATTCTGTTTACAACAGTTGCCAGCACCCAGGGCTGCGTGGAGGTGGTGGGTGGCAGAGAGGGAAAAGAACGGAGTACACATGTGCATTCAGCTGCCTAACGGCGTCTGTGTCACACAGGAGATCACAGCAACAGAGGTAAGAAGAGCCTTTCTGTTGTCTGGGGAGGTCACTTCCTGGTTCGTGTGGAGAAGCCATTTTCAACGATGAAAGCACACAGCTGCATTGAGGCAGCATCAGTTGTTGGAATTTTTGTGCCCCCTAACAATTTTGCGCCCGGGGCAACAGCCCCTATGCCCCACCTCCACACTACACCACTGCTTTAAATAGTGTGTTTTTGCAGGGAAAGATTGGGGCAAAAATCCAAAAATGATTTGGCATGGCGTGCTAAAGTGTGGACCTCTGCCTGGAAAGAACAGGGCACAAGATAAGTGAGGATAAGCCCTTAGTCTCCTCTCCTGAGTTATCAGATACATCTGGCTCCAAAGCAGCCTTAATTCCTGGGATCGCAGCAGCAAGACAAGACCAGGGTCCAAATCCCCACTTGGCCACAAAACTAATCGCACTGGGTGACTTTGGTAGGGAGGGAGTCGCTGCCTCTCAGCCTAACCTACCTCACAGGGCTGTTGTGCAGGTAAAATGGAGAGTGGGGAAGAAACACCCTTGAACTCCTTGTGAAGAAAGGCAGGAGATCAATGTAATAATAAAATAAGAGTTTGTGGAAACTTATGCTTCTGGAGAAAAATAAAATGGGAGTGCTGGGGTCTTTGTGAGACCAGATGCCCTTCAAACTGTGGATGGGGGCCATTTTTATTTTATTTTTTTAAGATGGGTAAGGGCAGGAAATCTGGTGCCATCTGGGCAGGGGGTCAGGCCCAATTATCCACACCCTAACAAGACTGCCCCTGTAGCACCATCTTTCTGGAATCAAACGAAAGACGGAATATGCCATTAGGTAAAGCTGGGGAGCAGGGATGGGGTGGAGCAGGAGTCAGCAAATTTACTGTGCCTTGGGCCAATGTCTCAAGCGCTGATCACCTGGCGGGCCGGAGGGCGCGTGCCCATACGCATGCGCACACGCTATTTCTGGCAGACTTCTGGGTTGGAGGAGCACTGGAAATAGCTTGTGTGCATGTGCACGGGCCTCCTCCGACCCGGATGTGCACCAGAAAAAACGCTTGCGCATGCGCACAAGCTATTTCTGGTGCTCCTCCGACCCAGAAGTGGGCAGCAGCGCCGGTAAGAGTGGACGATGGCAGTGGGTGGCGGGGGGTCACCGCAGGCCGGATAAACGAGTCCCTTGGGCCTTATCCGGCCCACGGACCTTAGTTTGGGGACCCCTGGGGTAGAGGAAGCGAGAAGAACCTGCAGATTGATAGTGTGGTAAATTATTGGTTTTGAAAGGTTCAGTTGTTCAGTGATGGCCGCCGACTTGGATGCTTTTAAGAGAGCATTGGGCAAAATCACGAAGGGCCAGACCCTAGACGGCTGCTAGCCACAACAGCTATGTTCTCCTCCTCCTGTTGGGAGGCAGCGAATGTTCCTCTGAATCACAGTTACTGGGAATCACAAGTGGTGAGAGTAGCTGTTGCACTCCAGTCCTCCGGGGGTGGTATTCTGGGGTCGCCATCTGGTTGGCCATTGTGAAAACAAGATGGTGGTCTCGATGTAGCTGGGCTCTTCTGGTGTTCTTGGCTATGCGAAAAAGGCAGCAGGTTGAGATTTTACAGGCCAAGACTGGGCAGCCGCATGAGGGGGAGGAAGAGAAGCAAGGGGAGATCTGTTCCCGTCTCTCCCGCCTGCCTGAGTCTCCCCACCACTCTGCCATCATCTCCATGGCAACGCCGGGAGGATGAGAGGATGCTCTGAGGCGTGCAAGGATGCAGGGATCAGACAGCACCACAGGCTTCCTTGCAGCCACCACCCGGGGAGAAGCGACTTACTTCCGAGCAATTGACTCCCATCTGCTCGCTGCCAAGGCGGGCATCTCCTCAGCTGCTGCGGTTGCCAGGGCAGAAGCGGGAAAGAGATACAGACAACTTGGCTGCAGGGCCTCAAAACCTTGGCCTTGCTCTGCCTGGGCTTAATTGGTCATGAAAAATAAAACACACACGCAAATAAATGAGAGGAAGGAGAGTGGCGACAGGAAGACCTGTGGCTCTTCAGGTGTTCCTGGACTACAGTGCCCATCATCCCCAACCATTTCCCTTGCTGGCTGGGGTTGATGGGAGTTGAGTCCAGCAACAGATGATAGGCTACAGCAGGGGTAGCCAACTGGGTACACTGCAGAGGCGGTTAGACTTCAACTCCCATCAGCCCCAGCCAGCACTAAATAGTGAGGAGTGATGGGAGTTGGAGTCCAACATGTGGAAGGCCCCGGGTTCCCCAATCCTGTTATAGGCATATGTCCTAACCAATCAGGGATCCCATATCTTAGAGGATTGGGCTTCCAAGGTTCTTCAGATGGTGTTGGACTCCAACTCCCATCAGCCCCAGCCAGCATGGGCAATGGATGATGGGAACTGTAGTCCAGCAACTTCTGGAGGGCCACAGGCTCATCACCCCAATCTAATTAATTGTTTCCCTTTAGGTTTTCCACTGATGGGTGGTGGGGAGGTGGAACTCAGCTGCCCTTCTTACCTGGGAGTAAGCACCAAGGAAAAATATATTGTATTGGACTATATACTGGACTGGACTGAAAGTAGCCTCCCCCCCCCCCCATCTCTTAGATTGCAGCTTCTCTACCTTATGAGGACAATGGTAGCCTGTCCTCAGGTTTTATACATGGCAGATTTGGGAGGCTAATATTCAAGCCACTCTATTTAGCAAGTTCGTAATTTTTACTGCTTTAAAATTAACCCAGAGAGCCAAAAAGTTAGTTGGTGTTTTTTAAACGGTTCTTTCACTGCCAAATCTCAAAAACTGGGCAACCATCCCCAAAGTCATTAAGCCAAAAAAGTTGGGTGCAAATTATGGCATCTTGCCCAGTTTTAAGTGGGAAAATGCCAGTTTCATTCTATTCTTTTAACACTCAGCTTTACATTACTTTTTTTTAACTATTACAGATAGTACGTACCTTGCTGAAATAATTTATGCAGTGTCCAAGACCCCTGGGGAGATGGTCAGCAGAACCAGAGCAGCAGGACTGTTCTGTGATGGGCTAAGAGCAGAGGTCGGCAACCTAAGGCCCATGGGCCGGAAGCAGCCCATGAGGATCGCTTAACCCATGGGTAGGCAAACTAAGGCCTGGGGGCCGGATCCGGCCCAATCACCTTCTAAATCCAGTCCGCGGATGGTCCAGGAATCAGCATGCTTTTACATGAGTAGAATGTGCCCTTTTATTTAAAATGCATCTCTGGGTTATTTGTTGGACATAGGAATTTGTTCATTATTTCCCCCCCCCCAAAATACAGTGGTACCTCGGGTTCAGGTTACAGACTCTGCTAATCCGGAAATAGTACCTCAGGTTAAGAACTTTGCTTCAGGTTGAGAACAGAAATCATGCTCCAGCGGCGCAGCAACAACAGGAGGCTCCATTAGCTAAAGTGGTGCTTCAGGTTAAGAACAGGTTCAGGTTAAGAACGGACCTCTGGAACAAATTAAGTACTTAACCCGAGGTACCACTGTATAGTCCAGCCCCCCACAAAGTCTGAGGGACAGTGGACTGCCCCCCTGCTGCGCCGGATCACTCCCACAGAGGATCTCCGCGGGAGTGATGCTGGTAAGCCTTGCTGACCCCTGGCTAAGAGGCTAACACAAGAGGGAAAGAGCTGTGGTTTGCATGGCTTTAATCCCCACCATGCCAGGGAGCCTGCTGGTGGTCACTACAGACCAAGGTTGGGAAAGGGCAGGCCATTGGGCAGAATGTGGCCCTCCCAGCTTCTGTGACTGGCCCTTGGCTAGAGTCTAAAACATCCAGAGAAGGCACCAGGCTGCAGAAAACTGGAAGAAGTGACCCCAGTGTTAAGTCACCCTTCATAGGATCGAGTGCCTGTCAATCACTCCGTCGGCTCAGCCCCAACTGGCTGCAACAGCAGGGGCCAGGTACTGTATATTTGAGAGGTCACAGGTCAGTAAAAGGTAAAGGGACCCCTGACCATTAGGTCCAGTCGTGGCCGACTCTGGGATTGTGGCGCTCATCCCACTTTATTGGCCGAGGGAGCCGGCGTTCAGCTTCCGGGTCATGTGGCCAGCATGACTAAGCCGCTTCTGGCGAACCAGAGCAGCGCATGGAAACGCCGTTTACCTTCCCACCGGAGCAGTACCTATTTATCTACTTGTACTCTGACGTGCTTTCGAACTGCTAGGTTGGCAGGAGCAGGGACCGAGCAACGGGAGCTCACTCCGTCGCGGGGATTCAAACCGCTGACCTTCTGATCGGCAAGTCCTAGGCTCAGTGGATTAACCCTGCATATAGGAGGCTCAGAACCTTCAGAGGCTGTTGGACTACAACTCCCATCATCCCTTGCCACTGGGCATGCTGGCTGGGGGCTGATGGGAGTTGGGAGTCCCTGAACCCCAATCTTCCTTTCCAATGTTTCCGCCCCTGCTCCCCCCAACCAGAAGACCCCCCACAAGGACACGAGAGGCGCCTACCTCGAAAGATCTTTATTGTCCTATGAGCGAGGGACTCGAAGTAATTTTTATTTCACTCCAACATCAACAAGTCCCAACGTCGCCCCACCCCCACCCCCTCCAATTTAGGTTAACAGTTCCACGTCCACATTCATGTTGCACAATAAAAAGAGTCTCTTCTCTTGAATTGCGCCTGTGTTGCATGGAGACGGGAGGAGAGAGAGCAGGAGGGAGGGAGAATGGGGGAGGGAGGAGCTTCTATACCTCGCCGCCCCCCCCACCCCGTCCCCCAGGAAAACAGGAAGAAACCAGTGGTCTCGATGCAAACTCACACTGAAGTTACAACAGCATGGCGATGGAGGCCCCCACCTGGGACTCCTCGGGCCTGTCACATGTGGAGACACCCCCCCAGTCATAATAATGGGATGCTGGGGTCGGGAATGGCAACATCTCTCCCCCCACACACACTCACACACGCCAGTCCCTTCGCACACACACACACATGCTTTCCTCACGAGGTGAGAGGAGAGCATTGTAGCCTGTGCATGGTAGAGTCTAAGGAGCATCAGGAAGCCTGGAAAAAGGTGTGTGTGTGTGTGTGTGTGAAGTCCCGCCCCTTGACATAACCTGCAGCAATGCAGGGGCCACAACTGAAAAGTCCCTGGCAGGAGGCCATTTGAAGGCTGGAGGAAGAAGCCCTGCCTTCTTAAGATTTTGGGAGAGGCAGAACCACTACAGTCCAAAAAAGTCCTATCTAAGGAACATGGAACAATGGTTGGGATCCAGAATACTGGAAGAGGCAGGAAGAAAGCAAATGTGTTTCTTTATAAACTTTTTTATAGAATCGTAGAGTCTGAAGGACCACAAGGGTCACCTAATCCAACCCTCCCCCACAGGGCAGGGATCTTTTTCCCAACTGGTACTCGCACCCGTGAACCTATGATTAAGAGTCTCATGCTCAACCTACTGAGCTATTCCAGGGTGTATCTACACTACAAGCTTGTTATCCTCCCACCCTCCCCGGAGGATCGTGGCATTCCAGGAGTGCTCAGAATTAGCCCAAGCCTTATTAAAATAAAAATAAAAATGGTGCTCCCGTCATTTGCTCAGAAAAGGGAGAACGAATTGTTAAGCCAGCCTAAACCTGTGGCTGTCCCAAGGTCGCAACCACACCAGATATGTAAAGACACCCTCCTGCCACCTTAAGCCATGTCTCCTTGCCCGCAAAGAATTCTGGGAACTGTAGTTTACTAAGGGTGCAGGGAACTGTAGCACCAAGGGGGTTTCCTAACAACTCTTAGCCCCCTTGACAAACTACAGTTCCTGAGATTCTTTGGTGGACGTTCAAGGGCCGTTTTAACTGTGTGGTGGTGTTCCCAACGTTCAAGGCAGATCCGTTAAAACGACTGGGTGTGACTAATTTAGGATTGAAAAACCAGTGCGTCTGCTCTTGAGTAGAGCATAGCTGGCCACAACACAGGGGGCAGACAGGGCCCACGACCACAGGAGACAGGCGTGAATGACTGTATGGAAAATGTGCGCCTGGGCCCTCCATTGCAAGTCTGGACAGGTCAGCCAAGTCCTGTCTTGGTTTATGGCCTAAGTCCAACATCCTTTTCCACCTTCCAGTATCCTCAGCAGCCCTGAACTACCGAATGGTGGCTATGTCCCTAGGAATATATCTTTCCATGTATGCAAGCCAACTCAGTAGGCGATAGCTACAGAGGCACCTGAGGGCCGCAGGCTAGTTTAGGGGGCCAGCTCTATGGCCCACACTCAAGCTCCGTCCTCCTCCCACCGCTCACTCACTGTCCTGCCAACTCAGACATTGCAAAGAGCAGCACCACCAGGAGCCAAGACGCACATGTGCTTACAAAGCGTTTCCTGGAGTGTGCAGCCAGGGCTGGCTGCTTTTCTGCTTTTCCTTGTTGAGCCAGCAAAGTTTTCCCGGCAGGCTGCGCAGAGAACAGGCAACACAGCCAGTCACACAAGCAACCAAGGAAGCGTCACTGCTGGACAGCCAATCAGGAGGAACAGCTGAGTAGGGCTCCGCCCCCAGCGCCCCCAACATCCGCCACCTCATTCTACCTAATGGGAGGACCGGCCCTGTCTGGTCCCAGGATTCCTGAAGCTGTTCAGTTACGCTTTTTTTTTTTTTTGCGGTGGAGGTGTTCCCCCCCCCTTCCGCAATAACATTTGGTCCGTCGATTCTGCACAAAGCTTTTGATGGATGGATAGCCAAAAGCGAGAGCATTTGCCTGCCCCGACAGTTTACTTTGGAAGCGAAGTACCGTCTCCCTGGATGAGACTCAATTCCGTCTAGTCTAGTATCCTGTTTCTGACAGCTGACCAGCGAGGCAGGAAGGCAAGAGCTCTCCCCATTTACCTGTCCCCAGCACCTGGCGTTCGAAGGCATACAGACTCCCCATTTTTACGCGTTGGTTACATCCTAAGGCCTTTAACTGAAATTGCGTGTTTTGGGAATGCCGTTGAAAAAGCCTGTAAACACCCTCTGAACTTTTGGAAACCCGTTAAAAAAAATTAATAATGCACCAAACTCCATCACAATTGCTCCCTCCAAACCACCTCACTCAAACTCCCAACTTTTCACTTTGCAAAGGCTCCTGAGATTGCTGGGCACTATTTTTGCAACTATCACACTCTTTAAAGGACGTTTTTGCCACTTCTGGGTTTGTGGCGAAGCTCAGGTACCTTGATTGCGCATAAATGAGGAGTTGCCTGCACTGTCTCTGAACCCAGAGGCTACGTTTAGGTAGCCACAGAGCTGAGCCCACAAAGAAAGGTGTGCATGTGTGTTGTTGTCGTTTTAAACGGCAGGTAAAAAAACCTGGGGTGGGTCGAGGCGCCAGGCCTTTTGATCTCTCTCTGTTACAAAGGCACAAATCCTCAGTTGATGAAAAATGGGGCCACCCAACTCCCAGTCAGGCTTCAGAAGGGAATCCTCTAACCCCCCCCCCCTTTAATGCATCTAAAGGCCAGGAGCAGTCAGTCTCCTGTAACTACAATGCCAGAAAGAACTGCAGGCCTCCTGACACCCTGAGTGTGATGCTTAGCCCTCGTGGTCATGGAGGGGCTCAGTGGTGCAGAGTAAAAAAACAAAACTTAAGGGGAGAAGTGATGTCAAGGCTTCTAAAGCAGCCCAAACATAGGGGTTCACACACCCCATGTTGCTCTTGGTCTTTCCTCTCTCCCCTCAGCCCCAGAAACGGCCTGCTTCAAAGCCAGACACCCCTTCCTCTGTGTCCCGCCCCCCACTTCCTTCCATTCTCAGAGAACTTGTTGAACAACCACATTCTAAGAAAAAGAAGAAGAAAGGGCATTTTGTTTTGAAGCAATGGGTTGTGCAAAACAAGCCAGCCTTTGCACAACTGGCTCCGTTTGCACACACGTGCGCGTGCACACACTCACACACAAAAAGGGTCCTTTGTTTCCCCGTCCCCCGGATAACATAGAGGGGGTTGGAAATGGCTGGACCAAATGAACCTACAGCCCGTTTTTTGTTTTTGTTTTTTTGCAGGGGCACTCAGGTAATAAGGGAAACAAGCCAGGGCGGAGGCTTTTGGGTGGCTATTTCATTTCATCTTCCCACCCCGTGGGGCTCCTCTCTCTCTGGGGTCACAGCGGAGTCCCCGAGGCCCTCCCTGCGGGGCCCGGCCTCTGCCCGTTGCGGTGGCAGCCCTCCCCGCTGTGCACAATCAGCACGGGGAAGTAGAGCGCGTCCTGGTAGCAGGGGGGGCTCTCGAGGGGCTCCGTCTCGATGCTGCTGCCCACATGGCTGCCGCTCAGGCTGCGCAGGATCCCCCCGCAGCGCCGGGCTCCGCTGAGCGAGAAGCGGCTGCAGCTGAAGGGCAGCCGGGCGTAGAGGGCCCGGGTCCCACGCGAGGGCAAGGAGTTGCTGCTGACAGTCCGGCGGCAGCGCTGGCAGCTGCGCAGGTAGGCCGCCCCGGCCACCACGGTGGAGTCCATCAGCACGGCCTCCGAGTAGCTGGGCACCAGCTGCTGGTTGGAGCGGATGTGCCACTCCAGCTCAGTCATGTCCACCGTGTTGACGCGGGAGATGCGCCGGACGTAGCCGCCCACCGCGTCCAGCGGGCTGGGCCCGTCGTCCGCCCCAAAGAGTTTCTCCACGTGGTAGTGGACGTTAGCGGTGCGGTACTCCGCCAGCACCCGCAAGGGCCAGGAAAGGAGGAGGAAGGAGGCCAGCCAGAAGACCCACCGGCGGGTGTACCAGGGGGGACGCCCGGGGTCGGGGAAGACCATCATGTGCTCCTTGAAGTCCACGTTCTTGAGGTGCATGCCCTCGCGGGCCTCCATGTAGTCGTCCAGGCCTTCATTCTCGCCGAAGAAGCGGGCCCGCTGGGTGAGGTAGGCCGCCTCGGCCTCCCCTGTGGCAAAGCTGAAGCACTTGGTGAAGCGCAGCTTGGTCACCGGGTAATCTGAGAGGCCCAGCAGCTCCTTGGAGACGTCTTTGACGCCGTGGCCGGCGTAGTCGAACTCGGTCTCAGCCACGTGGGTGTTGACGCGCTCGTGGTAGACTTGTGTGGTGGTGTAGGCATCGCCGTTGCGGTAGCGGGTGACCTGCCGCGTGCGGCGGATGTAGTGGTAGCTGATGGCCTTCCACCAGATGCAGGGTGTGGCCTGCTGCATGCGCTGCACCTTCTCGTAGACGCTGGCCGTGTCCACGCGGTACTGCATCTGGCCCTTGGCGAAGCGGTGCCAGCACTCCACCAGGTAGACCACGTACAGCATGCCCAGGAAGGCCAGGGGGATGTAGATGTAGCCGTTGGAGCAAGGGCTGTCGTGGTAGACCAGGGAGGCGTCGCGGTAGGAGTCGACGTAGTTCAGGCGCGTCACCGTCGAGAGGCGGCACCAGGCCATGACGCCAAAGCAGCCGTACATCAGCAGCGTCAGCACCAGGCATTTCCAGTGGGACTCACGGCAGAGGGAGCTGCTCAGAGATTGCTTGAGGGGGCGCTGCTGCTCAGAGAGAGAGAGACAGAGAAAAACAAAATGGTAGGTTAGTGTCGCAGGCTGGCTGGCCGCAGAGGAATGGTGGAGGAACCCAAATACCTCAAGGACCGCCTCTTTCCACATTAACCTACCCGGACCCCGAGATCACCTTCTGAGGCCCTCCTTCGTGTGCCCCCTCCTTGAGAAGTCCGGAGGGTGGCAACATGAGAACGGGGCCTTCTCTGCAGTGGCTCCCCGTCTGTGGAATGCTCTCCCCAGAGAAGTTGGCCTTCATCATACCTTTAGGCGCCAGGCAAAAATGCACCTTTTTAATCAGGCCTTTGGTTGATCCGATTAACATCCTATGCCCTTTTAAAATGTGTGGTTTGGGGGGGGGGCTATTGGGTTGTCGTTTTTATTTCTGTTAGGTATTTTGTGGTTTTATATCTTGATTTTATTCTGTGAACCACCCTGAGACCCCCAGGTATAGGGCGGTATATAAATTCAATAAACAACAACAACCACCAGCTGGGGAACCACTCAGGGGAGCAGGCTCAGAGCTCAGGGAATAGTTGTGGGTCAGAGGGAGAGGACTGTGGGGAAGGGGTGTCAAGATGGAGAAGAGGCAACAGGGTTTAGTGACCGGGGAGAGACTGTGGCAGCCCAGAGTCAGAAGCTGGAGAAGGGAGGCCAAGAAGCAGAGATGGGTGAGGTTTGTGAAGAGTCACGGGTGTCTCCCACTCCTGCTGCAACAAGCTCCCCCCCGTCCCGTCCCCCCCAGGAAGAGGAAAGACAGGCACAAAGGTGCAGTCTCTGATTGCTTGGGGGGAAACCCTGGAGAGAGGAGAAGACTTAGCTGGCTGTGAAGAGGCAGGGACCTCTCCGCAACTGATCCATGGGGGCGACTCCTAGGACCAGAAGAGGCATGAAGAGAAAGGAGCAGAGACAGGCAAGTAGGCTGAGTGTCAGATGGCTTGGGAAGGACGCAGCGGAGATTTAGGCAGCTGTGGGAAGGCAGAGATCTTCAGCCTCTGCAACTGCCTCATGGGGCAAGGCCTACCAAGAAGTGTTGCTGCGCTCATTAGGCTCTGCTGCCCTGAGCAGGCCTTGTTTCTGCTAATAAAGAGTTAAATTCGCGTACCCTTGTTGCTGGCTGGCTCCCTGGCAGCTAGATATTCCAGACCCTGTCCCTGAATGCCCAGCTTCTGTTAAAAGCAGCATATACAACGCAAGTCGCTAGTCCTCCTGCTGGTGCTCACTGGGATTGGTAGGGTGGAAGGCAGGGAGCCCAACAGTAGGGGGAGCCAGAGAGCCAGTGAAAGGCAGAGCCAATGAAGTCTAGCTTCTTCCACGTCTAGTCGTCCTCCTCCATAGCTGTCAACGTTTCCCTTTTTTTTAAGGGAAATTCCCTTATTCCGAATAGGATTCCTCATAGGAAAAGGGAAAAGTTGACAGCTATGTCCTCCTCCCTGCTGAGTTCTCCAAGGGGCAACACCGAGACTAAGGAGGAGGAGGAGGACAGGCAAAGTCATCCCTCTAGACTGGCTGGAAGAAGGCTGGCAGAGTTTAAAGGGGCAGTGCCCCATTTGCCCGAATAGACCAGCCTGGAAAGTATATGGGGAAAAGGACATTGTAAAATTAATGAATCTTAGAATGATGTTGGATTGAAAATAAGTGGTTTCTAGCTGTAATGGTATAAAAGAATATGAAAAAATGGTATAAGTAAAAACTCAAGGTTATAATAATTTAAGATTTAAGGATCTGGGTAGAATAAAGAGGGAAAGAAACTTCTGAGCTAATAAATTTGAATTGGAATACAAAAAAGGGAGGTATGAGGAGGTCCGAGAAACAAGTAAATGAAAAATAATGTGATGAAAAGATCGATTGCTTTTAACAATTTTTATTTTGTATTTTGTATTTTTTCTTTTTCTTTTTTGTAATGCAAAAATCTTAATAAAAATTTATTTTTTAAAAAAGGAAAGTATATGGGGAAAAGGATACTGGCAGGATTCCGACCATCTGATCGTTAAGAGAAACAAGTTTCTTCTGCTTTCCTGAATCCTGGCAGCTATGATGAATGACAGGCCTGGCCACATCTTCCTGATGCCGTTATCAGAACTACCAGACACATCAAGGAACACACCTCATGACTTGGATTTAGGCTGTTTAGCCAACACTGGAGGGGAGCAGTCTTTTTAGGGACATTAAGAAGAATGCTGTTGCTACATCAGACCCAAAGGGTCTAACCCAGTACAGTGGTACCTCAGGTTACAGACGCTTCAGGTTACAGACGCTTCAGGTTACAAACTCCACTAACCCAGAAATATTACCTCAGATTAAGAACTTTGCTTCAGGATGAGAACAAGAAATCATGCTCCAGCGGCGCGGCGGCAGCAGGAGGCCCCATTAGTTAAAGTGGTGCTTCAGGTTAAGAACAGTTTCAGGTTAAGAACGGACCTCCGGAACGAATTAAGTACTTAACCCGAGGTACCACTGTACCCTGCTTCTTGTGGTGGATAGGTTGGTGTTTCTAGGAAACCAGCATGTCTTTCTTCTATTGCAAACCCTTTAGCATTGGGGATAGACTGCTCCTGAGCATCATGGCTCCATTCGGCCCCCAACAAACCTCTGGACCTACAGAAACTGTACTGCTGTCTGGTCCTTCTCCCCACCCCTCGGTTTCACTGCAACTACATTGGTTCCAGGTTAGGCCAGCAGGGGTGTGTTTTCATTTTGTGTGTGGTCACTGTCCTCCTGACACAGATCGAACCATGCTCCTGACACGTGGATCACCTGCTTAAAACTTTTCAGCGAGGTTCACGGTCGGCCCATCTCCCTCGCGAACTGCGCCCTCTGTTGTGGGAAGCGATGCTCTGGGTTTATGTGCTAATAGTCGTTCTGCCTCAGACCAGGGCTGCCCACATCCTCCCACCCTGGTTTCCCATCCCAGGATGCAAAGGTTTTGGCAAAGGCTTCTGGGAAATGTGCCAAGAGCAAATGGCTATTAGGGTGGTCCCTGGGGAGGGGGGAGAGAGGCATCAGGAAGGAGATTGGCCATTTGCAGTCCTGCACTCAGAGAGAAGGAGTTAGAGAAGGAAGGAAAACACGTGATGAGAGCATAAGAGGACTGCGACTTGGTTGAACTAAAAAGCCTATAGAGTCCAGAATCCTGTTCCTCATAGCAGTGTTAGAAACTCAGATCTATAAGCCAAAGGGCACCTTAAACCTCAGTTTGGACTCCACAACAGAATGTCTAGGCACCTTTTCCCCCAATGAAATTTATCATCATCATCATCATCATCATAATTTCTGTATCGGTTTTTGTTTTAAAGAAAAGTAAGCAGCAAACTCCCTGCATGTAAAAAGCCAGAGTGTCAGGGAAAAGCGTTCCGCTTACTTTTTCTCCTTGGCTTGCTAGATTTCTATATGCAGTGACATGTGCTTTATTTTTGTGGAATTACATTTAAACATGCAAAACTCCTCCCACCAGCTACAAGCAAAAGCCCAATGTGGTTCAGCCCACACTCAGTTCTGCCGAGTGTATAAAAAGGAATGTAAACACTAAAACCAGACTGGGGGGGGGGGAATCAATAATCAGGCCCACAAACTGCACGGGCAGCTAGCTCTGAAAAGGGCCGCACTACCCCACAGATATTGAAGAAAACAAGTTGAGAGCCCCCTTGTTAAAGTTCTCATGTTGATATTAATAGAATTTCCACCCAGGCTGGAACGCACAACATGGCATTGGCCTGCACTACCACTCCTGGCCAGTAGGGTGGGGAGAGCACAAGGAATTATGGGAAATGGACGGGGCATCATGGGAAATATATCTGCTTCAAGTTTCTTAAGTGTGCGGTATGCCTGAAGGGTATTTTTTAAATTACTGATTTGAATATGTTATTTAATCACAATTATATAAAGATACGGTTAAGATTCTTTCTCCCCAAGAACATTCGGACGCTGACCCCTGAGTCAAGATTTTTGAAAAAATGTTTTAGATACTTGGAATGCCAGTGTCAAATTTTTAGGTGCTCATGGGATCTAGGAAACAAGGATCTTGCGGCACTGAAATACAGGTGCCCCTGAAAGCTGCGGGGGGCTTAGCCCAGGAGTTTCCAACCCAGCACCACCAAAGGCTCAGAGCTCCCATTTCATTTCTTTCTTTCTTTAAAAGTCTCTAGCTCTCCTGGAAAGCACGAAATGTGGCAAAATGTGCAGGTAACCTTCTAAGCGATTTATGTGAAGTGAGATTGCGTTGCAGCTGCCTTGTATATTTCTCCTGGCGCTGAAGAATGCTCCCTGTTGCTGTCGGGCAGAAGCGGCGCCAGGGCCTGTGTGTGTGTAATCAATATTGTGTGATCTTCACAATCAGGGCCAGCAGGGCGCTGCTGACATCCCGCAGGAAACGTAAGGTTGCCAGAGGTGGCCGTCTCTCCAAGTTCATGTAATGTTGTGCTCCCTGTGGCAGCCATTTTGTATTATGCCACACACCCACACACAAGCCAGCACCCTCTCAAAATTCAGAATGTACCCACTGGGCACAAAATGTTAGCGATCCTTGGCTTCGCCCATCAAGACACCAGCAGAAAGAGTGCCTGCTGGACCAGTCCAGTGGCCTATCTAGTCCAGCATCCTGTTCTCACAGTGGCCATCCAAGATGGCGGCCATCACTGCCTCCTGGAGGAGAGAAGCCGTCAAGACCCCTTTCCTACCTGGCAGGACTAACGTCTAGCCTTCACTGTCATAATAGATCAGAGCAGGAAGGGCAGTGTTTCCCAAACTTAGGTCTCCTGCTGTTTATGAACTACAGCTCCCATCATCCCTGACCACTGGTCCTGCTAGCTAGGGATGATGGGAGTTGTAGTCCAACAACAGCTGGAGACCCACCCTGCTCCAGGTGATGCTGGACTCCAACTCCCATGATTCCTGACCATCGGCCATGCTGGCTGGGGCTGATGGGAGTTAGAGTCCAAAGGGCCACTGGTCCACCCCATACCAGACAGGAGGATCCACTGGGCCAATGTGGCAGAATGGGCTTTGCCTTATATTCTACTGGGACTCAGAACTGTCAACTCAGCACAGGCAGGGAAAATAGTTGGTGCCATCGCTTGGCAGGGTCAGGCTGATACGGGGGGGGGGGTGAAGGGCACTGGAATTGGCAGACAGGAAAGAGGCAGCTCAGGAAGTAGGACCATGAAGGACCTTGAAAGATGTAAGAGGAAGAGTCGGAGGCTAGAAGGCTAGCCATATCCTCTCGCTTTCGATTGTCCTGACTTAATCTTGGGAACTGCAGTTTGCTAAGGGTGCTGAGCGCAGTTTGGAGACGGCTGTCACAGCTACAATTCCCAGAGTGACTTAGCAGCCAATGCTTTAAGAGACTCCCACATTCCTCTTCACAGAGCCACAATTCCCAGAGCACCTTGGGCAGATGAACAGACCATTAATTCACTCTGGGAATTTGGTCCTGTGAGGAACAGGGGCATCTGTTAACAACTGCAGTTCCAAGGGTGGTTACACAATATATCCTTCTTCCCAGGGAACTCTGGGAACTGGAGCTTTGTGAGGGGAACAGGGGTGTCCGAACAACTGTCAGCACCCTTAACAAACTTCACTTCCCAGGATTCTTTGGGGGATGCCAGGACTGTTTAAAGCGGTGTGATATTGCCTGAAGTGCAGATGGGGCCTCTGAATGCCAGATGATGAGAAGCGTAAGCAGGGAGAGATGCTGTTGCAATTAAGGTCCGGCTTGCAGACTCGGGAGCCCTGGTTGACCATTGCGAGGAACAAGACGCTGGACTAGATGGGCCATTGGCCTGATCCGACGGGTTCTTATTATGTTCTATGAGCAAATCCATTAGACGTCTAACCAAAAACATTCTCCTTCCCATTTCAGCTCCCTGTACTTTAAATATTGCCTCTGTTGTTGATGAGGGAGATGGGTGACTCCAATAAGCTCGCTTCTGTGTGGATTCTAGCAGCCACCAAGTTTCAGGCAGTACTGCAGGAGCTACCTTGTCCTCCTGGCCTGGATGTTGTCATCAGTTCCGCTCCTGGATCCGTCTGGGCGGGCGCTGTTTATCAAGGCCAAGAAACCCAGAAATGCTGCTAGGACCAGTTAGGGCTCTCAACTGTGTTTTAAAACATGTAACTTGTGTTTAAGCTTGCTTTATCCTCCTCCCTCCCCATTCCTTTTTCCTTGTGTGTCATGTCTCTTCAGATTAAAAAGCTTGAGAGCAGGAATCGTCTCTGAATGACATTTGCAAGCCGCTGTCAGAAAGCCTTTTTTTTTCGCAAAAGGGCGGGGTATAAACCCCTCCTGTAAGTAAACAAACAATAAATACGTGTGCGTGCGTGGGGATATTGATCTGGGGAGCTTTGGAGGAAGGAAGCGGGGCTGGTTTGTCCTCCAGATAAATCTGAATTTTCTCAGATCAGCTAAAGGAGAAACTGTTCCCAATTATCTCTCTCCTCTTGCCACAAGACACCTAACACCAGCTTTTTCTGCAGGGCTAGGAGAGAAATGGTGGGAAGGTTGCACCATCATCAAACTCCCAATCGTGCGCAATCATCTCCAAAAATACAGCCTTTCCTCCCCCTTTTTTCATTATTTCTCTTCCACCTGACAGGCTTGGTGGCAGGATTTTCTCCCCCTCGCCATCGGACGCCCCTCACATTAAAAAAAAACCCACCAAGCCACCACACCTCCCTCGTCCCCTTGCCTGCTGGCTTTGTCTCCCACCCCCGACAACTCCCCTTTCTTCAGAGACAATCCCTCCATCATCCCCATCAGGAGTCGCTCCCACCAGCAGGGAAAAAAAGAGAGAGAGAGAGCGAGCAGCAAAGCGGAGAGAAGGACGTTGCCTGCTTCTGGTGCAATGCAGAACTTCGTGCGGGCGGACGTTTCCCCCCACCCCACCCGCCACGACCCCCCTCCCCCAACGCCGGTAGCAAAACACACACCCCTTTCTTTGCAGATCCATAAAGGCTTCCTCTAGCCGTAACCGATTTCTCTCCCTCCCTCCATCCCCGAGCTCGGAATCCCCCGCCAAATCCCGTCACCCCTTTCTGAACGCGCACAATACACAACTCCAAATCACAACGCTGCAAAAAAAATCCCGGCGATGCTGCTGAGGGTGGGGGGGGGGGCGAGGAAGGGGGGGTCCCCTATGGAGATGATGGGACAAATGAAGCCCTGCTCGCGCCGTCCCCTCTACCCGCTCCCCCCCCCATCCCCGTTTATTTTTAACCCCCGTCTGGCTATTAATAAGACACAAAGCAGCACGTGTTCCCTGCAGCAAAACTGCCGTTGTCTCCCTCCCCCCCCACCCAAAACACCCACCCCCACGCAGCCTCGCCCACCATCGGGGGTGGGGGTGGTAAGTGGGCCGAAGCTCGGAGAAGCGGGCCCCGATCCAGGAGTCTCGACACCTGCCCCACCCCGCTTTTCCCGGAGTTTGGAGAAGCCCCCCGGGGTCTCCAAATCGGTGCGCCCTGGGCGCAGCGCAAAGCGCGCCTTTCTGTGGCTCTGGGCTTCGGGGGCTGGCCGGCCTTACCTCTTCCCGAGGGGGTCCCCCCGCGGGGGTGAGCGTGGGGAGCTCCCCCGCCCCCGGCTGCTGCGCCCCCTCTTCTTCTGCCAAGCCTGGCATGGTTCACGCGTGGCGCCGCCAGCAGGCGCCCCGGCCGCATGTTAGGGGCGGGCGAGGGGCTCCGCGGCCCCGAGGCAGGAGCGGCGCCGACTCGCCCAGTCTCTGCAGCGGGGCATGGAGACGGCCGCCCTCGCCTGCTTGCCTGCCTGCCTGCCTGCCTGGCGCGCACCTTCCCCGGGCTCTCCGCTCGCCGCCCGCCCGCCCGCGCGCTCAGCTCCGGCTCCGCCCTCCTCCTAGCGGCTGGAAGGAAGCCCGCACCGAGCCAGGGCCGCCTTCCCCGCGCTGGGCCACCCCCGCCCGAGGCCCCAGCCAGGGGCCACACGCGGCCTCCGCCTCAGCGCCTCCCGGAGCTCTCCAGCCGCTTCGCCCCAATCCTCCATCTCTTCCTTGGAGGCATGACTAAGCACTGTCTAGATGCCCACGGGTTTGCCCCGTGATTCGCACGGTCAAGGGATCTGGCCTGCTGCTCGTCTGAACGCAGCACACGCGACTCCGAGAGTGCCTCTCCTCCTCTCCTATCTTATGTTCACGTCACTTCGGAAGGCGCCTTGACTTTGCTTTAAGAGGAGTCCTGCAGACGTCCCGCAGTTCTATGCACCTTGGCTTTATACGGTGGTCCTTTTTGGAGAGGCCGAGAGGCGGATGGTCTTCTTGTCATCTGGGCAGCCCAGGACCTCCAGACACAACTGCCCAGGCTTGAGCCCCGGGGTGGTCACTTCAGTGCTGCTAACGCAGTGGTTGGACTTCACCCCCGGAGGCGCACAGGGATGCGAACAAAATAAACCACCAGACCCCATTTAGTTCAGCATGATGAGCGCCGCAACCCGAGTCGGTCACGACTGGACCTAATGGTCAGGGGTCCCTTTACCTTTACCTTTTACCTGTTCTCACAGTGGCGAACCAGGCGTCTGTGGGAAACCAGCAAGCAGGATTTGACTAAAAGGGAACTGTCCCCTGTTGCAGATCCCAGCAGCTCCTATTCAGAGCATAGCACGGCCATCCTGGTTAGTAGCCATTGATACCAATGAATTTGTTTGATAATCTTTTGAAAGCAGTCCAAGTTAGTGGAGCCCTGCTCCATCAACCTCAATCCGCCTTGAGTCAGCTCCCTCCTGCCTGCCTTACACCTAGCCCAGAACTGGGGTGGCCCTGCCTGTCAGCTCGCTCCCTCTAAGTTTCAGTGTTGCCTCTTGTAGAACTCAGCAAAAAGGAGGAGGAGGAGGAGGAGGATGGGGACAAAACTAGAATGACTTGGCTCTGCCTGCCATGTCTCTGGCGCCACCTACTGTTAGCCTCCCTGCCTTCTGCCCAATGAGACCAGCCTCCGCAGGAGTTGGCAGTCAGCCCTTCTGAGGCTAATGGACCTTATTCCTAAGCAAGGAGGTCATAGGATTGCAATCTCAGCTTCCTGGCACTTACCAAGCCCCTGGAGGCATCAGTTGATGTATATATAATATGTGTGGACCAGATCCAAGTGATGTCGGAACTAGAAAACAGGGATGGGAAAACTGGGGAGCCTCCAGGTCCTGCTTGACTCTAACCCCCATCAGCCCCAGCCATAGCCAATGGTCAGGTTGTTGAGGGCTGGAGTCCATCTGTGACCTAGATGTTTCTCTATTCTAGCTGTGTTGCCCTAAAAGAGTCTTTTGCCTCCTCAAGGCACAATGAGTTTCAAGGATGTACACACCATAGGTTTAAGTCGACAACCTCACAATGAGAACTGTAGTATATGAAGGGTGCTGGGAATTGTAGCTCTGTGAGAGGTAAACTACAGTTCCCATGATTATTTGAGGGAAGTCATGTGCCTACTTCACTCATATAATCCAGGTTATATTTGCTCCCTTTATCGATTCAGGGTTTCATATTATGCAGTTTTCGAGGTGGGTTCTCTCCATCGTCCCCCACAGAAAAAGCACACAGAGACCACCTGGGTACATTTCAAGGATAAGATGGGAAACTTGCAAATAGATTCTTACATAGATCAACATGGTATCTTCCTGAGGCTTGCTGGTGGGAATATTTTTAGTCAAGCTACAACTATTTAGTATCAGCCTTTCATTGCGCAGGAAGTCTAAAAAAACACACACAAAAAACTCCCAAATAAATCAGTGCAGTTTTTAAACCAGCAGCTAAAATCAGAGCAGTTTTGAAAGTTCAGCCTGCCATCTTGATTCAAAATGGCATCCATTCGTATCCAAACACGGACGAAAACCTGCTCCTTGATCTCATGCAAAATCAGTGCAGCTTTGAAAAGTTCTCTCCGCCATCTTGATTCAAAATGGCTGGTGGGGGGGATGGGAATTGGAACTGCAGGGCACATCCCTGATATGGATGCCACTAGGGAGGGGGTGGGGTGAGCTTCCCTTGGGAGAGTCCCAGAGCCTGGGTGCAGCCATTGAAGAGGACCTCTTCCTAGTCATAGAACCATAGAGTTGGAAGGGATCCCAAGGGCCATGTAGTTGAACCCCCTGGCCCTAAGCAAGAAAACTTCAGGGGGCATTCTGCCACAGAGGAGAAGGGCCCTCTTACAATGCTCTCAATAGGCAGGCTGGTTCATATTGTTGCATGCCAAGTTGCGCGAGATCCCAGGCGTTCCAGGTGCGCTTACCCAGGGTCCGTGTTTCCTTTTGGAAATGAGGGACAGCAGAGACTGTGGTGCCTTTATGATATATGGTTTATTTACACATATATGCAACCTGAGCCTGAGATGGAGGGGCCCACTGCACTAACACCCCCAGATGATTTTGCTTCTCCCATAGGCACAGCCTGGATCCAAAACCAGACACCAGCCATTGTGCTCTGACCCTCTCTCCAGCTTGCCGCATTTACCAGACTGCAACCTTTCCCCTCCAGGTCACATTCCAGCCAACTCTAAACTCTAAAGCCTTGCTTTTGTTCTTCTAAGTAATGCTAAGCTGGAGGAGGGACCCCATTCATTTTGGCACCTGGCAGGGAGCTCCCTATCCTTTCTTAATGGACCGTTACATTTCCTTTTGTTTTTCTAATGGCTCATCTCCCAGGTGATTACAGTGGTACATCCGGTTAAGTACTTAATTCGTTCTGGAGGTCCGTTCTTAACCTGAAACTGTTCTTAACCTGAAGCACCACTTTAGCTAATGGGGCCTCCTGCTGCTGCCGTGCCGCTGGAGCCCGATTTCTGTTCTTATCCTGAAGCAAAGTTCTTAACCTGAAGCACTATTTCTGGGTTAGCGGAGTGTGTAACCTGAAGCGTATGTAACCTGAAGCGTATGTAACCTGAGGTACCAGTGTACCTCATTGGGAAACTGGCCAGGCCTATATTTTCACCCAAAGAGACTTGGTTAAATTCTAACATTTACTAGATCAAGGAATTTGGGGGGAGTCTGGCACCCTTGAACTCATTACAATACAGAAGAAGGCAGGCTTTCAGCAGCCTTTGACCCTTGAGACCAGCCACTTCAGACCTCTGGCAGGAGACACCTGTCCCTCTTCAAGCAGCCTAGTGGGCAGGCAGGGGGAAACAGAGGGGCGGCATAGGGAGAGTGATATAGAGAAGGAGTGGCAGAGGAAGGGGTGAAAAAGAAAAAATAAGGGGTGGCAGAGGGAGAAAGAAAGGGTGGCAAAGGGAGAGAGAAGGGATGGGAGAGAGAGTGTGTGCAGGGGGTTGCAGAGAGCGGAAGAGGGAGAGAGAGAATCATAGAATTGCAGAGCTGAAAAGGGACCCCGGGGGTCATCCAGTCCAACCCTCTGCAATGTAGGAATCTTTGAACCAACATGGAGCTCGTGACCCTGAGATTAAGAGTCTCATGCTCTACTAACTGAGCTATCCCAGAAGGGTGTGTGTTTCCATCCACTTTTGTCTCTGGCTGTGTCAGCTGCCAGGATACAGCCCCCTTTACATAAATGCTCCATAGCAATTGTCGTTATACAATTCCGATCACCATATAGATGGGTTTATGAAGCATTTCTGAATCCTTCTGCTGTGCTGAAGAAGAATTTCACGAAGCAGTGGGTATATCCGGAATCACTGTTCACTACGTCTGTTTGCGGACCACTTGGGCAGCATTGGACATCATAAAACAAAGCTTCACGGCTTGTTTTCACCAGATAAGAATCTGATCCATTGCTTCTTTCAGAGACTTGCAGAGTCTACAAAGATTTTCAGAGACTTATAAGACTTATGTTTATTTGGTTCTATGTTTTCAAGAGAATCCACCCAGAGTGCATATTTTGTGACTTTCAGAGATTTATAAGATGTCTGGTTATTTAGTTTTGCAGAGAGTGCATATTTCATATACAGTGGTACCTCAGGTTACAGACACTTCAGGTTACAGATGCTTCAGGTTACAGACTCCGCTAACCCGGAAGTAGTACCTCGGGTTAAGAACTTTGCTTCAGGGTGAGAACAGAAATCGCACGGTGGTGGCAGCGGGAGGCCCCATTAGCTAAAGTGGTGCTTCAGGTTAAGAACAGTTTCAGGTTAAGAACGGACCTCCAGAACAAATTAAGTTCTTAACCTGAGGTACCACTGTATTTCATACTGTTTAATGTTCTGTATAGATTATATAAAGAGTTTATATTGACATCACATTGTTGTACCTGGTCATCATGTTGCCTTGGATATCATTGAGTATACAGCCCCCAACACTATACCCCAGGTGGAATGTGGCCCTTGACTAATTTGACAGGGGGGGGAAAGGTTCCCTGCTCATGGCCTCATCTCAATCCATAAAGTTGTGGATTAGCTGCATGAATTTGGGCAAGCTGCTATCAGCTTGTCCTCAGGTTCTTCTTATCAAAGGAGGGGATATTGGCCAATGGTAGCTTCTCCCAACCTGGTGTCCTCCTGATGTCTTGGACTACAACTCCCATCAGCCCTAGCACAGCACATCCCTCCATGGAACCGCATAAGAGCAGAGTTCCCTCCAGCTGGAGCTGAACACTTGCATTTCCAGAGCTGTTCAGTAGATGGCAGGATTGAGTTGAGAAATATACCTGAATTAGTCCTAAGGGAGTATTAGCGTTGGGAGCGAATGTTAATATTCTCTTGTAAAAATATAACTATATGATCAGATTGCAGTAATGGGTTGTGTGATGGTATGTTGATTGGGGTGAGGATGTAGGCAGGTAAAGGCTTGCCTGAGGACATATTGCTATGGTCATTAATTACTGTTTACATCTATAAATTATAATAAATGTACCAGCATTTGGGATTTATTCGTTTATTTAAAAAAAGGGAAGGGGGGCAGGTAATGACACAGGTGTATAAAATGATTTAAGGCACGGAGAAGGTGGATAGAAAATAATTTTTCTCCATCTCTCATAACACTAGAGCTTTGTACTAATCCAAAAAACTGAATTTTGGGAGATTTGGGACAGACAGGAATGCCATATATACATAGTTTCAGGGTTCTAGCCAATGCCAGCCTCAGCAGACCCATTGAAATTAATTGCTATTACTAATTTGGTTCTAGTCTGTGCAACACTTAAAAAAAATCTGAGAAATTAATTGAGCAGATTGGCTCTGAATGAGGTGCTAAGAGTTCGAGGCTGTGCCATTTCAGAATCCAACTGCAGGGGTTGTATTTACAATTATCCTCTCTGTGTATGCACATCATTAAATCAATAAACCAAAACCCCACCAAGAAGAAAACTGACAGAGCAAGGAAAGGGCTGGGATACAACCTGTTTCCCTGATGAGCTAATTATTTACTTGCAGGGAGTTATTAGTGGGTTGTGTTTCTTTAAAAAAAAATGGGGGAAGCATTCAAAAATGATACACACACATCAGGGATGGGGAACCTCAGGCCCAAGGGGAGAATGCAGTCCTCCAGGCATCTGCCTGGCCCTTGGGTCTCTCCCCAGGCCAGAGGCGGAGCTAGGGCTTTGGCCGCCCAGGCAGTCACTGAGTTTGCTGCTTCACTCGTTGTGCTGCTGAAAAAAACGTGCTGCCATCCCTACCCCGTAGCCACGCTAGTGCCCCAAGCCACAGTCCTGCTGTGCACCCTCCTTGAATGTTGTTGTCTGGCTGAAATGGGTCCTTGACCTCTGATAATGCTTGCCTGGGGGGAAGAAGAAGAAGAAAAAGAAGAAGAGTTTGGATTTGATATCCCGCTTTATCACTACCCGAAGGAGTCTTAAAGCTGCTAACATTCACCTTTCTCTTTCTCTCCCACAACAAACACTCTGTGAGGTGAGTGGGGCTGAGAGACTTTAGAGAAGTGTGACTAGCCCAAGGTGACCCAGCAGCTGTACGTGGAGGAGCGGGGAAGCGAACCCGGTTCACCAGATTACGAGTCCACCGCTCTAACCACTACACCACACTGGAAGCAGCAGCGAAGCTAGCTGATTGGGCGCCTGGGGCGGCACGCATGCCATGCACCCAGGGTTGGGGCCAGCAGGGGCAGGACCCTCCGTGGGGCCTCTGAGGAGTCTGCCTGCCTCCTCCCACTCTGCTGCCCTACAGCTGAAGAGGAGGCAGCAGGCAGACCGTTTGGGGCAGTGCGGAGCCTTCGGGCACCCAAGCCACCATGTCACTCCCAGGAGAGACGCATGGCTTGGGCGTGCTGCAGGCCCTGTGGTGAGAGCTGCCTGGCATTTTGTCACCCCCCTCAGTGGTGACACCCGGGGCAGACCACTCCCACTGCCCCCCTTCCTCCACCCCTGCCTGGGAGAAGCACAGAGAAGGGTGAGTGAATGCATGTAGAAACAAGTTGGAGTTCTTGTTATTAAATATACCGTATTTTTTGCCCTATAGGACGCACCTTTTTCCCCTCCAAAAATGAAGGGGAAATATGTGTGTGTCCTATGGGGCGAATACAGGCTTTCGCTGAAGCTTGGAGAGCGAGAGGGGTCAGTGCGCACCGACCCCTCTCGCTCTCCAGGCTTCAGGAAGCTATCAGCAAGCCTGAGGAGTCCACGGGAGTTCCCACAGGGATTGCGGATAGCAGCCTACCGCCTGGCGTGCGGGGCGCCCTGAAGCACAGCGCCCCGTGCGCCTGGCAGACATTGGCCAGCCCCACAAGCTCAGAGGACAGCGGGGAGGTGCAGCGCCGCCATCCCGCTGTTCCTCAACCTGGTTTGGAGGCTGGCGCTGGGGAGAAGCGCGCTTCTCTCCAGCGCCAGCCCCGCAAGCTCAGGGGACAGTGGGGAGGCGGAGCGCCGCCATACCCGACCTGGTTTGGTTTCCCCGACCTGGTTTTTGGGGGAAATAAAGGGGAATTTCCCCCCCTTTATTTTCCCCCCAAAAAACTAGGTGCGTCCTATGGGACGGAGCGTCCTATGGGACAAAAAAATACGGTACCAAGAAAAAAGCACACCAAGAACTCTGGCCAATATAAGTTTCAAAAGTGGGAGTGGTCCCTACTCCCAAATCGATAGTCTGTTGTAACAAAAACTAATCCATTCAAAAGTATGTATTCTTACAAGGATTACAAACTCAAATAGAGATTACAAACTCAAACAGAGATTACAAACTCAAACTCATAAGGATATGTGTAACACAATAATTCGTTACAGTATTAAAGATAAGAGTTTATGAGTAGAGATAAGTTCATGTTAGTCCATCGTCAGATTTGACGTGAAGATCTTAGTTTCAATCATTGAGCAGAAGTCAGTTATGGATCAGACACCAGGACAGGGCCCTGTTTTGATGTATTCACCTTCATCAGCTGGAAGTATCAAGCATTACATGAAAATACATTTAAATTCTAAATTATCATAAATTATAAAACAGTATTATGCAACTTTTGGTTCCTTACCTAATTTTTAATGGGTCGTGTAAGCTTGAAGAATTCGTATAAATATATCCTGTTATTTTCTACGTTTCTCATAGATAACGACTGGAAATAATTAATATTAATAATAATTACATGTGTTGAATCGAATTAAAATCTCTAAAGCAGCATATAATCATATGATTCCTCACCTAAGTGTGGGTAGATCAACGTGTATCTTGAGCTTTTCTGTGCGTTTTCAATTTGGAAGTAAGCCTATTACCTTTTACAGTGGTACCTCGGGTTACACATGCTTCAAGTTACATATGCTTCAGGTTACACATTCCGCTAACCCAGAAATAGTGCTTCAGGTTAAGAACTTTTGCTTCAGGATGAGAACAGAAATCGTGCTCCCGCGGCACGGCAGCAGCAGGAGGCCCCATAAGCTAAAGTGGTGCTTCAGGTTAAGAACAGTTTGAGGTTAAGAACAGACCTCCGGAATGAATTAAGCACTTAACCTGAGGTACCACTGTATATGCATTTAAAGGGGTAGATGAGATCCCCTAGGTCTTCTTAAAGGCATGGAGTTCTAAAGTTCAGAGGACAGCTGCAATTTAATTTGAAAGTCTTGAAGAAATGATGTGTAATCCTGATAGTTATTCAGACTCAGTTATTTTGCACCCAGCCCTGGCAAATGGCCCCTGGAAGATCGCCCAGAAGGGAATGTGGCCCTTGGGGTGACATCAATTTCCCCATCAAGTAGCCCAAAGTGGTACAGTCCCCTCTCTGGTCTCCCCTTTCCGTGGGCTGTGCAGAGCCTACCCAGAGAGGAAGACTGTTCCACTGTTGAACAGCTCTTACTGTAAGAAAGTTCTTCCTGATGTTTAGTCGGAATCTCCTTTCTTGTAACTTGAAGCCACTGGTTCGGGTCCTACCCTCAGGAGGAGAAAACAAGCTTGCTCCATCTTATATGTCACAGCCCTTGAGATATCTGAAGATGGCCATCGTATCTCAGTCTCCTCTTTTCCAGGCTAAACATACCCAGCTCCTTCAACCGTTCCTCATCTGGCTTGGTTTCCAGAGCCTTGATCAGAGAGGGGACCTGGTCTTCAAAGCCTACCCAGCGCTTTGAAAAGCGGAGACGGCTTGAAGAACTCGCTGCACGCTGCTGCTGCCGCCACGCAGGTTCCCTCCGGAGATTTTACGGCCCATATGTTTTTGATCACACATTCGAGATGTCCTGAAGGAGCCTGTGCAGATTCAGTTCTCTGAGCACAGATGGTAGGAAGTAAGAGTGGGACACGGGAGGGCGGCGGGGATGTGGGGGGAGAGTTTGCCGGGGAGGAGGGCAGGAGCCCCTGAACAGATTGTGACAAGGGAGCGCGCGACTCGCAACCAAAACTTTACCAGGGAGATGATGTTAATTAAGAAAATGTGAATGCATTCTAAATTTAACTTGGGCTGAGTGAAATGGGTACAGCCGCAATTCCGTTCATTAATGGAAGGATAGAAAAGTGTGCACACGCATGTATTCGCTTGCACTTACAAGAATAATAAAAATATAGTGGACGCTCGTGTTGCGAATGTGCAGGATGCACATTCGCAACCCGCAGCGTTCACAACCTGCAGTGGTGCGTCTGCGCAAGTGCGGTTTGTGATTCGGCACTCCTGCGCATGCGCAAAGCGTGATTTAGCGCTTCTGCACATGAGCGACCGCCGAAACCCAGAAGTAACTCGTTCTGGTACTTCCGGGTTTTGGTGGTCCATAACCCAAAAAAACACAACCTGAAGCATGTGTAACCAGAGGTATGACTGTAATAAATATGTTGTTGTTGTTGTTATATAATACAGTGTGGTCTAGTGGTTAGAGCATTGGACTGGGACCTAGAGACGAGGATCCAAATCCTCCTCTGCTCAGCAAGGAAGCTCAGTGGGCGTGACTTTGGGCCAGTCCAGTCCCTGCCTCTCAGCCTAACCTACCTCACAGAGTTGTGGTGGTGATTAAATGAAGGGGGAGAACCACCTTGGAAGAAAAAAACCCCGTGGGATATAAATGCAATAAATAAATAAATAGAAAAATAAATATTATTGTTATTATTTAGTCGCTGTACTCGTGGAAATGACTGAAAGCCACAGAGAAATGCTAAAACCAATTAGGATAAGCAAACAATAAAAAGCTTTAGAGGTCCTGTCCTACTAAAAAAGGCCACAAATACTTAAAAACCCTTAAAATGAAGGGCCAAAAACCTGGCTAAGAAGTATTTGGCTGGTGTCTAAAAATACATAAAGGTGATACCAGGTAAACATCCCTGGGGAATGTGTTCCACATACAGGGAGCCACCACTGAAAAAGCTCTGTTCTTGTATTGACACCCTCCAGAACTCCTTTTGATGCTGCAGATGCCAGACTACAGCTTCAATCATCCCTGATCATTGGCCCTGCTGGCTGGGGATGATGGGAGCTGGAGTCTAGCAACATGTAGAGGTTCACAGGTTTCCCACCCTCTCTTTATACCTCTGCAAGTGCAATTAATATGTGATCCCTGATTGGCTGGGGCCTGATTTGTCTGGGATAATAACATATGGATAATAATAATAATAATTTATTATTTATACACCGCCCATCTGGCTGGGTTTCCCCAGCCATTCTGGGCAGCTCCCAACAGAATATTAAAAACACAATAAAACTTCAAACATTAAAACCTTCCATATACAGGGCTTCAGATGTCTTCTAAAAGCTGTATAGTTATTTATCTCCTTGACATCTGATGGGAGGGTATTTCACAGGGCGGGTGCCACTACCGAGAAGGCCTGGTTCCCTGCAACCTCACTTCTCGCAGTGAGGGAACCAGCAGAAGGCCCCCACAGCTGGACCTCAGTGTCTGGGCTGAATGATGAGGGTGGAGGCACTCCTTCAGGTATACTGGGCCAAGGCCGTTTAGGGTTTTAAAGCTCAGCACCAACACTTTGAATTGTTCTCGGAAACGTACTGGGAGCCAGTGTAGGTCTTTCAGGACCGGTGTTATATTGTCTTGTTGGAGGACGACAGATTTTACCCATCCATTCTATACCCCAATGGGGCCTCCACTAGAGGAAAGCAGGAAAGGGATCTTGAGGTCATGGGGCTTACTCAAGAGTGCAACTACAGCGAGCAGATTCCACACCAGGAACTGTAAAGAAAGAAACAGAAAAGCAGACACTCTATTCTGCCTTGGTGAGACCACACCTGGAACACTGTGTCCAGTTCTGGGCACCACAATTTAAGAAGGATTTTGACAAGCTGGAAGGTGTGCAGAGGAGGGCAACCAAGATGATCAAGGCTCTGGAAACCAAGCCAGATGAGGAACGGTTGAAGGAGCTGGGTATGTTTAGCCTGGAAAAGAGGAGACTGAGATACGATGGCCATCTTCAGATATCTCAAGGGCTGTGACATATAAGATGGAGCAAGCTTGTTTTCTCCTCCTGAGGGTAGGACCCGAACCAGTGGCTTCAAGTTACAAGAAAGGAGATTCCGACTAAACATCAGGAAGAACTTTCTTACAGTAAGAGCTGTTCAACAGTGGAACAGTCTTCCTCAGAAGGTGGTGGACTATCCCTCACTAGAGGTTTTTAAGGTTGGATGGTCAGCTGTCATGGATGCTTCAGTCCAGATGGTTGGACTAGATGACCATTTGGGGAGGGGGTCCATTCCAACTCTACAGTTCTACAGTGGCGTAGCGTGGGGGGTGCAGGGGGGGCCGGCCGCACCTGGCGCAACATCTGGGGGTTAGGGTTAGGGGGCGCAAATCCATGGGTTAGGGGGCGCAAATTACTTGCCTTGCCCCGGGTGCTGACAACCCATGCTACGCCACTGCAGTTCTAAGATTCTATATCTGTGGTCTGGCTCCATTTGGCATACAGTTCAGTCCCAGTGACCACATTTTGACAAAAGAAGATTGTGGAGCTGGGAAAGTTGCTGAAAAGAAAGAATAGTGGGATTTGTTGTGACAAGATGTGGCAATAGCCATTGGCTTAAGTAAAGGTAAAGGGACCCCTGACCATTAGGTCCAGTCGTGACCGACTCTGGGGTTGCGGCACCCATCTCGCTTTCCTGGCCGAGGGAGCCGGCGTACAGCTTCCGGACCATGTGGCCAGCATGACTAAGCTGCTTCTGGCGAACCAGAGCAGTGCACGGAAACACCGTTTACCTTCCCACCGCAGTGGTACCTATTTATCTACTTGCACTTTGACGTGCTTTCGAACTGCTAGGTGGGCAATTGGCTTAGATTGTTATTAAAAGCGGGATCGGGCATGACAGGAAAAAGGAACTCCCATGGTCAGAGGCAGCTACCCATAAATAACAGGTGCTGGGTAGACAAAGGAGGACGCTGCTTCTTTATGCCTTGCTTGTGAGCATCACAGAGTGCTATCTGGTGGCTGGATACATCAATCTCATCCCTATGCATTCCCCTTCCTTCCTTGCTTTCCTCTTCCCTCCGCATCCCTTCTTCCTCTTGTATCATCAGAAAACAAAAGGAGACTGCTGGATCAGGCCAAACACACAAATAGTCCAGCATGGTGTTCTCACACTGGCCAATGTAATTGTGTCTTCTTAGGATGGAAGCCTTTCGGCAAGCTTTCAACCTTTTATCTTAGGGGAAGAAATGGAGGCGGTGAGAGATTTTACTTTCTGGGGCTCCATGATCACTGCAGATGGTGACAGCAGTCACGAAATTAAAAGACTCCTTCTTCTTGGGAGAAAAGCAATGACAAACCTAGACAGCATCTTAAAAAGCAGAGACATCACCTTGCCGACAAAGGTCCATACAGTTAAAGCTATGGTTTTCCCAGTAGTGATGTATGGAAGTGAGAGCTGGACCATAAAGAAGGCTGGTGGCCGAAGAATGGATGCTTTTGAATTATGGTGCTGGAGGAGACTCTTGAGAGTCCCATGGACTACAAGAAGTTCAAACTTCTCCATTCTGAAGGAAATCAGCCCTGAGTGCTCACTGGAAGGACAGATCCTGAAGCTGAGGCTCCAATACTTTGGCCACCTCATGAGAAGAGAAGACTCCCTGGAAAAGACCCTGATGTTGGGAAAGATGGAGGACACAAGGAGAAGGGGACGGCAGAGGGCGAGATGGTTGGACAGTGTTCTCGAAGCTACCAGCATGAGTTTGACTAAACTGCGGGAGGCAGTGGGAGACAGGAGTGCCTGGCGTGCTCTGGTCCAGGGGGTCACGAAGAGTCGGACTAAACAACAACAGCAGCATCTTGAAAACTTATCTTAAAAAACAAAACCAGTTTTATTTGAATCATCCAACAAAAAGGATCATACAGATTTTTTAAAAAGACCACACTGGCAAAAAATAAAATAAAAATAGGAGAAGCCACAAACTCTTCAACTGCCACATACAGTTTGTTAACTGCTAATAATTGTTTCGACAAAAGAGGGGCGGGGTGAATGGAACTTCCTCGCGCGCATGCGTCCTTAAGAGGACTTCTTACCGAATGTACAGCGGGAACTCCGCCCCTTTGGAACAGCTGCGAGGAAGCAAGGAAAAAAGAGAGAGTGAAATGGATACATTTCCCGCCAATCAGCGCTCAGAGCCCTGAGCGCAGCCACCGTGGCAGCCAATGGGAGGCTGAGGATTGCGGCGCTGGAGGCTTTGAGGACGTGGCTTGGACTTGCGTCTCCCTCCCCCTTCCTTTTGATCCGTCTTCAAGTCTCCCTCCCCCTCCCCCCCCCCACTTTGATTTCAAGTTCATCACACTTTCAGAAGAGGGGGCCCCGTTTTGCAAACTATCGCGGGGAGCCATGGCTTATCCCCCTGGCTACGGGGGGCCAGGTAAGACCTTGAGGGGGACTAGGAGGGGGGAACGGAAGGGGGGTAACAGGCCCCGGACGTGGCTTCAATGTTGGGGTGCCGATTCCCTCCCCCGCGCAGTTGTATCCAGACAGTATGGAAGAGGGGTCTGATGGGGGTGGCGCTTGCCTCGGGATCAGGGCCTTAGCACCAAAAGACCTTTCTCTCTCCCCGCCCCCGATAATCTGTTGCTTCCCAAGGGGAGCTAAATGGAAGGGGCCTGAACTCGGCCGCAGAGCACGTGCTTTTTTGGCTCTTGGACCGTCCTGGGTTCAGTTCCAAAGAGACTTGTAATCATAATTAAAGCGTCCTCTTTGCTACGTGTTCTGCCCTCGTGGATAACAGAGAGAGAGAAAGAGAGACTTAGCCTCTTTCACAAATCCTTTGTAAAAGTAAATAAATGTTGTTGCCTTCGTTTTCTTTCTGGTGTGTTTTTAAATTATTATTACTAGTCCTGGGTTGTATCCCAACTCAGTTCCACTTGGGATTTAACTGCTGAAATTAATGGACCTAAGTTAGTCATGCTTTTTAATTTAAGTGGGTCTATTCCGAACTAGCATTGGATACAGTTTGTTGTTATTGCTGTGTGACGTGTTGTAAATGTTGTGGGTGGGTGGGTGTTTTCCCTTTTCTGTTTTTAATGGATTTTCATTATATATTTACCCCTTTTGGAATTGGAAAGGCAGGACACAAATCTCCTTTCCAAAATAAAATCTAGTTTGTTTATTCCAATACATGAATAAATGGTTTGTAGCAGTGGGCTTTAAGGGGTAGTAGGCCATAGTTTAGTAAAAATGATGAGGATTCTTGTGGAGCTTCTCAATGAGAATTTGGGAGCCTGTGTGGCTCTCTAGCCGCTGCTGAACTACAACTCCCATCATCCCTTGCCATCGGTCACGTTGGCTGGGGTTGATGGGAGTTGAAGTCTAACTACAACTGCGCAGCTCTGTCATACCAAAGCATTGCCAGCTTTACTCTCTCCTCCCCCCACCCCCGGTCTCATATTGTAGAGTTGGAAGGGACCTCAAGGGTCATCTAGTCCAACCCCCCCCCGCAATGCAGGAATATTTTGACCAATGTGGGGCCCGAACCCACAACCCTGCGATTAACAGTCTCATGCTCTACCGACCGAGCTATCCCTGTCTCCTCTGCCTTAGGTAAACCTCATCCGCCAAGTCACCTTTCTCTCAAGATTTCTACCCTTCAGATGCACAAATGCTCAGTCTTCTGTCTCTCACCTCCCACTTGGTTCTCTGCAAGCAGAGGCTTGGAAGAGACTCTGCCACGCTTAGCAAGAAACCCACGTTGCTTCTTTCCTTCCCTACTCTCCACCTTTGGGCTCAGAAGCAGCGTTTCCTCCTGCTGGAGGCCTTCGCAGGAGCATAAACATTCTCGCTGGCCTTGCCTCTCTTGGCGACTGTTTTGTCGTGGCCCCAAAACTCTCTCGTTGGGCAGGGGCAAAGTAGCTAGGCCTCGTATCTAATCGGCAGCCACCTTATTGCAGGGGGATAGTAGTTTCCTTCCTGAAGGCGCTTAGTCCTCCTGAGATTCTTATCTACCATTGTGAAACAGAGCTGAGTGTCCCGTAAGGAAATAAACCATATATTGGCCTTTATAATAATTGTGCTCAGATAAGATCCTTGGGTGAGGGACACGGGTGGCGCTGTGGTCTAAACCATAGAGCCTTGGGCTTGCCGATCAGAAGGTCAGCGGTTCAAATCCCTGTGATGGGGTGAGCTTCCGTTGCTCGGTCCCTGCTCCTGCCAACCTAGCAGTTCGAAAGCATGTCAAAGTGCAAGTAGATAAATAGGTACCACTCCAGCGGGAAGGTAAACAGCGTTTCTGTGCGCCGCTCTGGTTCACCAGAAGCGGTTTAGTCATGCTGGCCACATGACCCAGAAGCTGTCTGCGGACAAATGCCGGCTCCCTCAGCCTATAGAGCGAGATGAGCGCCGCAACCCCAGAGTAGTCCGCGACTGGACGTAAGGGTCAGGGGTTCCTTTACCTAAGATCCTTGGGACGTTATGTAACCCATGGTAGGTGTTTGTTCTTCCAAGCTCTTTTAAGGGTGTTTCTGACCATCTGATATGCCTTCTTTTCTTAAAAAAAATTGTCTCTCCTCCCTACTAAAACCCCGTCTCTTGTAGGTTCTAAACACAGGACAAGGATCCCTCCTGTACCGCAGAACGCAGATGCCCCCCAGCTCTTTGACGACACCAGTGCAGCCTACGGCCCCCAGCAGCCGGGTTACCCGGCCCCAGGCATCGACATGGGTTTCAACCAGATCTTTGCCGACCCCGTGGCCAACGTAGCGATGGCCTACGGCACTACCATCGCATCTCAGGGAAAGGACATCGTGCACAAGGAGGTAGGAGGCGGCATTCATCCTATGGACTAGGCTTGTACGTTCAAAACGCTCTCATACCTCTTCCTAAACAGTTGTGGCTTCCCCCAAAGGACTCTGGGGACTGTAGTTTAAGTGTGCCGTGAGTTGGTAGCTCCCAGAGTGGTTTAGCAAGCAGTCTCTGTTCCCAGGGAAATCTGGGAATTGCAGCTCTGGGAGGAGGCTAGGGGTCTCCGAACGATGTCAAACTACAGTTCCCAGGTCGTCTGGGGGAAGCCTGTATAAAGTGGTACAATGCTGGTTTTAATGTAGGGTGCACGTGGGGCCCTAAAATCATTGTATCATAAGCTCCCATGGCTGCATATTTCCTTCCGTACCCCCAAAGATTCCTGGGAACTGTAGTTCACCCCTCGCAGAGCTGCAATTCCAAGCACCATTAGCAAATAATGGTGGAAGGGGGAAGCCGTGACTGGATAAAGTACTTTAAATGCATTATGCAGGTGGGGCCGAGCTTAGGGTTGGTTCATTCTCCCCTTCTGGATTTTGTGTGCTTCCCGTGCTCTTAAGTAGCTACAGGTTTTGCCCCCCCTTCATGTTTTGGGACCCCCTCTCTAATATAAAACACTCCTTTTTTTGCCAGCCTGCTACAAAACTGGTGGAAGGGAGGGATAGGGGAAGAGATATCATTATACTTGTCCACACAAAGTCTGCAATGTGTTCATAAGTTGTGATGTCGTATCTTCCGTCCATTGACTGAAACGGGCCATAGATTTATATTCCCAGTGCATCAATATCAGTCTTTTGGGTGTAGTAAGGGCACAGAGAATCCATTTATCCTGTCCAGTTGTCAGATTCCTTACAGAATGGTAGAACTGTAGAGAAAGAAGGGACCACATCTAGTCTAACCCTCTGTAATACAGGAATGTTTTGTCCAACGTGGGGCTCGAACTCATGATCTTGAGGTTAAGAATCTCACACTCTTATTGGCTGAGCTATCTCCCAGGTATAGTAGGTGTGTATCTCAGAAGAATACTTTCCTCTGAGCTGGATAATTTTTCATTATGTTTGCTAACTGGGAAAGGTTGTGGACCACCGGTATGAAATTCACGGCATGTAATGCCTTGAGAGAGAATATTATGAAAATGATCTATAGGTGGTACATGACCCCAGTCAAGCTTGCTAAAATTTACCACTTACCAGATAATAAATGTTGGAAATGTAAAGAAAATGAAGGCACTTTTTTTCACCTCTGGTGGACCTGCCCAAGGATCAAGGTCTTCTGGGAAATGATATATAATGAAATGAAAAAAGTATTTAAATATACTTTCCTGAAAAAACCAGAGGCCTTTCTCCTAGGTATGGTAAGCCATGTGGTGTTAAAGAAAGATAGAACTTTTTTCATGTATGCTACAACTGCAGCAAGGATACTCATCGCAAAGTATTGGAAGACACAAGATCTACCCACTCTGGAAGAATGGCAGATGAAGATGATAGACTACATGGGACTGGCGGAGATGACTGGCAGAATCCGAGACCAGGATAGAGAGACTGTGGAAGAAGATTGGAAGAAGTTTAAAGACTATCTTAATAAATATTATAAAATTAATGAAGGCTAAAAAGATATGGGTTTAAAAATTAGTGGTTTGCAGGGGTACTGACTAAGGAAAAAGAATAGAATAAATTAAAAAAATATGGAAATAGGGGAATGGATTTGCTGATAAGATAAATGAGATCAGAATACAGAAGGGGGAGGTGTGAGGAGGTCGGTGAAATTAGGTTTAGAAAATAAGGTTTGAAAGTATACTTGTTTTTGTTTTTGTTTGTTTGTTTGTTGGTATGTTTGTATTGTTGCTTGTATTTGTGTTTATATGTGTTTATTGGAAACTTAATAAATATCATTTAAAAAAAAATCATTCTTGAATTTTGCTTCCATCAGATCCATCGGTTTATGTCCATGAACAAGCTGAAATACTTCTTTGCAGTGGACACCACTTACGTGATGAAGAAACTCGCCCTGTTGGTGTTTCCTTATGTACACCAGGTACAGATAAGGAGGTGGCACTTTGCCCGCTGTTTCGGTTTGGGGGTCTTGGTTTTATTTATTTACAGCTTTTACATCCCGCCCTTCAGCTGGAAAAGGCCCTTCATAGTGGTGTACAGTTCTGAGATGGTCCCTCCCTGCCCTCAGGCTAAGCATCTTAAAAAGATATGTCACGTGAGAAAAAAGGAGGGAGGAGGGAGGAGGAAAATAGCAAGCTCAAGCACAGGTTTCCAAAGTTACAGTTCTTAGTGTTACAGTCTGAGTCAGTGGCGGTTCTGGCACTCTTGCCCTTGATAAAGAGCAGTGCCGCTCCCATGGATGAGATCCTGGAGCAGAGCAGGTGACAGACATCTAGTTCAGGAGGACAGGACAGTTTCTACCACATAGTTCTTTCCTCAGCCTGCTAACCTGGCAGCAGTTAGGATAATCACAGGAAGGAACTTAAAGGGTCATTATAGCAACTTAGAGACTACACTGCTGGATTCCATTCTCTGCTATTGGTGGGTGGGGGAAAGAATCTGGGTGTGTTCAAAAAAGAGAAGACATGTACCCACAGTATTTCCAGGCACATACAGAGTGCCTTTCCCATGCCATTACACTGGGCCTCAGCAAGGGTGGTGGTTTGGGATAATAATAATAATTATTATTATTATTATTACTCATACTTTGCCCATCTGACTAGGTTGCCCAGCCACTCTAGGTGGCTTCCAACAGATTAAAAACACAGCAAAACATCAAACATTAGAAACTTCCCAAAACAGAGCTGCCTTCAGGCATCTTCTAAAAGTCAGATAGTTGTTTATTTCCTTGACATCTGATGGGAGGGCGTTCCACAGGTCGGGTGCCACTACTGAGAAGGCCCTCTGCCTGGTTCCCTGTAGCTTCACTTCTCGCAATGAGGGAATCTCCAGAAGGCCCTCGGAGCTGGACTTCAGTGTCCAGGCTGAACGATGGGGGTGGAGATGCTCTTTCAGGTATACAGAGCCGAGGTGAAGTTTTACAAAATTATGCATGGTACAGAAGAAGTAGATAGAGGAGTATTTTTCCTCCCTCTTTCATAATAACTGGAAATGGGGGTCATCCAATGAAGCGAAGTGGGGGTAGATTCAGGACAGATGAGAGGGAGGGCTTCTTCACACGGCGTATGTAGTTAACTATAAGGCAGGTTCCTATGTTTCTAGTTATGTCAGCCATTTATTTCAGAACCATGAGGACTGGCATCTTAGAAGGCAGCTTCTTATGCTCCTACATTTTGTTTGAAAGGGACAGCTTGGGTGCAGGATACCTTAAGGATCACTTGAGAGGCCTTGTATCCCAGCTCAATCTCTTGAGATCATTCGGAGGAGAGCTGCTTGCTATTCCCCTGTGTAACAGAGGCTTCAATTCGAAGTTGGGCATTTGGTTGTCAAACACGCTTCAGTCAGAGATGCGGTAGGCACCCTCGCTATTGACTTTCATGAGTCTCATGAAGACTTTTTAATGCTGTCAGGCCTGGGCAGATGTTTCAAGTTTAATTTGCCCGTCACCTCAATGCTTATGTGTATTTTTTTAAACAAAATTTGTGGTGCTTTATGTTTTAACAGGGACGTGGGTGGCACTGTGGGTTAAACCACAGAGCCTAGGACTTGCTGATCAGAAGGTTGGCAGTTCGAATCCCTGCGATGGGGTGAGCTCCTGTTGCTCGGTCCCTGCTCCTGCCAACCTAGCAGTTTGAAAGCACGTCAAAGTGCAAGTAGATAAATAGGTACCGCTCCGGCAGGAAGGTAAATGGCATTTCCGTGCGCTGCTCTGGTTCGCCAGAAGCGGCTTAGTCATGCTGGCCACGTGACCCAGAAGCTGTACGCCGGCTCCCTCGGCCAATAAAGCAAGATGAGCGCCACAACCCCAGAGTCAGTCACGACTAGACTTAATGGTCAGGGGTCCCTTTACCTTTACCTATGTTTTAACAGTGAACATTGCTCAAATATTCTACGATACACCTGTACAGAAAAATAAAAATAAAATATCCAAGCTTTGCCCACCTCAGCTTCAGTGCCATTTGAGAACAAACGTGAACCCCCCCTTTTTAAAAAAACTATTTTGAAACTGGTCTTGGGCAGCCTGCCCTCACCTGTGCCTGTTTTCTTTCCTCTACAGAACTGGGAAGTCCGCTACCACAGAGATGTCCCCCTCACGCCGCGGCAGGACGTCAACGCTCCAGACCTCTACATTCCTAGTGAGTGGAGGCTCTCTCTTGAACATAGGAGGGTTTTTTTTACTTATTCCTTATTTTACTGTTAGTAACAACCCAAAAGTACAGTAGCACAGTGTTTCATCGTACCATATTCAAAGCAAACAAGCAATCAGTAACAAGAGAAAGAAATGGTGGCACACCAGTATAAATCAGGCCATCCTTATTTCCTGAGCTGGCATGGAGGGTGAATGTTTAGCACTGGAGTACGAAGCACAGGAAATAAAATATCATCCAATGACAAGAAAGCCTTCTGGATCCTCCGCCAGCTTTCTGTACCCCCAGAAACACAGTTAATTTTTTCTGCAGTAGCCAAGGTCCACAATTTATTTATTTTTACCACAAATGCGTATTTCCCCCCAAGGTTTTCCATTACTGGGCTGCTGAAATCCTAGCTAACATCCATGCCAAAATTTATTTAGAGTGGCAAAGTTTTATGTTGCCTGTCCACATATAGTGGTACTTCAGGTTACAGACGCTTCAGGTTACAGAAGCTTTAGGTTACAGACTCTGCTAACCCAGAAATAGTACCTTGGGTTAAGAACTTTGCTTCAGGATGAGAACAGAAATCGCGCGGCGGCAGCGGGAGGCCCCATTAACTAAAGTTGTACCTCAGGTTAAGAACGGTTTCAGGTTAAGAATGGACCTCCAGAACGAATTAAGTTCTTAACCTGAGGTACCACTGTATTGATAGTTTTTGGGAAAACTGAACAGGTGATTCATAGCAGCATTTCTTGATGTTCACCTCCGCCCTGGCCTAATACCCTGGGTTTGTTAGTTTTAAAAAGCACTTTCTAAAGCAGAGGTGGGGGTGGTTTTCAGACTGAGGGCCACATTTCTGTGTGCGCAGCCTCCTGGGGGCCACATTCAATTTGTGGGCAGGGCCAGAGGAATAAGTTTATTAGGGTGCTGAGAGTTGTTAGGAGACGTCTCTATTCCTCTCACGGAGCTACAGTTCCCAGAGTAGCTTAACAACCAATCCCTTTTCACAGGGAGCGCTGGATATTGCCGCTCTGTGAGGGGAATTGGGGGCGGTGTCTTCTAAGAACTCTCAATACCCTTTACAAACTAGGTTTTCCAGGATTTTCTGGGGGACTCGATCACTGTTTAAAGGGCTGTGGTCCTGCTTTAAATGTGCAGCGCAGATGGGACCAAGTTTCCAAAGCAACAGAGTTAAAGAAATTGTTGGCCTTGCTTCAAATTTTTTGTCTATCTCTTAGAGCTGGGATGAGGAGCCTGTGTCTCTGCGGGTGTCGTTGGACTCCAGCCCCCATCACCCCAAACCTTTCGTCACCTGGGCTGATGAAAATTACAGGCTCCCCGTTCTTGTTTTAGAGTTAGGCTAGACAGGAGAGCTAATTATAGTAGAAGCTAACTCTCTACCCTTTCTGTTAAGTTGTGGGTGAACATATCATATGACACAGTGATTCTTCAAACAGCTCTTGTTTATTCACAGGCCAGGACAGAACTGAACTGAAGGGTTCAGTCAGCCTGCTTATATAGAGCTCCAGTACAACGTTACTTTAACAACTTTCTAAAACTATCCAATCACTGAACGTCACTTTCGATCCCTTATTTGCATAACTATCTACAGTATCCCCCTGCTGGCCCAGGGTGAGAACTTCAGTACATAACACATTCCATCCCCGCCACCCCGGAAAACTGCAGTTTGTTCCATCAAAGTGGCTAGTTCTCATGAGTGTGATTCTTATTCTTCCCCTCTCTCCAGGTATGGCTTTCATTACCTATATCTTACTTGCTGGGATGGCACTTGGTTTACAGAAAAGGTAAGGAACGAGGTTTCCTCCCCTCCCACACCTGGAGGTCACAGATTCCTTATTCCTGCTTCATTTCATAAATTGCCCTCTGTAGTAATGGTACTAAATAATCATAGAGTTGGGAGGGACTAGATGGCCCTTCCAACTCTATGATTACAAGTAGGCAGAGATGCTCTTGTAAAACTCGACTTCCTTCCTCCTTTTTCTGTGGTTCCTTAAATTTATTTTTATCATTTCCTGCATATTACAAATTAACTTATTCTTTTCATCATCTACTTTAATTATATACTCTTATGAAACTGCATGTTATTGCAATAATCCTGCCAATGTCCTCATCTGTTTACAATTTGTTTTTTATTTTATTTTAACATTCAATAAAGCATTTCCATGCTTTTATAAAAAGTTTGTTATCTTGATTTCTTATTTTTCTGGTAAGTTTCACCGTTTCTGCATAGTCCATAAGTTTTTGTATCCATTCTTCTTTCGTTGGGACTTCTTTCCATTTTTGGGCAAATAACATTCTTGCCACTGAATAAATTTCTATACTATTTAGGTAGTTCTACCCCTATAATTCCCAGAAGAAAAGCTTCTTTTTTGTGTGTGTGTTTTACAAATGTTATTTTAAACATATTTTTCAGTTCATCATATATTATTTCCCAGTAAGCTTTAACCTTGCCACAAGACCACCACATATGATAAAAAGTACCTTCTTTCTCTTTGCATTTCCAACACTTCCATTTAATTTATACATTTTTGCCAGTTTACTCGGTGTTAGATACCATCGATATAACATTTCCGTATAGTTTTCTCTTAAGCCGTAGCATGCTGTGAATTTTATATCTGTATTCCACAATCCTTCCTACGCTTCCATATCTATATTATAACCGATATCTATTGCCCAATGTATAATTGAGGATTTTACTTGCTCGTCCTTTGTTTGACAATCCAATAATATCTTAGACATTTTAGACAGCACATTAACATTGCATTCCAACAGCCAGACTCTTCTTACATATTTATGTTCCTTCCTGACGTTCATTCCCTTTTGCTCTTTCCGCCTTGTTCCTTCCTAGGTTTTCACCAGAGGTCCTGGGCATGTGTGCCAGCACGGCGTTCGTGTGGGTCGTGATTGAGGTTCTTGCCCTTTTGCTGGGCCTGTACCTTGTGACGGTCCAGAGCGACCTCGGCACCTTTGACCTGCTTGCTTATTGCGGCTACAAATACGTTGGGTAAGTAGGCCTCTCCCTTCTGCCTTGTGGCCAGTACACTGTTGGCTTAGCACACTGGAAAGAAACCAGAAGCCCTCTGAATATTGAATGGACTCCAGCTCCTATCAGTCCAAGCCAGCAAGGCCAGTGGTTAGGAATGACGGCAGCTGGGGTCCAGCAACATCAGGAGGGCCACATCTCTGGCCTAGTGGTCCTTGGGACCATAGGAGGCTGTGTTTACATGAGGTCAGACTTCTTGTCACATGTTCATCCAACTTGGCTCTTCCACTTGGGGTCTTGAGTGGTGTTTAAACTGACTCTTGTATTTTCTCCGTTGCGGCTTTATTGTGGCTCAGGACCACAATACCTCAAGGCTTGCCTCTCCTCACATGAACTGAATCAGACCCTGCAATCACTCTCTGAGGCTCTTCTCTGTGTGCCCCTCTCTGGGATGTCCAGAGGGTGGCAACATAGGGACGGGCCTTCTCAGGGGTGGCTCCCTGCTTGTGGAATGTTCTCCCCAGCGAAGCTCACCTGGCACCCTCTTTATCTAGTTATAGGCACCAGGCAATAACTTTAATTTAGTGTGACCTTTTGGCCCTTAATTAGAGTACCTGCGGCCTCTTTTAGCGGAACTGGATCTATAAGACCTATCTTTTGTGTGTGTGTAGTTGTGTTTTGAAGTGTTGTGTTTGCTGTAATTGTTTATAGTATTTACCTTGTGTTTGTAAGTTGCTTTGGGTCACTTTTGTGAGGAATATACAGAGTATTATCATCATCATCATCTACCACCAGCACAACTCCCTTTTTGTAATGACTTCACCACACACCTCCATGCAGTGTTGTGATGTGAGATGCAGCCCTCTGAATGTTATTGGACTCCAGTTCCCATCAGCCTCAGCCAGCAGTGATCAGGGATGATGGGAATTGTAGTCCAGCAACACCTGGAGCACCATCCCCAGTCCCCATCCATTCTAGGTCCTGCCACTCTCCAAAAATTCTCTATATTGTGCCTCTGGGCATTTGCCAAATACAGCCACCACCTAATGTCCCATCCATGTTCAGATGGGAAGCAAAGACTTCTGATTCAGAAGGTGAATGTACAGGCAGTCTTTTAAAAACACACGTGCACAGACATATTTATTTGGTTAAATTGGAAATTGTGATATACATTTAAATTTTATAACCGAAAAGATTGTTCTGGGGAAATTTGCCAACACAGTAAGTTAGCACCGATTTTTTAATGCAAATATGTGATTGATATTTGCAGTATCTATCCAGAGGGTCTGTATAATTAATCTAGAGTTGCCACATTTCAAAAAGTGAAAATTAGGACACAAAAGTTGTTGAGCTCAAAAAAAAAAAAACCACCCTGAAGTTTTTGAGCTGTTTTTAAGGAAATTCGTCAAAATCTAGACTTCGGACATAGGTTTCCATACATCTGGATTTTCCTGGACATTTAAGCGAATTCTGCCCGGACACTGTTTCTGACTGCTGACGTTTGGCAACCCTAAATTATGCATACACATAAATGTCACATATAGGGAAACAGTTCTGCAGTTACCTTGTTTAAAAACTACCATCATCTGCTTTTACTAATAAACAGAATTTTTGCCTCCCATAATGCTTCCCGTATTACTCCCCCAAAATTTTAAGTTGAACTTGTATGATTCCAGCGCCGAATATATTTATGCCAACAATTTTAAGAATCTCCCCCCTGCCTCGCCCTCATGATTACATTGTTTCCCCAAAGTTTCTTTTTAATATGCTATGCGTAGGCACCTTTGTGTCCCGGCACCTCGTAAGCTTTTGAAAATTTCTATAAAGCTTTCAGTGCTGAGAACTGACATGCGTCTTGCCTGACTAAAAGGGGGTGATTGGCAGAGATCTTAACAACAGCTGTGAATCTCAGAATGCTGGGTCTGGATGACAGCCTTGACAGGAGGGGATTTAACAGCCATGATCACACTTGCCATTTCCTCCTCCTCCTCCTCCAGGATGATCCTAGCTGTGGTGGGCGGCCTCGCGTTTGGCAGCAATGGCTATTATATCGCCTTGGCTTGGGCTTCCTGCGCTCTTATGTATTTCATGGTGAGTACTGGGATCTGGGCCCTGGCACTCCCAGGGTGCCGTGGGGCAGGAAGTCTCGTCAGCAGGCCTTTCCCGGGGATATACAGAGTTCCTGGTAGATCAGACCAAAGGGAATGAGGAGCCTGCGAGCTTCTGCATGCTGCTAGACGACAACACTTACATTTAAAACATTTATGGCACCACTTAATAATAATAATAATAATAATTTATTATTTGTACCCCGCCCATCTGGCTGGGTTTCCCCAGCCACTCTGGACAGCTCCCAACAAAGATTAAAAATACATTAGAATGTCACACATTAAAAACTTCCCTGAACAGGTCTGCCTTCAGATGTCTTCTAAATGTTAGGTAGTTGTTTACTTCTTTGACATCTGGTGGGAGGGTGTTCCACAGGGTGGGCGCCACTACCGAGAAGGCTCTCTGCCTGGTTCCCTGTAACTTCTTGCAATGAGGAAACCACCAGAAGGCCCTCAGCGCTGGGCCTCAGCGTCTGGGCAGAACGATGAGGGTGGAGACGCTCCTTTAGGTATACTGGATTGAGGCTGTTTAGGGCTTTAAAGGTCAACACCAACACTTTGAAATGTGCTCGGAAATGTACTGGGAGCCAATGCAGGTCTTTCAAGACCAGTGTTATGTGGTCTCGGCGAGTCTAGCTGCCGCATTCTGGATTAGTTGTAGTTTCTGGGTCACCTTCAAATGTAGCCCAACGTAGAGCGCATTGCAGTAGTCCAAGCGGGAGATAACTTTAAACCGTCATGGCTTCCTGCAAAGCATTCTGGGAGCCAGGGCTGTCTTAAGCATATGTGGCGCCGGGGTGCAAAGATCTGCCTGGCGCCCCCGCCCGGTTGTCCAGTCCCAGGCGTGCAGGAGGGTGGAGCCAGCCGGCCGCCTCGTTGTCTCGCTGGCTCAGTCGCCCCCGAACTTGCGGCGCAGAGCTGCTCGCAGCATAAGAGCCTGCTGTGGCTCTCCAACTGACGGGTGGGCTCTTCCCCAGACTCAACTCTCGGGTCCCAGACTCTCGGCCTGGCATCCCTGAAAGCTCAGCGCCCAGGTACCCTGCACCCCTATCACCTGTGGTTTAGACGGCCCTGCTGGGAGCTGCAGTTTGTGTAAGGGAGCAGAGAGTTATCAGGCAGCACTCCCCCCACCCCCGATCTTACAGTTATCACACAGAGTGTTCCCTGGGAACTCTGGGAATTGCAGCTCTGAATGGAAAAGGGGGGTCTCTCTGCAGAATTAGATAAGATGACAGGAAGGATTTGAAACCTGCAGGACCAGAGATTCTCAGAGGACTGGAATAAATATGTGAACTATTTGAAAAGCAATTGTAAACAACAGATTATGCTATTAGGAATACAAGACGTTTTGTACGGAGGAATATATGAAATACTGCAAGGAAGATTATGAAGAGAGTTATTAGTTAATAAAATTAAAAGTAATAGTGAAATTAAGAAATGTAAATTAAGTGGAAAAGATTGGAAAATTTTCAGATGTGATTGACGGAAGTCAAAAAATTGTATAATATATGAAATTGTGTTAAATGATTGCTGACAAAATGTTAAAAAAATTATATTTATATATATATATATATATATATATATATATATATATATATATATACATACACACCCCCCCCGTATTTTTCGCTCTATAGGATGCACTTTTCCCCCCTCCAAAAATTAAGGGGAAATGTGTGTGCGTCCTATAGAGCAAATGCAGGCTGCTCCGCTAAGCCCAAAGGCAGAACAGGGAGACGGAGCACTGCGGAGCGCTCCGTCTTGTTCTTCTAGCTTGGGGATGGCTGTGCGCAAAGCCTCTGCAGGGCAGCGGGGTGCTGCGCTCCAAAGGCTTCAGGGATCTTTGAGGCTGATGGTGGGGGAGAGCAGCACTTCTCTCCACCACCAGCCCCACAAGCTCGGGTGAATGCACCTTGAATGCACCTTGTTTTAGAGGGGGAGAACAAGAAAAAAAAAAATTCCCCCCTGTTCTCCCCCTCCTATGGTCCGGTACGTCCTACGGTCCGCTGCGTCCTATAGAGCGAAAAATACGGTGTGTGTGTGTGTGTATGGCAAAGAGGGTCTCATAACACCCCTCAGCGCCTTTAGCAAACTGCAGTTTCCAAGGTTCTCTGGGGAAAGCCGTGAGGGTTTAAAGTGGTATAACAGGGCTTTAAATGTGGCTGTGGCCTACAACTCCCACCATCCCTATTTGCCATGCTGCCTCAGGGAGGGCCGATGGGAGTTGAGGAGTCCAGCAACATCGCTCAGCAGCGTCAAGGTTGCAGGTTCAATCCCCGTTAAGGGACAGCTGCTTATTCTTTCAGATCAAGGGGACTGGTACTAGATGAGCCCCAGGGTGCCCTTCTGACTCAATATTATTCTGTGAGATAGCAGGGTCACAGGTTTCTAGCTGCATGAACACCTAGGGAGGCTGCAGGTCGCCATCCCTTGTGGGGTGGGGAGAGAGGCAAGTCTTCTTCCTTAACCTCTGATGTGTGGCATATTTCCTCTCTCTGAACCAGGTACGCTCCTTGCGGATGAAGATCCTTCCTTCAATGGTGCAGGAAGGGATGAGCCGGCCTAGCGGGAGGGCGCAGATGTACGTCACCCTAGCAGCAGCCGCCTTCCAGCCTCTGATCCTCTATTGGCTGACTGCACAGCTGGTTCATTAGGCAACGCGGAGGAGATGACCCGTCCGTGGCAGCCCCAATGTTTGCCTTGGGGGGGGGCTGGCTTTGCAAGGACCCCTCTCTCTTCCTGCCCTCTTATTTCTCCCACCCACCGGCCCCAAATCCCCTGAAGTACACACTCCACTTTTTCCTGGCCATTCAAATCCTGGGCCTTGCGAAGGAGGACGGGGGCTCCGCTGACGCAAGGAATGATGCCGAATAAGGGAGGTGCCACGTCTTCTCAAGGGGCTCCCTGCCCCCCACAAAATCATGAGAGCGGAGGGGAAGTGAGGACTGTCAAAACTATCCAGGCTTGACACTGCCTGCCCCCCCGCCCCGGGCTTGACTCCCAAATCTGTGGCCTGTTCCATTTCCACTGGTCGTAAACGTCTCCTTGCTTGGGGTGTTCATGGGGGCAGACTCAGATAGATAGGGTGGGGCAGGGTTGTTCCAAACACTTCCTCCCACCCCCTTCGTGCTCCTGGGAGCACTTTTGCTATGCAAAGAATTTTTAAGAACATGAGTTCTGGTGTATTATTCTTATTATTGCCTTCTGGAGCAAAGTACCCTTTTTCCCTCTTCTGAAAATCAGCTGGTTTACTTTAAATGACTTCTCCTGCTTGCCCCCCGACCTGGTGGTCTTTTAACCCCCAGCACCACCAGCTGAGTATTGACAGTAGACCCCCCCAAAAAAACCCCCACCCTCTGCTGTTGTGTTGTCAGAGAGCGGACGCCCTCACCTCTCAAGGACTGTGTACTACTGGTCATAACACATCAGATGATGTACTGTTGAGGTACTTTCAAACTATTCCCCATTTGTTTTCTATATACACACACACACACACACACACACACCTACCTTTGCTGGGGTTTTTAAAAAATGTCCTTACTGCCACAGATACAAGCCAGCAAAAAGGTGGGTTTGGGTAGACAAGGAGGTGGGGGGCGGGGAAACCTTAACGAAATCTGCAAAGCCGCTAAGTTGTGTCTTGTAGCCAACTTTCAGAGGAAAGACTTCGCATTTCAACTTTCCCCCCATCTGTTTATGGGAGAGTTCGTTCTTGGAAGCGACGATAAAAATGTGCTTGACAACTTGTGCGTGTGTTCACATTTCATCCGGCTGGGGGGTGGCTGCCAACTTTCTCCCTCCCCCAGCAAAGCGCCTGTGCTTCTTTATTTTAAGAATGGTGTGTGACTAAATAGGCTTTGCTTGATTTAGTACGGCACATTCAGACCATAAAGTGGCATGATAACACTTTAAACTGTCATGGCTTCCCCCAGAGAATTCTGGGAACTCTCATTTGTTAAGGGTGCTGTGAGGAGACCCCCCCCCCTTTTTGCCTCACAGCGCTACAATTTCCAGAGTCTGCTGGGAGGAGGGATATATTGTGTAGCCATTCTAGGAACTGTAGCCCTGTGAGGAATAGGGGATTGTTAATAATAATAATAATAATTTTATTATTTATACCCCACCCATCTCACTGGGGTGCCCCAGCCACTCTGGGTGGCTCTCAACAAAATACTAAAAACACAGTAAAGCAATCATTAAAAACTTCCCTGGTGAGTGCTGAGTATTGTTCACAGACTACCTAGCTCCTCACAGGGCCACAATTCCTAGAGTGATTTAATGGCCAGGGTTACTCTGAAAATTGTAGCTCTGTGAGTGGGGAATAGGCAAGTCTATAACAACTCTCAGAACCCTTAACAAACTACATTTCCCAGGATTCTTTGGGGGAAGTCACAGCTGTTTTAAGTGGTACCCTAGTGCTTTTAAACGTGTGGAGCGAATGTGGGCCTTCACTTCCCTGCTGTCCTCTTAGCTTAGAATAGTTACTCACCTCTGACGCCAGGCGGCAGCAGACACATCAGGGAGCAGCTGCCGAGAGACTGCTTTGGTACTTGGCTGTGTGTGGGATGTCTGTGTGCGCGCATGTTTGTTTCTCAGTGGCTTGTCTGAAGGAGCGTTTATTGGAGTGAAGGGGGAAAAAACATTTTGTTCACTGTTTGCAATTACGGGGGAACTTCACAGAGGAGCAGTTTCCTGTTCCCAGGAGGGGGTTGAAGAAGTTCTCTGGCAGCTGCTGGCAGAGCAGCTTTCCCTTTGACCGTCAATTCACACAGGTGAGATTCAAAAAGGTGAGAGGCCAAAGCCCTCTGCTGCAGGGGGTCATGGCAGGACGCAGCTTTTAAGGAGATTTTCGGTGTTCACTCTTATTATTTCTTGCGTTGTCAGCAGGTATAATAACTGCATAATGAGCACCAAGCCCCACAGAACTCTCTAGGACATAATTTGTGTGTCAAGTGTATTCACTCTACAGCAGAAGTGGGGAACCTCAGGCCCTCCAAAGTCATTCTCTCATATACATATGTATTTCTATGTTATTATGTAACAAAATTTCTATATCAACTGTAATAAAAAACCTTATAGCGGTTTACAAAAAAAGTTAAAACATCAAAATTAACCTTTGAAAAGAAACTAGGCACATATTTGGAGACATTTAAAAGCTAAAGTCAACAATGCACACAAAAAAATACTTGTCCGTGTTCTTCTACATGCCTGAATATGTATACCTGCAAGGGCCTGACTTTTCTTCAAAGCGGCCTTAGATGTCTGTGTGCCTGTACACAGCCCTTCGGAGGCTGCATAACTTGCAATGTGAAACTGCGGTGTCAGGATTTAATCTGCGCAACGCCTCTTTTCCGTACACTCCCTTCCATTCCTAACTCCCAGGCCCAGGGCTTCACCCTTTGCATCTCAAATGCCAGGTGCTCCGAGGCAGAAATTCAAAACCTCTTTAATTTTTGATTTTGCGCAGCGGCTGTTTCTTCGGCTCACGAGCGCAGAAAGCAACGGGGAGGGTGGGCATTGCTTGTGTGGGCAGAAGCGGCGCGTTTGCGGCATTGCTAATGAAGTCGGGAGAGAAGGCAGGGGTGCAACAGGCGTACAGACAGCCCTGCTGGAATGGTTGAAGGAGCTGGGTATGTTTAGCCTGGGGAAGAGAAAGCTGGCAGGTGACACGATAGCCATATTCAAATATCTAAAGGGCTGTCACATTGGAAGATGGAGGAAGAGGGTTTCCAGCTGCCCCCTAGAGGGCAGGACCGGAACCAATGGATCCAAATCACAAGAGAGTATTGACAACTCTCCTGTGGTTTCCAGCAACTGGTGTTCATACTTGTCATTACTGATTGCATTTGTATCATACCATATTTTTCCCCTTTATGGTTCTCTCTCCCATAAATACCCTGTGAAGTAGGCTAGGCTGAGAGACAGTGTCTGGCCCAAGGTCACCCCCAGTGTGAGCTTCATTCGTGGCCGAGTGGGGGATTCGAACCCTGGTCTCTCCTAGTCCCAACACCAGGCATAGGCAAACTCGGCTCTCCAGATGTTTTGGGACTACGACTCCCACCATCCCTAGCTAACAGGACCAGTGGTCAGAGACTATGGGAATTGTAGTCTCAAAACACCTGGAGGGCCGAGTTTGCCTATGCCTGCTCTAACCACTATACCGGCATGCACTGGCTCCAGCCATGGATTGGTCTAATCTTTTAAAGCCATCCAGTTTGGTGGCCATCGACTGCCCCCCCCAACTGCTCCCCAGTTCAGAACATCACCCCCTTCTCACAAAGGCACATCTGTCCCCAATGTATGCAGGGGACGCAGAACGGTTAGCACGGCGTTTAAAATGAATCACGAAAGGAAACCAAATCATGGAGCACAATTACACTTTTGGCTTGAGGCAGAAGAAGGGGAAAAAATCCTAAGCAACAAGAGGAGAAAGGAAGACTGAAAAGAAGTGGCTATGTTTAGCCTCACAAGCAGAAGGTTAAGGGAGAGAGGGAGGGGAAGTGTGGAAGGATGGAGAGATGGGTCTGCTGACAGCCTTCAAACGGCTTCAGATTACATTTTTTTTGCAGCCTGCAAGTGGAGATCTGCACACATTCGTGGATGTGGGGGCGGCTGTTTGTGTGTGTAATAGCGTCTCTATGTGTCCTGTCTTCCCTCCCTCTCGCAGACACCCCATTCACAGTACTTCTTATAAACTGTGCCTATACAAAACACACATACGCATTTCACCCCTCTCCCCCAGAATATTCTCAGACGCAGTCTAACAGCTGACCCTACTCTGTGCTGGGTTTTGCAGGGAAACAGCAGCCTAGGATTCTTTCGAGAAGAGGCAATGCTCGGGGACAGATCCTGCACCTTTATAAGCTTAGATCCTCAGGAGCCGTTGGTCATTTGCCCTCTTGTCACAGAATGTGGGTCACAAAAACCACACGTGTGTTTTCTTTTATTTAGGGAACAGTCTCTCAGTCAGTGAACACAGGTTTGCTGTTTAAAAACAGGCTGAGGGCCACTCACCTCACAGCACAATAACTGCTGCTGCAAAACGACTGCGCAGCTCGCCATTAATTCTCCAATTGTTGCTGAATGCCAGGCCTGTGGAACTAACAGAAAACCAATTCCTTTCCCCCCCTGTTTCGCATCCAGAGAGAGAGGCTGTTGCACACAAAAGGGCCCAGCTGCAGTCCTTCATTGTAGCTGCTAGTCACAGGAGACCAGGTGCACGTTTGGGTTGTGTGTGTGGAACAGTGGGACTTATTCCGCCCTGGGGCAAAGCATCTGGGTTCTGTGAACATGGGAGAAGAGGGACTCACCTGGCTGGACGGAATCAATTTGTGCATTAGTTTCAAATCAAGCAAGAAGCCTCTGCACCGCTGCAGAAAAAGGAACGGCCAGGAGGCAGAGGACGTTTCCAGGTTGACTAGCTCCTCTGGGGAGGGAAATTCTGCCGGGACTGCCGCTTTTCGAGAGAGCGTTGCTATTTCAAGAGGAATCCAGCTGCGGATGGCTCAGGCTCCGTGGGATATATCTGTGAATTGCTCGGGTGAGAACAGTAACAGCCTCCGATGCCCTATAGCAGGGATGGGGTGGGGAGTCTGCGGCCTTCCAGGTCTTGGTGTACTCCAGCTCCCATCATCTCTGACCCCTGGCCACACTGGCTGGGGTTGATGGGAGTTGGAGTTCCACAACTTGGAGGACCTGATCCATAGTGAATGAGGCCACCTCAAACAGGTGTTAGGACATCCTAAAGGACAGGTGAGGAACATTCGGTCCTCCAATTGTTGTTGGACCGCAATTCCCACCAGCTGCAGTGAGCTTGGCCAATGGGAGATGATGGGAGTTGTAGTCCATCAACAGCTGGGGTGCTAAAGGATCCCTCCCTCTGTCCCAAACAGTCTTAAATTCATCCAGCCTCTAACCAGGGTTGAATAGCAGAAGGCGGCAATTGCACTGAAGGTCCTGCCTGATGGTTTCCTTCTGGAGTTTCGGTCCACTGTAGGAAGTGTGTTGCTGGATTAGAGAGGGAGGCCTTGTGGTCTGAGTCAGGAGGGCTCTGTCTTTCCCTCTTTGTTTTCTTCCAAATCGCTTCTCAAAAGTCCTTTCTTTCCTATTAAGCCCTTTGTCTTCCCTCTGTAATCCTTTCTCCCAAACGAAATGTAGCTTAAGCACATCTGAGCATTTAAGCGCACTGGTTGGTGGTAAGGCACGATGCTTTGCATGCAGAAGGGAGAGGCTGTTGCACTCGGCTTCCGCTTGTGGGCTTCCCATTGGTTGGCCACTGCGAGAACAGGATGCGGCCCCCTTTGGCCTGGTCTAGCTTTTCCTTGTACAGGGAGGCACATTTGGCGTTGTGAGTTGGGACATAACTGCAGAGCAGCGATGGGCAACCTCTGACCCTTCAGCTGTTGCTTGGCTACAACTCGCAGCAGCCGTGCTCCCTGGGGACTGAGGGTTGCAGTTTCCCCAGCCTGGATATAAAAGCTGGTTGCTGTGGAAAACTGATCAAGCAGGTGGGTGCTTTCACTGCACACAAGCAGGCCTGGCTGGCTGGCTTTTCCTGGTCAGTTGGCAAACCACTTTAGAGGAGGGAACAGTGTTTGAAATTAGCCAGACACATTTTGCACTTGCCCAACAGCCAGGATGGTGCCTGACATCTTCACCATCTGGAGGTGGAAGTCTGGGGATCCTTGAACTGCTTTCACACTAATACCCCGTCCTGTAGAATTCTATCAGTTATCTGCACAATTGAAATGAATTTCAGGAACCAAAATTATTTTCCTGTGCAGCCTGAGCCAAGGGCAGTGAACAATGTGATAGTGAATTGTTGTCGCTTCACATACCCCACCCCACTGCCCTGCTCACAGTTGTGAAGAATATTCTTACATTGTGAATGGTTCATGTCACCATTAAGAAAAAGAGGTTGGAATAGGTTAATATATATGTGGACTGTCCCTGGGTCAAGGAACTTTTCTTCTTTTAAATTCTCAAAGTTCTTAACCGAGCTCAAGATTGTCATCTGAACTAGCCAGATGTTTAACTGAGAATGCGCCAGTCCATCATTTGAAAAAAAAGACTTTGGCGCCATCTTAACAAGTTAAAGGGACCCCTGGCCATTAGGTCCAGTCATGGCCGACTGGGGTTGTGGCGCTCATCTCGCTTTATTGGCCAAGGGAGCCGGTGTACAGCTTCCAGGTCATGTGGCCAGCATGACTAAGCCACTTCTGGCGAACCAGAGCAGCGCACGGAAACACCGTTTACCTTCCCGCCAGAGCGGTACCTATTTATCTACTTGCACTGGTGTGCTTTCGAACAGCTAAGTTGACAGGAGCAGGGACCAAGCAATGGGTGTTCACCCCATCGCAGGGATTCGAACCGCCAACCTTCTGATCGGCAAGTCCTAGGCTCTGTGGTTTAACCCACAGCGCCACCCGCGTCCCATCTTGCTTGCCCCCAAATGCCAACTAAACATTCCACTTTGGCGATTGTAACCTTGGTTTAAGAATCCATTTGGCGCCTAGCTTATATTTATGAGTTTCTAACCCTGGGAGGGAAATGTGGTGTGCATGAGCCCCCACCCCCCAATATATCAGGATAATGGGACTATTCACCAGCCACAGTCAAATCGTTTCTTTTTTTATTTCCAACAGAATTTCTTTATACAACAGTCCCCTGGGGAGGGGGGGGTCATCAGGTTTATAAAAGAGCGCAAGGAAGGGAAGGGGCTTGGGAATCAATAGTACCATGGTGAGGTGACCGTTCCCACCACCACCACCCCCAAATCCTCTAGGACCAGACTTTCCAGATTTCATTTGCTGTCTGTCCCATTTGTTTCTGTTTTGACCACCCCTAAACTGGACGCATCATAAGCAGGCTGGATCCAGGCAAAAACATTTCTCCCCTAACGAGCTAAGAGGACACCGTCAAGGCAAGAAAACCCAAATAGAAAGCAGGTTGTCACAGGGTTATATCACACACACAAAAATTAACCAGGTCCCAAGAAAGGGTGGTCAACTTAATTAAGTGACAATTGCTCCGAAAAACCCAACTTGAACTACAAATGTTAAGAAATGATAATACGCATCAACATGTTCTGGAACACATTCCCTGCTGGTTTCTGAAGGTCAAGCAAGTGTTCGATAAATAAATAAATAAAAATCACAGGAGCAGGCCGGGCCAGGTTTTAGGTTTTGTTGTTTTTTTAAGATTTTTTTTAAATAAAAAAACTGCCAAATCGGCAACACCTAAGCCCAGGACTTCCATCCAAGTTTCCATGTGCTGTAAATAATGCCGGCAGGAGGAGCCTCTGAGAACGCACAGAGTGCCTTTCACAGCCTTCACTCTTTCTCACACACAGAGAGCAAGAGAAAGAGAGAAATTTATGTGGGATTTGATGGAGAGGGTATCCAGATCAGTAATCAAAACTCACACATAAATATATGGATTTGAAAGGCTGTTTCCACCCCTACCAACTTTCTAGGGTGTACAGATCGACCGGGGGGGCGGGGGGGGGGGACAAGGGAGGCTATTTCAGCAGTTCAGGAAATGACTTCTTGAGAGAGGGCTTGTTCTGTGACAGCTCCCTGGATGGCTGGGCCTCCCTCTGCACAGAGAGGTGTGTGTATATGGCATTGTCACTGCACAGCTTCTGCCGTATGCAGGAGAGGCACCTCTAGCAATTAAAGGTATTTTGTTTTGTTGGATTTCATCTCTTCTGCTCTATTGGGAACAGTTTTAATTGTTAACTGCTTTATCTGTTTGTTTGTTTTTTACAATTGTATTGCTGTAATCTGCCCCTGGGACCTTACTGAGGGTGAAGGATGGGTAAGAAATTGAATCAGTCCATCAAAATTACTTGCAAGGTGGCCTTGCCCCATATATGCCCACTTGACAGCTCCAAACGTGCCACATAATGCTCATTCCACATTTGTATGAAGTCGGTATTTAAGTGTGCCAGCTTTGGAATTCTCTGCCTATTAGCATCCAGGCAGACACCTTTTGGGCACCTGCTAAAAATGTTTTTGTTTAGGCAAGCCTACCCAGAAATGCTGACCTTTAATCTGGTTTTTATGTCACTGTTGATTTTCAATAATTTGTTTGAAAAGGTTTTTATTTTATTTTTTTGCTAAACATTTTATTGTTTTCTTCTTTCTCTAAACTGCTTTTGAGGTTTTCTTCTTCTTTTTTTTACAATCAAGCAGTATGTAATTTTTTAATGAAAAAAATAAATAAGATGGTGTGGGCTGAGCAACAAACTGGCCTGGCAGACGATGTAACACCCAGCTTTGGTTCTGCTATTTCCACCTCTCGGTGATTACAAATATCATTACTTGTCTGAGGGAAAAATATTTTCCATACGTGTGTGTGCTCAGACCTCAATCCAGAAGAAATTATTTGTGTATAAATCTCAATAATTTCAGTAGTGCCTAAGGGTGACTATTTTTTTATATATATGGAATTTTTAGGGTAGAAAAACAGCTTCAAGGACTAGGGTATTAAAAACCAGGAAAAAGCCTGGTTTAAATGATTATTCATTAAAAGATTTAGGTATTTTACAAAAAATAATATCTGGATATCATTGATCTTCCACACACTTCACACTGTCGTTCCACACATTTTCGGGGGAGAAATTGTGTCGCAAAATCGCGCCAACCAAACCGGCTGCCACTTTCTCCAGATTAAAAAACTGGATGTCCCTGTTTTCCCCGGGACACTTGTGGGATATGTGAGTTTTGGCCCTATCAATAGGCAGCCCCCCCCCCCGCCCCTTTTTCACTTAAATAAGTGCTGAGGACTACTGGGCTGATTTTTCTCTGCTGCTTACTGCTTTAATCTGTATTTTTCATTTAATTACACTTCTTTTAAACTGACTCCTAATCATCATCATCATCATCATAACAATAATTTTATTATTTGTACCCAGCCACTTATCTGATTTTACTGCAGTGGATCAGTTAAGTTTTGGATGAGGATTTTACTGTTTGTAAGCCGTTTTTATTGCAAAGTGGAGTCTCAAGCGCAATAAACAAAAACAAACATTCAAAAGGCTTGTTTAAAAAAATACCGAATTGATTTTCAATTCAAGACACAGTGAGGGCCTTTAGGAACAGAGGAAGCCGGACCATGGGTTCATCTTAGCTTAGTGTTGTGCACACTGACTGGCAGCAGCTGAGCCTTACCTGGAGCTGCCAGGACTCAAACCTGAGACTTTCTGCATGCAAAGTAGATCCTCTCCCACTGAGTTATGGTCCTTCCTGGCTCACGTGGGCTTTCTCTTCAGATGGCTTTTAGAAAAGGATGAGGCACATTCTTGAAGGGGGTGGGGGTATAAGTCTATCAACAGCTGTCAGCTAGGATAGGTAATAGAGCCTCCATGTTCAGGGGCAGTTAGCATAAGCTGAGGGCAAGCAACATGAGAAGGCCCTTTCCTTTCCAGCCCTGCTTCCCATAATGCATCTGGCTAGCCACAGTTTGGGACGCTGGATTAAGAAGAACGTGGGGTCTGGCCCAGCAGGGCTATTTTTTTCTTATATAGGTTCTTATTTTGGATTTATCAACACCTGCCTTTAGGGGCAAGTGCTGGCAGAACCTTTTGCACGCAAGGCAGATGTTATGCCACTGAGTTCATACCCTCCAACACCATGAAGCCAAAATCCAGGATGCCGCCGGTTTTTTAAATCACGAGAACATGGCAGCCATTGGGGCTGCTGTGATCTTGCACACATTTTGCACTGTGGTTCCACACTTTTTCAGGGGAGAAACTGTGTCGCAAAATCGCGCCAACCAAAAGGGCCGCCACTTTCTCGGCTTTTCCTGGGACACTTGTGGGATATGTGAGTTTTGGCCCTATCCCCTAAAATAAAGGAAGATTCCAGCCCTCGTGGAAAGGCCTGGTTTTAAAAAAGACGCTGCCTTAGACTGAATCAGACCACCATCCATCTAGCTCAGTATTGTCAACACTGGCTTGCAGAAGCTCAAGCGTTTCAGGCAGGGAGTGATTTCTGGCCCTACCGAAAAATAAAATAAAACCAGGATCCATCTCCCATGAAAGGGAGGCCTCTCACTCCTCTCCCAGAAAAGCCAGGAGTTGTACCAAAAAGGAAAAGCGCCAGCGGGGAAGATAGGCCCGCGAGTTGCCATGACAACAGAGTGCCTCCACGACTTCCAGTCACAGCATCCCTTCCCCATCTGACAACATTCAGCAATTCAATTCAGAAGGAAATAAAGGAGAAGAAAAGGGAAACTGCGCTTACTGAATAACCGCTTCCCATAGCAGACTGATTGCTCTTGTTGGAGCAAGAGGAGGGGAAACAAAAGCAGAAGAATTGGGGAGGGGGGCTTCCCCTTCCGAACCCCCTCCCCGAATCTCCTCTGCTAGCAAGGGTGACAAAATGGCCGCCCAACTTTGCCACTGTGGTTTTGCTGAAGCTTTCCCTCGCCTCTCCAGCCCTCCTCCTTCCTTCCACTGTGGAGAAGTTGCTACCGTCACCAAACCTACCAAAAAAATAAGGCGGGGGGACGCGACATTCAACTATATCTCGAGGAAAAACCTCCCCAGGAGCTGGGGCCGTGGAAAGAAGTTGGGGAGTGGGGTGAACCACACACACACCTTCCCCCAGATTTTTTTTTTTTTTAATATATAAATATCCCAAAGCAGTAGAAGAACACATACATACACACAAAAGGTTCCCTGTCCAGCAAGAGCTGGAGATAAATGCAGCTGGAGAGAGACCCTAATTCTGCTTTACACATAGTGCGCTGCACCCCAATACAGTCTGGACCCCTCAACAGAAACTCCATTCCGGCTGCGGCCCTCCCTCAATGAGCTCCTTGCAACGGGGAGGTCCATCGGCGAGAGGCCGGCTCCGGCTTCCTTTTCCAAAATATAGAGCCGGCGGTCGTTATTTCTGGGGCTGGGGGGTTTGGTGGTGGTGGTGGTGGTGGTACGGCAGGCCCCCCTATCCGGTATGAGGCAGCAGAGTATCATTGTCCAAGGCAGCCAGGAAAAGGACAGTCTTGCAGCGTGAATTGGCTTCGGACATGGGAGTGGGGTGGGGGGCCCTTGGGCCTGGCATGGGTCCGTCCCACCCCGCCACACAGTCTTGGCACGTTAACTTCGTAGTCCAGGTGAGGTGGGCGTCCCCCACCCTGCAAAGGGTGTCTGTTAGAAACTCACCAGCGTATAAACCATACTGGAAAGAAGGAACGTGGAGCGAGAAAGGAAGGAGAGAAGAAGCCGTCACCAAAGTCAGGACTAAGACAGCAAAGATCACAGGTCCGGTTCCCCACCCCCCATAATAATAGTTAGCTAAGAAGCAAACTACGCATTAGGATTAATAAGGAGCAAAAATTACCAAGCGTTAATATCAAGATGTGGAAAATATGGATACAAGAAGGAGAAGCAGGACTAAGATGTGGAGATATGCTCCAGAGATCCAGACCGTGGGGAGCCCCAAGAAATTAATAAATGCAATTTGGACTATAATTTGATCTTTTTTATTTTAGTTTTTTAGTTTTTAATTGAAGTATTGTGATTGGATATTTAATTGGATGTTTTTTATTGGAAAATCAACAAAAAGGATTTAAAAAAAGGATTTATAAGGAGCATGGAGCTACCTCGATCCCTTCCCATTTAGTAATTAAAGCAGGGCTGGGGAATACTTTTTCATTCCCTCTCTATCCTTCATCCATCCATGCAAACAAGCAAGAGGCATAATCCAGATTCAATGCCATATTCCAGCCAGGCAGAAGCACCAAGGGAGGTTTCAAAGCAGGGAGGGCAGGAGAATGGGGGGGGGGGGGGAGTACCGAGATGCTTGGAGGGCCACATCTGGCCCTCAAGCCAGAAGTTCCCCTACCCACGAATTACAGGACGGAAGGGTTATCTGTTTCCTCCCAGGAGCTATCGCAACTAAAATGACTTCTCCACACTTAGAAAAAGAAATTCCATTTAAGTGCAGACTTGCAAACAAAATTTAAAATGCTAATTACCTGTGGCAAGTTAATTTTTAAAAAAAGCTACCAAGCAGTCAGCTTTTTATGTTTGAAAGAGAGTTTCTTCTCCCTGTTCCCTTCTCTAGGCAGGACATCGGTTTCTACCAAGGATTAATACCAACCCATGTGGGTGGGCAGGTTAATAACTAGTAAAAGTTGTTACTTCAAACCTACCCCCCCCCCCACTTGTCTAAGAAGACAGATGGCAGGGCTGAGGTGAGGAGACTGTAGACTACAACTCCCATCATTCCATCATTCCCAACCTCTGGTCACTCTGGCTGGGGCTGATGGGAGTTGGCGTCCCACAACATTTGGAGGGTCACGGGTTCCAGACCTCTGGTGCATTATTTTATTGATTCATCTGTAAACTGCTGAGAGACTATTTATGGTGAAAAGTGGTCCATAAATACTAGAAATGAATTTTTTAAAACTGTATTTCTTCTACACTGGGCTTCTTCTTATACAGATAGGTAGCCGTGTTGGTCTGCCATAGTCAAAACAAAAAAATTCCTTCCAGTAGCACCTTAAAGACCAACTAAGTTAGTTCTAGGTATGAGCTTTCGTGTGCATGCACACTTCTTCAGATCTGAAGAAGTGTGCATGCACACGAAAGCTCATACCTAGAACTAACTTAGTTGGTCTTTAAGGTGCTACTGGAAGGAATTTTTTTGTTTCTTCTTCTTATACACAGCTGAACCAGTAACAACAACAATGCTTACAGTGACATAAAAATAATATTAGATTTCTGCCTAAAAATTATTTTTAGTAGCCATGTTGTCCTCTTCAGGTAGCTGCGGACCTTGGAAGCAGTTTATTTCATCCCCAGTGGGCAAATTAGGCTTTTCTGAACTGTAAGTTAAAAGCTGGGGTGGAGCTTGTGGAAAAGGCTTTTGAAGCGGCGATTATCTGATGTATCCCTTCAAATGGACAAAGCAGCAGCATCCATTTCTAAAATAGCAGCATTGTATAAGAACTCCTTTGGTGCTACCTTCTCATTTTAAGGATTTGCACGGAAATGGAGAGACAGGATCGCCTTTACTAAAGCCCAATTAAATCTGCAGCCCCGTGGATCTCAAAGATTGTGCTCTAAAGATCCTCTATACAGCAGATTGTTACTGTGCATAATGAGTCTGCAGCAGCCCCCCCCCCCCGCCAACTTCCCAAAGGCAACACCTCTCTAAAATCTGAGCTGACCACACGAAGCTCACCTGTACAGGTAATAGAAGAATGACACCAGGTAAAAGGCCAGTTTGCACCACGATTCTTTCTGACAGTAGTTTAAGATATCAGCATTCATGATGGAGACGGCGTCGTACATCACTTCTGAGCCATCTGCTGGGCGGTGGAAGTACCTGGAGGGCAGGTGGGGAGGAAAGAGGTGAGTGAAAATGTCCAATCTCTCCCCTTAATTTCCATCTCGTGGAGGTGGTGGTTGTCTTAAAGCAGATTTGCTACATTTGAGCCAATTAATTGCTTAGATTCATTTACTGAAAACCTCTTGATAAGACATATGCAAAAAAGGTGTTCCCTGATCAGTTAGGCAAGGCATTATTTATTATTATAATTAACCCTGCCTTTCCTCGAAGGCTAGGGGTGAGAAACCTGTCACCTTGCAGGATTCTCAACTGTTGGTCATGCTGGCTGGAGCTGATGGAAGTTGGAGTCCAACAACTTGGAGGGCCCCAAAGTAGATTAATTGTGAGCTAGATGGATTAATAGTCTGGGTATATGTCAGTTTCCTGTTTTCTCAGACCCAGAAACATGGCGCAGGTATGGTCTAATGGTACAATTTAAATATTTCATTTCTGCTGGCAAAGGGCAATCTTCCTTTCCCTCCTGCTTCCTGCATCCTGCCCCTCCCCCTGCACAAGTTTCTATAAGCATCAATTTCCTGGGCTTCAACTTCAAACCTACAGAGATGTACAGAAATAGACTATAATCTAACTATCCTTACAGGTTTGTCCCAGTGCAGGGAATGAGATGATCCCCTAAAGCTATTTATTTATGTTTTGCAAACAGGTCAAGTTTCACAGCTAACACAATTTAAAAACCTGTGTCAGGTTTTATGGTATGTGTGTGTGTGTATTTTTGTTTTTAATTTCATCCAAACTTCAGTTCAGCACCCAGCACAATAAGTCGTGGAATCCAGGTGCTATATTTCAAAAAACGAAAAAGTCAACTTTCCTTTCTTTGAACGTAAGTTATATATCGGCTACAGTTTACATTTGTAATTAATTGCAATTCATCTTGTGTTGTCTGAAACTGCCCAAACTATTGCTGTGGTTTGCTTGAAATAAGCAAGCTTCAAATTATGATCTCTGAAGCTGGCTTGTTTCAAACAAATCTAAGTTAAAAAATAACCACAGTTTACAGTTTGGATGTACGGTAACACTAAACTGTGGTGAATTGAAAACAGAAGTGAAAGATTTGAGTGTCTTCCTGGCGGCTGTAGAAATTGATTCTGGTGTTAAACTACTTCCCAGTGCTGTAAACCAGGGACGACGAACCTCCAATATATTGTTGGCCTCCAATTCCCGTCTCCCCCAGCCAGGATGTCCAAAGGTGAGGGCTGGAGGGAGTTGCAGTTCGACAACATGTGGAAGGCTACAATCTCCCTGTCGTGAACTGCAGCATGGAAGCACTGGGGTGTGTTTAGGCCGTGTTGGTGCTCAGCCTCACCTCCACAAGTGGTAGAAAAGCAGCGGGATATTAAGTCCCAAAGTCACCCATTCAGCTGCACAGAGAAACATCAGGCAGAAAAGGCCATGGATGGAATATTCAGGAACGACGAGCTGCAAGAGAAACCCTCTGGTCAAAAAGTGAGGCTATTTTGGGCACATATTGCACTCAGTGCGACACACAGCAGATAAAAGGAAAAAAACCTATTAAAAACAGCCTCCCCCAAAACCTGGTGTCCCACAAATGTTGTTGGGACTACAGTGGTACCTCAGGTTACATGTGCTTCATGTTACAGACTCCGCTAACCCAGAAATAGTGCTTCAGGTTAAGAACTTTGCTTCAGGATGAGAACAGAAATCGTGCTCTGGCAGCAGCGGAGGCAGCGGGAGGCCCCATTAGCTAAAGTGGTACTTCAGGTTACGAACAGTTTCAGGTTAAGTACGGACCTCCGGAACAAATTAAGTACTTAACCCGAGGTACCACTGTACAACTCCCATCTTCCCAAGCCTGTGGGCCAATTCCCCCCACCCTGCCCGCCAGATTTAAACCCTAAAGACCTTCAAGAAGTCCTTCAAACCTAGAACTGGAAAGTAGGGCACCCTGTCACCCTTCCTTTTGCTACAGCTCTTCTGGAAAGATGGGTGGGTTGTTAAACCACTATGGGAATTGTAGCTCTAGGAAGGGTGTCCTAAGAACTCTCAGCAGCCTTAACAAGCAACAGTTCCCAGGGTTCTTGTGGGGAGGGCATGACTCTTAAAGGAGCATTGCACCCTCATCATTCTGCCCAGACACTGAGGTCCAGTGCTGAGGGCCTTCTTGGTAGTGGCGCCCACCCTGTGGAACGCCCTCCCACCAGATGTCAAAGAAATAAACAACTATCTGACTTTTAGAAGACATCTGAAGGCAACCCTGTTTAGGAAAGCTTTTTAGTATTTGACAAATTATTGTGTTTTAATATTTTGCTGGAAGCCGCCCAGAGTGGCTGGGGAAACCCAGCCAGATGGGCGAGGTATAAATAATAAATTTATGGTGATGATGTGGTATCATAGTGCTTTAAATGGTGTGCCCTTGGTCTGGACAAGTGGGAACTGCATCTAAATGTTGCAGTACAGAGCCCTCCCTATTTTAGATTCCCTAGTCACTACATTCTATTCTCCTTCCATGTTTTTTCCTTTTCCACCTCCCCCCATCAGTCAGCATTCTGTAGCCACTGAATATACTCAGTCCTCACTGGACAGTTTTGGGGGGCTCACCACCCCTTTAGAGTATTCTTCCTAACTTTTTTTTTGTAATCCTGCAAAGCTCCAGGTTCTTCCCACATATCTGCTGATAACCCCCTTGTTGCGTGGGTGGGGCAATTTTCAGAGTCACAGAATTGTACAGGTGAAACTCGAAAAATTAGAATATCGTGGAAAAGTTCATTTAGTTCAGTAATTCAACTTAAAAGGTGAAACTAATATAAGAGATAGACTCATGACATGCAAAGCGAGATATGTCAAGCCTTTATTTGTTATAATTGTGACAATCATGGCTTACAGCTGACGAAAGCCCCAAATTTCACCTTTTAAGTTGAATTACTGAAATAAATGAACTTTCCCACGATATTCTAATTTTTCAAGTTTCACCTGCAGAGTTGGGACCCCGAGGGTCATTTACGAGGACCCTGTGCAACGCAGGATTCTTCTGCCCGGGGTTGGGCTCAAACCCACCACCCTTCGATCAAGAGTCCCGTGCTCTACTGACTGAGCTATTCCGGTTTTGGATACGTAAACAGCAGCATGCATACCAAGAACATCAGAAAGAGGGGAGAGAACGGTAAAGTGGGAGCAATTAGATACTCATCTGATATGAGTATCAACTGACACCCTTGGGTGCCAGAGTTAAAGGTGCCTCTGGAGGATCATCCCAGAGTGTGGCAGGGGTGGGGGTAGAAATTTGACTCCGTTCGCATTTTAAGTTGAATTACACTAATTAATACTTCCCAATATTTTGTGGCCCAAAACAGCCTTAGAAATTTGCACCTCTCCAAGGTTTGCCATGAAGTTCTCTTAACAATGTGTAGGAAAATGCCAACAGTGGTCCCCAAACTGGGCAGTGGCGCACTCTGGCAGGCGGTGGGATTATTTGGGGAGGGTACTCAGAGGCAAGGGGGCGACAGAGGGGCACTGGAGGTGTGAAGGACTACCAGACTTTGAAAAGCTGGTACCACTGAACAGTGGCGTAGCGTGGGGGTTGCAGGGGGCCCCGGCCGCACCAGGCGCAACATCTGGGGGTTAGGGTTAGGGGGCGCAAATTACTTGCCTTGCCCCAGGTGCTGACAACCCACGCTACGCCACTGCCACTGAATCCAGCCCATCCATTTTGTTGAATTAATTAAACTAAAGAGTTTTAATCACATTTTGAATAGCTGTGCAATTAATTGTTATTGTTTTGGATTTTATTGTGTTGTTATCTTCCTTAGTGGGTTGTGCAAACTGCTAGTCTGAATAATGCTTTTTATAGAGTAAGGTAAGGGGTGCCGAAGGGACACGGGTGGTGCTGTGGGTTAAACCACAGAGCCTAGGACTTGCCGGTCAGAAGGTTGGCAGTTCGAATCCCCGCGATGGGGTGAGCTCCCGTTGCTCGGTCCCAGCTCCTGCCAACCTATCAGTTCGAAAGCACATCACAGTGCAAGTAGATAAATAGGTACCGCTCTGACGGGAAGGTAAATGGCGTTTCCGTGTGCTGCTCTGGTTCGCCAGAAGTGGCTTAGTCATGCTGGCCACATGACCCGGAAGCTGTACGCCGGCTCCCTCGGCCAATAAAGCGAGATGAGCGCCGCAACCCCAGAGTCAGCCACGACTGGACCTAATGGTCAGGGGTCCCTTTACCTTTACCCTAAGAGGTGCCGAGGATGAGGGGTGTGTGTGTGTGTGTGTGTGTGTACATGAAAATAACATACAAAATGCATTATATCTGGGGAAATACAAACATTATGGAAAACATGTTTTGCAAAAACATGTATAGTAGGCAAAAGTGCAAAAAATGCATATAAATGCATATATTAATGAAACTAACATAGAAAAATGGGCTGTTTTAGGGAGAACTGCTTGCAAGAGCATAGATATATTGAACAAAATGGCACAGAAAAATGTGTGTATTAGAAGAAAATTTGCACTAAACTTCTGGTGAATTTTCATGAAATTTGGGGGACGGGGAGGGAATCACAAACTGATGTGGAAATGTGGACTGACCTTAACATCAGAAAGATGAGAAACCGAGAGAAACTGGAATTGACAGGTTTGCCCTTCAGGGAGATGAGAGTGTCATACGGTTCTCAAAGGGAAAAGGTTAAATGAGGGTGAAAGATACAAGCAAACAAAGAGGCAAAAAGGCACTCACCTTTCTCAAGAGGCAACAGATGCGTTCGATGTTTTTCAACCTCTCTCTCTATGCAGAAGTACAGAAATAAAAAAAACGAAATAAACACTAGTCAAATTGCTAGGGGAGCAACTGGGTATGATGGAGGGAGGAGGGGGAAGATATGGGGAGAGTCGATGGATCCTCAGGAATGTAACCAGAGAACATTAAATATCTCTGTAAGGATTTGTATAGGGGGAGGTTGGGGGGGGATTTGAACAGCAACAGAATGTTGCAGCGCAAAGTCCTCCTATTGTGAATGCCAGCTAACCAGGCAGATCGGCCCATTTCCTGATACTCCATTCCGATACTCCATTTCTATTCCTACCCCCCAACAGTCAGCATTCCACACCCAGTGAGCCTGCTGATGAGTCCTTATTGGGCAGTGGGTCATTTCCTGTTCCCCATTCCTTTGGTCTTCCCACCCCCCTAAATGTTTTTGTGCTTCTGCTAAGATTGCCCTGCAAAAGCCTTCTGATGTGGGGAGTGGCCATAGTTCAGCAGCAGAGAATCTGCTTTGCCTGCAGAAGGCCCCGGGTTCAACCCATGGAACTCTCCAAGTCGGGCGGCTGCCAGTCAGTGTCAACAAAACTGAGTTAGATGGACCAGTGGTCTGACCCAGTATAACGCAGCTTCCTGGGCTCCTTTTTAAACCAGCCCACCTAGAACCATGAGAAGGGGAATCTTCCTTTATTTTTAGGGGGTGGGCCATAACTCAGCGCCACAGCTTCTGCCTCACATGCAGAAGGTCACAGGTTCAATCCCTGGCATCTCCAGGAGTAATTTTAATCTGAGCATTTTAGGTTGGTTTTATTCTTCCTTTTTATCTATTCTTTATCTTTGTTTTCCACAAAGATTGCTTAGAGTTTATTGGGGGGGGGGGGTTAAAAGCAACATATATATATATATATATATATATATATAGTTGGTCTTATTCAGAGTAGACTCCTATCACTAGGTCTACTGAGAGTAGGGGATATATATACAGTGGTACCTTGGGTTACAGACGCTTCAGGTTACAGACGCTTCAGGTTACAGACTCCGCTAACCCAGAAATAGTACCTCGGGTTAAGAACTTTACTTCAGGATGAGAACAGAAATTGTGCTCCGGCAGCATGGTGGCCGTGGGAGGCCTCATTAGCTAGAGTGGTACCTCAGGTTAAGAACAGTTTCAGGTTAAGAATGGACCTCCAGTATAAATTAAGTTCTTAACCCGAGGTACCACTGTATACACACACACACAAACACACATTTATATCCCACCTTTTTTCTCCAAGGATCTCAAAGAGGGTTAGTGGGTCTCTTCCTCCTCATATAATCCCCACAACAACCCTGTAAGGTAGGCTAGGCTGCCAAGGTGACCCCATGAGCTTCATGGCCAAGTGGGAATCTGAACCCTGGTCTCCCAGGTCCTAGTCTGACACTCTGACCACAGGGATTATATTTTTCCACTGCCTTTACTCCCAAAGGAATTTCGAACAACATACAACTATCCCTTTCACTTTCTAAATACAGTGGTACCTCGGGTTACAGACGCTTCAGGTTACAGACTCCGCTAACTCAGAAATAGTACCTCGGGTTAAGAACTTTGCTTCGGGATGAGAACAGAAATTGCACAGCAGTGGTATGGCAGCAGCGGGAGGCCCCATTAGCTAAAGTGGTACCTCAGGTTAAGAACGGACCTCCGGAACGAATTAAGTTATTAACCCGAGGTACCACTGTACAAGAAGCCCTAAAGCAATGAGAGAGAAAGAGAGAGAGAGAGAGAGAGAGAGAGAGAGAGAGAGAGAGGCTGACCAACATGCACAAAATATTTTTTTTCAAACCAGAGCAGGCATTTTTAAAATAAAAAAAGAAGAGAGTTGGATCCAGCTATTTATTCCTCCCACTGCCGGAGCGAAAGATGCAAAGTTCTCCATGCTACATAGGAATCTGACAAGGCTGCTGACCCTCAGAGGCCGAATCCTGGCACCAGCACCGCAATCTGAACCGGAAGTGTGAACAGGCAGCCCGTCGGGTTGCTTTTCTCAAAACGCAACACACCGTGTAATCCTCTGGGTGCGTGGGGAATAAATCTGTCAGCGAACGGGGATAATGAACCGTTCAAAAATCGCATTTATCCAGCGCTCTGTCCTTATCTTGTTTGCAGCCCCTTAATCCCAAAATTGTATTTTTTAACTAATTGGTGGTAATTATTTTGTAAGCCCTGGCGGCAGCCCTTCAAATCCTAACCTGCATCGTTTGGGAAGTCAAGAGCAGTGGCTCCACGCAGAGACACCCTTTGGAGCTGACCCATGAACCCGCCCATTCTCCTTGGAGCCTGAAGCCCCTTTTCTGATCTAGCCAGCCAGTTCTGTTCCTGCTGTCTTGTGCTTTGAAAGGGGCTCTGCCGAGACTGATAGTCAGGCCTTGCAGAGGCCTTTTCAAAAAGCCCTCTTGCGCAGGGTTTTGCAGGTGCCACCAATCAGCTCATTGCTAGTACTAGCAAACCCTTTGTAGGCCGAGCCATTGTTTTACCTGCCCCACAGCTGATTGTGGGGTGCTTTGCTGAGCCAATTCTCAAATAGCGTAATAGGTGATTCACATGTGAGGGTCTTGGCCCCCATCCCAAAATAGTGGCTGGGTGTCCCACTTGCCAAGCCCCGACAATCAGTTGAGGCACAAAAACTGAACCCGGTGTCATTGTGACGTCAGGAATGATTGGCAGTTGGCCATCCCCGCCCACCTGTCCAAATTAGCCCATGAGGCCATTTTGCCCACTTCCCAAAATCCCAGTTTCCTTCCCCTTTGACCACATGGTGAATCCCAGGAGAGATATGGGACGGGGAACAGGAGATTAGCCTTGGCCTGCGCCATGAGTTCCTCTTCTGGCGCCTGTGACACGTGGAGAGAAATTGAGGTCAAACAAAACTATTTATACTTGCAGGAGGGGAGGGGAGGGGGCAACCCAAAAGATGTGCCACCTTCCTGGCACTGCGCCAGCTCTCTCTCTCTCTCTCTCTCTCTCTCTCTCTTGTGTTTGAGAGTTATCAGGAACAGCCCAGGAGCTAACCTAATATTTCCTTCCCTTGCTTCAAAACTTCCACTTTTGTTACCAAGCTGTCCTTGATCTTGCGCCTCCTTTTCATAGAATTGTACAGCTGGAAGGGACCACAGGGAACATCCAGTCCAACCCTCTGCTATGCAGGAATCTTTCACCCAAGGTGAGACTCGAACCCACAATCCTAAGATGAAGAGTCTCACGCTCTACCGACTTGAACTATCCTATGAAGTGGATAGCTCAGAGGATAGTGGACTTTACCCATATAATGCTGTCTCCTGGCCTGCTAGGAACCACTGTCGGTGCCAATTAAACGAGGGCCAAAAATGGCCGCAGAACCTTTGCACCAGGGATGGGGAGGGGCGGGGGCCGTGGCCTTCCAGATGCTGTTGGACTATGGCTCCCATCATTCCAGGCCACTGGACAAAGCTGGCTGGGGCCATGGGGGTAGCCAGGAATTTTGTTGGGGGGCAGAACCAACGTGATTGGTCAGTTAGTTAAGTATTTCTATTGTTTTACTTGATGAGGGGCAGCTGCCCCCACTGGCAGAGGAAGAGGGGCAATCCCCGCCCCCAGAAAGCACCCCCCGCCCCCTGGATGCGTGCCAGCCCTGCCCCTGCCTGCTCTCTGCCCCCCCCCCCCAGTGCTGGAGCATGAAGCTCCACCACTGCTGCCCGCCTGCCCTCCCCTGGCTATGCCCATGGCTGGGGCAGATGGGAGCTGGAGTCTGACAATAGAGAACTCTGTCGCCCTCTTTCGTAGGACAATCCCTGCATCGTACCATCCTGTCCTTGCAGAGACACGCACAGGAGTTTGAAGTGTGCAAAGCTCCCATTTTGAAAACGTTAAGTCAACCTTGGGGGATGGTTTTCAGCCCCATGGGCCGCATTGCAACATTCTGGGGGCCACATGCCAATTGTGGGCGGGGCCAGAGGCAAAAAGCAATTAGGTGAAGCAATGGATATAATTTTTACTTTTGTACAGTAGGCAAGTTTCCCAGAGTTCCGATGGAAGAAATATTCATCCATTTATGTTTTTTAAAGGGTTCCCCACCACTGTACCTCCACCAGCACTATACATTTTAAAAAGCACCATAACACTTTGAACAATCATGGCTTCCCCCAAAGAATTATGGGAGCTGAAGCACACTGGGAGTTGTTGGGAGGGCCCAATTCACCCCACAGAGCTACAACTCCCAGAGTTCCCTGGGAAGAGGGCTTCATTTTCAAACCACTGTGGAATGTGTAGCTCTGTGAGGGGAACAGGGGCCTCCTAACCACACTCTTTGCGAACTACAGTTCCCAGCATCCTCTGGGGGGGGGAAACATGACCCCTGTTCCCCTCACACAGAGCTATATACAATGGTACCTCAGGTTAAGTACTTAATTCGTTCCGGAGGTCCGTTCTTAACCTGAAACTGTTCTTAACCTGAAGCACCACTTTAGCTAATGGGGCCTCCTGCTGCTGCCACGCCACCAGAGCACGATTTCTGTTCTCATCCTGAAGCAAAGTTCTTAACCTGAAGCACTATTTCTGGGTTAGCAGAGTCTGTAACCTGAAGCGTATGTAACCTGAAGCGTATGTAACCTGAGGTACCATTGTATTCCACAGTGGTTTAAAAACTAAGCCCTTTCCCCAGGGGACTCTGGGAACTGTAGCTCTGCGAGGGGAGGAAGCGTCTGCTCCTAACAACTCTCAGCACCCTTGACAAACAACACTTCCCAGAATCCTCTGGGGCTGTTTAAAGTGGTGTGACGCTGCTTTAGATGGAGAGCGCCGATGGAGCCAGATCTGTTGCTGCCATGCCAATGTCCCGCTTGTCCGACTCCCATCCACATCTGGTTGGGGGACACGAGATGCTAGACTGGACGGGCCTTTGGTCTGAGAACCTCCTGATATCTTCCCTCTTCTGATATTTATCTCTGAATGAACAGTGCCGGCACATCCGCCAGCCTGTCTGCGGCAGCGCGAGCAGGGGAGGCAGCTCAGCTCTGGGGAGGGGGCAGCGGCTTCCCCCTGCTTCTGCGGGGAGGCTGCTGAGCGACACTTTCAGGGCGGGATTTCAAAGGGTTTCCTATGGCTGAATGTTCCCGGCTCCTGCCATTCCTTTGTGCTCTTTCAGCGGCGGATGAAAGCCACCTTTTATCCTCCCAATTGCAGTACAACAGCCCTGCCAGCTTTCAAAAACAGCTCTTTCCTCACCACCCACCCACCTCATCTTCCCCCTCCGCTGCCTCCTTCGCCGGAGGGTCCAATGTCTCTGCTCTGAGAGTTCACCCTACAGACCCAGATTGGAGGGTGGGGGTTATCGAACAAATATATAATTGCGGGGAGGAGGTGATTTGATGATGCTTTAAACTGCACAGCTGCTATTTTTTGCTTCACGGTGGCCTTTCCTATTATTTATTTGAGCGTTTCAGACAGGAGGTCATAGAATCATAGAATTGCAGGGTTGGGAGGGACCCTAGAGGGCAATCTAGTCCAACCCCCCGCAATGGAGAAATCTAAACTAAAGCATCCATGGCAGATGGCCGGTCTCTCTTAGCTCTGCTAGGAGATGCCAGGGGCTGAATCTGGGGCCTTTTCCAGGCATCTCAGCTTTTCTATCCATCCACCAAGATGCAGAATCATAGAACTATAAGGTGGGAAAGGACGCAAGGATCAGTTGTCCAGTCTCCTGCAACACAGAAACCACAGCTAAAGAACCCCTGGCGGTGGCTGACCAACCTCTGCTCAGAAACCTCCAATCAAGGTTTCTGCCTCCTGGGGGAGTCCGTTCCACTGCCTTAGAACTCATACCATCAGAAAGTTCTTGCTAACGTTTAGTCAGAATCTCCTTTCCTGCAATTTGAATCCTCCCCTCCGGGGCAGTGGGACATGGGTGGCGCTGTGGGTTAAACCACAGAGCCTAGGACTTGCTGATCAGAAGGTCAGCGGTTCGAATCCCCGTGATGGGGTGAGCTCCCGTTGCTCGGTCCCTGCTCCTGCCAACCTAGCAGTTTGAAAGCACATCAAAGTGCAAGTAGATAAATAGGTACCACTCCGGCGGGAAGGTAAACGGTGTTTCCGTGTGCAGCTCTGGTTCGCCAGAAGCAGCTTAGTCATGCTAGCTACATGACCCGGAAGCTGTATGCCAGCTCCCTTGGCCAATAAAGCGAGATGAGCGCCGCAACCCCAGAGTCGGCCATGACTGGACCTAATGGTCAGGGGTCCATTTACCTTTGCCTCCGGGGCAGCAGAAAAGCAAGCTTGCTCCCTTTCTATGAGATAGCCCTCCAGGTATTCAAAGACGGCTATCTTACTGCCTCCACTCATCCCCAAACTTTCCAGTGGATTTGCTTTTACTTATTTATTACGTTTATTTCCCACGACTTTTATCCACTTTCCCTATTGTCCTCACAACCACCCTGTGAGGTGGGTTAGGCTGAGTTTCATGAATGAGAGGGGATCTGAACCACTGTCTCTCCCAATGCTCTAATGCTCTAATCATTATTTTCCTGTCACTTTCCTAACCACAAAAAGTCCCGGATTCCCCTTGGGGACAACCAGACTAGGGGCCACATGGCAATGGCAGCCATAGCCAGGACAACACATGTGACTCTCTGTACTCTGTGTGCACTTATTTCCCTTCCCAGGGAGGATATTCCAGGCTCTTCCCTGAATCTCCATCTGTCGCTTCAAATGAAAGACAGTCTTGTCCTACCCCCACAGTTTAAAACCCCAAATTCCAACCTTTTTCTTCAGTCCCTTAGAACCTGGGTTCGAATCCTCCGTTCAACCACAAAGCTCACATGGTGGCTGGGAGGATAACACAGAGAGGGTAAGTGCGCCATACTGAGGTCCGTGGAGGGAAGGTGGGATATAAAAAGCGAAAATAAATCACAATAAATTTGAAGTAGAGAGGCCGACGGGTAAGCTTGGGACCTTCTGAATGCCGAGCTTTACCACTGAGATGCAGGAAAGGACACTCCTAGAGAGGCACCGCCCCCCCCCCCCGCTTCCCCTGCAGATGCTTCCTGCCTGTCACAATGCCTTGCATTTCACTCGTTTCCGGTTGTAAACCAGGTCTGGGTCTGCACAACAAGGGAAAGAGGAAGGCTGCCGAAGGATGGGACTGAAGGCAGGGAAAGAGGAACGAATGGGACACAGAGATACCTCTGACACGACATGTATAGACTTACTGCCCTGGCTGGGTTGCCCTGGTCGATGGGGTTCTTGAAGTCCATGTGCAATTCGTCAAAGGCAATTATCTAAATGGAGAGAGAGAGAGAGAGAGAGAGAGAGAGAGAGAGAGAGAGAGATGTTATTGAGAGGACCTGTCAAGCCATGAGACGTAAACATCAAACTGTAGCATCAGCAAAGCGCCAACGCAGGTGTTTATGTAAATCAAGGATACGTTCCGTGTCGTTTATTGAATGGCTTCGCTTATATCCAGGGCTCTGCTTTTCTTCTGCAGTTTCCTTGCACAAGGGAGTTTTTCAATGCGAGGGGAAAGAGGAGATGAAGTAAAGGAGGAAGGACGCAGCTCCCACCAGTTATACATCTGGAGGCTGGGAACCTGCTCAGTCCTTCTCTTTTGAAAATAAAACAAATGTGGCTTCTTCTTTTTTTACAGTTTTGCACTTGCCAGTGGCTTTATTCTCCAGATGCATTCATCTGCCACAGATTTCACTCTCTTTATTTATTTTTATTCTTCATCTCTGGCATTTTGCGGAATTAGCACTGTTCCAGGTGCTGCATAATACTTGTCCTGCATTGATAAGAATTCAATCTTTTATAGCGTGGCAGCACCCAAAACTTCGGAACTCCCGGCCTATTGACAACAGACAGGCACCTTTGCTGTACTCTATTCAGTGCTTGCTTAAAACATTTTTGTTTTGGCAACCCTCTCCAGACTTGTAGAAAACTGATGTGCTTTAAATCTGGATTTAGCTTATCGTTAACTTTAATTATTATTTGAATGTGTTAGACAAATGTTTTTTTACTGATGATTTTATTGTTTTATTCTTCTTGTAAACTGCTTTGAGGTTTTATTGCAACCAAGCGGTAGATAAATCACGTGAAATAAATACATTAATAAATAATTTTTATGAGCTTGTGAACTGCCCATTGCCTCCTGAGCAATACAGAAAGGTAGAATTGTAATTTGACAGAATTACAAGCCTGGTAGATGAAGGGAACGCAGTGGATGTAGCCTACCTTGATTTCAGCAAGGCATTTGACAAGGTGCCCCATGATATTCTTGTAAAGAAGCTGGTAAAATGCGGACTTGACTATGCTACCACTCAGTGGATTTGTAACTGGCTGACTGACCGAACCCAAAGGGTGTTCATCAATGGTTCCTCTTCATCCTGGAGAAGAGTGACTAGTGGGGTGCCACAGGGTTCTGTCTTGGGCCCGGTCTTATTCAACATCTTTATCAACGACTTGGATGATGGACTCAAGGGCATCCTGATCAAATTTGCAGATGACACCAAACTGGGAGGGGTGGCTAACACCCCAGAGGACAGGATCACACTTCAAAACGACCTTGACAGATTAGAGAACTGGGCCAAAACAAACAAGATAAATTTTAACAGGAGGAAATGTAAAGTATTGCACTTGGGCAAAAAAAATGAGAGGCACAAATACAAGATGGGTGACACCCATCAATATCAGTACTTTTGTATGCTGATGATGCGATACTCCTATCTCGAACAAGAATAGGCTTAAATAGGCTCATAGGTGAATTTTCAGCATACTGCAGGAGAGAGCAACTGGTAATAAACTATCAGAAAACCAAAATTATGGTTTTTGCAAGGAAACACAGACAGTACAGCTGGAGGATGGATAACCAGACAATTGAACAGGTTAAAGCCTTCAAATATCTGGGTATCGTTTTCCAGTCGACCGGGTCCTGGGATGTCCATCAAAAATGTGCCAAAGAAAAAGCAGCTCAAAGTATTAAGATGCTGTCTCGCTTCTTTTATACGAAGGGGGGCAGATACATCCCAGCAGCCTTTGAAGTTTTTCAAGCAAAACCTCTGGCGCAGTTACTGTATGGGGCACAAATCTGGACGGGGAACCACTGCTCCAGTCTTGAAACTGTTCAGTCTAAAATGCGGTCTGCATTCACAGTCCCTACTATCAATGGGCCTCATTAAAGCAAAGAGTCTAATAGGCCAGCGCCTGAAAGACATTGAACGGCAAAACAACCTGACTATCTTAAAGAAACTGTGCCCATGGTATACCTACTTTCCCCCTTCTCATTTTGACTCTCCAGCTTCATATTTGTTTAAATTAACCATCCCAAAATACAGACGTGCCTTTACATTGGCTAGATGGGATGTTCTCCCTTCTGCCGTACTCGAAGGTCGCTACCAAAAGACTCCATTTGAAAAACGACTCTGCCCATGTGGAGATGGTAACACGGAAACAGTGTCCCACGTCTTCCTATCCTGCCCCCTTTACAAAGACCTAAGGAATGAGATTATTACTCCACTCATTCTCTCCAACCCCGGCCGTTCACCAGACATCACACTGTATTTCCTCTTATCTGATACGGATAGTCAGATAACAGAGAAGGTCGCGAGGTACATCGAAAGAGCTATGAAATTGAGGGCCACCATCTGAGTGACAGACTTGTTCATCTGACGGACTTCCTTTTGCTTGTTCTTTTCTCCCTTTTATCCTTATTTCTATTTTTAATTCTTGTATAGCTGTGGCCTGTTGGCTTTGCTAATAAAGTTTTGATTGATGGGTGACACCTGGCTTGAGAGCAGTACATGTGAAAAGGATCTAGGAGTCACGGTTGACCACAAACTTGACATGAGCCAACAGTGTGACGCGGCAGCTAAAAAAGCCAATGCAATTCTGGGCTGCATCAATAGGAGTATAGCATCTAGATCAAGGGAAGTAATAGTGCCACTGTATTCTGCTCTGGTCAGACCTCACCTGGAGTACTGTGTCCACTTCTGGGCACCACAGTTCAAGAAGGACACTGACAAACTGGAACGTGTCCAGAGGAGGGCAACCCAAATGGTCAAAGGCCTGGAAACGATGCCTTATGAGGAACGGCTAAGAGAGCTGGGCATGTTTAGCCTGGAGAAGAGGAGGTTAAGGGGTGATATGATAGCCATGTTCAAATATATAAAAGGATGTCACATAGAGGAGGGAGAAAGGTTGTTTTCTGCTGCTCCAGAGAAGCGGACACAGAGCAATGGATCCAAACTACAAGAAAGAAGATTCCACCTAAACATTAGGAAGAACTTCCTGACAGTAAGAGCTGTTCGACAGTGGAATTTGCTGCCAAGGAGTGTGGTGGAGTCTCCTTCTTTGGAGGTCTTTAAGCAGAGGCTTGACAACCATATGTCAGGAGTGCTTTGATGGTGTTTCCTGCTTGGCAGGGGGTTGGACTCGATGGCCCTTGTGGTCTCTTCCAACTCTATGATTCTGTGATAATAAATAGATGGATTTTGGACATTACATTTTAAAAACAACCACAACAGCCACCTGGACATTCAGCTGCAAGAAATGTGCATGAACCTGAACTGCCCATAACATTATCATTGCTTTAAAAATCAACTTGTTTTTAACATCACTATTTTTTTATTAACCGTTTTAATACGTATGTTACATTCTTTGCAAACTGCTTAAACATTTTATTGTTTGCAGATAAAGCGGGCTGCAAATTTTGTTAAATAAATAGATAATCAATAAGGTAACATTAACATCTGTGTCATAGACCAGGGGTGGGGAACCTTGGGCCCAGGGGCCTAACTGTGGCCCTCGAGACCTTTCTATCAGGCCCTTGGGACTCTCCCCAGGCCACAACCCCTGTCCGGTCTTGCTTTTCACCCTAGGGTGTTTTTTGCCTGGCTGGAATGTGTCCTTGAACTCTGATCATGCATGTGCGCAGAAACTAGCCTCTGCAGGAGGTCCATCCAGAGGGTGGCAACACGAGAACAGGGTCTTTTCTGCGATGGCTCCCTGCTTGCGGAATGCTCTCCCAAGGGAGACTCACCTGGCGCCTTCGTTCCATATCCTCTTCTCCCAGACCTTTGGCTACTTAAACATTCTATGGGCTTTTATACTGGGGGGGGGGGGGCACGGTATTACTGTTTTTGTTTGTTACTATGTTGTGCATTTTTGTCTTTTTATATTGTAAACTGCCCAGTGATCTTCGGATGAAGGGCGGTATAGAAATGTTGTTGTTGTTCTTTTTGGTGATGATGATGATGATGACGTTGATGTTGTTGATGTCGTTGTTGTTATCAGCCAAAGGGGAAATTTGCTTCCGTTGCTCCACCTGCTTTTTCTCTGACTCTTTCCATCACTAGCTTTTGGCCCCAGGAAAGTGGCCCAGATTGAAAAAGATCAAAGATTGAATTTTGAATTTTTCAAAAAGATTGAAAAAGATCAAAGGAATATTTAGGGGAGCATGACCTGTTCACCCGCATGGGGTGCTGAGGCGAGAGGATGCTGCAGCAGTTGATGTAGAGCGGAAGGCAAGAGGTGTGGGAGCACCAAATTTTGGTATCACACAGGACGCCCTTGAAATTTGAAGTCCACCAATGCAATTTCCCACCCTCATCAAAGACAGATTACCATAGTTTCTACTCAGTCATTTGCAAACTCTGAAGCACACATGAATCAGCTAGGGCCAGATCAAAGGGTGGAGGCTTCCGATGTGACTGTGTTAATCTCGCCTCTAAAAAGCACTCTGTTAAAATCTGCGTCCATAACCACACACCGCACACTGTAGTTGTTTTGGAAATTTCTATTTATTACTTCCAGTCTCTCTAATGACTGTGTTTTTCTGTACAATTGTTCACAACTCTTATAGGGGGCTGGGTGGAGATTCAATAAAAAATAAATAAAAAAAATGTTTAAGAATAGCTCATAAAAATATCAACACCCGAACATGCAACCCGCAGGTAGATTGTCTAACCAAGTTCTGATTTTCTCCTTGATGACTACTTGCATGTTTTTGTTTTTGTTTTAAATATCAAATGTCAAATTCTTCCAGATATTGCTGAGCTACAACTCCCATCAAACTACTGGCCTGGGATGGTGGCAGTTGTGGTTCAGCAACATCTGGAGGGCCAAAGGTTCCTCACACCTGGTGTAGACAAGGCTAAGCGTGATGGACTTTGTAGTTATAAATTCCAATGTTAAGATTCAGGGGAGACCTGGTAGCCGCCTCCAAGTATCAGCAAGAACTATTGTGTGGCAGATGGGGCTAACTGTTCTCCGTCGCTCCAGAGGGCAGGATAGGAACAGTGACTTGAAATTTGAGAGAAGCAATTTAATGTTATTTATTTTTTAGTTAAAAGACTGGTGCTGATAAAAAAAAGACCACAGCTATTTTATCTGTGTAGAAAACAATGTGCAAATCACATATGCATCTTATTGATGATTGATGTTTCCCTATAGGTACATGCTGGACGTGAAAATTACAAATGTGCTGTTAATAACACATAATTACAAATGTGCTGTTAATAACACATAATTAACAGCACATTTGTAATTTTCACGTCCAGCATGTACCTATAGGGAAACATCAATCATCAATAAGATGCATATGTGATTTGCACATTGTTTTCTACACAGATAAAATAGCTGTGGTCTTTTTTTTATCAGCACCAGTCTTTTAACTAAAAAATAAATAACATTAAATTGCTTCTCTCAAATTTCAAGTCACTGTTCCTATCCTGCCCTCTGGAGCGACGGAGAACAGTTAGCCCCATCTGCCACACAATAGTTCTTGCTGATACTTGGAGGCGGCTACCAGGTCTCCCCTGAATCTTAACATTGGAATTTATAACTACAAAGTCCATCACGCTTAGCCTTGTCTACACCAGGTGTGAGGAACCTTTGGCCCTCCAGATGTTGCTGAACCACAACTGCCACCATCCCAGGCCAGTAGTTTGATGGGAGTTGTAGCTCAGCAATATCTGGAAGAATTTGACATTTGATATTTAAAACAAAAACAAAAACATGCAAGTAGTCATCAAGGAGAAAATCAGAACTTGGTTAGACTTCCTTACACTCTGCACTCTTCCCCATTTTCCTGCTTTTTAAAAATTACAGTGGTACCTCGGGTTATAGACGCTTTAGGTTACAGACTCCGCTAACCCAGAAATAATACCTCGGGTTAAGAACTTTGCTTCAGGATGAGAACGGAAATCATGTGGCGGCGGCACAGCAGCAGCGGGAGGCCCCATTAGCTAAAGTGGTACCTCAGGTTAAGAACAGACCTCCAGAACGAATTAAGTTCTTAACCCAAGGTACCACTGTACTTATTCCCACCTAAACTAGGACAGAGGTTTTCAACCTTTTTGAGTCCACGGCTCCCTTGACCAACTACATTCTTCCTGCGGCATCCCTGTGGGGCTCAGGAGCCCAGTTATGTCACCCCTTGCCTGCAGAGCTGCGGCCTCTCACCCTTTTTTTAACCCCCTTCCCTTGTGGAGAGTTTCCTCAGCCTCCTCCCCTTGGACGTCCTCTGGGCAGTCACTGCTGCCACCCATAGTTTCTGAGCTGCCCCCCACCCCAAAGAGAGCTGCCTCCTCACACTGCCCCACAGGGGCCTGGGAAGAGGATGCCCCCAGCCATAGTGGTGTAAAGGTAAAGGGACCCTGACCATTAGGTCCAGTCACGAACGACTCTGGGGTTGTGGTGCTCATCTTGCTTTATTGGCCGAGGGAGCCAGCGTACAGCTTCCAGGTCATGTGGCCAGCAGGACTAAGCCGCTTCTGGCGAACCAGAGCAGCACACGGAAACACTGTTTACCTTCCCGCCGGAGTGGTACCTATTTATCTACTTGCACTTTGACGTGCTTTCGAACTGCTAGGTTGGCAGGAGCAGGGACCGAACAACGGGAGCTCACCCCGTCAGGGGGATTCGAACCGCCGACCTTCTGATCGGCAAGCCCTAGGCTCTGTGGTTTAGACCACAGCACCACCCACGTTGGTCCAAAGGAGGCAGCAGTGGCAGCAACAGATACTGCCAGGCCTGCATGAGGCAAAGGCTCCTCTTCAGCACTGGGCGCTGGGCGCTCAGTTCCCAGGCTGGCACTGCACACAGCAAGCACAAGAAAGGCCAGTGCAGTGCCTGCCTGCCCTCCCACTAGTCTGTCCATTCCCAACAGCAAGGGCTGGAGGACTGGCTGGCTGGGCTCCCTCGCCTGCTTGCTTGCTTACTCCGAGGTCGCCTCACCTTCTGGCAACCAGCACCCCCTGGCCAGCCCCAGAGGCACCATTCGCCTGTGGAGCTTGTAGCCAGGGCTGCTGCAACAAACAGCTGTGCAAGTCTTGGGGAGGCAGAGACGCAAGAAGGAATCAGAGGAGGGAGGGAAGGAAAGAGGGACAGAGGCCAGTGTTGCCCGCGACATCCCTGACCATCATTTAAGGCACCCCAGGGTGCCACGGCACACTGGTTGAAAACCACTGAACTAGGGGGTGCCCAACTAATGGAGGTTGAAATAATGCAACAAAATCAGATCCTGGATTGTTGCAATACAGTGGTACCTCGGGTTACATACGCTTCAGGTAACAGACTCCGCTAACCCAGAAATAGTGCTTCAGGTTAAGAACTTTGCTTCAGGATAAGAACAGAACTCATGCTCCAGCGGCACGGCAGCAGCAGGAGGCCCCATCAGCTAAAGTGGTGCTTCAGGTTAAGAACAGTTTCAGGTTAAGAACAGACCTCCGGAACGAATTAAGTACTTAACCTGACGTACCACTGTACATGTTTTATTATTATCGATGGATTCCATGCCCTTAGCTCAGCCAGAAGAGCAGAAGTCTCTTAATCTCAGGGTCGTGGGCCTGAGTCCGTCAGGCAAAAGATTCATGCGTCGCAGCGAATTGGACTACATGACCCTCGTGGTCCCTTCCAACTACCGGTAATTATATTCCAACTGATTCTAATTATATATCTCTACCTAGCTATCAATATTCAGTATATGAAAAACCTCAGAGGAGAACAATATGCCAGGACACCCTTGATTCACTGTCCCTCCTTCGCGTGAAGCAGACGGGCTTCTTTCAGTCAGCTTCAAACTTATTTAGAATTTTGCAGTCAGAAAACAGAGAAAGGAGTTACGGTGGTACCTCGGATTACAAACACCTCAGGTTGCAAACACTTCGGGTTACAGACTCTGCTAACCTGGAAGTTGTACCTTGGGTTAAGAACTTCACCTCAGGATGAGAACAGAAATCGTGCGCCGGTGGCGCAGCAGCAGTGGTAGGCCCCATTAGCTGAAGTGGTACCTCAGGTTAAGAACGGTTTCAGGTTAAGAACAGACCTCTGGAAGGAATTAAGTTCATAACCAGAGGTACCACTGTATTTCAATTTAGGCATGCCTGTACGTTTTGTGTCGCTTCATCACAATAAAATGTTGTTTTATGGTTTAGCATTGGTTTTATTTCGAATTATATCTGGGTTGGGGGGGCGGCGGCACCATAATCTCCTCAGCGCTTAGGGCCTCTAAAGGTCTTTAATCAAACTCCGAGAAAGAGGGCAGTTTTTTCTTTCCATCCGAAGGCCTCATTCTGATCTGTGCTGCCATAACTCAGGATTCTCCAGTTTCCTGGTTCACCCCTCGCTTCCCACTATGCGAAACTCCCCTGCCCTTCAAAATCACAAGATCCTGTGCTCCAACGTTCCTTTCCCAGCATCTCGGAGGAAATTTCCAGACGTCATGCCTCTTTCACAGAGCTCAGGGGGCGGATTTAATTACCCAGAAGGTTCCCTTAAAGTGCCGACCCCTGGTGCCTCCATTCCTCTCTTCAGCGCCATATGGTCTCCTACCCAAAGCAGCTTCTCAGGAACAAGGAGCCCTACAGGAAGCAGCCAAACCGGGTGAGTCATCCCAGATCTTCAGAGTGACAAAGTCTCCAGAGCGGGGATGGGGAAGTGGGGAGGGGGGAGGATGTTGGCTCAGCGCCCTCGGGGCTCGGTTGGCATGTGCCGAAGCCGCCCACGGGGCTGGGTGTCTCCTCCCCATCATCACTAGCTGAGCGGCAGAGCCTTTCCATCGAGGGTCTCTGCCCACCACAGGAAAAGCACCCTGAGAGCTGAGGTTCTTACGCAATTGCAACATCCCCTGGGACTCATTGCCACAAGAGGTGAGCTGCTGATGGCTGCTAGCTTAAGACAGCGTTGCCGTATTTCAAAAAGTAAAAACCAGGACACCCCAAAAGTTGTTGAGCTAAAAAAAATGTGATTTTTAAGGCAAAAGGCAGCCTTTTGGAAATCCCCCCTGGATGTCAATTCCGCCTTTAAAATCCCAGTTATGTCCAGGGAAATCTAGATGCATGGCAGTCCTAGCTTTAGAGGGCTTTTAGAAGGGGGGGGGTATACAAAGTCAAGACAGCTATTAGCTTCTTGAGAATCTGAATTTAAAAAACGCTAGGCAACGTTGAAGACGTCAGCCTGCATTATCCGTGCTCTCGGAAGCCAGAGGGCTTGCTGAACAATGAGTTCAGTGGTTGGAGAACAGGAACAGGGTCCCAACACCACACATTGCATTAATCCGTCATTTACTGCTCTTAAAAATTCATTATTGTTCTTTGAAACGTTTGGCACGGCCAACCGCTTAGTCTTCCACTTGAAACTCTGCCAGAGTCCACATAAATAGAAATGCACGTCCTTCCCCTGGTCACCCTCGTCTCTGTTGTCGTCAGATTTTTGATTGTAAGCTCCTCAGGACAGGGACTTGCCTTCTGATCCTTTGTAAAGGCGTTGTGTACTTTGGAGAGTGGCCCATTAGGAGCCTCAGCCAGCCTATACCTTCTTACTTACTCTAGGGAGTTGGCCCAGCTGGTCAGCTTCCTCCTCCTTAAGATCAGTGTTGAACTGTTAATTCTGACAGCCCCCTTGAGAGTTCTCCTGGCAGCCTGGGCAAAGGAGCCCAACGAAAGCTTTTAGGTTATTTTTAATAACCTAAAGAGGAGGAGGATGGGGATAAAACTAGAATTACTGTAGCTAGCTCTGCCTGCCATTGGCTCTGGCGCCACCTGCTGTTGGGCTCCCTGCATTCTGCCGTACTGGTTCCAATGGTCACCAGCCTACACTGGCGATGGAATCAAACATTTATACATGGAATGAGGGCTACAGAAAAACCTGGGGAGGGGGCTGCCTGTGTGAGCTCTGTCTTCTTGGAGGAGCTGTAGCTCAGCGGGAGACCACCTGCCCAATCCCAAGCATCTCCAAGTAGGCCCAAGAAAGTATTACCCTGGAAAAAGTACCCTGGAGAAGGCTAAACCATGGTTTATTAAACGGTGATTTAGGAAACCATGGCTTATTGTTCTGTGTGAACCCAGCCCACCCTCTTAACTAAGGTTCATTAATTATGGTTAAAAGCAGCTTGTTAACCGAGGTTTTCTAGTTGGCTTATCAACCATACTTAAGGTTAACCACGGCTTAGCAATACGTGGGATCACAGACCTTGACCTCTTTAACTATGGCTAAGGAGCCATCAATGCCCAAAATCTACAGAGCTGTGAAAAAAGGGAGGCAAAATTTCAGACCTCTCTCAAGGCTTGGTTGCTGTCACTTTTAAACTATTCTGTGACACAATGAACCAAAGTTTAGGTAATCATCTGCCAGATGCCTCACCTTTAACCATGGTTTACATTAACCGTGGTTTAGCGTTAGGTGCAAACTGGACAATATTAAGCCACAGGTATGGATTGTCCAGTTTGGTATAAAGTCGCAGCCTATGCTCTTTCCTATAACTAGCGGGGGAATATGGGTTGTATCCCATGTTACTCCTACCCAGAGTAGACCTATTGAAAGTAATGGAGATGACTAATGTACAGTGCCAGATTAAACCCGGTGGAGGCCCCTAGACAGTCGAAATCTTGCGGGCCCCTTTGCAAATTATCTCCTAATACATTTTTTATTTTCTTTCAAGATCAAATCAGTATTATTTTGATCCAATGTGGCGGGGCCTCTAAAAGGCCCATAGGCCAGTGCCTACTCTGTCTGTTTTGTAATCTGGCACTGCTAACATAGGTCCATTAACTTTAATAGGTCTACTCAGGATAAAACTTTGTTGAACACCCCCCACATACACACACAAATTATACCACATGCAAACAAATGTGGGAGTATAGAGGATGATGATACAGATTTTCCTGCTCACAAACATGAAGGTGCACAAACCAACCCTTATCTGCAGCTGAATCAACATCACAACTAAGTGGGGCAGCAGCCGTGGGGCAGAGTGGCATGGGCCCCTCCCGAGAACAAGCCTGGCCTGCCATCTTTCTCTGGAGTGGAGAGGGTTGGGGTTTGGGCCGAGAGGGGTTCTCCTGAGCTCCTTCAAGGGCTCCTTCGCCTCACTCTGAAACTTGTCCTTGCAGCTGCCGGGTGCGTTAAATGGATTCCTCCTGCTGGGTCAGCTAATGCAATTTGCAAGTAAGTGGGGCAGCTGTGTTGTGGTGCTGGTGCCAGGACTCTCCAGAGACCAGGCCCAGTACAAGTGCCTCACCTATACCCTCCTTGATGGCAGCCCTGAGCATCCACAACAGCATTTAGCCAGGAAGCTTTAACTAACTCTCATATATACATACCAATTGCTAACTCAATTTGCCTTACCCAAACATATAAACCCCTTTACGCCTTATATGCCCACTCTGAAGAACTAGCCCTGTTCCAGGTGCTGCAAAATTCTCATTCTGCATTTATAAGAAGCCAATCTTTTATTGTGTGGCAGCACCCAGCACTTTGGAACTCCCTGCCTATTGACATTTAGAAAGGCACCTTCGTTGTACTGCTTTCGGACCCTGCCAAAGGCATTTTTTAAAGGCAAGCCTACCTAGGCATATAAGAGGCACGGGTGGAGCTGTGGGTTAAACCACAGAGCCTAGGACTTGCCGATCAGAAGGTCGGTGGTTCGAATCCCCGTGATGGGGTGAGCTCCCCTTGCTCGGTTCCTGCTCCTGCCAACCTAGCAGTTTGAAAGCACGTCAAAGTGCAAGTAGATAAATAGGTACCGCTCCGGCGGGAAGGTAAACAGCGTTTCCGTGCGCTGCTCTGGTTCGCCAGAAGCGGCTTAGTCATGCTGGCCACATGACCCGGAAGCTGTACGCCGGCTCCCTTGGCCAATAAAGCGAGATGAGCACTGCAACCCCAGAGTCATTCACGACTGGACCTAATGGTCAGGGGTCCCTTTACCCTTTACCTTTACCTTTACCTAGGCATATAGAACATTGCATGTATTTTAATCTGGTTCTTAGCTTATCGTTGATTTCCATTATCTTTGGAATGTTCAAATGGTTGTTTTTAACTTTTTTAACAGATGATTTCATTGGTATTATAATAATTATTTGTTTATTGAATTTATATATATTTGTTCTGTATCCTTTTTGTAAACAGCTTTGAAGTCTCTTCTTCTACTTACAATCAAATGCAATATGCAATATGCAATTTTTAGGATGAAACACGCAAATAACTATTTGAGCGCTAGTCCTCAGGCAGTGAAAATGTTCTGGGAGGTGCTGCTGCTGTTATTTTATCCTGCTTCCGTTGCATTGCAGTGCAAGAGAGCTCCCTCCAGATGGTACTCATAGAACTGTAAAGTTGGATGGGACCCTGAGGGTCATCCAGTCCAGCCCCCTGCAATGCAGGTAACATTACGGGAAGCACCGCAGAACAACTCCAATGGTAGCATAGTGGATAGAGCAGGGGTAGGCAACCTAAGGCCCGTGGGCCAGATGTGGTCCAATCACCTTCCCAATCCGGCCCGCAGACGGTCCGGAAATCAGTGTGTTTTTACATGAGTAGAATGTGTCCTTTGATTTAAAATGCATCTCGGGGTTATTTGTGGGGCATAGGAATTCGTTCATTATTTTTTTCAAAATATAGTCCGGCCCACTGCATGGTCTGAGGGACAGTGGACCGGCCCATGGCTGAAAAAGGTTGCTGACCCCTGGGATAGAGTGTTGGGCTAGCAGCTGGGAGAGACCAAGCTTCAAATAAATAACAACACCCTAGTGGTCCCAGGCCCTAAAGAAGTTAGATTGGCTTCAACCAGAGCCAGGGCCTTTTCAACACTGGCTCCGGCCTGGTGGAACGCTCTGCCTCATGAGACCAGGGCCCTGCAGGATCTGATTTCTTTCCGCAGGGCCTGTAAGACAGAGTTGTTCCGCCTGGTCTTTGGCTTGGAGCCAATTTGATTCCCTCCCTCTCTTTTTTTCTTTCTTTCTTTTCCTTCTCCTCCTGCGATGAGGCTACATTTTAATATTTTAATGTTCCATTATTTTAATGTTATATTTTATTTTTGTTTTTAAGTTGTAATCATTCATCTTGTTTTTATTATTGCTTGTAAGCCGCTCTGAGCCCAGCCTTGGCTGGGGAGGGCGGGGTATAAATAAAAAAAATATTATTATTATTAAATCCACAACGTTCACCGGGGTGGCCTTGGGCCAGTCACTGCCTCTCAGCCTAACCTACCTCAAAGGGTCATTGTGTGGATCAAACAAGGAGGGGGAGAACCACTTACGCCACCTTGAGCTCCTTTGGGGGGGGGAGAGAGTAGCGATATAAACACCATCAATAAAATGGAACAACCTGAAAATATCCTCCCCTAGAAGAGGAAGAAGAGTTTGGATTTGATATCCTGCTTTATCACTACCCGAAGGAGTCTCAAAGTGGCTCACATTCTCTTTTCCCTTCCTCCCCCACAACAAACACTCTGTGAGGTGAGTGGGGCTGAGAGACTTCAGAGAAGTGTGACTGGCCCAAGGTCACCCAGCAGCTGCAGGTGGAGGAGCGGAGACGCAAACCCGGTTCCCCAGATTACGAGACTACCGCTCTTAACCACTACACCACACTGGCTCCCCTATTGCATTATGAGTGTGCCAATCGCATTGTTGCAGAACACACACACATAACCCACTGCCAGTCTGGAGGGACCATCCGAATAGGCCATTCCCCTTTGCAGTGGTTTTCCAGAGTCCGGCTGATGTCCTAAGCTCTGGCCAACAGTGTTCCCCGCACACCTATGGACCGAGGAGAGAGAACGCCTCCCTGCTTCACTAAGGTCTCCCTCTTCCCTTTTCCGTTCCTCTGACAGCCACGACTGAACCGGCACTCGTCACCTGTCAAAGGCACACCGTCGTTACAGGCGCCTGTAGTGGGTTGCCTAGCGACACTCGCACGCTGCGTTCTCCTCCGTTCGGAACAGGAGAACATTCCACAGCCCTGGGTTCCTTCACTTCCTATCCCAACCTCCTCTCCCAGCTTCCCAACCACCTTGCTTCCTCCCTTTCTCTGTCACTGGCCACCAAGTACCCCAAAAATACGGCCGGGGGATGGGACAGGGCAGGGCGAGGAGGGGAGGGCAAGATTCCTGAGGTCATCAGCCTAGACCTTGAAAGGAAATGATATAAAAAAGCAGTATTAAGGACAGCAAGTAAGTCAAATGCAGGATCTTGTCCCACCCCCCACAAATCTTAAGTTTTCCACATTTCCACATCAGTTTGCACTGGGGAGAGAGGGGGAAATTCACCAGCATTTTAGTGTGAATTTTCTCTCAGTGTGCACATTTCTGCAACGCCTTAATGTACACATTTGTGCAAGCAATGGTCTCTAAAGCATTTATTTATTTACGCTGTGCCTTTCAACCTAGAGTCTTGTTTTCTATATGTCATTTTCATTAATGTATGGATTTATACGCACACGTTACCCTAATATGTGTGCTTTCGTACGCTTTACATGCCTGGAGGCCATACAGCTGCAGAATTTGGAGATGTGCAAATCCCAAAGGACGGCTGTTCTCCGGTTCGTTTATTGTTTCAGAAATTAGGAAGGGCCGCCTGCTAAATGCAAGCTGAATCAGATTCCCCACCCCTCCATCCCAAACCCTAGATAAGGGTAAGCAAGAGATTGAAGTGGGTTTATTTTATAATAATAATAATAATAATAATAATAATAATAATAGTGGAAGATTTTTGCTGTGTAGTTTGGGGGGAGGGAATTTAAGAGGATGAGGTGGTCAAAGTCCTGGGGACTGCAGTTAAAAAGATGTACAGTGGTACCTCAGGTTACAGATGCTTCAGGTTACAGACTCCACTAACCCAGAAATAGTACCTCAGGTTAAGAACTTTGCTTCAGGGTGAGAACAGAAATCGTGCGGCGGTAGTGGGAGGCCCCATTAGCTAAAGTGGTACCTCAGGTTAAGAACAGCTTCAGATTAAGAACGGATCTCCAGAACGAATTAAGTTCTTAACCCGAGGTACCACTGTATTTGGATGGCAGGAAGACAGAAGAAGGGTTGTGGCTGAGCATCTGCCCTGCATGTAGAAGTTCCGGGTTCAATCCCCAGCATCTCGGGGGGGGGGGTTGGAGAGTCCCCTGAAGTCCTGAAGAGCTGCTGCCAGCCAGTGTAGGCAACACTGAGATAGGTGGGCCAATGGCTTGGGGCTCTGTATAATAAGGCTATAGTAAACGTCTTTGTCTAAAAGGCAACGGCAAGAGGAGGATTTACGCAATGCGCACCCTTTGCATTGAGTGCGGAGGAATGTGAGAATCGGAAGGGTAGATTAAATCAGGGAAACTGTGGCCCTCCCAGAGAGTGTGGGACTCCAACTCCCATCATCCCCGACCACTGGGTGTGCTGGCTGGGGCTGATGGGCGTTGAAGTCCAACAGCTTCTGAAGGTTTCCCAAATTTCCCATCCCTGGATTAAAGAATCCACAAGCCAGAAGGGATGCTAATCAGCATAGTATTAGATTGTGTGTCAATATGTTCTATGGCAGGGAAAAACCAATTGTGTTTCTAATCAAACCTTGAATTTTGAAGCCCAAATTGCCACGAAACCCAAATATGTTAATCTAAAAGGTTTAATCCTTGGTGATGTTTTGGAAATGGTTTTCCTTCTTATCATTGCTGCTGGGAATAGTAGAGTGACCAGCTTTAGGAGTGGGGAACACGGCACCAAATTTTTTGGTGTTTTTTTTTTTTAATACAGACTATAGCTACCTAAATTGACATACTACGAAAGCAGGTCTGAAGATCAACAGCCAGATGAGTTTAGAGAGCGATGGAGTATTTTTCTGATGTGGTAGAACGATAAATTTTAAGACAATATTCAACCCCATAGTTCTTTTGCCTTATTGTCATTGAAAGAAAAGAACTTTTGTGTTGTGTTCTTGTATTTTTCCTATCCTGGTCCCTTAACGCCCGATGCTTCTTATGTTATTCATAAGTTATTTTTAAAATATCTGTCTATCTGTTTATTTATCCTATCTCCCAAAAAGATACCAGGGTGGCAAACGCGCTTAACGATAGGGCAGTGATAAAAAAGAAAGAATAACAATGAAATAAAATAACTGAAATGTTTAAAATACTGTTAAAAACATTTGAAACAAATTGAAAAACAGATGTAACCAAATCACATGTTTGGATAGACTCTGCTGAAATAGAAACATTTCCCACAAAAGTCTAAAGGGGATGGGGTCAATCAGCAGTGAGTTCCAAAGGACAGGCCACACTTAAGAAAAAACTCCGTATAAACACGGAATGATCATTGTATGACTCCTGAAGAAGGACAAAGTCTGCAGATTGAAGTGATCACATCAGTACATACGGGATAGAATCGTAGAATTGCAGAGTTGGAAGGGGAACGAAAGGGCCATCTAGTCCAACCCCCTGCAATGCAGAGATAAGGCACTCCTCACAAGTAAATACGTTTTATTGTTGCTCAAAAGCTGCATAAAAATAAAAAAAAACCTCCAAAAGCTAAATAATAAAACAAAAGTACAGTTCCAGCCACAGGAGAACAGTGCCAAAAATATATGGTTTATACTGATTATTAATACGATTTCCTCTATCATTCTTTTTGATATGGGGGATTTAAGAACAATCACGTTGCATCTGTAATATTAGAAGCAGGTTTTTTTGTTTTGTTTTTAAGGATTTATTCCTAAAAGAAGAAATATTTTCCCCAAGACCTCACCAGCTGAAGAATTTCGTTTGGAGCTATTGCCATGCATTCTTGATCCTATTTTCTATTTTTATTTTTTTGATATGGTATACTATTCTTAATGAGATAAATTTTCTTAAGCTGCAGAGTTTAGAAGGAGAAATCAATTGGGAGCGATGAGACGCTTAAAGAGAGTGCCTTCACTTCATCGACGCCTTCTAATAAGACAACATTTTCGGTTTTGAATTTAATGGAATATTTTTAACAAACAATTTGCAAGAGATAGAGAGAGCCCCCTCCCCACAGGCATGCAGGCGTCGAAAAGGAGCAGTGGTGGTGCTGGCAGAACCTTTAAGCGGCTCTCTGCATTCCAGCGAGAAGGAGCAGCATGGGGCAATGGTCGGAGCGTCGCATTCAGAGTTTCCCGGCACACTCGCCATTTCTGTGATTCACTCGCACCATTTTCTCTCAGACAGCTCCCTCTTCGCCAGCCACAACACTGTCTCCTCACGTTCTCACACAGAATTGTGGAGCCCAACCCTACAGAGAGGCAGGAATATTTTGCCCAAGTTGGGGATCAAACCCTTCAGTCTCATGCTCTGCCGAATGAGCTACTTCAACTGTTTTTACACAAGTGGGCACACCAAAATGGAGGTGCCCTGGCCTCCCGTTCTCCTCCTTTTCCTTCACATTTGCACCCCATATAATTCTTACATACACCTCTCTTTTCCTCTTTCTCAACCCAACCTGTGTCTGTTCACACACACTGCCTTTCCCTGCACCTATCTGAAGAAGTGACGGTAGTGTGTCTCTGAGTGAAAAAAATAACTGTATGCATACACACACACACACACACCGTATTTTTCTGTGTATAACACACCCCTGTGTATAAGACTCTTTTTGGGACTCCAAATTGAGAAAATGGGGGGGGGGGTTTGCCCAGACTTGTTGAGCTTTTTTGGAGGAGGGGGTTGCCGAACATCGCTCACCAGCAGGATCGCCACAGCCAATCGCAGCAGGCAGCAGCAGCCGGCAGACCTTGATATACCCACCAATTCCCCGCAAAAACAGCGCTGACAATCTCCTGCTCGCAGCAGTTACCTCTCTAATATCCGTGTATAAGATGATCCCGAATTTTTAGCATACTTTTTTAAGAATATAACCTTGTCTTATACAGTGGTACCTTGGGTTAAGTACTTATTTCATTTGAGAGGTCCGTTCTTAACCTGAAACTGTTCTTAACCTGAGGCACCACTTTAGCTAATGGGGCCTCCTGCTTGCCGCCATTGCACGATTTCTGTTCTTATCCTGAAGCAAAGTTCTTAACCCGAGGTACTATTTCTGGGTTAGTGGAGTCTGTAACCTGAAGCATATGTAACCCGAGGTACCACAGTACAGTGAAAAATATGGTGTGTGCGCATATATACAGTACGTGTATATGTATGTGTGTATATTTATATGTGCATGCATGTGTGTGTGTGTATGTGTGTGTATGTATATATGAGAGAGAGAGAGACATGCTGTGAGGAAACTTTGAATAGGAGGGTGTTGACTGAAAATATGTGTGAGAGATGGAAGAAAACACAGTTATGGATTTGGGTGTGGAAAAGAAGCGTTAGGTGTGAGGAGAGACCAGGCACATCATAACTCACAAACACATTCCTCTCTCACACACACATTTCCCTTTCATTCCTTCTGCCTAAATCCACTCTCAGACCTCTGCTTGTGCAACAGAAACCTCCCTTCCTCTCCCCTGCACATTCCCTCCCCTCAAGATCTGCTCCAGAGGAGCTGGAGGACCCTCAGTGCGGATCTTGACGGGGCATGGGGAGAGGAACTCCAGTTGCAGGACGGGGAACCTGGTGCACACAAGATTGGATGCAATTGCTCGGTTCAAATAGGCAGTCACGAAGCTGGCCTTGGGCCAGTTATTATTGCTCAGCCTAGCCTACCTCACAGGGTTGTTGTGGGATAAAAGCAGGGACCACGGCTATAAAGGAAAAGCAGGAGTTAATTCTTTATTTCTCGTACCCTGTTAAGGTGTTTACACAGTGAGCCACTCTGAGTGCACCTGGTGCAAAAAGGCAGGATGTACGCTTTGAAAGACAAACCAATCAATCCAATAAAATAAATTAGCTCTTGCATAAAAATATATATAAGCTACAGATTATAACAGGTTCTCCAGTCAACACAGTTTAGCAGTTTTGAATGCTGGGTTTGGGCACAGAAGGCCGTATCCAGTCTAACTCGTACTCAAAGTAGACCTATTGAAATTAATAAACAGGGCTATGTTATGTCCATTAATTTCAATGGGTCTACTCCCAAGTAGAACTCATTTGGAGACAACCCAGAGGATGCAGATCTAAATCCCTGCTCAGGGACAAAAGCTCACCAGCGCTTTGGCTGAATTGCTTTGTCTCCACTGAAGCCTACCTCACAGGTTGTTGTCAGGATAATTTGATATGAGTCCCCTTCGCCATCACACACAGAGTCAGCGACATTATTGGAGGGAGAAGACAGAAATGCAGCAAACCAAGAAACCCAGACAGACAAATGATGGTCTGAGACAAGCAGACAGCGGAAGTCAGCAAAGAAATGCTGATCCCACCAAAAAGGAATAGCTCTGGTGTATCCAGAAATCAGAGCAGGATGCCAAAAGGAAGCTCTCTCCACCCCCACCCCCCGCCCGGACTCCAGGGAAAGCAGGGCATCAGTCAACCCCCCCCCAATCATTATGTAGTCACTGGCCCATTTTAACACTGACTACATGCTAAATCAGGGACACGGGTCGCGCTGTGGTCTAAACCACAGAGCCTGGGGCTTGCTGATTGGAAGGTCGGTGGTTCGAATCCCCGCGACGGGGTGAGCTCCCGTTGCTCGGTCCCTGCTCCTGCCAACCTAGCAGTTCGAAAGCACGTCAAAGTGCAAGTAGATAAATAGGTACCGCTCCAGCGGGAAGGTAAACGGTGTTTCCATGCGCTGCTCTGGTTCGCCAGAAGCGGCTTAGTCATGCTGGCCACATGACCCGGAAGCTGTACGCCGGCTCCCTCGGCCAATAAAGCGAGATGAGCGCCGCAACCCCAGAGTCGGCCACGACTGGACCTAATGGTCAGGGGCCCCTTTACCTTTACATGCTAAATAGTTCAGTCCATTGAGCATCAGACTCTGAATCTCAGGATCATGGGTTTGAACCCCACATTGGGCAAAAGATTCCTGCATTTCAGGGGGTTGGACTAGATAACCGCCCTGAGCCCCCCCAGGTATAGGGTGGTATATAAATTAAATAAATAACAAATAAATAAATAAATAACCCCTTCCAAGTCTACAATTCTATGTTCAGATTAAATGGGTTGTATCCAATGTTAGTCCTACTCAGAGTAGACCCACTGAAATTAATCAAGATGACTGACTTGGGTGCATTACTTCCAAGGGGTCTACTCTGAGTAGAATTTAGCTGGATACCACCCACTGATTTTATGTCGTAGTCTTCTACCTCCGTCGGAGGATGAACTAAGAGCAGGAAATCACTTGAGCTCCGGCTGCATCTGAAAATTCAGGACCATGGACAGCTCCCCCATCTGTTACCGGAATGGGAGAACGCTCAGAAGCTGCCTTAGGAGACCAGGCTCAGAATTGTTATCAATCATAAATTTATTGCCTGCCCTTCTCCAGCAGGTCCCAGGGCAGGTTTACAAACAATTTAAGATTCACTATTAAAAACAGCCAAAACAAATGACAGAGGAGGCAACCAAAAGGTCATTATATAAACATTTAATTGGTGACTTATTAGTGGCAGCAAGAATAATATCGACAGCAAGGAACTGGAAAGACGCAAAGGGTTTAAATGTAAAAATAGTACCAAAAATGGTATAATGTAATTTGGGACATAGCACTTCCCGAAAAACTGACGCAAAAACTTTGTGTAGCTAGAGGGCAAAAACCCCTGAGAGACTGCCCATTCACCCACAGAGACGCTACAAGACAAACTGTACCTGCCTCATTCCGTAATATATGGTTGTGCTAACATTTTCCTTTGTATCAATATTAACAACGTTTGGACCCTTTGCATGCCCACTCCTTTGTCAACTATTGATATTTCTCTTTTGAGCTGAGAAATGTCTTCAGGCTGGGGTGGGTGGGAAAGAGTGGGGTGTTTATGTATTTCGTAAAATTTATATACTGCTTGATTTTGGGGGAGAAACCTCCTTAGCTTGTCACCCCCCCCCCGTTCAACATGCAATAATTATTATTTAATAAAGGTTATTTCAAAAACAAGAACAGTTGGCAGTCGCTGGAGCAGGGTGGGTCCTGAGAACAGAGGTCCGTCTTCAGAATTCACCCAAATTTGTACTGTGGGGGTGCCGGGCGAGGGAATCCCACAGCTTAGAGGGCTGTTCTCTGTGGCGGCCCCTCCCAGGCCACGCCTCCCACCCCAAACCTCGGAGAGCCCCCTCTCTGCCGTGTACTATCAGTTCTGACAGAGGGCCCCTCCACACTGTGGTTTTATTGCAGGTATAATTCTGTTGACACAACAACACACTAAAAGTAGAGGTAAAGGGACCCCTGACCATTAGGTCCAGTCATGGATGACTCTGGGGTTGCGGCGCTCATCTCGCTTTATTGACCGAGGGAGCTGGCGTACAGCTGGTCATGTGGCCAGCATGACTAAGCCACTTCTGGCAAACCAGAGCAGCGCACGGAAACTCCGTTTACCTTCCCGCTGGAGCGGTACCTATTTATCTACTTGCACTTCACGTGCTTTCGAACCGCTTAGGTTGGCAGGAGCAGGGACCGAGCAGCGGGAGCTCAACAACACACTAGTGGTTGATTTATTCCATCTGTTGTTCTGTGGCAGTTCCTCAACGCTACCACAACACTGTTGTCTAGAGAGGCTACTGCGGCACAACAAAAGTGGGGCAAAGAAACACAACCTGCAGAACATTTGCGGTGCAGGAAGTTACAGGATAGACACTGATTTTAAACCAAAATATTCACAGACACCCAAAACTTCCACAAGGATAAATGTTGCTTTGTAATAGTCTTTATTTATAAAGCCTCGGCAATAAAGACAGATAAACCGCCTGGCTCAAAAGAACCTCCTATTCCCCATTCATTCCCTGTGCAGATATGTATCATTCGCAGAGAGGTGATTTATTTAACAAATCACACGTAAAAATTGAGATCAATCACAGGCATTAGGTAATGTCACGTTCATTGTCTCAGTAGATTACTCCGGAGATTTCTGTGAGTTGACGGAGGTGCCCTTGTCCAAGATACAAATACTGTGGAAATGTGGCTTATAACTGCCCTGATACCATCAGGAGCACAAACCATCATGAATGAAAAATAAGAATGGATGCCTGGAAGGGGCCTGGCAGTGCAGAGAAAGGTGCTTGCCATCACCTTATGGGAAGGGCCATAGCTTACTGCACCTGTATGCAGAAGGTCCCTGGTTCGATGCTGGCATCTCCAGGAACGGCTGAAAAAGACCCCTTGCCTGAAACCCCGGAAAGCCACTGCCAGTCAGTGTAGGAAGCACTGCACTAGATGGACCCATGGTCTCACTCAGCAGAAGGAAACTTCCTATGTTATACAAATAGCTCGGGGTGCAAAACCTGCTTCCCAGGAGCCAGGTATGGTTCGTAGCTTCCCTCCCTGTGCAACAATTAGGCTCCCCCCCAAAAAATTCTATACAGTAGATGCCCATGAAACTTTTCCACAAGCCTAATAGGCATTCTCCCTTGGGAGAAAAGCAATGGCAAACCTAGACAGCATCTTAAAAAGCAGAGACATCCCCTTGCCAACAAAGGTCCATATAGTTCAACCTATGGTTTTCCCAGTAGTGATGTATGGAAGTGAGAGCTGGACCATAAAGAAGGCTGATCGCCGAAGAATTGATGCTTTTGAATTCTGGTGCTGGAGGAGACTCTTGAGAGTCCCATGGACTGCAAGAAGATCAAACCTCTCCATTCTGAAGGAAATCAGCCCTGAGTGCTCACTGGAAGGACAGATCCTGAAGCTGAGGCTAAAACTGCGGGAGGCAGTGGGAGACAGGAGTGCCTGGCGTGCTCTGGTCCATGGGGTCACGAAGAGTCGGACACGACTAAATAACTAAACAACAACAACAACAATAGGCAATCCAGGGATGGGGTGTCAAAATTCGTTCAAAATTCACCAGGCACATTTTGTAACTTGCTATCAGTCAAGTGAAGATGCCCCTCTCCAATATCTGGAGTTTCCTGTCTGGGGATCCTTGGATCTGGACTGCTTTCACACACTATAGCAACACATCCTGCAGAATTCTGTCAGTTATATTTTATCTGCACAATCGGAATGAATTTCAGGAACCAAAAAGTCACATTGAAAAATATGACTTTTAAGTCGTCTGGCCCCCAAATGGCAATGAGGCATTCCGTTTCGGCGACTGCAACCCTTGGTTTAAGGAGCTATTTGGCACCTAGCTTATATATTCAAAAGGACACGGGTGGCGCTGTGGGTTAAACCACAAGTGCCTAGGACTTGCCGATCAGAAGGTCGGCAGTTCGAATCCCTGCGACGGGGTGAGCTCCCGTTGCTCGGTCCCTGCTCCTGCCAACCTAGCAGTTCGAAAGCACGTGAAGTGCAAGTAGATAAATAGGTACCACTCTGGTGGGAAGGTAACCGGCGTTTCCGTGCGCTGCTCTTGTTCGCCAGAAGCAGCTTAGTCATGCTGGCCACATGACCCGGAAGCTGTACGCCGGCTCTTTCGGCCAATAAAGCGAGATGAGCACCGCAACCCCAGAGTTGTCCGCGACTGGACCTAATGGTCAGGGGTCCCTTTACCTTTACCTTTATATATCCAAATTTCTAACACTGGGTGTCAGTGGGAAGTCACGCTTGGGGAGGGGAGGGTTAATCAACGCAGCCGCCTTCCTCTCCTGCTTGCTATTGTGGTTGATCCCAACATCTGGTAATCTGGCAAGCTGGAGGGGCAAGATTATTATCTCCATCACACCTCTGAAGGTGAGGAGAGGCTCCATTCTCCTCTAATCACTGCCAAAAGCAGTTGATTCTGCAAAGTTGTCCAAGTCCTTTTTAAAAGGCCATCTCAGGTCGCTGCACTTCATGGACAACAAAGTCCCTAAGCTCATAAAGCATGATTATTTCACATGCTTCAGGAACTTACATTAAAAGGGAGGGGTAGAACCAAACCAGACCTTGAAGAGAATGCCCATGAGCCCTCACTCAAACGAAGCCCTGGGCAGAAATTATCTTATTTTTCCTCCCCTTTCCTCTGCAGCTAAGCTAAGCATATTCGCTCAGTTGTGCAGACTAATCAGGATTCCATAACAAACTCTGAAACACGTCACCAGCCTCCCCACTGTGCACCACCCCCAATATTGGAAGACCAGTCGCTGCGAATTGCAAGGGGTGAGAGAGAGCGATGGCTGTGTTCAGGGGTCCTGCCTGCAAGCTTCCAGGTGGAGCATCTAGTGGGACACCGTGAGAGCAGGACGTTGGGCGAGATGGGCCTGATCCAGCTGCCAGACACTTCTGGCTTTCTTAGGCCACCCACCCTACAAAGATGGCTCGTGCCACGTCTGAAAACTGGCTCATCTAGCTCAATTTTGTCAATGTATGCATTTGAAGTATGCATTTAAAGCACCACTTTGAACAGCAATGGCTTTCTGCCCCCCCCCCCCAAGAATCCTGGTGTGTGTGTGTTGGGAGACCCCTATGCCCCTCGCAGAGCTGCAGTTCACAGAGTAGTTTAACAGCTGGGAAGAGAATAGGGGGCAGCTCTCAGCACCCCCCCAATTCCCAGAATTCTCTGGGAGAATGTTTGATTAAAGTGCCATGGTTCTCCTTCAAATGCACAGTGCAGAAGGGGCCTCAGAGGTGGGGGACATCTTGTCAGGCCAAGACCTGCATTGCCTCGTGGGGCACCCCCCTGGGCCTGCCCGTCAGTTATGGGCAGAGCAACAGGTGCCACGCTTTCCATTTTTTTTATAGCAGGCTAAGCTGCAGCCGAGACACGGGTGGCGCTGTGGGTTAAACCACAGAGCCTAGGACTTGCCGATCAGAAGGTTGGTGGTTCGAATCCCTGTGACGGGGTGAGCTCCCGTTGCTCAGTCCCTGCTCCTGCCAACCTAGCAGTTTGAAAGCACATCAAAGTGCAAGTAGAGAAATAGGTTCCGATCCGGCAGGAAGGTAAACGGCGTTTCCGTGCGCTGCTCTGGTTCGCCAGAAACGGCTTAGTCCTGCTGGCCACATGACCCGGAAGCTGTACGCCGGCTCCCTCGGCCTATAAAACAAGATGAGCGCCGCAACCCCAGATTCGGCCACAACTGGACCAAATGGTCAGGGGTCTCTTTACCTTTAAAGCTGCAGCCAGGGGGAAACCAGTGGTTTCTAAACACTCTCACCCACTGCTCTTCATCCAGGCAAGCAGGACGTTTTATTACAGTTCAAGGACACAGTCCTCAAAGAGGGTACGAAGCAGGGCTGGAAAGGTGTTGCAGAGGCAAAGTGGGGGGGGTGCCCTCGGCGCATGTTTTTTAGGGGGTGCCTCCACAACAGGCACTGAGCCCTGGCAGCTGAGGCAGCAGGAGGGTTGGTCTAGTGAGCAGGTGGATGGAGGCAGTGGGCAAGGAGCCTGATGGAAGTGGGCACCGTTCCCCCTCCACTGGGGGTGGAGCACAACACTTGCCCTGCCCCAGATGCCAGCAACCCATGCTACACCACTGAGGTGTTGTGACCTGGGGAAAGTCCAGAGTGCTGGACAGAGAGGCTGGGAGGACAGAATGTGGCCCTTGGTCTTTAAGTTCCCCACCCCTGGTCAACACTGGCTGGCAGCTGCTCTCCAAAGCTTCAGGCAGGGGTCTCTCCCAGTCCTACCTGGAGATGCTGGGAATGAACGCAGGGCCTTCTTGACCTCTCAGCCTGACCTACCTCACAAGGATGATATTAGTATAGAATTCTTTTGGAGGGGGGAGACACCCATGGACACCGCCCAGAGCTCTTTTGTGAAGGCAAGTGTGTCCGACTAAACATTAGGAAAAACTTCCTGATGGTTAGAACTGTTTGACGGTGGAACGGACTCCCTCATAAGATGGAGGACTCTCCTTCCTTGGAGATTTCTAAGCGGAGTTTGGGCAGCCACCTGCCAGGAATCGTTGAGCTGCGATACCTGCATTGCAGGGGGTTGGACTAGATGACCACAGGGGTCTCTTCCGACTCTACAGTTCCATGAATAAAATTGACGCAAACAACCCATGAATGACCTCACACTTTCATGAGCAGTTCTACGCACGATTCCCCTTTCGCGTATGACGACCCCAGGAGCGAGTTTTATTATGAATTTCTGAGGCAGCCATTCCACCTCCTGCCTCTCCGGGCTGCCACAGTTGCACAACCCAAAACCCCTTTGACATTTCTTTCTTGAAAAGATGTCACCCGTCATCTCTGCCACTGGTTTTTCAGCATCCGGGCACACAAATGTGCCTAGATACCTGGCATTTCCCCCCCACAAGCCCTTGCTCTTTCCTCGCAAAGAAGCCTCTCTCTCTCTGTCGTCCCCTTATCACCTCACCGCTGAGAAATCTGGAGCCAAAGCAACCAAAACCGGGGGCGACGTGTGCCCCACGTATCATTACTTTCAGTCTAAGCTGTTCCTCTCTCTCCCCCCCCCCCCCGCCCCACAGTGAGAACGGATATCAAAGGCCTGGGAGCTCACTTGCTGTTCTACTTCCATCCGCCCCCGTAGAAGCACAGCTCCCCCCTGTTCCCACTGAGACGAGAACCTGCCCCCAATGGGGAAGGAGGGGGGAAGATGATGGAGAAGGGGATGGGGGGGGGGAAATAAATACAGCAGAGTCTTTTTCACCTCAACCGCACAGACCTGGGAGGTACGGTTGGTTGCCAGGGCAACAACAGCTGCCAATTGAGGGGACCCAGCGAGTTAAAACCATACCCAGCGGGCAAGGAGCTCTCCAAGGGCACGTTCACAAGATCATTCCAACATCGATTTGCTACCCATCGCGCAAGTACATACACACACACACACACACACACACACACACAGAGGCTCTATTTTAAAACACCCTTTCGGCAAAGCAGACCCTTCTGTCAAGTGAGATGGGGCAGCTGTTTACACAGCCTGGCACGTAAGAGTGGCAAAGCAAGAGGCTGCCATGGGCCTGACCCACTGCCCCCAACTGCTGCAGGAAATTATCCCACATGGGAAAAGCCCCCAAGTGAGAGCCGACAGAGGGTCTGCCGTTATGTGTTTAGAACTAGGTTTGCACATTTTGGTTTTTCAAGATTTACTGGTTTTTCAAAACAACAAATAAACAAATCCCACCAGATTGTTTCCCCCCTCCGTGGAACAGAAATTAATAATACGTTGGGATTTCCAGCAGAGAACGTTACCCCCCCCCAAAAAAAAGGGTGCCAAGTTTCAAAGAAATTGTCGGAGTCTTGCTTGCCAGCCAGAGCTCTTATTGTGTTCAGGCATACACACTTTGAACACCCTTTGTGCTTTTGGTCTTGCGGCTGCTGGCTTTCTAAAACCCTATTTTTCAAACTGCTGCTGGTGGCGCTAAATATGCCGTATGTTTTTAGTTGCACCTGAGCATAGATGATAATTTATGTTATTAGACAACTTGCGTTTCGCGGGGGCCACACTGAGGAGTTTATCACTGGGCTGGCCTGATGCATGGCTTGGCACAACTGCTTATAGATGAATTGCTTATGGTGAATTGTATTGGTGCAACAATTTTTGTTTTGTTTTTTAAACGTTGTTTTACGGACATCATGCTGCGTTCATGACACTATGTTGTTTACTATGCTACTATGCGGTAAATGGAATGGTGGTCTTTGCGGGGTGGGGGGGGGCAGCCAATAAATTTCTGGAATAAATAGGGAGTCTTGTTTTAAAATGTGAACAAGAGCTGTTCTGGAGCTTCTGGGTACACGTACTGGGAAAGATGGGCCCAGGACAGTTAAATGGGAGACAGGCGAGAAACCCTACACACCACATACCACGCAGAACACCTTCGTGGAAGATGAGAACACAGGATAAACAGAGCTTCCTGTGTTCCTGAATCAGACCACGGCTCCATCTAGCTCAGAATTGTCTCTAAGACTAGCCGTGGATCTCCAGGGTTTCGTACAAGAGGCATTCCCATGCCTACCTGGAGAAGCTGAGGATTGAACCCGGGACCTTCTGCATGCAAAGCAGATGCTCCACCCCTGAGCCACGCATGGCCCTTCCACAACAGAACATAGGAAGCCGTCTTATACAGACTCAGGCCATCGCTTCCACCGCAATGGGCATCCCCAGACCTACCTGGACTCTCCTTCCGTGGAGGTTTTTAAGCAGAGGTTGGGTGGCCATCTGCCAGGGATGCTTTAGCTGAGATTCCTGCATTGAAGTGGGTTGGACTAGATGACCCTTGGGGGTCCCTTCCAGCTCTGCCATTCTGTGACTCTATGTGTTGAAACTGGATACCTTGGAACCATGGCTAGCTTGTGTATTGTTTCAGGTGCAGACGTCTTGCACAAACCAGGCTTTGCCACCAAGGATCTGCTTACGTTACGTTTTTATTTACCCTTCTATTTTAAATTCTTCCAACCATCCTATGAGGTTGATGATGAGAGAGATCTAGCCGCAAGGTTACCCAGCATGGTTCATGGCTGAAGATGGATTTGCACTTGGCCTACCAAGTCCTGGAGAGACACTCCTAATAGTCCACCACACCACGTTTGACGTTGTTCCATTGCAAGCATACCTGCATACGATAGATGGGCCTGCAAAACTGTACTTATCACATTCACTAACAAATAATTTTGGTGCCTGCTTAAAGCAGTTTTGCTTAAGCCTCTCCAGACAGGCAGCTGATGACCTGTTTTAATCTCCTTTACTTCTAATTATTTCCCCCTGCTTTTCACTGTTTTTTATTGATAATTTCAACACCGCTTGCGACCCATTTGGAGGTTTTACTACTATCAAGTAATGTATAAAGCTTCTTAAATAAAATAAAAACAAACATTTCACTCTTCCTTTCATATTTCTTTCTACACCCAAGAAGAGAAGGTTTTTAAAGAAATCTGCAGAGCTGAGACATAAGAGGGAGAGATATCAGCATGCTGGAGGGAACCTCGAGGACTGAAGGAATGAAAAGAAATATTTAAACAACGGGGGCAACACATCCTCAAAACACCCCAAAGCACCCTCATCACTCACAGCATGGGGGGGGGTAGAAGACTGAAAACTAGAGAGGTGGGGGAAACATGCTGGACTAGGACCCGGGAGTCCCGAGTTCCAGTTTCCACATATCCAAACGATCTTAGGCCAATCGCCATCTCTCAGTCTAACCTACCTCACAAGGTCGCTCTAAGGATAACTAGGAGGGGTGAGAACCATACCTATCACCTTGAGGGCCTTGAGGGAAAGGTGAGACACAAATATTGTAATAACAAAAATGTTTGAGCTTATAGCATCCTGCAGGCAGCGGAGGCTGGTTCATAAGGGCCGGTCCGTTCAGTCTGCCCTGGGCCAGCCCCCACCTGCCTGCCCCCTTAGAATCACAGAATTGGAGATTTGGAAGGGACCCCCCTGCCCCACAAAGTGCAGGAATCTTTTGCCCCATTGTCCAGAGGGTGGGCACTGTCTGTCACCTTCCTCTTCCTCAGTGTTGCCCCTTGAAGAACTCAACAGGGAGGGAGAGAAAGGGAGGGACTCCGCCTGTCACTAGCTCTGGCTCCGCCCCCTTTTGGGCTCCCCTGCCCTCTGCCCCACCAACCCCAATGGGCACTAGCAGCAATGCGGCTTGGCAGGAACCCCAAGCAGAGGGGCTCTTTCTAGGAGGAAAGAACACACCTCAACCTGCTTCCCGCAGACAATGTAAAAAATGGAAATAAAGAAAACGGGGATTGACGGGGAAAGATGCAGATTAGTGAGCTACCTGCACACCTGCAAAAACCCTTAAATATTCTGGCAACGACTGTAGAGTGCAGGCTTCAAAGCTACCCAAATAAGGAAGACGTTTAGAACACATCCTCCGCCCACCCAAGAATCACGGGAACTGTAGTTTGCATCCCTCGCAGAGCTCCAGTTCCCAGCACCCCCTTAACAAACTCCAGTTCCCAGGGTCCTTTGGGGGGGGAGGCAAGGGCGGGCAGGATGTGCTCCAAATGCATGATGTGTATTTGAAACGTAAGGATTTCCCCTACCTACTCATGAGGACTAGGAGCTTAAGGTGGCAGCGAACGCTACTAGGCAGCCATTACTGCTTCCGTGGCTTAAAAGTTCAATGTGTGAGTGAAGGAAGCAAGTGTTTTTGAAGTGGCAAAGGTGTGTACACACGCCCCATGTGTGGGGGGGTACCAATTGGATTGAGGAGGGGGTGTCTCGTCCATAAGCAGATATCCTTTCCCCGCCTCCCCCCTTTGTTGCCTTATCTGGCCTGCGAAGCAGCCCTCGCTTTCTGTTTCAGAAGCTGAAATCCGGCTTTTCTGGGAGTGAACCAGAGAATGTGAGTCGTCTTCCCTGACCCTGTGGCTTGCGGTGAGCCAACTCGCTTGACTCCCAGGGCTCGCAAATCCCGAGAGGCAGACTTTGCAAGGATGGAGAGGAAAAGGAGAGCCCCCGCAGCCTGGTAAACAGGACACTTGCTCTCAACACCAAGCCAGCCGAGCACATGGCTTTTTTGTTTCTCCCCCTGCAACGTCCGCCAAGCCTCCCCCTTACCGGTGGGTCTAAGGCAAATGTATTGTAAAGAAGCGTGCAGAGGGCTGCGCCCACCACCGCTGCCGCCACCGCTTTATAATTCATTCCCAGACCACGGCACAGATTGCCGCAACTGGCATGTCACCGCGACCCGATGCTCCTCAAAATGAGAAACCCAGCCTCGCACATCGTGTACTCTGAGATGGAGTCCCTCCACAGTAATCGCAGATGGGTGGAAAGAGATAGGCGCACATAGGAGAGGCAGACCAGCAGTTCCACTGATCCCAGAATTCAAAGGTCCTTTTTCTATTTTTCTTAACGGAGACGGCAGGTCGTCAGCCTCAAAGCTTTTGCATGCCCAGCTAGCTGTCATCCCCAGCTTCACACACGAGGCTCCAAACAGTTCCTGCTTCAACGGGGGGTCGGGGGAGAGTGGGATAGTCTGGGTTGGGGAACCTGTGGCCATTCGGATGTGGCTGGACTCGAACCTGCACCAGCCTCAACCAGCACAGCCAATGGTCAGGGATGAGAGCTGGTGCACTGTTAGTGGGTAGAGTGTCGGGTCAGGACCAGGGTTCGAATCCCCCATTCAGCCATGAACAAAGCTCACGGGGTGACCTTGGAGTCAAGCACTGGCTATCAGCCTAATCTACCTCGCAGGGCTGTTGTGGGGAGAACCGTGCAAGCCAGCCCTGTGCTCCATGCAGAACTGGGGAAGGGGGTTATATTAAATGAATAAATGTCCCAGGAATAAATTGGTCAGAAGACTCGCCTGTGTTGCAACCCCACACACCCAACACACCTTATGCTTTCGGTTCTGCGGAAACAATTGATTTGGCTTACACAAATCACACAAGGCTTGAAGTTCGAAAAGCCCTGTCAGTCTCATCGGCAAACACAGGATGGAACACAACAGAGAGGTGTGTCTTATATACAAGGTTAGATTCTGTGACCTTTCAGCCCCCTGTTGTCTATTAGGAACGAAATTGCTTGCTTAGAAACGCGGGAAGTTGCCTTAAGGCTTCATCTAGTCCAGTACTGCCAACTCTGGCTGGCAGTGGCTCTCTAAGGCAGAGAGAGAGAGAGAGGTCTTCTTCGTCATCTTTCCACTGGAGAGGCCGGTGACTGAATCTGGGATGTTCTGCATGGAGGGCAGTTCTGCTCCCTCCCCCTTAGCAACAGACGGAGATGCTTTGTAATGAGCCAAAACACTGGTCTGTCTAGCTCAGTACTGTTTACACTGACTGGCAGCAGCTCTCCGGGGTTTCAGGCAGGGGGCTCTCCCACCCCTAGCTGAATGGGCTGTGGCTTGAACCTGGGACCTGAAAGCAGATGCTCTACTGCTGCACTACAGGCCTTCCCTTGGTGGAAAAAACAAATGCACTCTGCACATGCTCAGTTACCCTTGAAACATCTTGCACAGGAAATTTCTACAGCGCAGTTCTGAGTTAAGCTCCCTCTCCAAACATCCTCAGTGAGGGGATGGACGGATGGACCAAAGGTGCTCTGAACATGCTTGATTGCACTTTTGCATTTCAAATTAAGCCTGGCTATGACTTTAAAGTGATGCCAATCAGCTGTGCATAATATACCTGAGCGTAGGAGGCAAAGACAGAGAGGAGGGTGGACTGGGATGCCATATTGGGGACGGCACACCTGATGCACTTGGTGTAATTTCATCTGAGAGAATCCGGTGATGTCGTGGAAGGCCTTCTCAAATGCAGCGGGGGGTTGGGGGGTGGGCTGGGCTTACCACATTCTGAAGTGTATTAAATAACCCCCACTTTTATCTAAGGAGAACACCAAGCCTCTTACAAGAACATTTAGTCCAGAATCTGAAATCACCTAACCACATCACTGCCCACCCACCACACAATTCCATGCACACAAGCACAGAACGAAATCCTGACCACCTTTAAGCAGCCCCTAACATGACGGAACGGGACGCGGGTGGCGCTGTGGGTTAAACCACAGAGCCTAGGACTTGCCGATCAGAAGGTCGGCGGTTCGAATCCCCACGACGGGGTGAGCTCCCGTTGCTCGGTCCCTGCTCCTGCCAAACTAGCAGTTCGAAAGCACGTCAAAGTGCAAATAGATAAATAGGTACCGCTCCGGCGGGAAGGTAAACGGCGTTTCCATGCGCTGCTCTGGTTCGCTAGAAGCGGCTTAGTCATGCTGGCCACATGACCCGGAAGCTGTACGCCGGCTCCCTCGGCCAATAAAGCGAGATGAGTGCCGCAACCCCAGAGTTGGTCACGACTGGACCTAATGGTCAGGGGTCCCCTTTAACATGACGGAAGGGAGGCTACTCTGGTAGGGCGAAAGGGGGCACAGCCCCACCTCCTGTACGAACATAGGAAGTTGCCTTATTATATACCATGCCAACCATTGATCCATATAGTTCAGGATTGCCTACACTGACTGGCAGCAGCTCTCCTGAGTTTCGGGCAGGGATACTCCCATTTCTACCTGGAGAAGTAGGGAATCAAACCTGGATTTTGCATGCAAAACAGGTGCTCTACCACTAAGCTATGGCCCTTTCCTTTCCCCTCCCATGTTAATGTTTATTAATCCCCCGCAAAGCAGCTATGGCCCTTTCCTGAGCCTGCTCTCAGCCTACCTTCTTTCTTACAGCCAGAGGGTGGCCTGGACTGTCAGCTTCCTCCTCCTCCCCCCTTAGTCTCAGCGTTGCCCCTTGTATTATTCAGCAGGAAGGAGGAGGGTGGGGGGCAAAACTAGACTCAGCTGGCTCTGCCTGCCATTGCCTCTGGCGCCACCTGCTGGCGGGCTCCCTGCCTGCTGCCCAATCAGCCCCAATGGCAAGCAGACACCCCCTGGGGGCTGCCTCCATCCCCAGGCCACTCTGGTAGGGCATAAGATGACTGATGAAGCTTGAAGCTCCTGACGGAGGTAACCGGACTGTGCTACGTGGTCTTATGCACCAGAGCTGTGGAAGGGTTTCCGCAGGGCGCTCTGTTCTAAACCGCACATATCAGGATTCCTTGCCACGACTTGTCATTTGTGAGTCTCATTTCCCAAACTATTCCCTAACCTTTCAACGCATTGTTAATAATAAACAACCCCGCACCCCGACTTATCGATGCCAACGAAGGTGTGTTTGTGTGTGGGTGTGCATGGGTGTGTGGGTGGGGGAAGAACGCATCCAGCGAGCAGAAGAAGGGAGAGGGAGACACAGGGCTGCAGCAGCCAAGGGGTTAAAAGACAGTAGCATCCGGATTATTAGTAGGGAGCATCATTTTGTAAACATATGTAGTTTCCATGGCAACCAGAGCCAGGTTCCTTGGTTACGGATGGAGGGTGGGGAGGGGGAGAGAGAGAGGGGAAAGCAAAATTAGGAGGGGAAGGATGGAACAGAGGGAGGAAAGTGTGTGTGTGTGTGTGTGTGTGTGTTCCTCTCCCCCCCCCCTTTTCTTTTCTGGGATTCCTGGAAGCGTCACAGAAAAGGAAGGAAGGAACAAAAAAACGGGGGGGGGGGTAGAGAGAGGACAGAGAGTCAGGTCGTCCCAGAAAAAAGCACATGAGGAATACAAACGGATAGATAACCAAAGCTATTTTAATACGAACCTCCCCTATTTTCTGTCCGACTCTTCAGGCAGAGAAAAATGCAATAATAGGGAGAACTGTGTGGGGAGGGGGTGGTGGCGAGGATACTGAGCCCCACAAGAAAAAAAAAAGTGTATATTCCACCACCACCAATCCCAAAAAATTCTTCTACCCTACTCACCACTGTCTTCCTTCTTCCTCTTTAACAAAAAAATAACAATGGAATGGGCAAAATTGAGAGGAAGGGTGTTCAATATCAAGTCAGAGGTGCAGTCGTGTGTGAGGTGCAGTTCTCCCCAGCCACAAAAAAAACCCCCATACCTTAATAACTACAGGGAGAGCAAAGAAGATGAAGGAAGGGGAAAGAAACAGCAGGTAGTGGCTGGATTGAGCGAAAGTAGGATCTGCTGGCTTCTGAAATCTTCTCCCACTGTCCCCCTAAATGAGATTCTTTGCCCGGTAACAGCACCCCCTCCCCCCAAAAAAGAGTATCAATTTCCTCCAATAGGCCCAGAAATAATGCTGGATTTTGTAGCACAGAAACACTCGCTCCTGGCATACAAGATGCCGCCTGTCCGACTTCCAAACCCATGAAAATCTCTAGTGCCATGTTTACGGACCCCCAAACGCAGAGGGATCTCTACCTACCACACCTTGTCCCCACCCATCCAAATAAATGCCCCCCCCCACTGTTCGGTTTTCTCATCCACATGCTCCCCTCTTTTCAGAAACCCACCCGCGTTCCAGCAGGGAGCAAGAAAGAAACCCCACAAACCGTCCCGCAAACCCACAAACCAGATTTGCAGATAAGGCAGCTGTTCACAGTGCCCCACATTTGGGGGGGGGGCTATTTCTTTGGCTTTTAACCACATTGTCCAGGACCCCTTGCTATTGCCCACCTGAACCATCTACCCCCCTTGCTTTGTGACCCCAGCACCCACTATTTGAGATCAAGCAATTGCTGCCACCCCCATCCCCAAACCTTCTGGGCAACAGCCACTGGGCAACAGCCTTACGGAGTTTAACCCCCCTCTACTTCCTTCCAGACGGCAGACGGCTGGCTCTGGGTTCAAGGGACTGGGGAAGAAGACATGTAGCCAAGCAGGAATTGGGTGAAAACATCACTGCCCCACCACCAACCCTTTTGGAGGTGAGCGCTCCCAACTTCCCCATCACCAAGCCTCCCTATGGGGTTTCCTCCAGCCCCATCTTCACTTTCTCCAATCTCCCCCCACTGCCATCTATCGCCCCCCAACACACTGCCTGCCTGTGCTCCCCCCATTCCATTCCCTAGCCCTCCACTGCTTATCCCTTTTAATTGCCCCATCTTGACCCCTCTCTCACCCCAATTGCCTCCCTACTCCCCCACCCCACTGCCTGCCCCACTGGAAAACTCTGCTGTCTCATATCACCCCCAACACAGTTTGGCAGCTGCTGCCCCCTTCTTTGAGTCCCATTGAGGAGTCCCCTGCCCTCACCTCCCTAATCCCATTTACTCCCTCAATGCCCCCCTCCAGTTTCCTGATCTCTCCACCCCTATTTCCCCCACTATTCCCCCCATTTTTGACAACATCCCAACCAACCGCTCATTCCGCACTTGCAGCCCCACTGCCTCATTCCCTCCCCAGAGACCCTGCTTCCTTCCTCCCCCCCCCCACCCTGGGGTACCCCAGATGTTCCCCTCCATGCACCCCCAGCCCGTCACAGAGCCCCCCCCCTGCTTGGATCTGCCTTAGCCCCCAGGTGCATTTAAATGCCCCCCTTGCTGCCCTACTTGTAACCTCCCACCCCATTCCTGTTGCCTATAAATGCCCCCCACCCCATCCTGCCCCGCTTGGAACATCCCCCCACGCCACAGCCCTCCCCACACACCCAGCCCAGCTCTTCACCCCCCACCCCACATGTCCCCCCTTCCAGGGTGGGGGGAAGCCGACGACTCACATGCCAGATGACGAAGAAGATGAGCGAAGCGCAGAGGACCAGGGTGAGCATGTAGCAGAAGGCGGCAAAGGTGAAGGCCATGGCGGGGCGGAGGGGGGGCGCCGTCGGTGGTGGTCCCAGTAGCGGCGGTGCTGTCGAAGGAGGGGGCGGCCCGCGACCTCCCCCCACTTTGGCAACCTCCTCCTCCCTCCCCCACCCCCCGCCCCGAAGGCAGCAAAGGCGGGCGCGCAGCTACTCCGCCATGGGGCAGAGCGGCAGGCGAGGAAGGTGCGAGGAGGCGGCTAGAGGAGCTGCTGCTGCTGCGAGGTCCGCGACGACGCCCCCTTCATCCTGCTCCTTCGCCGCCGTCTGCCGGGAGAGGGAGAGCGAGGCGCCCTCGCCGAGGAGGAGGAGGAGCTGCAAGCGGCGGCGGGAAGGGAGCGGGGCGGCGCCACCGAAGAGAGTTTCCTTGGCGGGGCTGCTTCTACCTGGAGGAGCTGCTGTTGGAAAAGGACGGCGGGCGGGGAGGAGGGAGATGCCCCAGGAAGGGTGCGCGTCCCGCTCTCCCCCTGGGTTGGTGGGGGGGGGGGTAAGAGGGAGAGTCCCCTGCTCGGCTCCCAAGGAAGAAGGAGCACGTGGCGGAGCTGCGCTGGTGGGGGAAGGCGCCCGGAGAGGAGGAGGAGGAGCGAGGGAGCCTCGTGGGGCTCCAGTCGGAATAAGGCAGCGGTGGTGCAGTGGTTAGAGCATAGGAACCAACTCCAAGGGGCCGGGGTCTCCCCAATAAAATAGTTGAGCATTGCCATTCAAGTGGCGCGCGTGCGTGCGTGTGTGTGTGTCGTGTGATTGATGGTGCGGGACAGGGCTTACTTGCCATACCAGATTTTCTTGGCACTCCTGGGCTAGAGCATTGCGGGAGGACCGCGGAGAGAACAGGGTTGGGGTCCCCGCCCTCCTCAGCCTTCCATCTTGCGCCTTGCCTTCCCCGCCACTCTTTCAGTTTAACCTACCTCGCAGGGTTGTTGTTGTTGTGGGGATTAAATGAGATGGGGAGGCGGAATGGGAGAAGAACCACGTGCCAAGCCAGCCTTGAGCACCTTGGAGGAGTGGGGAAAGGGAAAGGAAAGCAGAATATGAATGCAAGCATTAAATAAACAACAGCCCTGTGAGGCAGGCTAGGCTGAGAAACAAGCGCCTGGCCAAGTGTCACTCATTGAATTTCGCGGTGGAGCGGGGATTTGAACCCTGGTCTCCGGCGTCCCAGCCCAGCTCCTTAACCACTACACTTTTACACGGGGTGAAGGATTTCATACAGTAGCGTGGAGGTAATTAAAGGGGTCTTTCCCCTGCCCTTCGACACTATACATGTAGAGAGATATATATATAGGACCCGCTTTTCAAAGTTCTTTTAATGTTGTGTTTTATACCGTAACCCGCCCTGGGACCTTGGGTAATAATAATAAATGATGCGTAAAAGGAGATGTTATGGCTGCGGTGCTGCGTTCAAAGGGGTCGAGTCTGCAGAGTGTGCGCGCGTGTGAAAAGGGGGCGTGGCTGTCGGCGATCGTTCGTGGGCGTCAAATGTGAGTCGGAGGAGGCGTGGCTCTGGGTGTCTGAAAGGGGGCGTGGCTTAGGGGGCGCTGCATACAGGCGCGTGTGAAAACACCGAAGGGAATGTGGTTGCGCGCCAGTGTGTGGAAGCGAGTGTGGAAGAGGTCGTGGTTGTCCATATGGGGGCGGGGGCATGATACCGTATACACAAGCATACATTGAGCAGTAGCCCATCATGTTACATCTACTTAAGTGTAGCCACTTTGGAATAAAAGCACACTGCTCATTTAGGCCCATTCATTTCAGTGGCTCTGCTTGTGAGAACTTAGTTGGAATCCGCACTTCCCCATTTATTGCTCTGAGCCCCGGAAAGTTTTATGTAGTGGCTAACAAATATAGATGATAAATGCATATTACAAAAATGAGAGGGGGGAGGAAGGAAATTGGAGAGAGGTGTGACTGTGTGGATGCATGAGGGGCTTGTACGTGCATCAGTGGCGTAGCGTGGGTTGTCAGCACCCGGGGCAAGGCAAGTAATTTGTGCCCCCTAACCCATGGATTTGCGCCCCCTAACCCGTGGATTTGCGCCCCCTAACCCTAACCCCCAGATGTTGCGCCCGGTGCGGCCGGCCCCCCCTACACCCCCCATGCTACGCCACTGGCGTGCATAGAGGAGAGCGAGGGGGCAACTGGCTTGCCTACACGCCACACGCTTAAAGCACATGGCTCCCCACCACCAAATAAACTGGGAACTGTCGTTCGCTAAGGGTGCTGGGAATTGTAGTTCCGTGAGGAATAAGCTGCTGTTCCGAGGATTCTGTCTGTGTTTTAAATGCATTGCAGAGCTGTGTGTGTATGTGTGCATAAGACAGACAGACAGACCGACCGACAGGGGAGAATGGGGCACATATCCTGTCAGGAAAGAGTGAATGGAAAAGGCTTGTGTAGGTGTGTGGATTATGAGGGGGAAAACATGAAAGGGAAATGTGAGGAAGGAGTGTGTTTGTGCTACGATGTACCAGGTTCTTCTTCACACCTCATTCTTCTCTTTCCCGCCCAAATCCATTCCTATGTCTCCTCCTGCCTCTCACCCGTATTTTCAGTCAGCTCCCTCACGGTTTCCTCGCAACGTCTCTCTCATATATGCAGTTGTTTCTTTCGTCTCTCTCTTATGGATGCAGTTCTTTCTTTCACTTGCAAGCCCCCCCCCCTCTCTCTCTCTCTCTCACACACACACACACACACACTCAGTGCCTTCACCACAGGCAGGACGTGTGAACAGACAAGGGTTGGGGTGGAAAACAAGAGAGGGGTGTGTTTGTGTGTGTAAGAATCGCACGGGGTCTCCGTGTGAAGGAAAAGGGAGCAGAATGGGAGGCCAGGGCAGCTCCATTTTGGTGTGCATGGACACACTTGTGTAAAAACATGAGGGAGAAAGTGTTGTGGCTGGCAGGGAGGGAGGGAGGGAGGGAAAGAGGTGCAACTGATTGACAGAAGTGCAGTGTGTGAAAGGAATGTGTGGTGTGTCAGGACCGAAAGATGTTATGAGAACCCTTTTTTTTAGTCAACAAATTTTTAATCCAACAAATATGTATGCGTAACATAGGTACATGGCGTGTTTTATTCAAGAATTCCTACATAGAAGTGTCTTTTGTAAGGTACAAGGGCAGCCAACATGATGCTGACTGGATGCTGTTGGACTAAAACTCCCACCAGCCCCAGCCAGCACAACCAGTGGGGATGGTAGCTTATTTAGGGGTAAACTACAGTTCCCGGGATTGTCAGGAGGAAATAATGTGTGTTCAGTATATGGAGTGTCCGCAGCCCTGGTCACTGTGTCTGTCTCTCTGTGTGTCCTTTCCCCCCATAACTCTTAAAAAAGACAGACGGCTCTTAATATACACATTCAGAGCTTCTTTCCTCACATGCTGATGAAATCTGACAAAATGTTCTATTCTGTCAGAAGCATCGATCAGTTGTCAACAGGAGCTGCCAAAGCAAGCTGTTGGATCCCTTTTTGGAGATTTGTGTTTTTTTTAATGGGGTGGTAGTGTCTGAGTGTTTGTGCACCGCCCCCCCTCCTTCAACAGAACTTTAATAATGCATGGTATTCTAATTAAGATTATTGCTCCAATGAATCAGTGGGTAGTTACACACAATAATGAATATTTTATTCATTTAAGTTGTGATTGGAATGTGTGTGCCTGTGTGTCTCTCAAGGATATTCCAGGCTCCTTCCTGAACGTTTATATTCCATTCTAAACAAAAGACAAAAGCCTTCTCCTACCACAGTTTAAAATTCCAAATCACAACTTTTTAAAGTGGAGGCAGCTTTAAGAGGTATGTGGTATAGTGGTTAGAGCACTGGACTCACAACCCCAACTTTGACCTGGGTTCAAATCTGCATCCAGCCCATGATCGTGGGCCATTCACTGTACATCAGCCTAACCTACCTCACAGGGTTGTTGTGAGGATAACATGGGGAAGGGGGAGCCATGTACACCACCTTAAGCACCTTGAATGAAAGGTGGGGGTATAAATATTATAATAACTGAGGGCTCCTTCAAGATGCAGTTCTTTATTCCATTTATACCCCATCTTTGGAGCTCAAGGGTGTTCTCTCCATACCCACGTCTTTTACCCTTCAATCTTCCCAAAATTCTTGTGAGGTAGGTTAGGCAGAGAGTTGGTGCCTGGCCTGGGATCACCCAATGAGCTTTGTGGCTGAGCGGGGATTTGAACCCAGGTCTCCCTAATCCTATTTTTACCATTCCAGCCACCTGCCTCAGAACCAGGGTGATGCTATCGCCACATTTTAATAAATGGGGATGAAGCTTATTTCAGGGAGGCCATTTTGGTTCTGGTGTGTTGCAGTAAAAAAGAATGGGAAATAGTAATGCAAGAGGGCTATCCCCTGCAGCAGGCATGTCCAACAGGTAGATCGTGATCTATTGGTAGATCACTGGACATCTGTGGTAGATCACTGGTTGATCACTGGCTCCCCCCAAAGAAGCCCAACAACTTTGGCTCCCCTAAAAAAAGCCCTCCCTCCCTCCTAAAAGAACCTCAACAACTTTGACCTGAACCCCCAAAAAGGGGGTAGATCACTGTCAGTTTTTAACTCTGTGAGTAGATCGCAGTCCCTTGGGAGTTGGCCATCCCTGCTCTACAGTAATGTGCAGCAGCTTCTGCATTTCACTCGTACCTTCTCACACTTCTTTCCAGTACCAGGTTTCTAGAGAACGTTTGGACAAGACCCCATGGCCTCTCTCCTTCAGTGAGTCACTCCTTTACAGCAAGCCTTGCTTCAGCCTTTGCAACTGGAACCTCAGCGTTCCTGAGGACTAGAAACCTGCTTTGAAAAACAAAATACCCAGCCATACCAACCATTGGTGCCAGCCTTGCAGCACTCGATTATATCAAAAAGCTACATTTACAGCTTGGGTCCAGGATACCTGAAAGATTATATACCCAATCGATCACTGTGTGCAGTAGGAGAAGGCTTCTGGCAGATATCATCTTTTGATATAGGAATTGGGCCTGTGTTGTGTTGTGTTGTGTTGTGTTGTGTTGTGTGGTAGCTACCCCTTTGGAGCTCCCTCCCATTAATTATGGTCTCTCTTGCCATTCCAGCAGCTGCTGAAGACCTTTTAACAAGCCTTTTAATGTAAGATCTTTCCCGGTCTGCATCTGTACAGTTCTGGGATTGTTTCGAAGGTGTTTGCTGCCCTGGACTCCTTCAGGAGGAAGGACCAGATGTAAACTTAAATAATAACAATAGAACCTCCCTCTTTTAAAGGCTTAGAAATGGATTCAGATTTTCTGCATGTGTGGGTTCAGATATTGCAAATGTTTCATCACAATAACAACAGCACTAATATAAATATTGGTTTGGGTGGTACACATGTGCATTTAGCTTTATTAAATGATTGACTAGCTGCAAGTGATCCAAATTAAGTCAGCCAGAAAAATGCCCTAATCAGTTGACAGGCCAGGGAGGTGGCGTAGGGCACACACAAGAAGATGCAGTTTTCGGCACATAACATACCTTACAAAAACATCAGCTCTAAACCCCATGCAAATCCCTGGAATCTGGGCTTTGTACTCTGGAGGCTTTGTCTACTTGTTGTTGTTGTTGTTGTTGTTCAATTTGTCAGGAACACATTGGGGCTCCCCCCCCCCACCTTCCCCCAAATCCCTCAGTATTGTTAATTCAATTTTGAGCTGTTCTTTCACGCAGGTTTTAAAGGAACTAATCCCATCTCTTGGATTACACGATGCAAGAACAACATCGAGATCCACCCACCAGCCCCTTCCTCCCTGCCCAGAGCGCCAAAGTGAGGTAAGAACCTTAGGGAAACAGCAGTCGCTGTGTGATCCTGGCTTTAAGACCATGTCACTAACCGAAAAGCGATGGGGTTGGGGGAGAGGAGGCTCGGTTTAGGTTGCCCAGGCAACTGAAATCCTCGACTTTGCAACCTTTATAATCTCACAGGCTTTGTTCATCCAGCCAAGTTCGTGCGGATGCATCCGATGTAAACAATGGTGGCTGGTGTGTCATGGGGACTTGTGGGGCAGAAGGCAGGGAGCCCCAAAGCAGGTGGAGCCAGAGCCAAGGACAGGCAGAGCCAGCTAATTCTAGCATTGCTCACAGCCTCCTCTTCGCTGAGCAATACAAGGGGCAACACTAAGACTAAGGAGGAGGAGGAAGGCGGCAGGCAGGACCCACCATCTTAGGGACTCCGGTTTCTGTAGGGTTTACTCCTTAGCAGTGGCGTAGCGTGGGTTGTCAGCACCCAGGGCAAGGCAAGTAATTTGCGCCCCCTAACCCGTGGATTTGCGCCCCCTAACCCCCAGATGTTGCGCCCGGTGCGGCCGCCCCCCCCTGCACCCCCCACGCTACGCCACTGCTCCTTAGCCCAGAGGTTTTCAACCTTTTTGAGTCCACGGCTCCCTTGAATAACTACATTCTTCCTGCGGCACCCCTGTGGGGCTCAGGAGCCCAGTTATGTCACCCCTTGCCTGTAATGCTGGCAGTCTCTCATCCTTTTTTGAACACCCTTCCCTTGTACAGTTTCCTCAGTCTCCTCTCACCTCTTATTGGGAGTCCTCTGGGTAGCAGCTGTTGCTGTTGCTGCTGCTGCCGCCTCTGGTCTCTGATTGTAAAGGTAGAGGGACCCCTGACCATTAGGTCCAGTCGTGACTGACTCTGGGGTTGCGGCACTCATCTCGCTTTATTGGCCGAGGGAGCCGGCGTACAGCTTCCGGGTCATGTGGCCAGCATGACTAAGCCACTTCTGGCAAACCAGAGCAGCGCACAGAAACACCATTTACCTTCCCGCCGGAGCGGTCCCATTATCTACTTGCACTTTGACATGCTTTCGAACGGCTAGGTTGACAGGAGCTGGGACCGAGCAACGGGAGCTCACCCCGTCGCGGGGATTCGAACCGCCAATCTTCTGATCAGCAAGTCCTAGGCTCTATGGTTTAACCCACAGCGCCACCCACGTCCCTGTCTCTGATCTTACCCCACACCAAAGAGATGTGTTGTTGTGTTCAGTGGTCTGTGTTTGCCTGAGCTTGAGTCTGGACTAAGGAATCTCAGCTCCTGTGTTCTGATTTGATACATTATGTCCAATCACAGAACATTTCAGGATTTGGGCCTCTTCCATTGGCCCTTGAAGTCGTGATTTGCAGCTTGGAAGTTTAGTCAGCCAATCACATTATGAGTGGGAGTGGCCCAGGCTTTCAGAAATGTATATAAGTGGTTGCTTTGCCCATTTCCCAGTTATGTAGTTCAATAAAGGCTCTTGCTGTTATCACTGTGTCTTGCCTTGTGGGAAGCCACCTGCACTTCACGTGCCTCATACTGTCCATTCCCAACAGCAACGGCTGGAGGACTGGCTGGCTGAGTTCCCTTGCCTGCCTGCCTGCCTGCCTGCTTGCTTACTCTGAGGCTGCCTCACCTTCTGGCAGCCAGCACCCTCTGCCCAGCCCCAGAGGCCCTATCCCCTTTGGAGCTTGTAGCCAGGGCCACTGCAACAAAGAGCTGTGCAAGCCTTGGGGAGGCAGAGATATGAGATGGCATCAGAAGAGGGAGGGAAAAAGAGACAGAGGCCAGTGTTGCCTGTGGCACCCCTGACCATCATTCAAGGCACCCCAGGGTGCCACAGCACACTGGTTGAAAACAACTGCTTTAGCCTTTTCTTCTCCCAAAGATATCTCGCAAGAGTCAGAGTTTTCCTTTTCCTAGATGGGCTACCTTCCCAGCCCCATCTGCCCCCACTTCCCTCTACCTTATTGGGCACCACATTGACTACTCTATAAAGAGTATCATGCTTCCCATCTGTATTCTTCTCTCAAGTGTCCAAAGCACTTCTCATGCCCAGGAGATGTTGTGCAGCAACACTTTCAGAGCCAAAGGTTCCCCAGCCCTGATAAGCACTGTGCCTGTTGATAACAGTAGTTATATTGCTTTCAATCTTTCTAGTTTTGTTGCCATTAACATCCATAGCAGCTTCACTTATTTCATGGAAAATCTGCTGGGACTCTCGTAGCACCTTTACTTTTTTTAAAAAAAACAGCCAATGCTCTGGAACGTTATGCAGATACATAAGCACTGGCACTCAAGAGAACTGCTTATTAGCGCATATTACAGTATTCATTAGGGAACAACTAAAGTAGCAGTGCAGGGATGCGGGTGGCGCTGTGGGTAAAACCTCAGTGCCTAGGGCAGTGTTTTTCAACCACTGTTGAAAAGATGTTGCCTGGTGTGCCGTGGGAAAAATTCGAAAGATTTAAAAATAAAGTATTTTATAATTTTTCATATTTCTGTTTACTATTTCATAATAAAGTAATTATAAAATACTTTCTTGGTGGTTATTTGATTCCTATTCAAGAGAATTACTTTATATATAGTCACTATAGAGGCACAGAGTTAAATTTTTTCTAAATTTTCTAATGGTGGTGTGCCTTGTGATTTTTTTCATGAAACAAGTGTGCCTTTGCCCAAAAAAGGTTGAAAAACACTGGCCTAGGGCTTGCCGATCGCATGGTCGGCGGTTCCCCCGCGGCGGGGTGTGTTCCCGTCTTTCGGTCCCAGCTCCTGCCAACCTAGCAGTTCGAAAGCACCCTTAAGTGCAAGTAGATAAATAGGTATCGCTTTATAGCGGGAAGGTAACCGGCGTTTCCGTGTGCTGCGCTGGTGCTGGCTCGCCAGAGCAGCTTCATCACGCTGGCCACGTGACCCGGAAGTGTCTCCGGACGGCGCTGGCCCCCGGCCTCTTAAGTGAGATGGGCGCACAACCCTGGAGTCGGACACGACTGGCCCGTACGGGCAGGAGTACCTTTAATGAGGAGGGAAAACACAGCTCTGGGACTACTTCTCCCCACCCGAGCAGGAGCAAATGGTGTCACCTGCTGGTTGGAGCACTGGAAGTGTTAAATACCTTTTCTTCTTCTGGCGAGTGAAGTGTTAACAAAGCTTTCAAATTTGTAACAGATTAGAATAGAAGGAAACAAGAGGCTAGACACCTCTTTCCTTTCCTTTGATGAGGTTCCAGCTTCATGCCAGCAGTTTAGATAATAACGTCTATTTGCATTTCTAATTAAAACCTAGAGGTTGCATTTCAGTGGGATGAAGACCTTTAAAAGATGCCTGCTTCATAAGCTGAACCCATTCAGTCAGAACTAACCAACACTCCTAAGAAGCTATTCATAGGATTGCAGTTGTTCTCATCCTAATAATGACTATATGGGCTACCAGAATAAGCACCTGCAATTCAAAATTTACCACTATGCCCTCCATCACTGCCTGATTGCTCAAGGTAAAGAAGGCAGCTACATAATATTCTTTCTAACAAATGTCCAGCTACTTGTTTAGAATTAGCTGGCATAGTTATAATCTGTAACAGAGGATTTTCCTACTATGCTACAGTCTAACTTTCCATATGGTAGTTTTTCTGGTTTGGTATTCTAACTGTTATATTGCAATGTCATTAGACCATCATGAAAGTTGTTCTAAATGTTGTTTTTAATGCTGGGACCTTAGGGTGAAAGGCAGCTAATAAATTAACAATAACAAGTATTTATATACCTGCTAAACGAGGATAACCCTTTATGCAAACTGCTACATAAGCTTTTGCCATCATAAGCATCTGTTATTTTTTTAAGCTGCTACAAAACTTTTAATTAGTCTTGCTGTAATTCCTCTAGAAGGTTTTGCCTTGCAGGGTATGGTGTGTTTTGAGGGTACAGAAAATATAGTGTGGGCATCACTGAGGACATGTAGACTTTTCCCCTGTGTAGAAATGCTTTGCTGAGTCTGCTCCCATTGCCTTGAACTGACCTTAATACTTGCCGGCTGAGGGCTTAAAATAGAGACTTGGGGAGAAACAGGACAATAGCATATAGATCATTCACACTACCAAAGGCAGCAGAAACAGCCTGCTCCGCGGCGGCCCAGTCCCTCGCCGGCTGTTCCGAGTCACCCTGGCACAGGTCGGGCAGGCTGGAGGTTGCTGAGCAAAGCAAATTCTTATTCTCTCCCATATTCAGCTTTGTTTCCTACCCGAGAGCAAATTGGGTTCACAATGGGGCAATTAAGATTTGGTTGGAAAACGTTGCTGGTGGGTCAGCACCCTCTAGTGGCTCCTTTGGGGACAGCTTAGGACAACTAAGGCTGTGTACACACTGTACTTTTAAAGCACATTCCCGCCCCCCCTCAAAGAATTCTGGGCACTGTAGTTTATTAAGGGTTGCTAGGAATTGTAAGTTTGGGAGGAGAAAATTACAGTGCCCAGAATTCTATGAGGGAAAGTCTATGTTTCAAATGTGCTTTTAATGCCAGTGTGTATAAAGCCTATATACTGTTACAAAGGTTGCACACCACCCCAGTCGCTGCCAAACGGTAGCAAATTTCCAGGGGGGTCCAGGCGCTTACCCAGGGTCCTGTTTCCGTTAGGAATTCAGGCATGTAAGAGACTGTAGCATTTTAAGACATATGGTTTTACACCTCTATACACCTGGATCTAGGTAGAGGAAGAGAGTTCACAGCATGAGGGGGGGCTTGTTCCCCACAACAGCACAGCATTGGAGCTCATGTCATCCGGCGCACCATTTCCATGCCTTTTTCTCAGCCTGCCAATATGGTTCTGCCCCACCTGGAGCTCTGGCACCTCCTTCTCCTTCTCCTTCCCAATAACACTTGCTAAGCAGCCTCTCTGTTTTAAAAGGGGCACATTTTTCCTGTCTGGCAACTGCCCAAATCTCCTGCCTCTGTCCACTCCTCAGAATAGGAGGGAAGGGTAGCTTTTTGCATTGCCAATGGCCCTTAATAACCCAGTACTTGACTCTCCATTGTTTCTCAAGGACTCTGCATTTAGCTAGCCCAGCAAGGCTCGTTTGCGTAAACTAACCCAGGAACTTCTATGTGTGGCCCATTTCAGGAGAACTGCTGCAGCCTGCATTTTCCCTTCAGTATCCCAAATAGTATCTAAATTCTACCATTTTACTAATTTCTGACATTCACTAACTCTTAGTAGTTATGAGTGCACTTGCATCCCTAAGCTCTGTTACCCCTAAATCTGTACTAATACATTATGAGCTTTGTGGTACCCTAAAGGCTTTGGTCGCCTCCACACCATATATTTAAAGCCCATGGCTTCCCCCAAAGAACCCTGGGAATTTTACCTCCCACAGAGCTAAGTTCCTAGCACCCGTAACAAACTACAGTTCCCTCTAACTGAAGGCATGTGCAATAAACTATTTTGGATTTAAGGGTAGTTCAACAACAGCACTCCAATGAAGGCTGATATAGTGCAATTGTTGCCTAGTCTAGGGGTGTCCAAAATCGTCCCTGAAGAAATCTAAGCCCAAGGTAATCCATTTGGTCAGAAACCCTGAAGGCGTTGCCATGTCGTCCTCTCAGTTCTAAGCATGGCCAATTTCTTCCATCACCCTGGCTGCTTCCATGAGATTCTCCTCAGCTACTTGCATGGCACAGAGCATTATGGCTCCTGGTTTGAGGACACCAAAGTCTGACTCGGCTGCAAGGAGGAGCTGGAGGTTTCCCATGCCACCTATGATGAGCTACATGAGGACCTGGAGGACTGTGCGGCACGACTGAGTGCCTTCCTGGATTCCACCTGGAGGCATTGCAGATTCGTTAATGGTACACGCATCCCTCATGAGATGATCGATACAAGCAAGTGCCCGTTCATGAGGAAAGGTATTGCTGGAGACTGGAGGAACCACTTCTCCTGCCCACTGCAGGCTGAGCTCTTCCACAAGAAGCACCAACAGGTAACAGGAGACCACTGCCTAAATTTCATTGACAGCTGCATGATCAAGGAGCTTGACAAGTGGCTGGAGGTTCCCAGTGTGTTCCAACAGCCACATCCTGGACAACAAAATTTGCCAGAAGAGCAAACCCATTGTATGGAGGCTTTGAAAACACCTTTTCCCATGCCTGATGACAGGTAAGTCCGTGGCCCACATAATCAGAAACAGTCTACTTCATCCTTTCCTAGGCTGGTGTGCTCCAGATGTTTTGGACTGCGGATCTCATCAGCCCCAGCCAGCATAACCATTGGTGTCAATAAGGGTTGTGGTCCATGGCTTCTGGATGGCACCGTGTGGAGCAGGGGTGGGAGGGAGCCTACAATTTTTCTCTCGTTCACACACACAGGTTTGACATAGCTTTGAAGTCTTCCCAGCCCCTAAGTCCATTATACCACATTGGCTTCAGCAATTCTAGGGTGCGACCTGGAGAATGGGCAGTGAGAACCTGAGCTCTCTTAATCCCACTTCATGAAAGGCCAGGCGCCAGCACAGTCAGCCTGAGCCACAGTTAAAAAGATAACCAGGTTTCGTTAGCAAAAGCCACAAATCTACAGATAACCTGGAAGTGTTTGCCTAATTCATCTTGCACAATCAGGCTTCCTGCGTTCTGCTTTTCAGCAGTTCTGTGGAATCATGAAAGAAAGCCCCAAGCCCCACCCTGGAGTATCAACTCTGCCTTGCACAATAAGATCACAGATGGAGGATGATTTTACCAGCCAGGATGAGGCACAAAAGCAGGCACAGCACTCGCTACAACAAGCTAAAAATGAACATTAAAAACTAGTGGCCCTCAGCCGGAAGGCAAATCTTGCCATAGGGAGGAGCCCAACAGGATGCAGAGACAGGTTCCCACCCACAGTTTACTCTCCTCAAGAAGATGCTGAAGACCCAAAGGAACCTGATTTTTCCTGACTGAACCAAGAAAGGGACACAAGACTCTTGTCTGGCATGCTCTTTCAGCTGACACTTATTTCCCTGCAGCCAGAAATGAGATGGTGACATTTTTTCAAATTCAGTTGATGGCTTTTCATCAGGGCAGCGAAAGGAAAGAAGAGGAGATGCCTGGGGTTACCAGCATAGCTGTGGGAGTTAAGACCATTAACATCTGCCACTCCTTGGGTGCAACATTTCAAGAGTGCAACACACCACCACCCCAACAATCCACAAGCACAGCTCAACCCTTTTGCATCCCTTGCAGGAAGGAAGATAAAGACTACACAGCCAAGCCTGAAAATCCCTCATTTTGCAGAGGCTGGTTATGTTTTATTGGATTTTTTTTCTCTTTTCCTCTCATTTGTGTTTTTTTTAAAATTTCACTTGTGGAAAAAGAAGAAGCTGACGAACAAAACCACCTTCCACCCACTTCCTGGCCCAGCGGGGTCCCTGACGTTCCTTAAATAAAGTGGGGGAAGGGGAAAGACAATGGGATGAATGTAGTAGTGAAGCAATATGGAAAATGCAGCTTCCTGGTGCTAAAAAAAAAAAAAAGGACGATACAGCATTCTTGGGAGCCAGAGCCCAAAACCAGGGGTAGTGGGGGCGACAGGGTGGGACGGATGGGCCTTGGCTTGGTCATGATCCAGGGAAGGAAGGTGGGTGGGTAGAAAAGAATAGGGTTTGGCTACACGGACCTGCAATATCAACAAGGGAATCAATGGGTGGCGTGGGAGGAAGGTCAGGGCCAAAGCATGCCAAGATGGCCACAGGTGAGCGGGGCCCTGCTCAGACCACACCTGAAGCAGACTCACAGAGTTTGCCCAGCTGTCCAAAAGATACATTCATCGACTGTGGAATGCAGGAGCTGGGAAGCCCCCCGCGACCCACCTTCCTTCCTCCCAGTTCAGTCTTGAGGAAGGATTAAATTAGATCAATAAACCACCCGCCACTTGGGCAAGGGGAAGCAGCAGCAGCAGCGCTAGTGATGGAGGGAGGCCATATTACACATTTCTCCTCCCGCTAGAGGCCAGCATGTCTGTTCCTAGAGCAGGCTGGGGAAAACGGGGCACAGGAGGGAGGAGACAGCTAGGAAAGTGAGGGACTGTGAGACAGGGTGCCCTGAGAGGAAAGGTTTTAGGAGTGGCCGGGGCGGAAAGGATGTGGTGGTAGAAAAAATGGCAAGGAAGCAAGGGACACCAAGCCCCGCCCCAGGCAGAAAAAGAAAGCAGTTGCCACATGCAGGGGAATGAGTGCGGTGGGCCACACAGCAACTTGCCCAAATGGGGCCTGGAGACAAGGGGGGAGATGCACAGACACTTCAGCCCTTTGCCAGCTAAAACCTGCCTGCTGACAAACCAGTCAAATGCCAGTAAGAAGGACAGGACACAGGAACTCAGGCTTGCCCTAGCAAAGTCCAAAGACTCATGGGGGCAGGAAGCAAAGGGAGACTGAAGCGAAAGATAACCAACGCTCTGCCCCAGATTAGAAACAGTTTTGGAGGTGGGGGAAGAGAAGGGAGGGCAGCGTAACGAAACCAGCAAAGAGAACCATTGCCCAGGCCTTGCCTACCTTGGGGGGTGCGGAGGGGAAGGAGGGCCCCAAGGCAGACGAACATGTCATCACCCCCCACTTCCCCATGTTGTAGGGAAGCTTGCAACCTGTACAGAGCCCACCCTCAGCCCAACCTACTGCCTCCCGCAACCCCAATACCCCTCCCACACAAAATCCCCTACAGAGTTAAGTGACAAAACAAAACAAAACCCCAAAACCAAAATAAACAGGCCGAGGATACTCAACAGCACTTGGAGCAGCTGAGCTGGAAGGGGAGGGAGGTCCCGTCCCCCTCCGGCGAGGTATCATCCGGGAAAGCCACCTTCGGAGAAGAAAAAGAAGCAGGAGGTGGGGCTGGACCAGAAAGGGAAGGGCAGGCCTCCTCTCCCCACAGCCTGCCCCCCAGGCTGCCCCCCGCCCCCCACCCACGCTATCCTCATGTCCCTCCTCCTCAGCAGCAGCCGCCGCCTCCTTGTTTGACCGGAGTGCTGTCGATTTTCAGGTTGGGTCTGTCGCCGCCAGCCGTGGCACCCGGGCCCATGCGTTTCTTGATCTCAGCCGCCATAGTCATGAACGACTGCTCCACATTGGTGGCATTCTTGGCGCTGGTCTCCAGGAAGGGGATCCCAAGCGAGTCTGCGAATTCCTGCACAAAGAAAAGAGAGAGGGAAGGTTAGGAAGGAGCAAAGAGTCCCGGGTTTTATTATATAGGTCAGAGGCTCCTTGAAGGCCAGCTAGCTGAACCATCTCCCATAATCAATCCACGTGTACACTGAGATTGTTGCCTGAGGCCTTTCTTCACATTCTCCTTCAATTTGTTGATTTAATTTGCTGTATTTATACTACTACTACTACTATTATTACAATGTACTTTGCTTCTTACTATTATTGTTAGCTGCCCTTGGAAAGTTCTTTGTTACAGTTCTTTTCCTCCAAGGAGATTAAGGTAGCGTACATGCTTCTCTTCCGCCTTGTGTTATCCTCACAACAACCCTTTGGGGCAGGTTAGGCTGAGCATGTTTTGCTGAGCAGGGATCTGAACCCTGCTCTCCCAGGTCCTAATCCAACACTCTAACCACCATATCACCTCTGGCTTTAGGTTGAAGGAGTGGGATATAAATAATGTAAATCAGAAATAGCCAACATGGTGCCATCGATACATTGCTATACTACAACTCCCACCATCCTTAGCCTTGCTCACTAGGGCTGATGTGCTACAGTCTGGAGAGCACAATGTTGGCTATCCCTGATGCAAGCAAATAAAAGCAAATGTTCCAGAGAAGGGCCGGGAGGTTCCCTAGGCATTCTGACATTCAAAGATATGATCTAGACACCTGTCTATGCCATAAGATCAAGTATAGTTTGAAAAGCTAAAATAAACAGATCACTGCCTCTATTTGGAGCATCTGAAAGGCAAAAGTAAATAATAATTAATTTGCTGATCCAGGACAGCTGTTTACAATGGGGCGTTTGAACTGAATTGCTTTGCCTTCCTTCACTGAAGTGTTACATGCAAGAGCCAAGCCTATAAAGAATTCTGTGTTTTTAAAAACATTTCCCCCACTAAACTATGCCTATGGCTGCTAGGTGTTTTGTTTTTCGTTAAAGACTATTTGTGCCTAAGCTGCCTGCAGGGTTATGCTGAAGGCCTTTCAACAACATTGTACTCTGTCACATGCAGACCAGGCCTTATGATGCAGTGGGGAACTTCAGGTCTGGAGTCAAATGTGCCTCTCCAGGTCATCTACCTGCACCACTGAATTCTCCCTAGGCTACACTTCTCTCACATCTTCCTGGAGTGCTTTTGCCTGGCTGGAATTGTGTCAAACTCTGATCACACCTGTTTGGATTGAGGATAAAGGAGGGAGAGTGTCTTGAGGACGAGAGGGAAATGGTTGCTGATTTGCAGGGCTTTCTTGCGCCTGCCTGAAGAACCTAAGAAAAGCCTGAAGAGCATAAGAAGAGCCAAAGAGCCAGGCTGCTAGATCAGGTCAGTGGTTCATTTAGTCCAGTGTCCTTTTCTACCAGTGGCCAACCAGATGCCTGTGGGAAGCCCTAAAGCACAACAGCCAACTTGCTATTCTTCCCAGCCACTGACATCTGCCTTGCCTTCGGCGGCTCACCTTGGCAGTTGTGTAGTCCACCACTTTTTTTGTGGTCAAGTCGCACTTGTTGCCCACAAGAAGCTTGTTGACATTTTCACTGGCGTAGCGCTCGATTTCCTGCAGCCACTGCTTCACGTTGTTGTAGGATTCCTGAAAGGTGGGAGCCCACAAGAGGGAAGAGGATGAGAGGCAGCAGAGCTCAGACTTCCAAGCCTGGCCACCAACCTGATTATCCCTCGGCGCTGGAAAGGGCCGCAGGCAGACTAAACAGCTTCATCAATGGAAAGAATCTCACAGAATACTTAGTGCAAAACTCAAACCCCCCAAGAACTTCAGCCTTAAGGAGAACTTAGGAAATTCTGAGCTCTCCGAAATTATGGCCCTAGGGTTGTAGGCAACTTTAGTCCTGTTCAGAGAACATCCACTGAAATTGGTGAGCATGACAAACTTAGGTCCATTCATTTCAATGGGTCTACTCCAAGTAGGACATCATTGGATCCAACTCATGCATCAATTCACAAAATACATCAAGAAGAGAGGTAAAAATGTGCCGGAATGGAGCTTTGCTCACTCACTCCAGTTATAACTGTTCTGCTTTCATCATTTTGGGCGTTTTGACATTACAATTTGAATTGCTCCTGTTAATCGGGGATAGAGAGATAATTGCTTCTCATGGTCTCTAGTTAGACACAGCTGCCTTTTGATTCAAGACACCGCTACCAACATAACCTCTGGAAATGGGAGCATTTGGTCCACCCTTCTGAACAGATGTCAGCCATAGACCATCTTCTGTAGAAATGAGGTGGGTGATTGCCTTTTACACTCATGGTCCCTCTTTCCCACTGTTCCTCCTCACCCCCAGAGCTGGATGCCCTAAACAGACACACACAGATTTTTTCATCTTCCCCTACCCCATCTCCCACCCCTGCTCTAACCACCACAATGCAGCCATTACTCTACCTGATCCGTTACGTCATACACCACAATTATTCCATGTGCCCCTCGGTAGTAACTGGAGGTGATGGTTCGAAACCGTTCCTGCCCGGCCGTGTCCCACTGGAGAGGGAAGAGATAATAACAGTTGTGGCTCAGCACCATTAGTTTACAACCCATGGATGAAACTGTGGACCTTGCAAAACTTTTAGACAGAGCTATAGGAATGCGATTCATCTTCTCCACAGAGGAATCAATCAACAACCCAGAATTCTGGGATTAGTTCCCACATCCAAAAACTCCTCTAAAGACACTTTTGAAACCAAGAGATTTACAGACTCACAATTTGCAGCTTGATAGTTTTGCCATCCAACTCGATGGTGCGGATTTTGAAGTCCACCCCAATGGTGCTAATGTAGCTTTCTGTATAGGTGTCATCCTAGGAAAGAGAGTGTTTCATCAACAATAAGAAGTTGCAGACAGAAGTCACCGTTCCTGTTCTCAATTCTCTTTTTTCGGGTGGGGGAAAGGTGTATCAAAATGCAACCAACAATTCTAACACTCAAGATGTTCACACACATGAAACAAAAGCAATGTACATTTTAGGTAACGGCATTCATATCCAACCAACCTCAGCCAGCACATCCATGCTGGGTGGGGTTATTGGGAGTTGTTGTAATCCAAAACATGTGAATGGCACAGGGTTGGGGAAGGCTGGCATATGCCTAGAATGCCAACTGGCAAGGAACAACTGTAGTGTGAGACCACTGTATAAACCACGCATTACACAGTAGAAGGGAAGGGGAGAAATCCACCAAAACCAACTTTCCCCTTGTCTTCCTGCACAGTCTAGACCAATGATTTCTCGCCCCAGGACTGTTCCAAGTTCAGAGGTTCTTCAAGGTCCGATTATGGTTTCTCAATGGGAATAAGTTCAGCAGCAAGAACATCATAGTTAATAAAGGTTTTCTTGTGGCTTTCGACAATCAGTGTCTGAGTCTGAAGGCTGGGGAGGACTGCAGGCAGCTAGTACTGAAACTGCCACCCAACTCCAGTGCAATGGCTATTCATCCTGGCTTTCCCCAGTTTGATTCTCCTCCTGTTTTATTTCTACCTTCTGACTGTAAGCCTGCAGGCAAGGCAGTATGTCTAATACAGCACTCAGAAATGGGAGATCTCTTGCTGGTAGTAGTACAATTGTGGTTGCCTTTAAATGTTTTTAGATAATTTTTCAAATTTTTAGGCTCATGACAACTACTCGGTTGTGGGGGGAAGTCTGTTTCTTAATCTGTGCTCAGCAATGCATTTAGCAAAACTCTCTACACTGCAAACTAGGGTTCCTTGGCAGACATATTGGAATGGAAGAGGGATTTCCTAAAGACCAGAAAAGTTTAAAAACTGTATTGCTATAGCTGCTCATCCTGAGGGGCAAACAGAGAAAACAAAGCTTCCGCACAATGAATGTTGTATTTTTGTGTGTGTTAAGGGGGGGAGGTGAGATAAGAGATTCCAAGGGGATTAGTCACAGGTCTTGTGCCTCTTCCGTTGGCTCAAATCTCCTGAAAAGCTTTAAAAAAACTCATCAGCTCCAATCAGTTGCTTTCTCTTAGGCTCACTAACGATAGGCTAGGACAAGGGTTGGGGAAACCCCTTCACCCTGAGGACTGCATTCCCTTCTGGTAAAGCTTTTGATGGTGACATGCCAGTGATGGGTGGGGAGAAAGGCCAAAGTGAGCAGAGTAGCCTCCATCCAGAAAAGAAAGAGGGATGTGCAGAGTCAGGGGTGGCCCATCCCATTTCACCACATGAGGAGAAAGGGGAAAGTGTCCTCAACTCCTACTACTGCCTCTGCTGAAGCCTCAGATATATAAGCTAGGCGCCAAATGGCTCCTTAAATCAGGGTTACAGTCCCCAAAATGGAATGTCTAGTTGCCATTTTGAGGCCAGATGGCTTGAAAGTCATATTATTCAATACAAATTGTGTAGATAAAATATCATGGATAGAATATCATGGATAGAATTCTACAAGATGTGTGTGAAAACAGGCAAGATCCAAGGATCCCCAGGCGTGCATCTTCGGATGGTGGAGATGTCAGGCGCCATCCTGGTGCCTTGGCATCTTCACTTGGTCGCAAGTGGCCAGTAGCCAGGTGCAAAATGCACTGCTGGTGAAGCTACCAGTGAGATCCTGCAGGGCTCTTGTGAGATCTTGCTGGAAGCTATGGTAGTCAGCGCAACTCTTCTCCCATGGTGGGGCACCACCACTGGAGAAACAAGGAGAAGAGCCAGTGGCTTCCGGCAAGATCTTGTGGACCTCTCAAAATGCAGCATTTGAAATTCGCCACACGCCAGGTGCATTTTGAGAGGTCCACAAGATCCTGCCAGAAGCCACTGGCTCTTCTCCTTGTTTCTCCAGTGGTGGTGCCCCACCATGGGAGAAGAGTTGCGCTGACTACCACAGCTTCCAACAAGATCTCGCAAGAGCCCTGCAAGATCTCACCAGAAGCTGCAGCTTCTCCACCAGCAGTAGGCAAGGCACCCATGCAGCACCCATAGTGCCACCACATAGATTCTGCCACTTGAGGCAGCTGCCTCAAGGAGGATGTTGTCTGGAGGAGGGGGTGTGGCCTGGGAAGCATGCCATAGACCAGACAGGGAGCCCTGGAGGGTTGCATTTGCTCCCCAGGCTAGGAAGAAAGGTTGCCACTTAGGGCAAAAGTAAATACTTACAGCAAACCGCAATAAGAGACATGACTTCCCCACACCGGAGTCACCAATCAGAAGCAGTTTGAACAGGTAGTCACTGGAAAATAGAAAGAGAACAGACAAGTTTTGTATGGGTAGAAAAAGTAACCTCATCATCATCTGGACTAATTTGTTTCCTCTCCAGACACTGTACCTGACTCGGCAGTGAGGACATTCTTACATTAAGCTTGAATATTCTGAATATTACAGTAATATAGCACAGGATCTGGTTGCCCCAGAAATTCTAGTTCTCTTGTGAAATTGCTCAAGGGAGGTAAAAAAACATCTTGATTGTTATCTACTGAAGAAATCAGAAGCCAGAGCAGGCCAAAGCAGAAACCGTTATGTCCCAAGTGGTACTGCCCCCCCCCACCCCCAATTAATCAGCCTCCTCACTGTTTAAGCTCATGTCCTTGATCACCCAACAGGAAATTGAAATCTGTCTTATACCAAGTCATGCCACTGGTCCACAGGGCTCAGTAGCATCTACAATGCCTGGAGACAGGTCTCCAAAGTTTCAGGCAAGGGAACGTTCCCAGCACTATCTAGAGATGTCAGGGATTAGACCAGGGACTTTCTGCATAAGAAGCAGATGCTCTAGCACTGAGATATGGATAAACCCCAGATTATCTGTGGCCGGCAGGTATTCTGTAAAGGAGCACCTCTACACAAAGTGAAACATGTATTTGACATGCATTAAATACCCCACCACATTTGTCTCTTTGACAAGGTTATCATTTAGATGAGTTTGCTGTGTATGCACAAGCCTTGAGCAATGTTTGAATGTTCTGTTTGATTGTTCAGGTCTGACTTCACTATCCAAATAAATCATCTTTGTAGGAACTGTCACAATGCACTACTCATCGAAAGCAGATACTTCCTTGGAAAGTCATAGGGTAGGGCTCGGTGTATACGCCATGATTATGTACTCTGCTGGGTTTTAGAAATGTTGCTTGGCCTCAGCACTCACCAGAGACCCAGCCCTGCCTTTATCCCAAGGTGTGGGTTAAGGTCTCCACTCCAATTTTCCAGTGAGCATTGGAGGACCTGGGAAGGAGGAGGGGGACTTATAATGTTAGTTTCAGAAGTGCTTAGGACAGGGCAGGGAGCCTGTGTACTCCAACCCCCATCAGCCCCAGCCAGCAGACAGTGGTCAGGGATGATGGGAGTTGTAGGCCACAACATCTGGTTTGACAAGGATGGGTTGTGGCGGAGGCACTAAAAAAGCAGTAAGAAGTTTCACTACTTTCTGAGAGACTGAACTTCAAGATGAACATCTCCTTCCCTTTTCCAGATTCGACAAGAGGGGTAGAGCCCCTTGCCCAATTAAAAGATGCAGTCGCCAGTGACAAATACAGCAGTGGACCTCTGGCACTATGTCTAATAATTCCTATGAATCAGTATGGTTAACTGGCACTAGGGACAGTAAGGCCCAGTAGAAACATAATTCTCTCAATCTCTTACTCATGGTTAAGCAACAGGGAGTGAGTCAGTGATTCATGCACTCTCCTCCCCACACACCCTAGTGAAAATTTATCCCTGCCTTGCTTCACTTTTGTCAGAGCTAACCTACAGCAACATCAACTCTAACCATGGTTAGATTTAACCAGTGTTTGCAAACTGTTTCAAACACAGGCTCAATTTTAATTCATGGCTAACTTCTGCCACCTGGAGCAGCCTCCTCTAACCTGATGCCCTCCAGAAATGTTGAACTACAATGTTCTGGCTGGGGCTGATGGGAGTTGTGGTCCAAAATGTCTGGAGGGCACCAGGTTAGAAGATGCTGGCCTAGAGGTTTTACAACACAACTTCCACCACCTTATCTTCATCCTTTTCTAAAACAATACTGTTAAGCCTCCATAACAATTAAGAATGGCCATCTTTGGGAGGTGCTCACGCTAGCGTTTAAACCAACTTGGGCCCCAAATATATGAAAGATTGCTTCCTTCCATACAGACCTTCTCAGGTGTGAAGATCAGCAGAGGGGGTATTAAGAGTAGATCCTCTGCCCTCAGAAGCTCAGGATAGGGATGACCTGGGAGCCCCTAAGCGGGGGAACCCCCTCCACAGAGAGACACATCTAGCACCATCACTATACATCTTTCATTTGTAGGCTGAAGATGCCTGGCCTTTTTGCATTTGAGATATAGATATTTTATGACCCACACCTCTTGTGCTTGTAAATTGTTTTAAACTGTTTTCAATATTGTATTTTACATTGCTGTGAGCTGCCCTGGGACTTTGTGATGAAGAGTGCATAATATATCTAGGCACCATCATGCTCCCAGCTGAGTCGCTGGGCCTTAGAATCAGAGAATTGTAGAGTTGGAACGGGACATCTAGCATCCATGACAGATGGTCATGCAACCTCTGCTTAAAAACCTCCAATGAAGGAGAGTCCACAGAGGGAGACAGTTCCACTGTCTTACTCAGGCCCTTTGTCTTACATTGTTCCTGTTCCGAAAAGCCCCAGAATCACTTCCCATTATCCCCCAACTCATCTGAAGTTGCAGCTCAGGGGACTACCACAGAAACCTTCTGGAATCTGTTTCACAACACCACCCCTTTGCCACACCACCAGCACTGCTGCCAAGGATCCCCCTACTCCAAAAGCACAACAGGGCACTTGACTATCAGGCTGTTCTCTCCCATGTACCAAACTGTAAGTATAGCCAACAGTCAGAAGGAAGGAAGTTTCTTAATTGGAGTGTTTGACTAGTGTGCGGGAGAGGTGACAGGAAGCAGGCGAGTCACGAGATGGTGTGCTGGCACTTTTCCTGATTAAGCACAGAGGGAAGGGACTATCCCTAATCTTGGGGGGTGGGGGAGGCAATGCCATTCACAAAGCAAATGCATGCCAATAAAATCTAAAGTCCCAAGCCTCAGTCATGGATTCAGGTGACCTTAGGAATGCCACCAATTCCCAGCTGTTCCTCACTCACTGCAGGTTTGAGAAAGGAAGGGCAAGATATATACAAGTCCTGGGCCCAAAGGGACAAACAGTTGCAAAACAGACTTCAAAAGGTTTTAGCCTGAGCTAGAGGTAGCCCCAATTCTGTTGAACCTAAATTCAGATTAAAGGCATCTGACCCAGATCACATGCTTCTGATCTATTTGCCAGATTGCACCACAACCTAGAACGCATCTGTTTTTTCCCAGCCAACTCACAGCTACCAGGGCAGGGGACTCAGCAGCTGCTAAAGAGGCAGTCAACAAACTTGAACTGTGAAGACCAAGGTGTCCTAAAAAGTTAAGGGCAGCCAGACAGCAAATCCATTCTGCCGGGAAAGGATGGCACATGATCTTCAGGTCATTTCTTTGAACACTTCCCGTGAAAGACGACCCTGGAACTTAAAAGAGACCTCAAGACTGTTTTTCAGAGTAGTTATGACAATCCAACCATCTTGCTGACACTTTATATATACTTATCTCCCCCTGCAAGACCGAAGACGATTTCTCTTTTCTCCTTATTTTAAAACTACACCCCTTTGCTTCAGAACACCAGACCTCTATAGGACGTAACCAACATCCTTTCAAGGCTAGAAACCTCTACCTGTTTAAGAAATAGGTCTGTACAAAGCCCAAACCACCACTATAGTTCTTAAGGTGCCATCCACAATAAATGTTTACAGACCTAAGGGTCGAGGAACCCAAGATTTCTGCCAGTGCAGCATCATGTTCCACCTTTACCCCTAAAAACAGGAGGTTCCTGTTGTAATGCAGGTTTACCAGCAGAATTGATGCTTTCTGGATTTGTGCAGCCAAGCCCTTAATGTGATGATTAGCATGTAGAAAGTGCTACACAGACATCTTATCAGTAATGTATACATCAGTCCTGTAAGGTAGATCAATATTATGATTCCCCACATTGCAGCTGGAAGGCTGAGACTGTCTTAGCTTGCCCCTAATGAGTTAACAGAAGAGGCAAGATTTGAATTGGGAACTTCTTGTTTCCATAGCTCAGTTTCTTAGCCACTATGCTAGGTTAGCTCTCCACCACAGTAAACTATATAGCCTGGGCTCAGCACTGAGAAAAGATACTGCTGTCCTTGGCGCCAATGAAACAAAGTCTGGCCACTGAGTCTGCAGCCACTACGAGTTGTAACTTTGCTAACACATCATCTCAATGGTAACGGCATTCGTGACCAGCTAAGAGCTGATAGAGAAGAAACTCCTGTTTTTTAAACCAAAGGTACCAAAGCTGACCCGACAAGCTACAGTAGCCTCTGCAGAGGCTATGGCAACCACAGTCAACCCTGGATAATGAGGGTGAATGTTTCTGGGGATGGCTCAGAGTAGCCATTCCCAGAAGGTGCAGCAGATCATCCTGATGGGTAGCTGTTAATCCTTTGCAAACAAAGTCCACAGAAGAAACTGGCCCAAAGAAGGCTGTTCTAGCCTGCTTGCCCACACTGGAAAACCAAGAGCTTAGAATAAAACATATGCGGGGAACCTGTGGCACTCCAGATGTTGCTGAGCTACAATTCTTTTCAACCCTAACCATTGTTTGGGGCTGATAGGCCACAGGCTCCCCATCCCTGGAATGAATGTAAAACCAGTGATCTCCTGGTTGATTTCATGGAAGCATTATTTATTCTCTACAGAACATCAGGCAAGTAATTTTTTACAAGTCAGAACTAGCCAGAGATGCAGCAGAAAGGACCAAAGGTCCCAAAACTATAGTGGCCTCATGCCCACTATTGCTGGGCCCCAAGATTTCATGAGCCCATTTTGAGATTCATGAGTCTCCCGTGCTACATACAATGGCCAGAACTCTGTATCTCCAAGAAAGTGTGCCTTTGAGCACCTGCATAGTGCTTTCCCTTCACACTCAGTGACTAAAAGCCCAACTACTTGACATCTGGGAATTAAACAACAGCATATTTTGCTCAGAGTCTTAAAGGGATGTCGCTCAATAGTTAAGTACATGCTTTGCATGCAAAAGATCCTAGGCTGCCTGGGAAAGACTTCAGTCTGAAGAGCCGCTGCCAGTCAGCATGGACAAAATTGAGCTGGGTGGACAAATGATCTGAGCTAGTTTATAAGGCAGCTTCTTATGTTCTATGTACGTTCTTGTGTCCATCCTTGGTCCAATGTTGGTCGTATACAGTAATGCCAATGGGTCTGTGCAGCTAAAACAGACAGCTAAAACAGTGATTGTGCTAGCTAAAATGTGATTGTGCTAGCCCATAAAAGAATAGCTTTCAAGCCAGTGCCTCTGCACACACAAAGTAGTGTGTTAAGGAGATCTCCCATTCTGAGCAGATGGGAATACAGATGCTCTCAGATACCTGTGCTTACTTGGTACACAGTTTGAAATTACTTTTTTTACAAACTACCTCAGTTTAACAAAACTTGTTTCAAGTTCTTAACAGTTTGAAAGAAGCAGGAGTTTGAGTTAATGCCCGAATCCCTGCTTGCTTGCTTGCTCATGAACTTTACTTGTAAAAGCCCCCCCCCCCTCTTTTCTACCATGGCTGTAGGACTATTTACACAGCAGGAAAAGTTACCAGAAACAACTTTGGGATAACCTCGCAAGGCCTCAATGAATGTGGTCAGATGAACAGTGTCAACTACAGAAGTTAGGCCAGGCCACCTAAATAGCTTCTACAGAAGACAAACTCCAGCAAACACAAAGCATCTTGCAGCACCTTAAAGACCTTAATTGTTCACTGTGGCATAAGATTTCCTAGGTCAGAAACCACATAATGTGGCAAGTGGTCACTTAAATGGGCAGGTATATAATATAGGAGGATCTAACAGCAGATTTGTAAACAACTACTCACCTGATGGGTGGATACTTTCCTGTACAAAGTAAAAAACACACGACAATATAGTGGGAGCACATGATGGAGTTGGAAGATGTTTATATGAACTCGAAGACTATTTCACTGAACAGAAAGTGAGATAGACACAGGAATTTACATCCTGATTCTATGCTTCATTACTTGGAAGCAACTGTCACTGAATAAAACAGTCAACTCTCAAGTAAGGGTGAATAGGATTACAGATTTTTTTTCCTTTGCAGGGGTGCATAAGAACAGACTCTTCTTAGTTAATGAGGACATACACAGAAGCTTAACTTTATATGGGGTAGGGAATCCTACAGCCCTCCAGATGTTATTAGACTCCAACTCCCAGCAGCCTGCATCGTCAATGGCCAGGGGTGATGGGAGTTGTAGTCCAGCAAAATCTGGAGGGCCAGATTCTCCATCCCTGCTTTACATACACACACACACGTACACCTGTATATAACATTTATGTATGCCTCACTTAATCAGTGAATCGACCTTTCATCTTCCTCTTCCACCATCTGTTTGTCTATCATACATCTTAAGGAAACACTATCTGCTTTCAAATACCCTGTGAAGACTCGGTCCTTAAAAACAGGCTAAATCTCTCTTTTCTTAACTGCACGCATTGTTTTAGATATTTCATGAAATAAGTGAACTAAATGCATTATAAGCGAAACAGAGTGGTATGCAGGTGTGTAAAAAAAGAAATGGAAAGGGGGAAATCATGAACATTGGGGGTGGGAATAATAGCACAAGAGGCTAGTAGTTGCAAGGGGAGGGCGGAAGCAGAGGAGTGGTTGCGGTAAAACACAGCAGAAAGTTAGGGAAAGAGAGACAAGGCAAGTGGGCAATTTGGGGTCAGGAGGAAGAATGGCACAAGACCAATGTGGGGTGAAGAAGACTAGCAGGAGACACATAGTGGGAAGTTGGGGACGACAGACATAAAAAGCCACCATGGAGGAGGCACCATAGCGCAACGGAGCTAAACAGTTCATGGGAGAGGAAGGGGCTGGCACAAGAGTCCAGTTTCAGCCGTTCCCTCCAACCAGTTATATGTATACTACTCCCCACACCTATAAGGAATGGGCTAAGGTGTATGTGCCTGCGTATTTGTGTGTATATATATGTATATATTATATGTATATATATTCAGCCTCTTCTCCCCCACTCGACACCGACTGTCACCGGCGCCCTTAGGAGAACCGGGGGAGGGAGTCTATCTAGGCCTCATATGGGGGGAAGGAAGAAGAGAGCCCGGAACTTCAGCCCCTCCCCTTCCCCAAAGTAGAAGCCAGTCCGCCCCCTCCCTCCGGCCAGGCCCAGCAGAGAAACACTCACTACTCGGGGTTCATGGCGGCTCCTCCGCGGTGGTGGGTCGGCGGCTGACTAGCTGCTTCCCTCCCTCCTTCCTTCCTTCCTGGCTAAGCTGGTCCGGTCTCTCCCTCACGCAAGATGGCGGCCGCTCCCTCCTCCCCTCTTTCCCTCAGGTGCGACTTCTCACGGCGCAGGCGCCCGCGCGTAGAGCACGCCGGGAGATGTAGTCTTTTTCTCCCCCCTCCCGCTCTCCAGAGGAGTTTTCGAGGCGCTTTTGCTCCCGCAGCCCCACCCGTCGCCCTCCTGGCCCCGCGAGGCATTATGGGAAAGGGAGTTTTAGGCCGTTCGCATCCTACGTCAGCCTCCCTCTCGCGCACGCCCCGCCTCGAGTCGGCTTTCACACCGCGTGACCTGGGCTCGCCCCTTGCCTGCGCAAAGGTGTCTGGGAGATGTAGTTCGCGCTGCAACGCTCAACTGAGCAAAAGTGCAGCAGACTCTCTTTCTGGGAGTGCAGAGTTGAAATTATTTGACCTTACAAACGCAGTACTAAGAATGTCTACTCATACATTTCTGGAACTGGAAAATATAACAAATATAGGCATGCAGTTATCAAAATTAAAAAATAGGGGTGTTGGTAGACAAACAATCTCTGCTCCAGTACATGTAAAATAATTCAGACATTGGCCACACTGCCCTTTTGATTTTTTGCAATAATTGCTGTTGTCTAGTTACATGCTGTATATTGACTCTGCTGCATCTGCAGTCTACTCTCCTAGTTATAACAGCTTATTTTTATCCACTAGAACCCTTTCAGTTGGGAGGGATCATCTGTGACTCATCTAGCTTGTGCATTGGGGTAGAAGTGATTTAATTATCCTTAAATATCACTGATAGATGGGTGTCAAGAGAGAGAGCTCTGCTTTGAATCTATGCAGAGCTGCTATCCAGAAGTGCCCTTGGCAATTTGTCCCACTGCCTGTCACCAAGTGATTTTGTCACGTTCAATATGTTTTTATTTTTGTGGTATAAAGGACTCCAGTCTTGTAGGCTTGTTTATAACCTTGCAAATAATACCCTTTCCTTGATGTAGGGCAGTGGATCACTTCCAAATTGCAGAGCCCAACTGATTTCATTTGGGTCTAGCCCATGGGAAGGCAAACTAAGGCCTGGGGGCCGGATCCGGCCCAATCGCCTTCTAAATCTGGCCTGTGGACGGTCCAGGAATCAGCATGTTTTTACATGAGTAGAATGTGTCCTTTTATTTAAAATGCATCTCTGGGTTATTTGTGGGGCCTGCCTGGTGTTTTCACACGAGTAGAATGTGTGCTTTTATTTAAAATGCATCTCTGGGTTATTTGTGGGGCATAGGAATTTGTTCTTTTTTTCCCTTCAAAATATAGTCCGGCCCCGCACAATGTCTGAGGGACAGTGGACTGGCCCCCTGCTGAAAAAGTTTGCTGACCCCTGGCTAGCCTATGCATAGGCATCTAAAGGATAATGTTTTAATGATATATAATGAGAATGAGTAATCCAGAAACTGGATTTTCTGTGCCCAACTGGCTAGATGAGATGAGTGCTCTTTAAGTTAGTTTTAACATTGTTCATAAGTAGGTTGTTTGAGAAACATATAGCTACCACTAACATCTCAGCTTTGATGGTACGGACATGTTCTGGAAGCAGCTATGCAATTCCAAATGAAACAAACGAGAATTCTGGAAGAGCATGTAAGCACATACAGAGAGGGGTAGCTAATGCGGCTGAAGACAGAATCGGGATTCAAGATGACCTTAACAGATTGGAGACCTGGGCCCAAGCTATCAAAATGAATTTCAATGGGGACAAATGTAAGGTTTGTTAAGTTATGGGTGAACATATCGGACGACACAGCGATTCTTCAAACATCTCTTGTTTATTCATAGGCCAGAACAGAACTGAGCTGAAGGGTTCAGCCAACCTGCTTCTATAGAACTCAACTACAAAGCAACAGTAACCACTTTCTGTAACTATCCAATCACTAAACATCACTTTCAATTCCTTATTTGCATATGTGGACCTGAGTGAAAACTATCTACAGTATTCCCTCTGCTGGCCCAGGGTGAGAACTTCAGTACATAACAAGGTTCTAAACTTAAGCAGGAATAACCAGCTGCACAGGTATACAGTAAGATAGTAGACACCTGGCTTGCCAATAGTACATGTGAAAAGGATGTTATATTGTATGTGAAAGAAATGAATCATTGTGTCTTGTGGGAAAGGTTGCTGGCTCTCAAGTTAAAAGACAACATAGGAATCTAGATAGGAAGCTGGCCTTATATCATAGCAAACCACTATTATCTACCCCACTATTATCAACTCTGGTATCAGCAGCAGTTCTGCGGGGTTTCAGACAGAGAAGATACCCATTCCTACCTAGAGATGCTGGGGATTGAACCTGGGACCTCCTGCTTGTAAAGCAGATTGCCTAATGCTGTGTTATCAACATCCCTCAACCTGGTTGATGTGCGTTTCAGATTGTATTTAAAAGGAGATTGGGGTGGTAACTTCTCTTAGAAATCAGGATAATCTGATATGAATATGAATAGAGATGTTTCAACAAGGTGTTTCAGACAAACTACCAGGTGCCTCAAAGTTCTGAAGAAGCATCAAGACTGAGGAGCAGTTGGGTTGTCAAGGTAACAGTGACCTGCCCACCTTTGTGACATCTCTTTGAATTCTGGCTTAAAAGTCACAAACCAGAGGTGTCCAGTCCAGGAGTCAGGAGTGGTAGGAGCAGTGTCAGAGTGTGTCTGTGGGTGTGTGAGAGAGGATAAGAGGATTTATATTTTGTTTTGGTACTTACACATTTTCATTGATATTTTTATATAATGCTTTCCATAGCTTTGTATATTTTTAGACTGATATTTAGGGGTAGGGGTTGGAGTCGCTTAGGTGGGTTTTAGGGAGGTAGAAAACATAGGTGTTGGTTGTGTGTTTTAAATTACCTTTCTACAGAGAAACTTCATAATGTTAACTTTAAAATGTAAGTAGAAAGAAAATGTACGTAGAAGAAACTTCAAAATGTAAGTAGGATTTCTTCTACTGCTACTCAAAACCTTGCGTGAAAGGACAGGGGTCACCCATGTTGCCTTGGCTCTCTCTTGGCCAGTTGCTCCCTTGTGATACTGAGGCCAGACTTCATTTAATGCAGAGCTTTCCAAGGTGCATGCTGCAACAAATTAGTGTGTCGGCATGTCATACAAATGCTCGCTTGCTCGTCCCGGGGCTGGAAATGGGTTAGTTTAACCTCCAGTTTGCTAGGAAATCTGAATTACTGTGTCACGAAATGACGCATATCTAAAAAGTGTGTCACCAACATGAAAAGTTTGGAAAGCTCTGATTTAATGATTCACATGAGGCCTGTCTGCACCACCTACTGAGCTACAGAGACCAGTAGAGTTATCCTGCCATCTTTTTATTTGAGATCCAGACAAGACATATAGAGTGAGTTAGTCTATCTGCCTGAGGCGGACCTCCCAAGTCACAGGGTCCTCAAATCCCAACCCTGTCACAGTGCTGTTTCTCTGAGGAAGCCTCCACAGCCAACCACAGGTGTGGAATCTGTATTCACCCCCCCCCCCCCCAGTGTAAAACCCAAACCTTAAAGGCTAATTTATTGATGCCATATGGCCAATGACACTCCTGGCCCCTTGCTAAGTCCAGGTTGGCATCAGGCTTAAACAGACCCTTGGCAAAGTGGTGCTTTGGGCCCCCAATCCCATCAGGCAGTTGCTCCCACCACCACCAATCAAACAAACAAACGCTGGATGGAAAAGTAGGTGCTGGGGTGAAGGTGCTGCCACATTTTCTTTCCCAAAATGCAGTCTCAACATCACGGTCAGGCATTGCATCTTGCTGGCTGCAAATGGTAGAGGCCAGCAGCCATTGCTGGAGGGCACCTGCTAATCTGCTAACAGTGGGCCCAGGGGGGGTCATTTTCAACCCAGCAGCTGCCTGCAGAGTCTGGGCTTGACTAAGGTCAAATACAATTTCTGAACATTTGGTTTTAATTTTATGTATTTTTTATGTATTTTTATTCTGAGACCTTCGAGTGAAGGCCAGAACATACATATGGTAAATAATTGAATAAAGCTGATATAATTCAGTCTCTTTTTCTTATATCCAGAGGAAATACTGTTCAAAAACACTGAAGATTATGATGAGATCTGAATCTGACCAAAGTGGATCCTAATGTTCTATTTGCGTGGCTGTGATAAAGAAGAAACAATCACCTGTTTGTTGTTTGCCCGCCAGGGGGTGCTGCACCCTCCCAACAGGCAGTCAACATCTTGAAATTATATACCACACACACAATTACCTATCCCTTTATTCTAAGAGTGTATTATCACCAAGTACTGGTAGGTTTATATATAAATGAAAGAATAAACGAGCAGCTTAAAAAGGTGGAAGCCAAAACGTTTTGCTATAGAATTTAAAAAGTCTGTTTTGTTAGTCATCATGTAAAATAGGCATCCTGCTATAATCCTATAATATCCTTATAAAGGATAATGAGTTGCTTGCAAAATCAATTTTAGCAACAACAAAACACCTCCCTTCATAGTCTTATTAAATTTTAATTAAATTATCATACAATGTCTTAATTTCACTTGTAAGAAAGGGGTGAAATAATGTCCAAGAGTTAAGATTCCTTGCTTTGAAATTGTGAATAATGAAAAAGAACCCAGAACAAAGGTGTGCAAGCCCTTATATAGACTTATGAAAGTGCCCACCCTGGCATCATACATACATCACAGAAGGAGGCAGTCTACAACAGAAATCCTGTGTGCCAGGATACCTGACAATGGCCAGTGACTGCTTACTTTGGCAGCCCGGCCATTCTTTTGTGATGGTAAATATTTTAATTCCTGAATCCAGGTCACAGGCTCACCCTATTCATACGCAAAGATGCCCTAAAGACAGGTAAGCAAAAGACAATGAAGAGGCTTTCCCATTTCCTTCCTCCTTGCAGAGAAACATTTGAAGTCAATTTGGAAGAGTCAGAATGGTTTCAGGATTGTTCTCCTGTACTATTTCAGACACGTGGTTTACATACTTATGTGTTTGGCTTGTAAATTTATGAACATTTAATTTATATATTTGAGACCTTAAATTCTAATAACATCAGTGTCTCTTTAAGATGAATGGAATATTAAGAGGAAGCCTGTCAGTTAATCTCTAACTGAACAGGCTAAGTGCAGCTGGTGGATGCTGCACATAGACGGGTGTTTACTTGTTAAGATATCTATTTAAAATTACTACTTTGAATCTGGGACTTCATGTTGAAAGCAACACATGGTACCAGGAGTGAAATACACAAGGAACCTAAACAGCAGAGATGGATACAACAGAGAAGCTAGCACCAAAAAAGCTAGAACAGCAGAGCCTTTTCCAACTCTCTCGTCACTGTACTCTAATTTTTTCCTCTCTGTCCCTCCCTTCTCCCTCCCATGCTGTGACCACTGCTCTGGTGCAGCCTGCCATATTTTTTCCTCTGCTAACCTGCCCTGACTTCACGCAAATCTAGGATTGTGATGCAGCGCTACAAATGTTCCAGTGGGGGCTGTGTGATGGCACTCATATATTTATTATATAATTTTTAAAAATCTCATTAGCACAGTAGAATATGCACCACCTTTAAATAAATAATACTTAGATCCCACTCTTCCAGCAGTTCAAAGCAGCTTTCAAAGAAGTCTCACATCTGGAATAGAATTTAAAAAAGGGCAGTGCTAAAGAACATTGTACCATTTCAAGTTGAAAGTGAGGAATGCCTTTTTAAAATCTACCATCTACAATGCACGCAAGTCCCTGTATTTTATCTTCTGGGGCTGAGACAGATGCAGACTGGGGAAGATCTGATTTTAAAGGTTTTCTGAAAGAAGAAGGTCTTCAGAAGTTTCCGGATAGTTTGCTTAGGCATGAGATGGACGCCAACACTCAACCTCAATTGTATAACCCAAATTTAGTTGGTCTATCCTCCTTTTTAATCTTCTACTGCCACCAATTTACTCCAAATGTTTTCAAAACCTCTTAGGAGCGTGTTTATTGTTATGGTTATTATATCCCATATTTCCTCCCAAAGGAGCCAAGGGTGACAAACAAGATGTAATTAAAACAATAAAAATATATTTAAAGCAACTCCAGTACAAATGCAAACTGGGAAAGCTCCCAGTTTAGATTTGTTGAAAGAAGGTCTTCAGGTGAGTGCTTGGGCATGAGATGGATGCCAACCCTAGAACCAGGATGAACTTTTAAGATTGTTGGCTTAGTGAAGGGATAATGTATACATAACGGAATACTTATTTTTACATTGGGGTGTTAAAGATGCTTGACAACAGTTTCTATAGACTCCACTGTTGCCCCTAAGTGGCATTTCCCTCAGGCCAAATCCCCTAAAACCTCCACCCAGCCAATAGCTCCCACAGACCGTTACCAGCCAATCATTAACAACACACTGAACACTAATATATTAATTTTCAATTATTAATCCATCACCCCGCTCAGCCATTCTCTGGTCATATTCCCTCACATTTCCCTCCTCAACCACTGTATTCCCACCGACTCATCAACTGTCAAAATCCCAACGGTCTCTCTCAGTTAAAGCCCAACTGTCTGGAGGCTTCAGCCAATCAAAGAGTCCGTTGACACCCAGACTGAATTTACCTGATTCAGACCCTGCCTAATAAATTATTTGAAGTCCCTTTGGGTTATTCTTTGAGAAAAGTGACTAACAAACTTAATAATAGTGCAATAGTGTCTCTCTCCCATCAGAATTAGTCACCAAGAACTACTGCCACATAGGCTTGCAATGTTGTTAGAGTACAAGGCCTCAAACTCGGTCATAGAACATTTCCCCCCTTATGAACACAAGAATAAGAAGACATATTTTGTGTGTGTGTGTACACTGTATTATATATATATATATATATATGCTTTCGTAGATTTTCACGGGTACAGGAATGCAGGTTTTGGTGTCCTCGGGTGTCTTCCCGTGTAAAAGTTGGGGTGTCTAGGCGACGTTTCGACGAGGTCTCACTCGTCATCTTCAGGCTGGTGCTTTCGGCTTCTTGTTACTGGAACAGAGCGGGATCTCAATGTTTGAGTTCCTATAAATACTGTAGAGGGGGTGTGGTGTCTAGCCTCCAATGTTCTGGGCAGAGAGGAAGTTCCCAGGCTAGTGTGCCTTTTCTTCTTTTGTTCCTTAATTACTTGAGAGATACCTTGAGTGATTTCTTGAGTGATATCCTGAGTACCACTTAGGTGGGTCATTAGGTGTGGATTAGTTGCTAAAGTCTTTGTGTCTTGACCTCTTGAACTTTGTGAAGAGTTTTCCTGAGAAGATGGCTGTATTGCACTTAGTTGTGCTTTGGCTTGGCTTCGTGTATAGGGGCGAGCTGTGGTTTTGTGGCTTGTGTCAGCCAGATCTGTGTAGGGATTGCAGGGGGGTGCAGCATCCGGAGGTGCCACCATGGATTGGCTACTGGATGGTGTCAGTAATTCATCTGTGGAGAGGGTCTGGGTTTGGGTCTGGTGTGGTTGATTGGTGTTGGCGTTCTGTGTGCCTCTGGATCTGGTGTCAGTTTTTGTGGGGAGGGCTAATTTCCAGATGTCTGGCAAGCGGGATGTGTCGTCACGCTTGTTCATGTTGTGAGGGTGTTTCTCTATCTCGATGGCTTCCATGATTATTCTCTTGTGGTGATGTTCCGTGTTAAAGAGCAATTTGGAATCTGCAAAATTAATTTCGTGTCCTGTTTCTTTCATGTGTTGGAAAAGAGAGGAAGTTTTTTATTCTTTTTTGACGGCATTCTTGTGTTCTGCGATACGTGCATTTATTCGTCTGTTTGTTTGTCCAATGTACGTGGCTGGGCAGACTTTGCAGGGTATTTCATAGATCCCTTGGTTTTCCAACTGGATTTTATCCTTGGGGTTTCTGAGGATATTGGCTATTTTTTGGTTGGTGCAAAAGGCTGTTTTGATATTGTGTTTATGGAGGATTTTGCTAATTTTATCTGTAGTGCCCTTGATATAAGGAAGGAGGGCCATGCCATTGTTTTCTTCTGTGTCTTGGTTTTTGGGGGGTGTTTCCTTTTGGATTAGCTTTGTAATCCTGTTTTGCTGGTATCCATTGGCAATTAACACATTTGAGAGATTCTGTAACTCAGTTGTCAAGTGGTCTTTGTCAGCCAGGCGTTTGGTTCTGGAGATGAGAGTCTTGGCTACGGAGTTTATTTGTGCAGGGTGGTGGTGTGATTGTGCATGTAAGTAGCGGTTGGTGTGTGTTTTTTTCTGGTAGATAGTGTGTCCTAGGGAGCCATCAGGTTTTTTGTAGATTAGGACGTCAAGGAAGGGAAGTTGGTTGTTGGCTTCTATTTCCATAGTGAATTGTATTTTGGGGTGTAAGTTGTTGAGATGTGTGAGGAAGCTATCCAGTTTTTCTTTCCCGTGTGGCCAAATTACAAAGGTGTCGTCAACATATCTGAGCCAAAGTTTGGGTTTGTGTTCTGACTTGTCTAAAGCATTGGTTTCAAAGTGTTCCATGTACAGGTTTGCGATGACCGGTGAGAGGGGTGATCCCATGGGTGCTCCTTCTATCTGTTTGTATCTTTGTCCATTGTGGATGAAGTACGTGTTGGTTAGGCAGTGGTTGGTCAGGTCCAAGATGTATTCGGGGGGATTGTATTTGTTTTGAATAGCTGTCAAGGCTTCATTAATGGGCACTTGTGTGAAGAGAGATACAACATCGAAGCTCACAAGTAGGTCATTAGGATGTAGGTTTTGCTTCTTTATTGTTTCTATGAACTGGAAGGAGTTTGGTACGTGTGAAGAGATGGATTCTGCATAGGGCTGAAGTTGCTTGGCGAGAAATTTAGCGAGATTTTGTAGAGGTGAGCCTATGGAGCTGACTATTGGTCTGAGTGGTGTTCCTTCTTTGTGTATCTTGGGGAGGCCGTAGAATTTGGGGCATCTGGATGATTTTTCTCTGGGGATGATTCTTAGCTGGATTTCTTCACTGATAGGAGAGGCTTTTATTTTGGATTTGGTGGTTTTTTTCCAGATAGGTGGTGGGATCTGTTTTTTTATAGGTTTGTAGGCAGGATCTTGGAGTAGCTTTGATAGTTTTGCTTGGTAGTCCGATGTGTTCATCACCACTGTGGCATTACCTTTGTCTGCTGGGAGAATGATTATGTTGTTGTCTTTCCTCAGGTTGGTGAGTGCTTTCTGTTCTTCTTTGTGTAAATTGCTTCTGGGTGGTTTGCTGGAGCAGAGGATGTTGGTGACTTCAAGTCTGATTTTATTGGCTTCAGCCTAACCAAATTCAACCCAGATGAAGCCAATAAAATCAGACTTGAAGTCACCAACATCCTCTGCTCCAGCAAACCACCCAGAAGCAATTTACACAAAGAAGAACAGAAAGCACTCACCAACCTGAGGAAAGACAACAACATAATCATTCTCCCAGCAGACAAAGGTAATGCCACAGTGGTGATGAACACATCGGACTACCAAGCAAAACTATCAAAGCTACTCCAAGATCCTGCCTACAAACCTATAAAAACAGATCCCACCACCTATCTGGAAAAAACCACCAAATCCAAAATAAAAGCCTCTCCTATCAGTGAAGAAATCCAGCTAAGAATCATCCCCAGAGAAAAATCATCCAGATGCCCCAAATTCTACGGCCTCCCCAAGATACACAAAGAAGGAACACCACTCAGACCAATAGTCAGCTCCATAGGCTCACCTCTACAAAATCTCGCTAAATTTCTCGCCAAGCAACTTCAGCCCTATGCAGAATCCATCTCTTCACACGTACCAAACTCCTTCCAGTTCATAGAAACAATAAAGAAGCAAAACCTACATCCTAATGACCTACTTGTGAGCTTCGATGTTGTATCTCTCTTCACACAAGTGCCCATTAATGAAGCCTTGACAGCTATTCAAAACAAATACAATCCCCCCGAATACATCTTGGACCTGACCAACCACTGCCTAACCAACACGTACTTCATCCACAATGGACAAAGATACAAACAGATAGAAGGAGCACCCATGGGATCACCCCTCTCACCGGTCATCGCAAACCTGTACATGGAACACTTTGAAACCAATGCTTTAGACAAGTCAGAACACAAACCCAAACTTTGGCTCAGATATGTTGACGACACCTTTGTAATTTGGCCACACGGGAAAGAAAAACTGGATAGCTTCCTCACACATCTCAACAACTTACACCCCAAAATACAATTCACTATGGAAATAGAAGCCAACAACCAACTTCCCTTCCTTGACGTCCTAATCTACAAAAAACCTGATGGCTCCCTAGGACACACTATCTACCAGAAAAAAACACACACCAACCGCTACTTACATGCACAATCACACCACCACCCTGCACAAATAAACTCCGTAGCCAAGACTCTCATCTCCAGAACCAAACGCCTGGCTGACAAAGACCACTTGACAACTGAGTTACAGAATCTCTCAAATGTGTTAATTGCCAATGGATACCAGCAAAACAGGATTACAAAGCTAATCCAAAAGGAAACACCCCCCAAAAACCAAGACACAGAAGAAAACAATGGCATGGCCCTCCTTCCTTATATCAAGGGCACTACAGATAAAATTAGCAAAATCCTCCATAAACACAATATCAAAACAGCCTTTTGCACCAACCAAAAAATAGCCAATATCCTCAGAAACCCCAAGGATAAAATCCAGTTGGAAAACCAAGGGATCTATGAAATACCCTGCAAAGTCTGCCCAGCCACGTACATTGGACAAACAAACAGACGAATAAATGCACGTATCGCAGAACACAAGAATGCCATCAAAAAAGAAGAAAAAACTTCCTCTCTTTTCCAACACATGAAAGAAACAGGACACGAAATTAATTTTGCAGATTCCAAATTGCTCTTTAACACGGAACATCACCACAAGAGAATAATCATGGAAGCCATCGAGATAGAGAAACACCCTCACAACATGAACAAGCGTGACGACACATCCCGCTTGCCAGACATCTGGAAATTAGCCCTCCCCACAAAAACTGACACCAGATCCAGAGGCACACAGAACGCCAACACCAATCAACCACACCAGACCCAAACCCAGACCCTCTCCACAGATGAATTACTGACACCATCCAGTAGCCAATCCATGGTGGCACCTCCGGATGCTGCACCCCCCTGCAATCCCTACACAGATCTGGCTGACACAAGCCACAAAACCACAGCTCGCCCCTATACACGAAGCCAAGCCAAAGCACAACTAAGTGCAATACAGCCATCTTCTCAGGAAAACTCTTCACAAAGTTCAAGAGGTCAAGACACAAAGACTTTAGCAACTAATCCACACCTAATGACCCACCTAAGTGGTACTCAGGATATCACTCAAGAAATCACTCAAGGTATCTCTCAAGTAATTAAGGAACAAAAGAAGAAAAGGCACACTAGCCTGGGAACTTCCTCTCTGCCCAGAACATTGGAGGCTAGACACCACACCCCCTCTACAGTATTTATAGGAACTCAAACATTGAGATCCCGCTCTGTTCCAGTAACAAGAAGCCGAAAGCACCAGCCTGAAGATGACGAGTGAGACCTCGTCGAAACGTCGCCTAGACACCCCAACTTTTACACGGGAAGACACCCGAGGACACCAAAACCTGCATATATATATATATATATATATATATATATATATATACACACACACACACATACAGGTAACTCTCAACTTATGTGGGGGTTACGTCCCAGGGATAGCAGATTCAGCCAAAATTGCATATAGTCAAAACATATTGGGTGCAATGGCAGGTGGGATTGCAGTTCCCCCCCCATCCCAGAAGCCCACCTCCTTTTATTTTTTATCAATTGCCAAGCACATAAAGCTGAATGTGCACAAGTTAAACGTGCATAAGTTGAGAGTTCCCTGTACACATAGACACACACACTTCCTTGCCCAAAGGGTGCAATTCTATACATAATTCCATATACCGTAGTTCACCTGGGATTAAGCCTCAGTAATTGCAATAGGACTTAAAAATGGGAAAAGGGGGGCGGGTTCTACAAAAGCTTTGGAGGCACCAGATAAGACTCCTAGGTCAGCAACCCACCCCACTATGAATACATCCCACTTTTCTACAGGACTTTTAACACCCAATTTAACACCCTTAACAAGTTGTATAGTCATTGTCAACCAATCTAACCCATGGCTTGCTTTTCTCTAGAATCATCCAGTTTATCTCTCCCCTCACTCCTTTGTCAGCTTCTTTGCTGTAAGCTACTCGCAGGCACACACCTCCAACTAAGTCTTCCTCAGGGCAGCTGATCCTTGTTGGCAGTCGTTCCTTGTTGGCATCCACCTGTCATGGGAAGCAATGGAAGAGGGCGCCTTCAAGTGTGAAGCCAAACTGTTGTGAGAGTTACAGTGCTTGCTATGGCTTTAGAGATCAAATACATGAGTGACATGTTTTGTTGCAGGTTAGGCAGATGAAGGCAACCAGTTCTTCTGATGCAGGCACAATATGGCGTTTCTTCTCTCTGCGCTCCTCCCAGTGGTCATTCCTCCTCTGCTCACTGCTATGGACACACAACCTGTCTGTCTCCAGCAGCTGTGGTCAACTGCAAGGGATTTCCACACGGCAGGGCTAATGTTGCCAGCCTTCATGTCACGTTTGCAGACATCTTTGGAAGCAGCTGGGTCTGCCAACGGGCCTGGTGGCTGAAGCCAGCTCCCCACAGAGCATGTCCGTGGGGATCCTGCCATCTTCCATTTTGTGGACGTGACCGAGTCAGCAAAGACGTTGCTGAGACAGGCGTGTGAACATGCTGGGAATGTGAAACCGTGATGGCTTTTACAATTGCGATAAAGGTCACACCCACACATAGTTTATAGCACTCTTATATCATGGCTTCTTCCCCCAAAGAATCCTGGGAGCAGTAATTTGTTAAGGCTTTTGACCTTCCAAAGCTACCGTACTCAGCACCCTTAAACTACAGTTCCAAGGATTCTCCATGACACTTAAAAGCGGAATAATAGTGCTTTAACTGTATGGTGTGGATGTGACCTTAAAAGAATGGGGCAAAGTTGACTACCAGAGAAGCAGGAAAGAGAAAACCAGGTACAGTAAGGAGCTTTCATTTTTTTATTATTATGTTTTCTACAGCAACATCATTAAATACAGAGCAAAATTTGCCCCATCTCATTTATTCCCTTCATCTCAGCCCATCCCACCCCAGAGCAGCTATCAGGCTATCCACCCCACCCCCCTCACTCGATGTTAAGTCGCTCTGGGCCCTGCCCATTTGTATGTACTTTCCTGAAAGAGAGGGATACAGTCAGGTGAGAGGGCCTGGTTGTATTATTGTCTTTTTTGTTGGTTTAAATAACATTTTCTCGCTTAAATACTGAGCTAAGAGAGCAACTAATGAAGAGGCAAAGGAAAGTCGCCAGCTTTAAACTGCAAGGACCCCCACCCATGCTTTTTAATAGCTGTGCAGGAAGGAGCAATGCCAGCCGAGTTTGCCTCCCGACCGAGGCAGAATGGAGAATTTGCAACCACTGAAATGCTCGCCTCTTAAAACAGCTACTAAAAGGCACACAGATCCTGGCCTAGAAACTCTAGGATAGCAGCAAACTCAAAGGAGAAAGCTCTCCTGGAGGGGTGGGTCAATTTAGAACAGAAGTGGTGATCTCCCCCCAAGCACTGCTGGACTCCCAATTCCCCATCAGCAAGTCCAATGGTCAGGGATGACTGGGGTTGAAGTCCAACGTCACATGGAGGGGGCAAGCTTGGCTGCCACTGAGAGAATGGCTCAAATTCCTTACTCTTCCGCCACACATGCCAGGTTGCAGCTGCAGCTTAAAACCTTCACCAGGAAATAAGGCAGCTCCATTTATAGTGCTTACAGGTCTAACGTGATTTTTAATAAGGTCACACGATAGAGTGAGGGGTTGGGCTAATATTTTCCAGCACTGATTTATGGGGATTATTACAAGAACTTTAATTTCCACCATCCATCACCCATACCTTCATGCTCCCAATGCCATACTCCTCCCAACAGACAGAAAATGCCTGGAATCCACAGTCCCCTACAATGCACTCCCGTGCATCGGTCTGATAGAAACAGAGACAAACATTCCAGGGAAATTTGTTGTCCAGTGTAGAATGACCCAGAAAGTGCAACGTCCAGCGCTGAAGGCCAGCCATTCCTGCTTCACAATGCTTTGCTGTTGCTCAGTCCAGAAGGAAGAGGAAACAGCAAATGCCATGTGGTCAAGTTTTGTTGATAGAAGAGAGTGGGTGGTGGTTTTGCTAGCGTGACATCACCAGCCTCCATGACACAGGAAACTGTGGAGATAGACTCCACAGCTGCCTTCTTCCCCTGGCCCTAAACTATTTTAGGGAGGTTGGAGAGGGAAAGGGCAAAACTGGCAACAGCTGTTCTGTGCACAAATGACACAGCCCCGACCCGGCAAAATAGCTATGGAAAGTGAAAGAATTCTTAAGAGGCTGCTGTACATAAGCAGAGTAGAGACTGGGGAGGTTGGGTAGAGAAGAGGAGAAGAGAAAAAAATGGCGGAAAAGAAGTGCATAGGTGGGGGTTGGGACTTCAAAAAGGAACAGCAATTCCCTGAGGCCAAAACAAGAATGCAAAGCAAAGAGATGAGGAGAAGACCACAGCGGGAAAAGAAAAGAGACTTCACATGGCAAAGGGTAACTATAGGTGCCCTGGGAATTGCAATTCTTCCTCTTCTGGGGACAAGCAAATCAAACTGAATTTTTGGGTAATTCAGCCCAGGCACAGTTTTCTCAGAGGTTTGCTACAGTAGGGCATAGCATTGCTTATTTAGGAGCACTGTAAGAAGCCTCTCTCTGCCCACTCATTTTTTTGGGGGGAGGGGTTCTGAAAGACACAGATTCCTCCTCCCCACCAAAAGAGATACATTCTTAGCATTCACAGGAAGGGGGCACTTGAAAAACATATAGTGCATACAGTATATGCATGAGGAGTGCAGCCTAGGGGTTCCTTGGCGCAGGTGGGATCACCTTATCCTTTACAAGAAGCTAAACTGCTGGCAGAGGAGATGGACAGATGGCAGAGTTAAGAGCCACACTCACCCTAGCAAACTACAGTTTCTTTTCCAGTAGCAAAGTACAACAACGAGGGTGACAGCAGCATGCTGCAGTGGAGAGGAAGACATTGGCTGTGTGTGTGTGTGTGTGTGTGTGCGCATGCGTGAGTGCATGCACACGTGTGAGAAAGTGTGTGAGAAAGTGCACACTGCTCCACACAGGGCAAATTGTGACGGGACATCCCTGTAACCAGGGGGTGGGCGATTCTTCTTCTGCTAGACATGGGGGCAAGTGGTCACAGGCAGAGCAGTACAGAGAGAGAGAAGAGAGAGAAGGCAGAAGGTCGGACGTGGCCCAGGTCTTCAACAATGCAACGTAGGTGCAGGCCAAGCTGATCCTCACGCCAGCAGAGAGTTCCGCCGAGAGAGGTCTACATTGCTGGCGCTAAGGCCACGGCTGTCAGATAGACTACTGGATGCCTGGAAAAGGTAAAGGGAGACAACGGTCAACATGTCAGAGCAGGGATGGGGGACCTTTTTCAGCCAGAGGGCTGCACTGCCTTGTGGGCAACCATTCATGGGGACAACAACACATGCCAGTGGGTGGAGCTATGGGTGCAAGGCATACTTTTGTAGAACAGGCCAGCCACTCAAAAGCCAGGGCTTTATAAACATCATCCCTGGCCCTTGGCTATGTTGACTAAGGCTGATGGGAGTTGTATTTCCACATCTGGAAAACACTGCATTGGCTACCTCTGCCTTGAAGGCTCCCAAAAATTTAAAGCAGGGGTCAGCAAACTTTTTCAGCTGGGGGCCAGTCCACTGTCCCTCAGACCTTGTGGGGAACCGGACTATATTTTGAAGGGGGGGGGGAATGAACAAATTCCTATGCCCCACAAATAACTCAGAGATGCATTTTAAATAAAAGGCCACATTCTACTCATATAAAAACATACTGATTCCCGGACCGTCTGCAGGCTGGATTTAGAAGGCGACTGGGCCGGATCCAGCTCCTGGGCCTTAGTTTGCCTACCCATGATCTAAAGCACCCAGTTTTGGGTGGATGAGTCTGTTTGCTGTGCCTCTGCATGATCTTTTGATCTGAATGTGCCTTCTCCCAATCAGCCTCTGCTAGACGTGGACAATTCTGTGGCGCATCTGCACTGGATTTCATTACAGAGATGCAACATAAATTGCTATCCCTTGTATATGAGGTTGCCTGGTGTGCTTCTGGGTGGGTCCCTGCTCTGCCCTTTCAATCAGGGCTTTGGAAGTGGTTGGGAAAGAACATCCTGTGATGTCTCAGTAACCACACTTCCTTCCCCTACCCAACAGAGAAACAACTCAGAAGGGAGAGAGAGGCGGGCTGCGATTTGAAGTCTGTGTGTATACCTGGCTTGCCTCCTCTTCCACGCTCTTGTTGAGGAAGTTGAGAGAACTGGCCCGCTTCATCCTGCAGGGAGACAAAAAAATAAGTGCCAAAGGAGTTAGGCCTTTTGGTCACTGATCTATGGCCTTCTCTAGGGTTTCAGGCATGTGAAATTTCCAGGTCTGCCTGAAGATACCAGGGATTGAACCTGGGACCTTCTGCATGCAAGGCAGTTGAGACACAGCCCCTTTTGATATTCACTAAGGGTGTTGCCTTCATGACCTGGTTGTGAGTTTTCCCAGAGACATGCAGCTAGCTATATACTGCTGAAACAATAATAAAAAATATTGGGCTGGCTAGACCTTGGGTCTGCAGCAGATCCTGCCCACCCCAGATCCCAAAGCAGAGCCACTAGACGGAAGACTTACCCTGGGTTCCGGGGCTCCTGCGGGCTGCTCCCCTGCAGCTTCTTCACCAGCATCTCGCTGCTTCGTCGCAGGGCGTCACGCAGCTTCCCAAAGGAGCCGCTGCGTCGCAAGGCTCCGGAGCCAGCCTGGGAAGGTGGGGAGAAAAGAAGAAAAGGGATCAGCACCAAATGTCTAAATCAGCATCCTGTTCCCAGAGAGGCCAAGCACATTCCTTGAAGGGAAGCCTAAACACAGGGCCCGTGCGCCAAAGACTCCCCACACCTTGTTGGATAGGATTACACTGAAGTGTCCTCCATTTTAGGATTAAATTGTAAGGTTTTGCTGCTTCTTACCCCGGACCACTCAGCCGCTCTGTCTTCTGGGTCAATCCCGTTTTCACACTTGTTGGAGCTGAGGACCCCCTCGCAGTTTGATCGGTGCTCGGAGCGGTTCCCATCCTTCAGTAGTTCTACAACCTTGCTCTGGTTAATAGCGTCCATGCCCTACTTGGAATACAGAGATTATCTACTGGGGCATCCAAAAGCCAGATGGCCTATTTAAGCCAGCAGGCGGGAGCAGAATTTTTTTAATATCCCCCAGCACACATTTCCGTCCCACTGCTGGAACAACACTGCCTATCCTCAGGGGCAGTGTGTGTGAAACGATAAGTGCTGCTTTGCCTTGCTTCTGCTGCCACTGCCTGCTCTGTCGCCACTGCACACCCTGCCGCATCAAAATAGCACCACCATCAGCGCTGATTTGGGGCGAGATCTCACCCAAAATCACTCGAGAACTTGCGGAGCACACAAGATCTCGAATGAGTTTGGGTGAGATCTCATTCCAAATGGCTGCAATCTTGCCCCAAATCAGTACTGATGGCAGCAGGGCACCCGTGAGCGTTCCACCTGGGGGTTTTCTTCTGTCTGAAGCAGCGGCCTCACCCTGCCTAACAGCTGGGCAGGTTCTGCCTATCCTTCTACCACTAACCACCATGATGCAGCACTTGCCTGCTTGCGGGTTTTCTGGGCACACTCCTCCAGCGTCTCTGCAGCCTCCAATTTTCCCTGGCGCCGGTAGAGAGCACCCAAGCTTTTCAGAGTCGTGTTGACTGTGGGGCTGTGGGTGGAAAGGAGAATGCAAAGACAGATAGGTCAAGAGCATTCTTTATACCCCTTGCACTTTTGCTGTCCTCTTAAGGAACTTTTCACAAAATAAAGTTTCCATTAAATGGTCAAATTCGTGTCTTTAAAAAAAATAAAAATCAATCGTCATTTATGCATCTTATAACTGTTCTAATATAATTACAGTTAAATTAGTTAAAGCTACTGTGTTAAGAGACACACTGGGCTAAAATATGGTCTAAGTTTAAACCACTGGATTGCTTCGCCCAGCAATTGGTCACCTATGCTGTTCCTACACTTTGCTCCAGCCTTTTCTCTGCATTACTGTTGCCAATTACTGTTGCCAATACTTGCGTTGGTTCCTTTATGCAGAAACTATCTTAAATGATAAGTTGTAAAAGCCACCTGTTAGATCACACAGTTAAGTACCAGTTGCTGGAAACCACAGGAACAGCGAGGGCTCTTGTGATTGGATCCTGCTTACGGGTTTCCCATGGGCATCTCATTGGCCACTGTGAGACTAGATGGGCCACTGACCTAATCCAGCAGAGCTCTTCTTATGTACTTAAGTTCACTCGTCTTATCAAGACAGTCAATGAATCCTAACCATTGTAAAATAAGGAAACTATGTCAGCCTTAACTTGTAGCAGCAGCAATTTCACTCTTCTTCTTCTTAAGTCTCTGGCTTCTCTTTCACTTCAAGCTCCTGGCCCCAACTCAAAGCCAGGAGCAACCTTTTAAAAACCTTTTTAAAAAGAAAAGGGGCTACCCCTTACCTGTCCACCTTGCAGGCTTTGTACCAGCTGCCATACTCCCCGTAGGGGGCGCTGTCTTTCTCCTTGCGCTTCTCCTAAGGGGGAGGCAGGGTTAAAGGTTAAAGGGCAGGGGGTGTGTCAGACGGCTTGGATCCACCCCCAAGGGAAAGTCGGGTTCCCTTCTCCCTCCCAATGCAGAGGTACCTTGCTTTCCTCTCGCTCTTCTGCATGCATCCAGATCGGCTTATTCTCTCCTACAAAGAACGGTGGTTGGGGGAGAACAGAAAAGAACTTACAGCAGTGAAGAACCTGCCTTGAACCAGGGCAGACCAGCAGTCCACCTTGTGGGACTCCTCAGGACATTAAAAATATTTCTTGTACATTTGCATAATTATAAATAAAACTCAGGGCGGTTGGGTGGGAGGGTTATGAAATATCCACATTTCAATGCACCAACCAATTTGCCAGTCACGCTCTCAGCCTAACCAACCTCACAGGGTTGCTGTGAGAGGGGAAAAGGGGAGAAAGGGGAGAACTGTGTATGCCAGCTTGAGCTTAGAGGAAAGAGGGGATAGAAATGTAATAACAAAACAACAAAAAAAGTCATTAAAACCATGTGGGCAAAGGCTGATGGTCAGCGTTGGCAAAGGATATGCTTTTAGCGGTGTCCCTGATCAGCTGATTGACAGCAGCCACAACCCCCCTTTTGTCCCAGCTGTGTCTTTTCCTGCCCCAGACCTGAAATGCATAAAATAAAAGGAAGCAACCCTCCTCTGTACACATGAGGCTCCACCACCTGTTCCTGCACTCACCATTGACTGAGCCGAACTCTCTCTCGTGTGCTCGGGTCAGGATCTCCTTGTAGAGGGCCTCAGCGTCCTTGTATTTGCCTTGTTTGAGGTAGCAGGAGGCCTGTGGGGACATATTCTGAGGTCAGAGGAACAGGCTGTGGCAACAGGGATCAGGAAGCATCGATGCCTAGCAAAAGCTGGATATTACATACACCAGGATTCTCTACTAGCAGCATAACTCTATGAAGTGCTGCCCTTTCTCTTGCAGAGAGAAGAGGCAGACTGCACAGACCATTATTCATCCAGGTGGTCAGTCAGGGGATTAACCTGTCTTCCAGTGGCATGGCCAATGATTGCAAAGTAAAACAGCAGAAAGACACCAATCAGGAGTAGGCAGGGGAGGAGGATGGAAGGGCTCCAGGGGCAACTGGAAGTTGCCTTCCTGCCTCCCTTCTTCCCCCCAGCACAAAGGCACTGATGTAACAAAGGCACTATGCAAATCAGGGGCTACAGAAGCTGCCATTGTCTAGGAGACATTGAACTAAAACTCCCATCACCCCCTGCTGGCTGGGATTGCTGGGAGTTGTAGTCCACCAACATCCAGAGCGCTGGGGGCCCCAGGCCCTACAGTAAACACCACACTGTTAAATGTCGCAAAGTTAATACGAACTTTAAAGCATTTAATACAAACTTTATAGCATGCTATCAGTGTGCTTCAGCCTTGGGCCCCCTGTTGTTTGGACTAAAGCTCCCATCATCCCTAAACATTGGCTAAGGTGTCAGGGGATGATGGGAGTTGTAGTCCAACCAAAATCTGGCATGGAAGAAAACTGCTTAGCATAGATTCCACCCCCCCCCCCCCCGCTTAAACCATCCCCACACCCCCAAAGGTTTCTCTTGGACTTTTCCAATCAACCCCTCTCACCAGGTTGTTTTTAGTTTTGGCCACATTGGGGTCATCTGGCCCAAGGCGAGACTCATAGATCTCCAGGGCGCGGCGGTAGTAGTACTGAACCTCCTCGTACTTGCCCTGGTTCTGGCAAAGGAGAGCCAAGTTGTTGAGCTGCTTGGCCACATCTGGGTGGTACTTCCCCAGCACCTGGGAGGTTGGGAAGAGGAGACACTGATCACTTAAAAAGAAAGAAAGCAAAGTTTGCCCATGTTATTGCCAAATCCCAGTTCCCAGTGCTGATCGCCCAAACCATCAATTTCACATAGGAAATTACTTTAAACCAGATCAGGCTATTCATCCCATCTGACTGGCAGCAAGGGTTATACCCTGACAATGCCACTGAGGATTGAACCTGGGGCCTTCTGCATGCAAAGCAGATGCTCTACCACTGAGATATGGCCACGCTTCCAAATAAGATTCTAGTCCTCAATGTTCTGAATAAAGGAAGACAGCAGACAATGAAGAGCGGGGTGGGGGTGGGGAAACAGACAGCCTGGAAGAGACAGGGTTAAATAGAAGCAACTTGTTTAACAAGCGTAGTGCATGTATTTTAACTTTTGTCAAGGGAAAATGACTTTGAGCAAAAGGGTGGGGATGAAGATCCCTGACAACAGAACAGCAACAAAGGTGTGTGGAGTGGGGAGGGTGAAGCCATAACCCACAGGCTCTGCAGGCCACGGACTTATCAGATCTTCCAGCATTTTGTTCTGTTTAATAGTATTGTTTGATTTCATATTTTATTTGTTTATATCCTGAACATTTTCCCCACGCAGATCAGGGTAACTTGCATCAGAAAAATTTCAGTTTGCATTGGGGAACCATTACGATATCCTAGAAAGTGATTTAATTTACCATGTTCATCTTATTTGAATTTAGTACAAGCTAAAAACCTGATCACTGAGAAGCTTGCCTTATATTGTGTTCATAGTTAGCATCCATGCATTGTAACTGATGAACTTTGGAAACTGCAAATTTTCTGCAGAAAAAGAAAGCACCGGGGTGGGTGGGATATGCCCCAAGTATTGCTGCCTGTAGCGGCCTTCTTTAAGTACCTTCTCTCGGATCTCCAGAGCCCTCTTGCACAGCGGTTCTGCCTCCTTATACTTGCCCCGCTTACCGTACAGCACAGCCAGATTGTTGAGGGTAGCAGCCACCTAAGGATGAAAAAGTACATTGTACAACTCAAAGCTCTAGGATATGATTGCTGTGTGAACCTCTAAAGTCTACTTCAAAACAGGATATCACAGCAGGCTAGCAGATTCAGGGGACACGGGTGATGCTGTGGGTTAAACCACAGAGCTTAGGACTTGCCAATCAGAAGGCTGGCGGTTTGAATCCCCGCGATGAGGTGAGCTCCTGTTGCTCTGTCCCTGCTCCTGCCAACCTAGCAGTTCGAAAGCACATCAAAGTGCAAGTAGATAAATAGGTACCGCTCCGGTGGGAAGGTAAACGGCGTTTCCATGCGCTGCTCTGGTTCGCCAGAAGCGGCTTAGTCATGCTGGCCACATGACCCGGAAGCTGTACGCCGGCTCCCTCGGCCAATAAAGCGAGATGAGCGCCGCAACCCCAGAGTTGGTCACGACTGTACCTAATGGTCAGGGGTCCCTTTACCCTTTTAGCAGATTCAGAATCAAAGGTGATCCATTAAAGAAAAAGGAGGCGAAGATCTAAAGTGCTAGTCCTCATCGTTATCAAGGGGGAGGGGGAACCTCAAGCATCCAAATGGTTTCTGCTAGAGGCTCTGAAATGATTTATTTATTTAATAAAATTTATACACTGCTTGATTGTCTTAAAAAAAAGACCTCAAAGTGGTTTGCAAAAAATCAGGGTGCTTACGGCAGGGTGGTCCTTTCCCAAGGTCTTCTCCCGGATGGCCAAGGCATCATTGAGAAGATGAGCAGCCTCCTTGTACTTATTTTGGTCCCTGGCAGGAAGAAAAATAAGTTATTATTTTGGCCAGAGAGAATTCCAAAGCAAGGAGTGCCTATTACCAGTTCAGGCTGGTGCACCAACTATGCCCTTTCCTCGACAGAGGTAGCTTAGCCACTGTGATTCAATGTGTTGGGAACCTCATGACTGGACTACTGTAATGAGCTCTACGCAGGGCGTCCCATGTGATTGGTCCAGAAGCTGCAGTTGGTGCAGAAGGCTGTGGCCAGGGACCTGAGTGGCTTTCCCTGACCCATAAGACTGGGCCCATTTTTATGGAACTGAATGCTCTGAATTTTTGTTTCATTTGTTTTTAATATGCTTTTACAAGTCTTTAGACTGCTGTTTTATTGGTTTCAGGTTGTACTTTTGTTCTGATTATATTTTTCATTTTTATGCGGTATAGATTAAAAAATATATATGAAGCTGTTTATAAATGCGATTAAGAACATAAAATGATAAACGCCCACATCTGAATGTACAGTACACAAAAGGCATGGGGTACAGTCCTTTCTAGACTGCACATTGTCAGGCTAGGGGGTGGCTTCTGATCATGTCTGAATACTGTTCTCCAAGGAACTTGGAAAGCTAGTCATCTTCCTGACAAGCTAACTTTCCAAATGCATGGAGCTTTTCTGAGTTTCTATTCTTTCAGCTTAAGAGAGCCTGCAAATAAGCAATTCAGTAACGGCAGCCTAAAGAGATACAGTCTCAGCGGGGCAGTTCCACATGCTTTCTCTGCATGTCCAAGTTAGATCTAAGGTCAAAAAGCATTCCCCTGCCCTCAGCCCAAGTCAGCCAAGCCTCACACCTGTAAACCAGAGCAAGAATATTCAGCATGGTAGCCACATCGGGGTGGTCATGTCCTGAGGTCTTCTCAAGATCCTCCAATGCTTGCTTGCAGAGCGGTACAGCCACCTCGTAGCGCCCCTGGGAAGCATATTGGATCACCAGGTTGTGGAGTGTCCGCAGCCGTGCCGGAATCTCATAACCACCATGTTGGGCTGCTGCGTCTCCACTACCATGCGTCTGCCCTGCAGAAATACATTGACATCATCAAAAGGGGTGGGATCTGCTGCCCACACCCTCCACAAAGCAGTTCTTCAGTATGCTATACATACACACTCAAAGCAGGTGTATATACACCTGCAAACACAAACACCTACACACACTTAAAATGAATAGGCGGCAGGCTTAGGACAGAGAGCTAGCAGACTTCTCCACATAATGCACCATCATCCTATGGAATTTATATAATCACAGTGTTTCATGGCTGGAATTAAGAGCTATGTGAGGGAAGAGAAGTCAGCCTAAGAATTTGGTAAATGCACGGGACAAGGGGCCTGAGTTTGCATATTCTCCTCTCCTCTCCCTTCCCTCCCCCTTTTCACTTTGTGTTGGGTCTTTTAATGCTGTACACATGAGGCACAGGGATTGTCTTGTTTGCTACTGATACGTAAACTGCTCTAGCAGCCTTTTCAGACGAAGCGCAGGGCGAAACTGCTTTCAACTAAATAAATGATCATTCCTTTCTTCTGTCAGAGTATATTAACCAACCTATTTGTGGTTGAGATATTGAAAAGTATTTATGTTTGCTAGACATGGGGTGATGCCCAACTAAGTTTTACTCAGAGTAGACCTACTGGAATTAACAGGCCTAAGTTAGTCATGTCTCTTAATTTCAATGGATCTACCCCAAGCAGGACTAGCACTGCCTACAACCCTGAACATTTTTAGTTTCCTCAAATTTTGGTAGACGTCCAACAACTTTAGAGTTTGTCTATGTCTTGTACTTTTTACTCCTGTACCTTCTAGATGTTCCCTCCCTTCTAGTCCTCATGCAGTTATTACAGCTTAGACTAAAATGCTGCAATCTGAAGGCCACTATCTCTAGTATTCTGACTCCTTGCCGTACAAACTGACTTGCTGGATCAGAATGGTCTACTTAACCCAAGGTAGCTCACCTTGTCCCTGGTCATCATCGTTCGGGAACAGATCATCCAAGGAGTCTTTGCCCGTCTCCCCATTCTTCTCATCCTAGGCAGAAAGAAAAAAGACAATCAGGGATTGAAACGCTCCTACCGTTTCGAAGGCAAAAGGAAATGGTAAGAATGCCCAACACCATCCTAATCACCAAAGCTGACACCTCTGATTCAGTCCTTGGGGATTGCTGAACCTGCAGTGTTCCACTCCCAATTTGCTGACGTTTATGTATAGCAAGGATGGGGGAACCTTTGGCCCGCTAGATATTACCAGACTACAACTCCCATAATCCTTAATCATTGTCCATGCTGGCTGGGGCTGATGGGAGTCTGACAACATCCAGACAGCCCCAGGTTCCTCGACCCCTGATTTAAGGTAGATGCTACTGTTGAGAGGGCTGGAGCGGGACTTCTCTTTACCCATTTTCTCCACTCCATGTCTAATTTTATATACCTCTATTATGTCTTCTCCTACTCGCCTTTTCTCTAAACTTAAAAAGCCCTGAACGTTGTAGCCTTTTCTCACAGGGGAGTTGCTCCAACCTGTTGATCATTTCCGTTGCCATTTTTCTGAACCTTTTCCAGCTCTACAATATTCTTGGTGAGGTGAGCAGAACTGTGCACAGATACCGGGCTCTCTCAGGTACAAGGAGGAAGAACACAGCCACTGTGACTTTTATTTTATTTTATTAATTAATTACATTTTATACCACCCTTCATCCAAGGATCACAAGGTGGTTTACAATATAAAAACACAACAGTACAGAACGTAGTAAACAAAAGCAATACTCTCCCCCCCCCCCGCCAGTTTAAAAGCCAAAGGCCTGGGTGAAGAGGTATGGTTTTGCCTGGTAACCTTATCGTTCACAAATCTGTCTGCCTGTGTTTGTTTCTGCATCCAATTCAAGGTGCTCATATTAATATTTAAAGCCCTACATGACTTAGGCCCCAAGTACCTATAATACCGCCTCCTTCCCTACAGATCTCTCTCGGCTGCTGAGAATGGCAAAGGGGGCCACCTTGGCAATTCCTCTGCCCTCAGAGGTTTAGGGGCCTTTGACAATTGAGTTCTGTGCTTTTAAGACATACCTTATTTGTATGATGTTAAATTGTTTTAAATTGCTCTTGTGTTTTAGTGCTGCAATCTGCCTTGGGACCTTCGGGCAAAGGGCAGGAAACAAATAACCAATCACCCGCTTTTAAAGCCATCTAGGTTGGTGGACATTGTAAGTGCAGCTCATTCTCTAAATATGGAGGGTCACGAGTAGGAGAGCGTAGGGTTGAGAGAAATCAGAAGAAAAAGAGAAGGCTCACCGATGGCGAAACATCATCATCAAATTTCTTAATCTGGTTCATGAACTCCAGGTGCTTCTTCTCCTCCTCCAGCTGGGCCACGGACTGCTCGCTCCGCTGCAACTTCTGCTGGGTCCCAGCCAGCTCATCGCGCAGCCACTGGTTCTCCTGCACCAGGCGCCGCACCTGAGCACGCAGCTTCTGCTTCTCCGACTCCACCGCGCTCAGGTGACTGGAGAGGGCAATGATCACCTGTAACCGGAGACTTAGTGTGAACACAGGCCTGTGAAATTCCAACTAGGAAAGGGAACACAGGTGACAAAGCCCCAGGAACCCTTGTGTTAGCGGCACTCTGGCCCTCCAGATACTGCTGGGACTCAACCCCAGTCAGCTCAGCAGGCACCGAGTGATCCAGTAAGTCACTCAGTTGAAAGTTGGTGTTAACTCTTTATTAGTAAAAACATGATCTTTGCAGACTTGGCTAAGCACCAGGCCTAACGAGGGCAGCCATTCATTCCCTCTAGGCCTTACTCCATGGAACTAAAGGTCTCCACCTCCCCACAGCCATCTAGATCTCCTCCTCTCCAAGGCTTTTCCCAAACAATCGGAGACTGCGCCTGCGTGCAGCCAACCTCTCCACGCTTTTCATGACTCTTCTGGTTCTGGAAGACAAGGGGGGGAGGGGAGCTTGTTACAGCAGGTGGGAGGGACACCTGTGACACTTCACCAGCCTGACTTATCTCTGCCTCTTGGCCTCCCTCATCCCACTTTCCTGCTTCAGCTTCTATCTTTGATTCTGAGCTTCTCTCTGCCACAGACTCTCCCAGCTCACTAAGCCGTTACCTTCTTCAGCTCTTCTTCCCAGTCCTCTTCCTCTAACCACTCATCGTTATGCCGCCATCACCTCCCAGCCTCTCAGCCTTCTTCCCCCTAGCTGGTTCCTCCCACCATTTCTCTGCATCCAAACATCCAAAGGGCCCACAGGGCAGTGGCGTAGTGTGGGGGGTGCAGCGGGGGGCCGGCCGCACCGGGTGCAACATCTGGGGGTTAGGGTTAGGGGGCGCAAATCCACAGGTTAGGGGGCGCAAATCCATGGGTTAGGGGGCGCAAATTACTTGCTTTGCCCCGGGTGCTGACAACCCACGCTACGCCACTGCCACAGGGTTCCTCATCCCTAAACTAGTGGCTGTTACCTGAGCCTCCCCAAGGCCCAGCTCAATGGCTTCCAGAGATTTGCGCAAGAGGCTGGCCTTCTCCTGGGCAGCGCTTGTTTCATGCTGCTGCTCCAGGCGGTTGACGGTGTCGAGAAGGGCAGCCAGCAGCGAGTGATGCTCAGTGCGCAGTGTCTCCAGGCCTTGCACCACTGCCTTGGTGCCCAACACAATCTCATCCTGGCTCATCTTCTCCAGCTTCTCCTCACGGGGGTACAACATGGTCGCCATCACTGAGCCTTCACAAAGCGAGAGAGAGAGAGAAAGAAAAGAATATGGTGGAGTTGGAATAGGTCCACTAAACCAGGCTTGTTTTATTTGTTTTAATAATGATGGCTCTATCACACTCTTCCTCAAAGTAGGTCAAGGTAGCACACATGGCCCCTCCTGACAACAATCCTGTGAGGTAGGTTAGACTGAAAAAGAAAGCGCAGAAGCATTGCACAAGTTGGTTTTCTTGTCTTAGAGGAAATACATGACTTTTGCTGGTATACAAGTGAACATGTGAATTTTTATGGATTAAGTAATTCTTATTATTAATTAAATTCACATCCCACCCTTCCACCCCAAGGAGCCCATGGTGGCAAACAGACAAGTAATAAAACAATGAGAACTTCTTAAAAACAGTTCTAATATAGATGGAAACTGGGATCTTAATCTCTGTTTAAAAGGCTTGTTGGAAGGTCATCCCTAGCTAGCAGGATGAGTGGTCAGTGATGATGATGGGAGTTGTAGTCCAAAAACAGCAAAGTTTGGGAAACCCTATTCTAAAGCATAGGCACATGAAAAGGAACATTATTACCTGCTGTTCCCACATGGGGGAGCCACTCGTACCCTTAGGCAGCAATCCTAAAACATACTTACAAGGGAGCAACCCTACCATCAAACAACCACAGTGGGATTTGACTTCAGGAGTGCAAAGGACTGTGCTCTAAGTGACCCAGATGACACCTGAACTTTGCATACCTGCGGCAAGGATGTGGCACAGGGTGGGGTTTAATTTGAAGCCAAGCTGAGCACCAGAACCTGTTAGGTATGCTCGAGTTCAACTTTGGAATGGTTGTAGTTACAACACGGGGGCGATGAGTCACAGCCCCATCATGAATGAGGAAAAAGGTCTGGCAGAAGGTGCAGTTGCACCCCCCCCCCCGCCCAGCATTTCAGGAATCAAAGAACATCAGAGCCTGTTGGATCAGGACAATGGCCCATCTAGTCCAGCATCCTGTTCTCACAGTGGCTGCCCAGATGCCTATGGGAAACCTGCAAGCAGGACCTGAGAACAAGTGCACTCTCTCCTGCAACCGGTATTCAGAAGAATCACAGCCTTTGACTCTAGCCGGGGTCAGCAAACCGGGGTCAGCAGGAGGCCGGTCCACTGTCCCTCAGACCTTGTGGGGGGCCGGATTATATTTTGAAAGGGGGGGGGATGAACGAATTCCTATGCCCCATAAATAACCCAGAGATGCATTTTAAATAAAAGCACACATTCTACTCATGTAAAAACATGCTGATTCCCGGACCGTCCGCGGGCTGGATTTACAAGGTGATTGGGCCGGATACGGCCCCTGGGCCTTAGTTTGCCTACCCATAGAGGCAGAGCATAGCCTCCATTGCTAGCAGCCTCTGATAGCCCTCTCCTCCATGAAGTTATCCAATCTTCTTTGAAAGCGACCCAAGTTGGTTGCCATGCCTGCCTCCTGGGGGAGCGAGTAGCACAGTTCCACTATGCGCTGCGTGAAAGAGGACTTTCTTTTCCCCCAACTGAACATTCAGCATCATTGGATGTCCACGAATTCTAGTGTTATGAGAGAAGGAGAAAAACTTTTCTCCGTCCACTTTCTCCACACCAGGCATGATTTTTCTAAACTTCTATCGTGCCACCTCTTCCTCGGCTTTTTTCTCCAACTCAAAACGTCCCAAATGCTGAATCTTTCCTCATAGGGGAGTCACTTCACCCCCCCCCTTGATCTTCTCAGTTGGCCTCTTCTGAACCTTTTCTATTTCTACCATTTTTGAGATGAGGGAAAGGAAAAGCGGGAGGGGCAGGGAGAGAAGAGGGGCAGAGAACCCCCCCTTTTTTCCTCCTGTCCGGCTGTCATTGCATTTCCCGGCTCCCCCAGTAGGTGGCTGGCTCAGGCCCCAGCAATCGAGACGCAATGCGGCGTGGAGTCCCGTGCCCAGCAAACCAAACCGAAGCCGCAGCGCAATAGGGATCGCTTTAACCTCTCCCACGCACACGCAGGATAGAACCAGACACACTTCTTTTCCCTTTAAGTTACCAGACTGCCATTTCTAAGAACTCACTTTGCCCGTCTCTACTTGATCTGAAAAAGAGCTGAAACTCAGAAGTCCTTGTATCCAAATGATGAGAACTGCACTGACCCCTGCCCAAATATGAACGAAGTGTGCTCTGTCGTCGTCGTCCCCGGTCATATCTGTTTATAAAAGGATTTCTCCCTCTCAGCCTACCCTTTTATTTTCAATCTCCTTTCCATTGCCCTTTTAGCATTCTCTTTATCAAGAGGAAAGGATGAATGATGGACTGGTGCAACGTAACATCCCCGCCCCTTGAAATAAGGAAGGAAATGCTTTCGGCCAGAGGTTTCAGAATATTTCAAGGAACTTTGGGCAGTATCTCCCATTTTATAGGATCTGCTATTTACCTAGGGCAGATACAGAAGCAAAAAAAAAAAAGGGAGAGGGGGACACAATAAATATCCACCCATCCACTCCACATCACGAAGGGCAGGGAAGCTTTGCGTATCTGTTCTTTCGCACAAACCCACCCACCTCAGTTGTAAAGTATTCTGCAGATTTGATTTTCCACTCTGAGGCTTTTTAAGGGCAAAAGTAGAGACCTCTGTACTCTTTTCATCTTTGATTTTGTTTAAAGGAAATCCCTCTTTACCAAGAAACAAGCATGTCCGTCATTTCAAGAAACTGGATAGTCAGGATTTCTGATGAAGATCACAACAAAGAAAAAAAGGAAGAAGCAAGACCTGAACTTCTGAACAGATGGCCCTTCCTTGCTGTATGATCACACAGGCTCAAGGTGCGCGCGCGCACACACACACACACACACACACACACGTTAGGCCCACACAACTGTAGAGAAGCACCTCCAAAATCAAGTGTAAGATGCAAGGGAGATATAGCCAAGTCCTCAAGAGCCTCCTATGTGCTTTTCCAGAATTCTTGGCCTATAAAAACACCACTTGCCCAGACACCCTTCCTTTCAGCCTTGGATTATTTCTGGGAATTGGGGGACATGGGACTACTTTGTCGTTCCACCCTCTCAAATTTCTCCCCTTATACTTGAGTTCTTTCCACAGCATTGAAATGGTACTGACTCTGAGGCCTTCACAGATTTTTTAAAAAGAGTTGAGGTTCCACTCCCCCTAACCCAGCTTGTTTCTGTCCTCTGATGTTCAAGATGTCCTAATTCATTCAATATTATCTGCTTCATCTTCTCCTCATCTCCAATCAGACTGGGTTGTCTCCCTAGCCTGATCTTCAGGCTGGTAGTCTTCATGAATTATGGGGTTCACCCCTCTCACCTATTCCAACCACCCCTTAAACCTTTAGGAGGATAATCTCATTGATTGAGTTACCTTCTCTATGCCTTTGAGGCATTGCAGAATCCCTCTAATTTATTGGGGGGGTGTTCAATCTTCCTGCTTTTCCCCCTTCTTTTCCCAACTTCTTAACCAACCCACCATGCCTCCTTTTCTCTCAGCAGTCTTTGTCCAACCGGTTAGCAACATGCCTCCTTCCTCCTCTGCAGGCCTTGACTGTGCTCCTTCAAGGTACATCAAGTCTCTCCTCTCTTTGATCATACTGAAGGTAGGGTACTACCTTAACCTCCATTTTAACTTTGTGGAGATCCTAATGATGCCTCCCACCCTCTTATGGTAAGGCAGGAAGGAGGGCGATTCCCTTCTCCTTCATCACCTCCCTAGACACCTGTCTCACTTTTTGAAAGGGAACTCCTTGCTCTTTTCTTTATTTTTATTTAGGAGTATTTATACCTGCCTACTAACCCAAGTTCCCAAGGTGGTTTATATTATATATTCAAAAAAAATTTAAAATAGACGGAAGATACAAGAGTCACTGCAGCAGAACAATGATGTATACAACTCTCCATTCCTCTTCTCTGGTGGCCCAGCAAATGCCCTTCTGCAGGTGGATCTCCTGCTATTCAAATATCTTCTCACCTTCACACATCACCTCCCCCAATCCTGGGAGCCTCCATCTCTTCTTTCTGGGGTAAAAGTTTCTGAAACTCCACCATCTTAAAGGGGATTCTCTACTTCAACTCCAGAAGCATTTTCATCCATGCTTACTTTGTGGCAGGGCGGGGGGGAGTGCCACACTTTACGTCCATCACCCTTTCCTTGAAGGGGGGTTGTCTCAAATCAACCCACAAGGTATCCTCACTCCCCCCCCCCAAAGATACACACAATACATTAGGTCCCATATTTTGGACACTCTGCAGCCACTTGCTACAATAGTGCCCCTCCACTCTTTTTTTATCGAGAGAACTCTAATAACTTCTATCTCCCTCTACTCTATTCCTGCTAGCTGAAGATTTGCAAAAGCCTCTTCTGACATTTCAGTGTTTATGAGGGACTTAGGGGGTCCCCTCTTCTACCTACCCAACTACCTTCCTTTTGGGGAATTATGCTCTCCTTTTCTTGAGTACCTCTTGTCTTGAGAGGACTCACCTCCTGACCAACTCCTCATCCAGCTGGTGGAAGGAACCCCTTTTGGTTTAGAGAGGCCCTCATCCTTTCAAAAGAGTGTCTAATTAGCTCCCCCCAACTTCTAAATACCCAACCCTGTTTTGGCTCCCCTCTAACCACATTCCTCATTCTTCTGGCTTGGGAAAACTCATCCCTCCATTTAAGGAGGCTTTGTCCTTGCCCACTCCATCTCACCCCCCATCTTTTTGGAAATGCAAAGGAACATCTATCTTAGGTCCCTCTCTTTCGTCTGGGATAACTCACCCCCCCGCTAACCCCCCCCCACTCATAATGTGTGTTTCTGCGGGCACCTTTATGAAATTGGTGGGGGTCTCCTCTGCCTGCCCCATTGGCTTCTTCTTGAGAAGCCCTTATAACAATCTGAAGGAACTCGCCCACCAGTCCTCCACCTGACCACCGTTGGAGGAAGCTTTGAGAAGGAAGGACCACAATTTACTTAGGGGGGGGGGTAGAAACACCATACATTCCTCTGCTGTGGGAATTCGCTCACCCACCTGGCCGCCCCCTCATCTTCATCTTCTGCAAGGGGCAGTTTTGGCTCAAGTATCCCACCAGTCACCCCGCATTTCATCCTGGGGAGGGGGCTGTCTGACAGGCCACTTCTCACTTATATCCTGGGCTGCCACCCTCCCTCCTTTTCACCCTAAGCGGGGGGGGGGCCCTCTCGGCATGACCCCCCCACCTCTTGTTTCCACCCTATTGGCGTGGGGGGGGGAAGGCTTTTACATGGCAGAAGGGAGAATCCCTGCCCAACCAACCAGCCACTCAGGTAGCCTTTTGCTTGGGGGGGGGGACGACGACGACTCGACGAACGACCACCCACCCACCCCTCATTTTCATCCTATAGGGAGCTTTTACTTGGGGGGGGGAGGATGACTCCTTACCTGACCCCCCCCTCACCTCACTCTCGGCGCGAACACCCACCCACCCCCTCGTTTCCACCATATATGAGGGGCTCTGCCGACCGAGGAGGCCCACCGCCCACCACCTCAGCACCTCAGCCGACACGACGCAACGCACCTGCGCGCGCCGCCTTCGCCGCCGCCGCTTCTGCTCTTTCTCCAGCCACCGGCGGCCTCACATCCTTCCCGGCAGGCACTGCGGCACCGGCAGCCGCGCGGCCCCGCCCCAAAACAACCGCCTTAAAGGGGAGGGGGCAACCTGGCCGGCCGGGAAAATGGTGCCGGAGGACAAATAAGGAGGAGGAGTGCCGCCGCCGCCGGTCCTGCCTTCCCGCCTTAAAGGGGATGGCAAAGATGCCTTGGGTTCTCTTTCCGAAGTTGTTACCAGTTTACTTGGTGCTTTTCCTTTTGTTTTTGTTTTTTGTTTTTTTTAAAGAAATATTTCTTAAAGTTTTACAAAAGCGTAAGTACAAAAATAAATGAAAAAAGAAAAAGGAAAAATAAAAATACAACATACAAAGGACAAAAAGAAAATAAGAAAAAATTAAAAACAAATCCGTTTTTTATAACTTTAAACTCATTTGCTTGTTTCCTTGACCTCCTCTCACCTCCCCTTTATGTATTTGATTTACATAATCAAATCAGCAAGTCCTTGCCCTCTTTCATTTATCTTAACTCTATATCTTAACCTATTATAACTCTATATTTCCATCTCTTATCAATTCATTTTTGAATATTCTTATTAACTTTGTTGCTAATGCCACTTATTTTCAATCCAACATCATTTTAACAATAATTTTACAGTGTTTCTGCAGATAGTCTTTAAATTTCTTCCAGTCTTCTTCCATCAACTCTTCTCCCAGGTCTCGGATTCTTTTGTATCTTTAATAAGTAAGTCCTGGCACGTGTTTTTATATGTCAGTAAATGCGGCCGGGTGGGGTAACGGGCCCCTCCACCTGGAGGGTGATCCCCCCCCCTTTGTTAAATGAGCGGGAAACGGTGCGTGTTTACGAAGAAAAGTCCCGGTGTGTTTAAAGGGGCGGGGGGGGGGGCTCTCATTTATTTATTTGCTACATTTTATGGTTATCGCCTCATATCAGGAGTTCTCTGGAGCAGCAACAACAAAATGCAAACAGAACACAATTCGCAAATTAATTCTTAAAACGGTGAGCCGCCCGGCCGCAGGGCGATCCTATCCTAGGGAAGTTTGCTCCGAAACTAATCTTCGTGCGCGATGCGGTTTAGCGCCTGCTAGCGGTGCATAGAGGGGACGCAGGTGGCACTGTGGGTTAAAGCCTCAGCGCCTAGGACTTGCCGATCGAAAGGTCGGCGGTTCGAATCCCTGTGGCGGGGTGCGCTCCCGCTGCTCGGTCCCAGCGCCTGCCAACCTAGCAGTTCGAAAGCACCCCCAGGTGCAAGTAGATAAATAGGGACCGCTTACCAGCGGGAAGGTAAACGGCGTTTCCGTGTGCAGCTCTGGCTCGCCAGAGCAGCGATGTCACGCTGGCCACGTGACCCGGAAGTGTCTCCGGACAGCGCTGGCCCCTGGCCTCTTAAGTGAGATGGGCGCACAACCCCAGAGTCTGTCAAGACTGGCCCGTACGGGCAGGGGTACCTTTACCTTTACCTTTTAGCGGTGCATAGATCGCCTCCTCCTTGGCGTGCAAAAAGGTCCCCTCCCAAGTCCCCTCTTTTTTAGGGGGAAGGGAGCCTTTTCTTCCATTTGGCTATGTTGCGGGGAGGACTCTTACTCTGGCGTCCGGTTGACCCTCCCGCTTAGGAATTGGTTTCTTAGAAAGCGTGGGGGCAGGGATTGCATGATCCTAGCGCAGAGAGACCGATTCCGTAGGTCGGCTGATTTACTGTAGTTACAATTGCTTTTGGTTAAGTTTCCCCTATGAAGATCAAGTGATTGTTAAGCCACTCTGAAAAGTGTCGTTCTGGGAGGGAAATGGGGGTCTCCTAACAACTTTCAGCACCCTTAAACTACAGCTCCCAGAAATGCTTGAGGCTGCTTAAAGTGGCATCATAGTGCTTTACGTGTATAGTGTGAATGCGGCTACGTATGCTGAGAGAAGTGGCTGGCCCAAGGTCACGCAATGAATTTCATGAAAGGTTAGTAGGGTTTTAAACCTGGGCACCCCCTGGTCCTAGCCCAGCACTTTAACCAGGACACCACACTAGCTTCCATGTACCAGTTTTCCCCTGTCGTCACTCCCTCAATGTATAGCTGAATGAGTATAGCAACCATCCAACACATACTAGAACTGGGAGTAAGTTCCACTGAGCAGAGCCAGGTTTTTTGTTTGTTTGTTTTTTAAAAATAATCTTCTTGGTTCACAAAAAATGTGCAGTCTTTTTTTCTTTTCCCAAACCGTAAAGTCTTTTTTACATTTGATGTGAGACATTATACAGAATAAGGTGGGGGAAGAAAGAGGGGAGAGAGAATGGGGAGAAGGGTTTGTGGTGGCAATGTTTTGTATGTTTGTGGGTGAGCCTGCATAGGTTTGGGCTAAACTTAAAGTAGGTAAGAACTTAGTGCTTTTCCTCCATTTATTTTAGCTGCCTACTGCTGTTGCCCCATTTCTTTTTATTTGCTCAGTGGCAGCCCCCCAGGATGGGATTTCTCTTTTTAGAGATACCAAAGACAATAATGCCGAACACACTAACAAGAGAATCAGTTTCGTTGAACTCTGGGAGGTTTGCTGCTTGCATAAACGTTTGTGGGATTATACTGCAAGTTCCTCTCCTATGCTTATTATGTGGGAAGTTTAAATAAATTTTCTCTTCAAAGGAAGCTCCTAATACCTACAAAGCAGGACCAGTTTGTTACTTGATTAGAAAACTTTATTATAATCTGAAAAGGTATTTTAGTACAGGTGTTTTAAGTCTTTGTACTGAAATATTCCAGAAAACCCACAGGGCACCTGTAATTTTAAAAAAGGCAATCCCATTCTTTAGCACATGTGAGGAGGAGCGTCAGGATAACGTATGTGTATGTTGCTAAAGGAATTATCTAGTACTGTACACTCTTTCCTACAGTAGTTTTATTTGTGTGCCTTGTTAGCTAACCCAACGTGAGTTTTATAACATGCATTACTGCTGCTAAGTTTATATCCTAACACTTCTTCCAAAGGAACTCAGAATGGCAAACAAACCAGCAATAAAAACAATATAAAATTCATTTAGATAATGGACCTAGCAATGTGGTTTAATATTGCGTATCTTTTATTTATTTATCTAGATTGCTTTATGGCCATGTTTATGGCTTTCTGACCATATTAAAGATAAGGATAGTTTTTGACTGACGTGTCATGAAAACTAGTTAAGAAGCAGCTGAAGGAACATTTGTTTCTTGCGGAAGCATACAATCATGATGAGCTCTGCTCATCTCGGCTGAGGTTCTACAGCAAAGGGGAACTTTCCCTCCTGTGCGGGTTCCCAATTCTTTCTTGACTGGCGCCAGTGCAGGCAAACACCTGTTGTATAAAGCAGTGGTTTTCAACCAGAGCGCCATGGCACCCTAGGGTGCCTTGAATGATGGTCAGGGGTGCCATGGGCAACACCGGCCTCTGTCCCTTCCCTCCTCTGGTGCCCTCTTGCATCTCTGCCTCCCAGAGGCTTGCACAGCTGTTTGGTGCAACAGTCCTGGCTACAAGCTCCACAGGCAAATGGTGCCTCTGGGGCGGGCCAGGGGGTGCTACCAGACCCTTGTGGGATAGTGGAAGGAGGCACCTCCCTTTGGGGTGTGGTTGGGGGAAAGCTCAGAGACCGGGGCAGGAGCTGTAACTGCCCAGAGGACTCCCAGGGAGATGAGAGGAGGCTGAGGGAACACTCCACAAGGGAGGGTATTTAAAAAAGGGTGAGAGACTGCCAGCTCTGCAGGCTAGGGTGACATAATTGGGCTCCTAAGCCCCACAGGGGTGCTGCAGAAAAATGTAGTTTGTCAAGGGAGCAGTGGACTCTAAAAGGTTGGGAACCTCTGGTATAAGGTATAGGAGAGCTTTAAATTCCACACTGCTGTTACCCATGGCCAAAGTGTTGGAATATTTTTTGCTTCTGTGATTTATAAGCTTTTGTTTTCTCCCAGAGGACTTTTGTGCCTGTTGCAAAGTATTCACATTCTTTGTGCGTTTCCTTAAAGCAAAGAAAAGCAAAATATAGCAAGTTGAAATGCAGTTTCTCCATTCCAACTATAAGGCCTCCCGCCCCAGTTCTCTGCTTTTAGATTTTGGAAAAGTGAAGTCTTAGTGGCTGGTTCTCTCATATTGCCCCTTTGCTTTTCTCATGTGGACCATATCCAAGGAGCTTTGAGGAGAACTAAAGCATAAAGTGATCAAGCTTGAGATTTTAAAGTATTATTTTAAAAAACACAATTTATTTAATGAAAAACTCCAAAAATAGTGAGTGGGAGTGGGGAGACAACAGACCCCACCCGCCAAGGATAGAATGCATCAAATACCAACAAGGCTCCAAAATTTAAACAAGCAGAGATTCTTAATGTGGATCGTTTGGAGCCTGCAGTACAAACCAAGAGAATCAACACACTTACAAAAAGAAAGGAGAATAAAATGAGATTATATACAAAACTCATATTTATGTACAGTGGCTGGGATACATAACAGACACAAAAATCCAGATAATCTGAATTTATAGACAAAAGTTCCAGAATGTGCAAAATCCACACAGCAAAAACAGGAAACACAATGGTCCTCAGATGGACACACTTACTGTAACAGTCGAGACATGAGAAATTAGGCCTGAGGCAAGGCTGTACGGAAGCAATGAACAGAGACCTTGGAGAGCTCCCTGGAGCAGAGTGCCTCCCCACCGTGGCTCTTTCCTGGGAGTGTCATTCCCTGGGGAAGAGTGTACTCTTTGGTAGGCTCTTTCGTGGGGCTGGCTCAGGAGTGGTAGGTGGGTACTGGGGTAAGGAGGAACCAAGTGACATGATGCTCAGGGAACGAATATGATGTGTGTGGTTCTTGGAGTTGCTAGCCCATCTGCATGTCCCTGAGGCAGGGTGATTTTCCTTCCATGTTAGGAGTCTGTGACTTTCACCTTTCGCTAGGCACAAAGGACAAAGTGCTTAATGTGGGAGCGACTCCTGCCCATCCATCCTCGGAGGCACATCCATTCAGCTTAGCCTCCTGAACCTGCATTCCTCAGGGAAGAGAAAGGGCCACCCACAAGAAGGGGAGATGGTAAGCCAAAGGACTGGATAGAGTGTCAGGATCCTTCCTATAGTGCCAACAGTTTGCACTGGGAGGATGCTGCATGCACACCCATTCCAAAGCAAGCAGCTGCAGGACTTGGTTTCCAGAGCTATCTGGACAGCTGCTTCTTGGAATGAACTTCCCTTCCACTCCCTTGTGCATTATGGGTGCAGGAAGGTTAAACACTGGAGACCCTAAAGGGAAAAAGGAGGGGAGGGAACCAAGCCAGCTGTCTGCCCCAGTCCTGCAAGTGGTTTCACAAATTCTAACAAGCCCAAGCTTAACAAGCCCTCTCTGTCCCAGACCACAGCTGTGAGAGCAAGAGTGTGTGTGCGCCTTTGCAAAGCATGAATCTGAACAGCCAGGCCACAAAGAAAAATGCAACATGTGTGAGGCGGTCCTGCGCTGGTTTGACTGACAGATGGGCACATACGGTGTCAACACTGCACCAATCTGACTTGTGGAGTGGGCGGGGGCACTAGTGTGCACTTCTACAGAAGCCCAGGATGCAGCTACAGACACAGACTTCTGTCACTACTTGCCCTTCTCCCACATCCATTTCCGATTGGCCAAAGGCAACCAAGAGGAGGTCATGAAAATTAAACCATGGTGAAGGCAGAGTTGATTGGCTGCTGAATGAATCCCATCCACTCGTAAGTTCTACCCTGTTCTTGACATGCACAGCTTGTTACCTGCCCACCACCACCACTGACTGTAGCCTGCCAGGTGCTCAACAATCTCTCCATTTTTAAAGTTTTGAACAACAATAGCAAGCTTACTGAGCTCCTGGTGTGCTACCATGTGCTGCTGGTGGACCACTCAGTTTAGGGAAGGTCGTAAGTTTCACAGGCCGAACCTAAAAAAAAAAGATCTTAAAATGGAAGCCCATTAGGGTGGATATTTCCATGGCAAAGTGTCAAAGAATCCTGGACATTGGCTACTTGGAGCCAAACTGCTCCCTTGCTTCTCCCAACTTGGAAATGGGTTGCCTTTTGCAGGCTCTCTCAGACATTTGCTTATGGAGGAAGGCAAATGAATATGAAAATGAGACGGGAAACATTTTTACAGAGCAAGTAGGAAGAAAATGTTCAGAGTTGTGCTTATTTAAATACCCCGTGTTCTGGGTGGCACCCCGCTCCCTTTCATGCAGAGGAAGCAGTACTTGCCCCCAAAGCCCATGGGGTAAGTGACATATTGGTATGAACCTCCTTTCCCACATTTGAGCCAAGGAGTTTATTCAGTATTCAATGAGTGGGGAGGACACAAAGAGAGATCTAACTCAAAACAAAATATGTAGCATGCCAATATATCTGTGACATCTCCTCCTTGAGGCAGGGGGCTGCGGTGTTTAGGACAGACGCACAAGATCAAGTTCACTTTGTGGCTCTGAGAGCATTGCTTGGGACAGAGTAGTACAAAAGCCACATTTGTAACATAGCCACAGCAGCAGGAGCCAAGAGAAGGAAATGGAAAAAAGTGTACAGGTTTTTTTATCTGCCACCGAGACTCCACAACGAGGGGGATGCAATCCGATCCAGGGGCCCACTGCCAGTTAAGCCTCGGAGGGGACACCCCGCCCAGGGGCATGAGGTGAACGAAGCTGCTGGTACTTATCGTCATTCTTCTTGGGATCTCTCTCTCAAGAAACAGCTGCGGTGGCTCAAGGACAAGCCTAAAAGAACTGGCCTTGGGGAGAAACTTCCTGAAGGCAAAGAGCTTGCCTGGGTCCTCCTCTTTCAATCTGGGAAGCAGAGCAGATTGCTCAAGAGTTATTTATAAAGCCAGCTCTCTCCCTGCCACCTCCACATTTCCCCTTCCACTGTAATAGCCTAGAAACCAGAATCACCACTTCCAGCTAGACAAAATTTCACTCTGCTTACACACACAGTTACTTTAAGCTGAATTTTGGGGCCTCTGAAAATATATGTGGATTCAAAAATCTAAAAACCATCTAAAAGACCGAATGTGGACTGTATGCTCCGCTGTTTGACAGAGCCACACTGTATGCTACGAGCAGTTAAGTGCTTAAGCATTATGATGGCCCCAAAGCTGTTTCGAACAGCCAATAAAGTGGGCTGATGATGTGCTGCCAAACCCCACAGTAGGGGTGGTTTGATTTATTGCTGGTCAGGAACAGATAAAAAGCAGCACAGCTCCCTGGAAGCATCTCAGAGCTGCTGACAAAGTGCTCTAGGAGAGGAGGCAAGGTGGCTCCCATTTGTCCCCTGCAATACCAGCTTCAAGGGCCCTTGTTTGTTTTCATGTTTTACTACCTTAGCAAAAAAACAGAAAACAAACAGGAGTGCCAATGCTTGGAGAAGAAAGGAGGGAAGGTCTTTGAGGGACAGAAGTGCATATCAAGCACACAAAAACTGCCCTCTGAAGTGCAGGCTTGCTACACAAAAGTAGCCTTTTCTCCAGTCTTCCTTAAGCATCACTATGTTGCAGCTGGTAAAGCTATTTTGCGTCACTGTCAAGGAACCTCTGGTCTCAGCTATGCATCCAACCCCTGCAGCTATTCAAATTGCTCCCTTCAAGTCTCAGGGCAAAGGCTGATCTCTTGTCTTCCAAGGCAAGCGCTCAGAAGAAGGATTGGCAAAGTCTGCTACTTCTGGTATGGCACATAGAGTTCCCAGAGGCTCTGCAACATGGGGCTACTTCAAATAAAAACCCCAAAACTGAAATGCCAAAAGGGAAGGAATGCTGCTGGGATCCCAACCATGCCTTATAAATGGCTGTGACAAGTAGACTGCACAGATGGCTGAGCAGGCCACCCCAAAGTATCTCCTTGTGCTGGGATGCATCACACCACAAGGCAGGCTCAGGAGCCAGAAAGAGGGCAGAGGAACAAGGTGTAGCCTCTCCTCTTGACTGTGGCATGTGGCTGGGAGTACACACCTCTCAGAACTGTTGCCAAACACAGGTGAACAGGGTGAGTTTCAGGACAGGCTGTCTAATGAAGTTATCCAACTCTTCAGTGTGGTGGACAACCTTCACCCCCCCTCACTGCACCGTGATGCCACTCTAGCAAGTGGAGTCTTACAAAGAAATGGAAATGTATCTTAGGTGACCTAAGTTCTTTTAAAAAAGCACTTTGAAGGTGAGATGAGGGGAAGTGTAAGAAAAGAGCAGTACAAACATGAAAGAGTGAAGGGACACAGCCATGGAAGAGCAGTGGGTGTGCCTGTTCAAGGAAAGTGTCTGCTTCTAGCTCCCTACAACTGACTTTTCTGCTCCTCCTCATCTTTGCAAGGAGCGGCAACCGCGCAAGATTGCTGAGGCTCCTTCCACCAACCTGGCATGTTTGACCTAGCAACGTGACATAGGATGGGTTGGCGGCAGGAGAAAGGGCCTTGCCTACTAATGGCAAGAACCAGATGGGGTTGAGTTTGGTTGCTAACACAACAGCCAATGTGGGCTTTGCAAGCTTTGTGCTTTTGGAAAGGCTGAGGTTGAAAAGGAGAACTTTGAGAGTGGGTGCTCAGTAAAGCTCTCGGTTGGCTCAGCAAAAGCTAAAATGTAAAAAAAAGAACAATATTGTTAAAGGCGAAGTTTTGTGGACCACAAGTTCTCAAACACATTCTTCAGGAAGACACAGGCATGCCAGCTCAGAGAAGGAGTGTGTGCCAGGAGTGATGGGAAACCAGTAGAATCCAAGTATTTTGGGATTCGTTCCCAAAATGCAATGCACTCAGCACAGATGGAGGCTGGACACCCACGACACGATGTGGCAGAAAAATATGAGAAAGCAATTGGCGGGCGGCTCCTTGGCTGGAGACAAAAATGTAGCATCTCTCTTGGCACCAGAGGCTGGTCCCTCCCTGGCGAGACCAGATCAACACACAGTAATGCAACATGAGTGAAGTTACCACAGGACAGCTCTGATTTGGCTGATGGTTTGGACAGAGGTGATGCCACATTGCAGCAGAGTGATGAGGACACAGGAGGGACCACCGTGTTGTCATCATCAGGCCGGTTTCGAGCCAAAGAGTCCGACAGGGAAGTGTTTCACATGGGTTGGCCACTGGGCAGCTAGCTGGAAAAACTTGATGTCACTCCACTCCACACCATCAATGGAAACTAGAGAGAAGAGAGACGATTCCTATGAACATAGGAAGCTGTCTTGGTATAAGTATAAGTATTATTCATTGGTACATTGAACTCAGGATAAACTATCTAGCAGTGGCTTTCCAGGATGTTAGGGGCAGGGACCTTTCCCATCCCCTACTGCTTGGTTCCAGTTATTGAATCTGGGACCTCTTAAATCCACTGAACTCTGTTCTGTTCCCCAACAGAACAGCTGTGCTGAGAAATGAAGAGTTGGTCACTTCTGGATCTGGCTCTCTGGCTGGATCCAATTCCCTACCCCACTATAAATTATTATAAATAAATAATATAATGAAATCCCTTCTAGTTTATAAGGTCCCTCACCATTTTGAAATCTTTCCCAGGCACCTTCAATACCATCAGGCATCCCTGATCCCAGGGGCAAGCATTACCTTTCAGCATAGTTTGCTGCTGTTTTGCAGAGCAGATCAGCCGGCTGATTCCATCAATCATTTGGCTCTTGGAATCTACTTCTCTCTCTTTGGGTTTCTTGCTCAGAAAAATTGTGGGAACTAGAAAGCACAAGGACCCCCAATTAGTGAAAACGAGTCTCTCTCTTAAAACACAAAGTAGAAGAGTTGGCACGCTTATGGCAAGACTTGCAGGGTAAGTCTTCAGCAGTGCTAAATGGTTCAAGGGGCAGGCTGTCATGCAAAGGCCTGCTGGCAATTTGCCCTCCAGGAAGGAGCACCCCCAGTAAAGAGGAAGTGCCACTCTCCATAACTCACCTTTCTTATTCTTTTCTTTGGTGACAACAGTCATGGCCATGGTCCCAGACAACTGGGTTTCCCCACTGTTTGGAAGCCGTGACACCTGCACCGAGCGGAAGACACTCTTGAGTGTATTTTTGGAGCTGGCGTCTTTTTTCTCCCCTTCCTTCTTTTTTTCCGTGGCCTGAACTAGCCAATAATCCACCTGCAGCCCAATGACATCGCCATAAGGACTATTGGGGGACCTGTGATCAAGTGACAGGAAAAAGTGGAAAGAAACATGAGCAAGTTTTGGATTGTTGAAAAAGCTATTGCTAACTGACATATTTGCATTGACAACACAGATATTTGAAAAAGGGACTTTTGGGGGAAGAACATGGCGGACTGAATGTCTTTTGTTGGCAGGCTGCCAATGGAGATAATTATGTGGTGACTGATAATAGCCAAGCATAAATCTTGGCTATTGAATTCACTCTGGAGATAAGAGTGAACAGGGGATTAAGCTCTGATGCCCTGATACTTCAGGAGACTGACTAGAATAGTATTTTAATATATGATCACAGTAAAGAGACAGTGGTGTGCATACCGTCTGTGGCATTTACATTGCTCTTAGGATCTTTCATAATTTATTTTCCCAGCAAATGTGTCCAGGGTTCCCAACATGATAAGGAGAAATAGCACAACCACCATCCACACAAAATGTCTTCATACCCAGAGACTTACCCCATGACAGCCAGTCCACTAGTCATAGAGGGAGATGATGGAGGGGTGGCAGTGACGTCTCTGGAAAGCCCAGAGGAAGAAGGGGGAGAAGTGGAGGGAACTGTGAGGCTGATGATGGGAGAATCATCTCCCTCTCCTGCAAAGGAAGGAAATCATGAGATGGCGAAAGAGAACACATCTTGCTTACCTGCTAAATAGAAGCAAAGTTAATTCTCAGATTCTCTTGCTGAGCCTTTCAGTTTTAGTTACAAGACATTTATCATAAGTTAAAGAAAGTTTCTCTGGCACTAATACTTATCCCAGCATTTCCCAAACATCTGATAGTTGGAGCATGGCATTTACTTTTTTTAGACTAGAAACACACTACACTTTTGCTTTTACAAAGATATGCAGTCTTCTAATCAGCTTCTGGAACAATGGGTAGGCATCCTCCTTAGAACTATGGGATAAATCTCTTTAATTTAGTCTCCTAAACTCTCTTATTTACTCAGTCAATTCAGGTCTCAGGAATGGGATTGAGGGTTTCTGAGCAATAGAGATGCACATGGGATTTATTCCACACTTGTCAGCTGAATAGCAGGCTGCATCCCAGGACATCTTTATCCCCACCCGCCTCTTAAAATACCCTTGCTCGGTGGCTGGCAGAGAGAGGGGTGGGATCAATGCTGCATGAGGACCTCCCCACTCTAGGCATACAGTATTGGATGGATGCATCCTGGTAGCTTAAGTTTTTACAGGCACATTTCAGACTCTTCCTAGCACTCCAGCTGGTGAAATCACTGCTGGCAGATACTGTACAGCTATAGCATACTATAAAAAGCATAGGTTTTTCATGCTTTGTCAAGCTGGGTCAGCTATTTCCTAGTCAATATTACTGAAGCAGATCACCCAATTTCATGCTTGTATTCACTTAACGGAGGAAGTGGAGTAACTAGGATAACCAGTCTTTGCTCTAAGCAGCACAGGGATCTTAGGGTGTGTGTCATACCTGTAGCCGCAGGCGAGTCTTCAATGAGGCCCACTTTAACCACCTGCAGGGGGCAGGGAGTGAGAAGGAGAGAGCAAACAATGAAGGCAAATCACTTCAAAAACAAAGCCTGACAAATAATTTAGCTACAGGTGGAAAAGAAACACATTTGACCTTCCTAAGAAAAGTCACTTTATCTCAAAGTTATAGAAGAGAAGCACAAGACAGTTAGCCCTTCCAGAACTATAATGAAAACATGGCATTCATAGCATATGCCTAGGGTTTTTCTTCCCATATCTGTCCCCAGCTCAGTATTTACTATCAGCTGTTTGAGGCCTGAAACTGGGACCTAGTTTAGGAAGCTGCTGGAGACTAAGCATGAAAATCTCTCTCCCCCTCTTTCTTATTCTAAATAGTAGAAGTGTGGCCCTCTGCTCTTGGCCTGATCTGCTGTTGCTGGCATCCATCTGTCTTAGGAGAGAAATGGAAGAGTGTGCCTTCAAAGATAAAGTCAAACCATTGGATAGTTACATTGCCTACTGTAGCTGTAGAGACTAATACGGGAGAGACATGTTTTATCGATGGTGGGGCAGATGAAGATGTCCAGTTTGGCTGCTACAGGTGCTCTATGGTGTATCTTCTCTCTGTGCTCCTCCTAGTGGTCTTTCCTCCTCTGGTCACTGTTGTGGATACAAAACCTGACTGTCTCCAGATACTGCAATCGTCTACAGTGGAAGGGTTAATGTTGCCAGCCTTCATGTCATGTTTCTGCTCTCAGCATTTCTCCTGCAGCTGGCGCAGTGAGAAAATCATGTTGATTGTTCAACATGAGCTCTGAAGCATTGTGACTCAGGATAGACCCTGTCAGTGAGTAACACAATACTCAACAGGAAGATTCCATGGTAGTTGTTACAATCATGGTGGCCACTTTTGCTCTTATAGAGGGTCACAATCTGGGGTCACACATCTCTTGTGGCACAGATCCTTTTCCCCAACACTGCAAGAGAAGACCATGGAGGTGCATAATGAGGGAGGAACTGAGACCTGCTTTCAGCACTTCTGTTGGGATTCTGCCCTGTCCTGGGGCTTTACCACATGCCTGAGAGTTGATGGCATTCTTCACCTTGTCAAGGGAGGGAGAGACATCTAGCGCTTCCAAGACAGGAAGGGTCTGGATGCTGTCAATTGCTATGTCGGAGACCATGTTTTCCCATGAAGACAGTTCTTGATAGTGCTCTGCTCATTGCTTCATCTGCTTGCTACAGTTTGTGATGATCTCTCCAGACAAGGTACTCAGTGGTGCAATTTTCCTGATTGTTGCTCCAAACTCCAAAGGCTGCCTTCATGCATTTGTACATTTTTTAAGTGTTGCCACTGTCAGCAGTGACAGTGTCAGCTCTGACACAGCTTTTAGCCAGTGGTCATTGGCACATCATCTGGCAATCTGCTTGGCACCACTCCTTGTCTTTCTCAGTGCAGCAAGTGCCTTGTCACAGGCTGCATGCTTGCAGTTCACAAGAGCCTCGCTCTCTGCAGCGATAACAGGCTCCATGTCCTTAATGGCGGCCTCAAACCAGTTGGAGATCTGCTGCTCTCTTTTGCCAAAAGAGATCATAGCTGTGTTACAGGTTGCATCTTTGGTGTAGGTTCCACCTTGTTTCGACACTGTCGCAGGTGCAGTTCCTTAGAGCTTGTTTGATGGAATGAGAGAAGTGTTCACAAAGTTCAGGTTTGGTTGTTCTGGCAGTGTTGATTCAAGGCCTCACTTTCTGCTTTGTGCCATGAGTCCTCTTTGGCTGGAGAAGGATTTTGCTTGCCACCAGGTGATCTGTGTTTCAGATGTGCCCCGCAACCAGGAGGTCTGCCTGATATACTTGCCAACATTTCTAAAAAAGCTAACAGCCTGAAATGTGAAACTCTCAGGCTCCCCACACTGTTCCATCAAATAATGCGCACATTTTTACTTTCCTTCTGTAAATAGCACGGGGGCTTGAGAGCATTCTAAAAACTAATGCATCTGAGGTTTCGCCTTAATTGGTTGTCATCACATCAGCAGTTCCAGTGCACACTTGTGGGTCACAGTCTGCTGAGTCACTCCCTCCACCCCTGCTTGGTTCAGATTGACTCATATTTCCTCTGTGCTTTAAAAAGGAGAGCAAATAAGCTTTTTGCAGGAGTTTTTTTTTGGGGGGAGGGGGATATTGCCTGTCTTGCCAGGCACACTAGTTCCTTTGCAGGGAAAGAGTTGTCCCCAGCGGCCAGCATCCCTCATGTCTACCTAATGGTCACACTAGCAAACACAATGAGCTTTCTTTAACTTTTAAGATCCTCCTCTGTGTCAAAGCAGAGGTTAGTTTGTCAAACATAGCCCAATATATTTGAGTGGGGGTGGGAAGAGAAAAGGGAGAGCAATTTTGTTAGCAGAGACTTTGAGTGCCAGGCAGGAGCTTATGCACAAGAGAGGAAAGATAACTTTTTGCTTTGCAGGTGCCCTCCCTTGGGAGATCTGTGCTTTGAAACAGATTTAATTATTGAGGATGCAGCAGAAGCTTGAAAGTAACAAATCTCCAAAAGATTTATAACACCACAATTGCAAAAGCTGAGATAGAGTGCCTTGCCAAGAGAAAAGGTTTCTTCCAAATAATTATTTGTGACCATCTACCCCCTAAAATCATGAGCAATAAAAGAGTCAAGATAATCCTAGATCAGTGGTGATGTAGGTGAGGCAACAGTTTTCCCTCTAACCATTAAAATATAGTCAAGTACACCTCTCTTGGCCTTCCTCAGTCACTATCAAAAATCACAGACAGACAGGTGCTGCAAAAGCCCCCACTTTATGCTTCATTAATTGTACAGGATGTATTTTCATGTAACATTTCACTTTAAAGTGAGCTGCCTTGTAAATTGCAATTGTGTATTGCAAGGGCACAAAGTGGCCTATGGGAACAAAAGGTGGGGCATTGATCTTAAATGTGCAAGCTTATTTATTTTATTTGAAATGTTTATATTCTGACTGTCTTTCTGACTGACAACAGGCACTTTATAATAAAAACAGAAATGCAAACACAGTAAATGTTTAAGAGCTTTTTTAAAAAAGGCAGTGGTGACAAAAATGCTACAAGCACTGCTCATCAAAGGTTGCATAGTGGCCACAAGGGAATAAAGCCATCTTTTCCCAACATGATTTCATCCTTGCTTGGGGCTAGAGCATCTCCTCATAGGCAGCTGCACAGTTTTTGACCTCTGGCATTTCCTTGGCAGCAGTAACCAGTGAAGTGTTGAAGGGATGGTGATGTTAACCAATTTCTAGCAGATTGCAAGTGGATTGCAACAGTGCTGCTGTCATCATTTCCTTATTTTCCTTCTGACCGTCAGGGATGAAGTGAAGTCGGGTGTTTTTTTAAAAAAGCTACATTCACTTTACAGCGATCTGCAAACTTAATGCTTTGCCCCCTGGTGCAAACATAGCTGTGAATAAGGATTACCCACAAACCAGGAGGTGAAACCATGGCCGGAATGTATGCAAATTAACTATGGCATTCATTAACCATGGTTAAGCATTAGATTTGCACCAAGGAAACCATGTTTCAGGTATGCAGCCTCTCTATTTGCAAGGTGACAAACTGGCCAACCACCCCCAACATTCTGCTAGCTGCCTGAATTTAGGGACAGTGAAACTGGTATTTAAAAACCAAACAAACAAGTCTAATTTTATGAGATCTTCAACATGGGAAGCCTGCTTTCACTTGTTTATGACTTCACCACTCATCAGATGGGATCCAGTCAGGCTTACTGCCAAGTCCTCGACTCAGAAAGATATATTTAGCCCAAGCTAAATTACACAATGTCATTTGATTAAATACCACCACATCTGAATTTTAACCACAACTTCCGTTCAGCATCAGCAGGGTAAGGAACACAGTTGGTGAAAATGATAGTTCTGCAAGTGAGGTGGCTGCCAAAGTTAAACTACAGCATCAGAAATGCGCACACATTTGTTTTCGAAAAGTAGGCTTTATCTAAGTAACCAGAGCTATAAAAGAGTTCAGGTAAACTGGCCCTGAACGAAATAAGTTCATATTCAGAGATGAAAAATCCAAGAAATGTAAAACTCTTACCCCAATGAAAGGGATGAACTTCTGGTAAGAATCTTCATCTTGGCTGTGGGTAAAGAAACAGCCATTAAAAATCCAAATGACAGGAAAAGAGAGAACAAGCAATGCTGAAAGGCAAAGGCTTTCTCCACCTTCTTTTCTATTTTACATATCTGACAAATGAAACGAAGATAAACTTAGGGCTTCAAGACACAGCATTCTGCAGGCACACGACCAGACAAAAAAGAACATGAAGACTGGAAGGTCAGTCCCATCACATTACAGCCTCAGTATGGAGAATGCTTCCATTTGGCAATGGGGACGCAGGTGGCGCTGTGGGTTAAAGCCTCAGCGCCTAGGACTTGCCGATCGAAAGGTCGGCGGTTCGAATCCCTGCAGCGGGGTGCGCTCCCGCTGCTCGGTCCCAGCGCCTGCCAACCTAGCAGTTCGAAAGCACCTCCGGGTGCAAGTAGATAAATAGGGACCGCTTACCAGCGGGAAGGTAAACGGCGTTTCCGTGTGCGGCTCTGGCTCGCCAGATGCAGCTTTGTTACGCTGGCCACGTGACCCGGAAGTGTCTCCGGACAGCGCTGGCCCCTGGCCTCTTAAGTGAGATGGGCGCACAACCCCAGAGTCTGTCAAGACTGGCCCGTACGGGCAGGGGTACCTTTACCTTTACCTTTTTCACATTGGGACTCTTGACTCTTGAAAAAAGGGTACGACATGGGTCCAATAATTCCATATGTAAGAGAGTCCAAAAGAATTTATAGCTCTGATTGTTTTACAGCAGCTTCACATGGGGAGGGGCACACTGTTAACTTTCTCCCTAGCTAACCCCCCTCCTCAGCCACACACAATTAGGCTTGAAAGAAACCTTCTACTGGCTCCAATAGAAGTTCTTTTTTCAAGCTTAATTGCTGTGTGTAAGGAAGTGACCTTCCTGGAAACTGCAGCTGAGGAGGGAAGAGTGACTTGTGCCTCCCTAGCAATACTCTACCAAGAAGATAATCTCTAGCTGCATTAGGCTTGGGGGTGGGGAGAGAAAGCCAACACACTTTTTTTTCAAACCTAATTGCTGTCAGGGAGGAAGTGAGTACACGTGTGTGTGATTGCAGTGTGCCCACAACACTTTCACCAGTACATCGCAATGCAGAGACTAGCCTTCCTTGAGAACCACATGCAAGCCACCTTCCACTTTTTTACAGTGGTTTGTCTCAGTCTTGCTTTACATACAAACAAAATGAAGGCCGAGAAAGGGCATGCTAAAGGGGATTCTGAACGAACTTTCAATAAATACAGACACAGTAAACATTATAGTTCACATTTCGGTTTCTTCTAGCTATGTGGGTGAGGCAATTTGGGCCCACTCACCCACCACGCTGAAATCCAAAGCCCATGGCAGAGGGGTGGATGGGGAAGGACTTACAATTTGTGTTTGCAGGTCAGCATGGCCTCGGCCACAGGCAGCTGGTGGGTCACGTTTGCTCCACTGACATACTGCATGATCCGGCCAACCACATCAAAAGGCTCTGAGAAAGAAGATAGAGTGTCAAGCAAGAAAGGCACATGGAGTATTCATCATTAACCAAGCCAGCAAGTGGGAGAACCTTCAAGATGCTGGCTTTAAGATACACATGAGATGGTATCTGCATTGAGGCACAAAGAGTGACAAGCCAGAGAAGTGGCTGATAAGGAGAGGCAGTCAGGAGAACTTGGATGAACAAAAAGAAGCACAAGCCTTAAGTATGGACCCCATCCTGGTGTGGTAAACATCGGTGCTAAATGCCATTATCTCGCCCCAGCAAACCCCAACCCTAGCTGCCCAAATTTGCCACCTAGTCCATAATCCTGCTGATCAATGTGTAGTTCACTGTTGTCCTCAAACTTGCAAGGGTCCTGGGAAAGGTGACTTTGCATCTTGGCTGGAATTGCTCGTTCTATCAAATGACATTATGGCCTACCTTTGACTGCCAATGACAACATTAGCTGGACACAGGGAGGGGTCCACATCTACCAAGCACTGGTTTGGTGTAATACCAAAAGGCCCATACTAATTCTTTGGCTTCTCACCTTAGTTTGATTCTAACTTACATAAAAGCAGCATATATACAGAAGAGTCTTCAGTCTGGCAAGACAGAATAAAGACCTTTCTGAAAGATGTTACTTCTATCACTCACTGTGAACTGAAAACTTGCTCTTACCCGTCATAGGTGGCTCAGATTTGCTGAAGAGTTCTCGCCAGGTGGCATCAAGAAACATACCACTGTATCTGCTATCCACAGAGCCCATGTACTTGGCTACCGGGTGAGAACCTGGTGGAGAAATGAGAGGAAGGCCTATTTATTATTATTATTTAAATCTGTATACTGCCCTACACCCGGAGGTCTTAGGGCAGTTCATAACATAAAATCACAATATAAAAACACAAAATACCTAATAAAAACAAAAACAACCCAATAATCCCGCCTTTCCCTTTGTGTTGCTATGATTTTTCTTGGCAAGCTACACATATCTAGCACCGACAGATGGGCTGCTGAGGCAACAGACCCTTTGGCATCAGAAAGCCATTGACTCTCCAAAAAATAGAAACTGCAACTGTCTTTACCACAACACTCCTTTTGTAGAGTGATTCTTATTATTCAGAGACAAAAATGGGTAATCTCTCTCTTTCTAGCGAAAGAAAACTACCCCCAATGATTGGGAAACTCTGACTTTAGAAAATGACTTTAAAACTGACTTTAGAAAATGCTTAGGTATGAGATAACAAAAGATGTCACTCATTATTAAAAGGAAACATCCTCCTCAACATTTTCCTTTCATTCCCTACTTCAGTACCACATCATAATAAAAACACAGCCTCAAAAACTGTTTTTAAAAGCTCAGACCCACCAATTAAATTTTGCCCTCAAAAACTGAAACTGAGTCCACTTGTTCTGAGGAAGGGTATCATGGGCTGTAAAAAAAACCAGACAAAGAATGTTGCGTTGAGTGAGCTTTTGGCAAGTATTGGTGGCTTTGGTTCTTGGACTGAGTGGAGGAAGGTAGGTCAGTTCAGCTCATTCATTCTGTTTGTAAGAAGAGAGCTACTACACCTGGTGGCTTTTGGGTCATTGAAATGTAGAACTATTGGGTTTCAGATGTGTAACTCAATAGCCACCTACCAAGCGAGCGAGCCACAGGCACAGGTGGTATTACCTAGTGGGATGATGAGAAACTTCATATAGCTCAGCCAGTCTGATGTCTTGTTTGCCAATTGCTTCACAAAAAACCTCAAGATGGAGCTGAGATAACTCTGCCCCCCGATAGACACCACCTTCACAGGACGTGGCATGGAGGAATTACAGTTGCAGCTGATGGGTGGAAAGAAAGAAGAGGGCAGTTAAGATAGTTGTACGTCAGGCTCTGCATTTATAGTAGTATCTACTTGTAGAAGGCAAAAAACAGAAATGGTGGACCTGGGAATTCTATCCTAGTGTTGAAAAGAAAACCATGCATATGATCTACCCTACACCCCAACCAAGTAGGGAGTTGCAAGGAACTGTTTCCTTAAAATAGGAGGTGCCACAGCAATACAACTCTGGCTTCTTCAGACTAAGGACTATATAACTACAGATCTTAATATACACCAAGGCTTGATGAAAGCAGTCAGATATCTCAAAGGGACCTTTATTTTATTTATCTCCAACTTTTCCTTGTAGATAGCCCTAAAGGACTTGCAAGGTTCTCTCATTCAGGCACTGATCAGGACCACAGTCACTTACATCCCAACAATCCTATGGCTCCTAGGCCATTAATTTAAATGCACTGTAATTTACTAGCTTGTCAACACTCACACTCAGTTAGAAGGCTGCTTCATACTTTACGGGAAAATATGAGCTCTCATTTAGCCACCCCAGGCTCCCATGGTGTCCACTAATGTGCATAGGCCAGGTATGTGTGATATCGCATATGGTAAACATGCACTCAGAAGCTATGATCTGCACTGCCCAAGCACATGTTAGGAGATATAAATATCTCCCCTTCACACATTACAAGCCACACAGTGGTGAAATGGAAGCTGCACCTTTTTTTTTACAATGTGCCGACAACCTTCTGCAGACCATATCCCAGCTCTTAGCAACCTTGCATGCTCCATACATCTGAAGGAGCAATTTAAATGTATTTTATGAGGGTGGGATGGATTCACTTTTTGTGAACTCTAAGCTCCTTCACACTGAACAAGTGAGCACTTCTTCAAAGCTTCAAGCATCTGTCTTAACATGTAATCAGCAGCATGGCCAAAGGCAACTAGAGGGCACTGAAGAGCTGGAGAAAAATGCATTTAACCCCCTCAATGATGCCTACAGCTTTACTGCTTCTAGATACAACACTGAGAACACGTAACACAGTATTTTTGTTTTCAGCAGGACCAGGAAAGCTTGCAAACTCTTTAAGAACCTGAACATTTACTTTTACCAGGGGTCAGCAAACTTTTCAGCAGGGGGCCGGTTCACTGTTCCTCAGACCTTGTGGGGGGCCGGACTATATTTTGAAAAAATAAATAAAATGAACGAATTCTTATGCCCCACAAATAACCCAGAGATGCATTTTAAATAAAAGGACACAATCTACTCATGTAAAAACACGCTGATTCCAGGACTTCACCGCGGGCCAGATTTAGAAGGCGATTGGGCCGGCTCCGGCTCCCGGGCCTTAGTTTGCCTACCCATGACTTTTACCCTCAGTGTGGAGTCTATGAGGATCAGGGAGATATGAGGCAAGAGCCAAACCTAAACCTTGACCTCCAATCCCACAAGCACAGAGATCTCTCCTACCTTGAATTTCAGTAAGGTGTAGTCTCAAGCAAATACATAGGCATCTTTACTTCATAATACAGAATTTGAAATTAACAACAGCCAAATTTCTGCATGTAATGCTTAATTTCTGAGAGGCTCAATCCTGCATGGCATCTGCTTTTAAAGATTCATTTCATGTTTGGTGGCTGACAGTGGGTACTCAAGCACATGCTCATAAGGCACTCATTACTATTCTGTATGTATTGAGGCCTATGCCCTGGCATTAGACAGCCTCCAGAGCTAAGCGATGACTCCACTTAACCTGACAAAACAGTATAGTGTGAATCATGTCCTGGGAGACTTGCACTTTGCCCTCTCCAACCACTGTCATATTGCAGTGACAATGAATACAGTAAAGAAAGGTCCTTCTAATTATATGGACGTTGACTTCCCATCATGGCTGTGAGAGAGGAAGATGCTGGAATTTGAGTGCAGAACCTCTTTTGTAGGCAGCCAGTCATGCTGGGAAAGCAGACCTGCATTTCAGCAGCTTCCAGGATGACTCTGGCATGAAAATAGCAAAGAAGCCCAGGGGAGCCAAGAGCACACAACTAAATCTTATTTCTTGGATTATGTTGCTGGGTGGAAAGAAAAATGGAGAGCTTGTCCTTATGTTACTGAAACAATGTAGTTGTTGTTGCTCTGGTGACTCAAGCCCACGTAACAATAGAATGTGCTAGAGAAAGGTTACATCTGCATTTAAGCTTAAGAACTCCAAGGCCCTATCCTGAGCACTCTCATTTTATAAAGTCAGGCAGATGGCAACTGTGAATCAGTGGTGTAGGAAGGGGGGCGGGGGGCCGTCCAGGTTCCATCCCTGATGGGGGTGACAACACCGCGGGTGGCACCCCCACTGGGACACTTGTGTGTGGGTGGCATGCCACCCCACCCCCCGCTCCGGGTGGCAAAGCCCCTAGCTCCGCCACTGCTGTGAAGGGTGTATTTATGGATGTAGAACCCACCCTGGAGGCTGACCTGACTCTCATCCTTACTGTCACGCTGGGTTAAAGCCTTTTGTTTTCCCAAGCATTTCAAAAGCAACTTTCAAAAGCAACTGTGTATCTGAAGAAGTGTGTGAACACACAAACGTTTATACCCAGAACAAACTTAGTTGGTCTCTAAGGTGCTACCGGACAATTTTTTTAAAAAAAAAAATCAAAAGCAATTTAATTATTCTAGTTAGCCCCACCAATGATGCTGTGTTTAATTCTGTGGTTTTTAATAGATGCTTGCTTTTTGTTAAAATATTTTCCAATAAGTTCCACAGTGGCTGTCCTGGAAGCTGCTTTTACTGAAGGTGCAAGTACTAATGATTAAACAAAGTATTTTTAGGAATGAGGGAGAACAGTAGGGGGAGGCCGATGTATGTGTCTACTCCAGCTGCAGCTTTGCTTTTCATGATACTAGAGCAATGTGCAGTGGAGCCACCAGAGATCTGGGATGATGCCAATCCTGTATGGTAGGAACTGGGTTGTCATCAATGAACTGTTGTTTGGTAAGGTGTCGTCTTTAACTGACCTGCAATGTGTCCTCTTTGAGTTGTGGTCATAAGAACCGTAACTTCAGAACACATATTCCCAATACTGAGTGTCCTGCAAGAGGCACTGGGAAGAATTTGAGACTTTTAAAATGTGGAGAAGGGGCACAGATGCTCCTCATCTGCAGCTCATCTATGTATAGGTTACTGACTACAAGGCATCAAACCCAGATGGGAGATTTGCACGCTTACACTGAATTCTTCCTCACTCCCCCTTTCTTACTCTGCATACAGGCAGCTTTCACTCTAGGATTGTGCTCCCTTCCTATGGCTGAAGTCAAAGCATGCCTTGTACACAACCGTTATCTTCTTTCTGTGTGCCTGCCTTAGGAAGGAAGCAGGCACCTTTGTAAACACATTTGAGTACTGAAACCTTGCAGATATAAAGACCATCCTTCCCCCATCCTTCCTGCCAGAGAAGAGTCTTTAGTTTTAAGGATTAAGTGATGTTTCAGTTATTCAAGTGCAGACAAGGATGGACAGCCCTAATCAAAGTGGATTGAGGCATCCTTTTCAAGCAATTTGAAATCTGGTTTTCTTTCCCATTTTCTCAGGGCAAATTACATAGTATAAAAATGGGGACACCACAGATATAGCTTTGTGCACTCACTATCGCTGGATCCTCGTGAGGATTGCAGAGAGGACAGCTTGCACTTCAATTGTGGAGCATGTGCAAACAACTGGCTTCTTCTGGTCCTGAAGGAGATCAGCTACATACTGGAAGTAAAACAGGTAGTAAGCAAGCAAGCAAGCAGTGGAGGGATTTGGTGCTCTGTTTACACAACTGCCACACAACACCCCTTCTTCCCTGATTAGCAATCACTGGCCACATGACCTCAGACAAAAGGTTTGGTAACAGAGCACCATTCAGCACCCTGGATACAAGCTTAACATGACACAGTTACGACTCAGGTGATGGAAATCTGAAACCCATCTTATTGCTGCCCTAGTAGGTAAGAGATGGGGAAAGCAATCAAGGTGCAATGGGACAACAATGGGTATGAAATATTGTGTGACAGACCCATCTGTTTTAAGATGATTCCCTCCTTTTCAAGGATCTTGTTCCAGTCATTTAAGGTCCTGGCTTATACGAAGGAGGGTTCAACAGGACAAAGCAGAATCCCAAGACATCAACCCAGACATGGCCTCTCACTAGCACCAATGTACCCTTCCCCTTTTCCCATTGACAGAAACATTCAGTTACTGCATGGCATTCAGTGAACAATCTGGGTTAGCTATCAAATTCTGAATATGCTAACTTTCATTTTATATAAGACACTTGGCTTCTAACCAAACGGCCTCAATGATATAGTTAAGATAAATAGATTTTCTCTACATATTGACATGAGAAGGGCTTGGGATGAATTTTAATGGCCAGCTGAAGGGGCAAAATTTCTTCATGGCTCTTCATTCCTACTGCTTATCCTCTTGCTAATATTGCACAGTCCCCTTGGTGCTTAATTTTCCATGTAGCTTAGCTTCAGTGACACAGATTAAGCACAACCACTTCTGATTGCCAATAATGCTAAATTGAGTTTACCTAATAAATCAAACAACAATGAAAAAATGTGCTTAAAGTGAATAATTTATTCTGCTGGGACTGAATTGCAGGATCTGGTTCTGATGGTTGGGGAAATTACCTTTATTAACTAGTAATAATAGGACATCTCCACCCATTATCTTAGTACTGTTAAACATTTGTACTGGAAGCTTCATGGGGTAGGGACCTACCTATTTTTTATGTTATTATGTAAATTGTTACATTTACCAATGGTGCATAAGAGTATTACTATTGTTTTATTATTATTAAATAATAATAATGACAATACTTTTCATTCCTTAATATTTGGGGAGCAAGTCTAAGTTTCTACAGGCAAAGCTACATTCTGCACTCAGAAAATGGAACAGTTAGGGACAACAGCGCACATTCTTTTTTCCAATTTACTTAATTCTGTTGACCAGAGATTGGGATGGTGCAAAGAACAGGACAGACACACGGACAGCAACAACCTCCTTACCTGGCCTTGCCAGTCAATAGTATTCACTAGGATGATGTTTTCTGGCAGGGCTGAGTCTGACACTAAGATTTGATTCAGCTGATCATAAACAATCTTGCGAGGAATCTGCTGGGGGAAGTTGCATGGTTTTTTAAGCATGGTTCATTGACATAACTCCTAACTCAAATATAAAGCAAAATAATCTTATCTCCGACATGGAGCAGGAAGGCATATGTCATGAGAGGGAATGGGGAGAGAAAGAGAAGCATTCCTCTTATTCTTGCTGTATGACAATACTTCTAAGATCACCTTTTAATACTATGGGATATTACATTCTCCCCCACAACCTATTTACTCCTCAGCAGGTCACTATAATTTGAGAAATGCACATTCCTCTTGCCTATATTTATTGGGCAGGTGAAGGGGAAAATACTTGTAGCCCTTGTGGCTGTAAAAAAAAAAGTCCAACATAAGTGGTTGGTATCTGGAGAAAACTCAGAAAATAAAAAGAGGAGGAGGAGGAGGAGGAGGAGGAGGAGGAGAAGAAGAAGAAGAAGAAGAAGAAGAAGAAGAAGAAGAAGAAGAAGAAGAAGAGGAGGAGAGGAGGAGGAGGAGGAGGAGGAGGAGGAGGAGGAGTTTGGATTTGATATCCCGCCTTTCACTCCCTTTAAGGAGTCTCAAAGCGGCTAACATTCTCCTTTCCCTTCCTCCCCCACAACAAACACTCTGTGAGGTGAGTGGGGCTGAGAGACTTCAGAGAAGTGTGACTGGCCCAAGGTCACCCAGCAGCTGCTTGTGGAGGAGCGGAGACGCGAACCCGGTTCCCCAGATTACGAGACTACCGCTCTTAACCACTCCAACACACTGGCTCTTTGGACAAGCTTCCAAGTCTGAGGGATAGTGGGGGAAAAGGTTTTGTGTCTCTCATAACAAATGCTCCTAACCCTTTACTAGCTATATAGCTCCAATCTCCTTCTCTTCTTTGATTTAAGTTTAGAAGCAAAAATTCCAGTGTGGTGATTAGAATGCTAGACTAGGAGATAGGAGACCAGGGTTCAAATCGTAAATCAGTCATGAAGCACCCTAACATGACCTAGGACTAGCCACTGTCTCTCAACTTAACCTACCTCATAGGGTTTTTGTGAGGATCGCATACATGGCTGAGAACCATGTATGCCACCTTGGAGCTCCTTGGAGGAAAAATGGGATGTAAATGCAACAAACAAACAACTTTGCCTACTTGATTCAGGATCTATTTAGAGCTGAATACAACTGGAAAGATACTGCAGTACTTCAAATAAGCTTACAGCAACTAGCTACCCCAACAACAGTTGGCTTTTATCAAGTCTGTATTTAAGGAACGCCACCTCCACTCCTCCTCCAAAATTAGGGAAAGAGTGTTTAAGCCCCAGAGCTGCAATCTCTGAATGCTGGTTACCTGTGTACTATGACCCAGATCTGGTGACCTTTCACTGTCCGAACTGTTGGTTCTTTCACTGAGGGGTTTTGACAGCTGACGCTCTTTGAGTGGGGTGCTGCGTTTCTGCCGGGGCGTGTGTGCAGCACTGTCCATTTTGCTGTGAGTGGTAGAAAAACAATGATATTAATGCCTCATCTTCTCCAAACTTACTGAACATGGAAAGAAGAATGCAAACCATGTTATACCTGCAGGGGAACACAGAAACTTTGATCCAAGGTCATTGCAAAGAAACTAGCAGAGTCTCAGAACTAACTGATCCCATCTTACATTTAATACTTGTGAGGAAGCAAGCCAGTCAGCCAACAGAGCCTTGGATTTTTTTTCTAGCTCCACTAAGTTGAGACAATAAATTATTTGCAAGGTTGTGTTTGTGCCTGCAGGCTTACTACCATAGTGTGACATCTAATATCTAACATCTTACAACCCCCCAAAATTAATACACACTGCCAAGTTTCTAGCCCTCATTACTGCAGAGAAAAATGAACACCCTTAAGACTATATCAGCTACGTAAAGTGAATGTTAAGAAACATAAGGAACCTGGTGGCAATGGGGGAGAAAGAAAAATGCACACAACCTTGGGTATCAATTACTGCAAGTTCATGATATGGAGAAAGAGAGCAACTCTCAGAGGAATCACAATGCAAGCAGGTAGAAAAACAGCTGTAGATTCAGTCTTGAATTGGATGCTACAAGGAAACCCCCCTCTATCCAGTGACATTTCCCAGAATGGTAATGAGCCTGAGGGAGCCTGAAGGCACATCCAACCTTCTGCTGCCATCTGAGGCATTCAGCAAAAGGTGCAAACTGAAGGACAAAACCATGTGCCTCATTCTGAGAATTTGCTGCCCTCTGGAAATAAGTGGATCATAGAGCTGCCACCACTGCTGAACAAGGAAAAAAGGAAACAAAGAGAGGAGGAGCTGAGCAAACAAACATATAGTGCTGCCAAGCATGTCTGCTACTAAGCGTCTGCTTTGCAAAGGGAGAAACAGGCTCTGGGAATGTATCACTTTTGCATTTAAGCAGTAGTCATCTGCTGCCTCCCCAAGCACCACAGACAAAGGCAAATGTGGCACATTTCAGGTAACAACCAAACAGCAAAGACTTCTAACAGAGCAGAGCACTTTGGGGTCAAATTCTTACCCAGGTGCCTGAGTCACAGGAATTTAGCTGAAGATGAAGCGTTTGCTATCAGAAGCTGAGTGCTGAACTCTTGTGATTGAAGAGTCACTACTAGCCACAAGAAAACTGAACAATTCAACTGAGAAAGACATGAGGAGCAACGGGTGGTGAAGGCCCAGTTCTATTGCATCTAGCCCATGGTTTCCATTCCTTGGCCGCACTCCCACAGTGCAACATTTAGGCTTAGCACAAGTGAGGCCTTCCTTCTAAAGCATAACTGCCATTCTGGAAGGAAGGAGGAAGGAGGTGGGAGAAGAGGAATGGAATAGGGACAGTGTGCAAGGGACAGTGTGAAATGAATGGAAGGCTGATGAATGGGGTGCATGGAGGGATGGGTTTAAGTGTGTGGAAAGCTGCAGGGGTTTGCCTTACCCACTAAGGGAACACAGCTCTTGGGAGAGGGAAAAGATTCTCCATGCATGACATATGGGCAGCTAGAGTCACCCTCCTCACCCCCACCCCAAAAATATATACATTTCCATGAACATTCAGAATGCACAAAAGGGGGCACGTTATTGAGCTGTCACCAGCCCAGTGAATCTTTCCATGCTCACCCACTACCATTGTTCAGTAGCGAGCATTCACTGGAGAACACAGAATGAATCAATCTTGGGAGAAGCAGGTATGGTTACTCAGTGTCGATGGAAAGCATTCTGAAAATAAACTCTGCCCTTATGCCTTGTTAAACCTCCCCTCACCTGTGACCTGCCCTGGGCTGAGAGTTTCCTCTTCATTTATACAACTCACCCCTTTCTTCTTTTTATGCTTTGACAAGGCTACGTAAGCCATGCCACTTTCCAACCCCTCCTCAAAACCCTCCTTCTCTGCACAGCCTTTGGTTTACACCCCACCCCCCAAGTCCTCAGCTCCTATTGAAATGAAGCCTAAATATTTGTGTCTGCAGTTTGCTCATATTTCATTCAGTGCATCTTCCATTGTCCCTCGCTGTTGTGACTTAAAAGTTCATTGAGGTAAGGACACCCCCCCCCCTTTGTGTTTCTCAAACCAATGTGGGGTAGTGTATGTATGCAATCTAGGTAAATTACTCAGGAACAATTTAATAATAATAATAATAATAATTTTTTATTTATACCCCGCCCTCCCCAGCCAAGGCCGGGCTCAGAGCGGCAGATTTAGTAAAATCTCCTCTTTTCAAGATAGCTAAAGAATTTGATGCTAACCTCCCAAGAAAAGATGGCAGATGCTCTTCAATTGCAGGGAGGAGGAAATGGCCTTTTTTATCCTCATCTTTATCCCTTTGGCAAAAATACAAGCTACTAGCTTCCCTGCCACAGGAATTTCAGCTACAGTGGTGCCCCGCAAGACGAACGCCTCGCAAGACGAAAAACCCGCTAGACGAAAGGGTTTTCCGTTTTGGAGGGGCTTCGCAAAACGAATTTCCCTATGGGGTTGCTTCGCAAGACAAAAAAATCTTGCATCCCCCCCGCGGGTTTTTTTCTCTTTTTTCGCCCTTTTCTTAAGCCGCTAAGCCGCTTATCAGCTGTTCCGCTGATAAGCCGCTTAACAGCTGATCGCTGGAAGCCGCTTGACAGCTGTAGCGCTAATCCGCTAAGCTGTCAATGGGCTTGCTTCGCAAGACGAAAAAACCGCTAGACGAAGAGAATCGCGGAACGAATTCTTTTCGTCTAGCGAGGCACCACTGTATACTGTTGCTAAAGGAAGGAAGGAATCTGTGGCTCTACAGATGTTGTTGGACTACAAACTCCCATCATCCCTGACCACAGGCCATGCTGACTGGAGTTTATGGGAGTCCAGCAACTTCTGCAGAGCCACAATTTCCCCAACCTTGCTGTAGCTGACAGAGTGCTCTGACCAATTTTCAGAATAGCAATATGTAAGCAAGCAAAACCTGATGCATACTACCTAGGTGATGCCATGCTCTGAAGATCTCCCTTGCTGGTCTTCATAGGTGTCTTGACTTTTTCTGGGATGACCAAGGTGGTGGTTGAGTCTCCAAATGTATCCTGACCGTTTCCTTCCTAGAGAAGGGAAGAGGAAGAGCATTCAGAATAAATATTAGTCATAAAAGTAGGTGATTACTGCTGTTAGCAAATGTCCTCACCAATAGTATAAAGGACAAATGTACCTACCAGTGTGTCTCCTTCGTTGATACTGTCATCTGCGTTTTTATTCCGGGTAGGTTTCAGTTTGTCCCCCATGGATGCTTCCATCTGGATAAAGAACAGTATTGGAGAGAAATAGGGGGGAAATGAAAAAAAGCAAGCTGTGATTCAGAAGGATCATGTTTACAATCACTAGGTGATTTGTTGTTTATGCAGATTATAAAACTGGGACCTGTTTACTTCCTAGCATTGGAAATGACAACAATTGATCCTTAGCATCAAAGGTAAATCACCCTTCAAATCCCTGAGAAACCCAGTTTCCAAACACAAGTTTCTAGTTCTTCAGGAAGGGAACTTATGTTGGAGTCAGAAGGAGAGGAAAGGCAAAGAGTTTTGAGATGTCATGTGGCCCTGCAGTAGTTGTTGAACTACAACATCCATCACCACTGATCACAAGCCATGCTCTAGAGGGGAGTTTTCTATGAGAAGAGCCTTCAGTGCTGGGGCAAGTTTTCCCATTTTCTTTATTACTAAGCTTTAATTGCAGGATTAACAGCACCTAAAGGAAGGGGAGAAGAGTTTCAAAGAACTGCTTCCAAACTGCCCTGCTGTCCCATCCCCTTTTAAATATTAAAAATAATAAATATGAATATAAATCACAGGAACTGTTACACCTGGCCAATTTGATCCCTTCTACACACACCACCCTTCATTGGAATACAGGTGTGCGCATGCACAGCTAGAGGCAGATTGGGGTTCATCTTAACTTTGCAAGCAGCATGTAGACAGAAGACAGACCAATCTCATTCATTTGAGACAGGACACAGCAATCAGTTCACAACAGTGGTTCTGAAAAACATTGTTTCCACATGGACACAACCAGTAGAATATGGTAATACTTCTTGCAAAAGGCTGAGATTGGTTTCCTTCTAAATTAATTACAATTCACCATAATCATAAAGTTGGTAAAGTAAACAAGAACTATCTATGGCTCCCCCATCCTTGTGACTTACTGGGCTGGTGGCATCCTTGCCGAGGCTCCCTTTGCTGTTAAGGCTTCCAATTTCAGTCTGGGAGCTTGACTGTGACATTCCCTCAAAGAAAGGCCTAGCATAGAACAAAGCAGAGAAATCAAGAGGGGAGTAGGGAGAGACATTCTTACGGGGGGCAGGGTAAAAAGGCTGACTGACATTCTTAAAAAACAATGTAGTTAGATCACAGCAGCTATTCTTCTCCGTTTAGAACTTCCATCTGCATTAATGGCGGAACAAACCATGACTTTCTTTTATAGATGATCTACAACAGGGATGGGAAACTCTTTTTATACACACCTCTCTCTGGTCTCCATTCATGAAAGGAAGAAGCATTATCACAGTTCAAGAGCAAATTCCAGCCAGGCAAACATGTTTGAAGAGGCTGTGGAGCAGGGACAGTAAGAGATGTGGCACAGACAGAGCCCCAAGTGACAGAGAGGCCTGGAGGGTTGCATTCAACCCTTGGGCTTGAGGTTCCTCACTCCTGTTCTACAATATTGTTTACTCCCTCCAAAGGGCTGAAATTTGACTTCTCAAGTAGTACAGTGGGGGAAATACTACTGCAGGAAGCCTCTGCCAAATTTTAACTCATCACCCCATTGTTTCATTTCTTTATAGCTGATGACAACTCCAAACTCTTGGTTCAGAGTTCTGATTCTGATAAACATAAAACAGGGAGCCGAGGCAGAGAAAATAAGCTATTTGGGACAAACGACATCTCTGATGCCTTAATACAGGCATTGGAACCTTTCGGTAAATCAGGTCCACATTGTGCATGACAACTTTCACCTTGATCCTTCCCTGTTGGGTTATTTGCTTGTTATAATCTAACCCAGGAAGACTCATCTACCAGGAACTAAGATTTCTAAAGAACAGGAGGGGGTTTCCTAAGGAAGAAACCTGGAGATGGGAGGTATCATGGCTTCAGGAAAAGGACAGAAGCTGTCTTGTTACTAGGGAGAAACTGGATCCTTTTCAGCTGTGAGATCATTTTCACCAGACAACTCATGAGAAAGTTGCTTCTGCTGGTGCTGCTGCAGACTTCCTTCATAGTAACTTGCATGCATTTTACTCTCCATTGGGAGATTCTGTTTTGCTATATTGAAAATTGGTGGGGTGTTCATGGTAGGGGTTACCAAGGGCCTTCTAAAGAGTGGCATGGGTGGTTTAGAAATGCCACTCAGATTCATTTTTCGCTATCCTATTCCACAAGGCATTTGGGACTTTATTAGTTTGTAGGAATCAACTTTCCTGATCAAGTTTTATCTTTCTGCTAGGTGTTTGTTTGTTTTTTTAGTTTACTGTTGTTTAATTAAATAATAATAATCAACTTATCTGTATTACATTTGTGTCAAATCATTATGTATTTTGCTTTTATTGCGCTTGCTGCCTAGTAAACAAAAACTGCTTTCTAACGTAACAAACCATCCTTGGTTGAAAAGGGGCAAGATACAAATAGCTAATACAAGTGTGCAGTAGATATGGTTGTGTTTCTTTTCACTTTTTGTTTTCTGCCTGGTCCACTAGCTACAATTAAACAGTGGTAATGTGGCCTCTAGACCCAAATGGCATGCCTTCCCAACCTAGCAAAAAGCAGCTGTTCCTTCTCTTTCATCATCCACATCTCAAAGAAAAATGTTCTGTAAGCCTGACTAACATTTAGCTGACTTTATTATACACACACACGTGTGTGTGTATAATAACAAAAGGAAATTAAATATATTTTTTAAAATCAGCTAATTTTTTTAATTTTATGTAGCTGACTTCTTAAGCATTCAGTTCAACTGGATAGGGGGTAGAGACATAGGGAGACTGGCTTCAATTATCTGGGTAGGAAAAACAGGAAATCAGAATGGCTCACAGGCAAGCCACACATGCTGAAGTTGGGATCAATTGTTTTTTGACATATCTGTAACATAATCCAACCACAAAGATTAAGCTTCAATTTAAAAGATAATCACTAATATGATTCTGTAAAAGGAAACGGGAGAAAAGCAAATCCCAAAATCAGGGAGGGGTGCAAGGTCCACCCTTTAACACACAGACAGACAGACACACAGACACAGACACACACACACACAGAGAGAGAGAGAGAGAGAGAGAGAGAGAGAGAGAGAGAGTGTTATGGAACAGAATGACTGCACAGGGAGCTGAGTGGGTTGGCAGCTACAGTGGAAGAATCCTGTTGGAAGAGAATGTGTTTCCTTAGAATGGAGGCAGAGGAAGAACTCTCCCCCTCCCTGCCTCAATTATGCACAAACTTCACTTTTCTTTTTCCTATTGCATGCTTAGAACTACAGAACAAGGTTCTGCACACTTCATGCAGCCATCCAAATACGACAGGGAATGGAATTTTAAAAAGACTCAGAGTGCTTGAAAATAATCCACCCCTAAAAGTGGACAAATCTGAATATATGTCATGCATGTCAACAAGCATATCACACAACATGCACATGTATTTTCCACATAATTCAGCTTTATGAAAATCTTGGGGCTTTGTATTTTATAGTTGCTGGGTCTCAAGGTGGCAGAGGAAAGCTTTAACAACAGTGGGCATTATTGACAAAAGGTTCCAGAATCAAACCATAGAAGTCAGACAACACTTTTATGGCTCTCTGATTAGAGAGCCATAAAATTTTAACAGCTGACAGCAACCCTGTATCATCTTTATGCATAGTGATGCATTCTGTCGCCTCATTCAGTCAAAAATAGAAATCTTTTTGATGCTGAAAGAAAACAAAACTTAAGCATAGTCACTCAGGCTTCAGAGTTTTGTGGAAGAACAACATATCAGCAATTTTATATCTCGCACAGGAATCTTGGTTCCCAACTCTGACAACACACACACACACACACACACACACACACACACGTGTCCAACTTATCCAGTCACACTTACTTGAGTTTTGGCTTTGGTGTGCTGAGGATGCTCTCTGTATCTTCCATCTCAGGGCCACTGTCACTTGGGTTGTACATCTCCAAGCTATCATAGAGCTCATCCAGATCCTCTTCTACCTCCCGAATCTGCTCCCTGGAGACATGTTCCAGTCCAAAGCCGACCTGTTAAAAAAGACATAGTTACCAAGGTGCTCAAAGCTCCTATGTTCCAAATACACTGCTTCCTATTCTTTAAGACAGGCCCAGAATTATTTGCTTCTCAGAGGGGCAACTTTCTGTTAAGTTCCATGCTGTATCTTCTTTCTGCATAGTGATGCAAATGTGTGGTATCTGAAACTGGGGCATTGCCAAGCAAGCATCAGTCAGCCAAACAGTTTCACCTGAAAACTATTAGCAAATCTTGTGTCTTCCTTCAGATCACACAAAACTATATTGCTTTGTATTCTTAAATAGATAAGCAACAGACACATCTTATAATGAAAATACAAGACAAAAACAGCAAGGCAAATCATCTTCTGATTGTACCCACACATGCAGACACCTGAACCATACTTTCCAGAGGTAAAAGGAGCTCCTGCTACTATGATGTAAGCAGGGTTCCTCCTGTTTTCTCCAGGCCATACCAATAATCCCAAAACTACCCTCATAAAACTGCTTAGGAACTTTGGAAGCTGCCTTATACTTCCAAAGTAATCCATCTAGCCAGTATTGTCTACACTGACTGGCTTCAGGGGTCTTTTCTCAGCCGTACCAGATGCCAAGGATTGAAACTGGGATCATTTCCATGCAAAGCATGTGCTCTACCGTTGAACTTCAGCCCTTCTCTTTAGACCAAACATTGCCAGCTACATTTCATGTGGAAATTGTCATCATGGAACACACACTTATTACCACAGTTTTTTGTAAAATAACCAGGAACCACACTTACAGGAATCTAGACCATAAATGTTGTCATACCTACCTCATCTGATACCTTGAACCGCTTCAGTAAAGCCACAAACTTCTGCTTAATATTTGGCTGCTGTGAAAAAGAGGTACCATTTACTTATTAGAAAGGCCACCTATCAATTGACTAGGACAGGCACAAGCAGAGTTCTTGAGACACAGTGCATGATGAGTACTGAGGCTGGGAGAGTGAAACACACACTGAAAATCCTAAGGCAATTCTCCCCACAATTTAGCATCCCAACCACAGAACATGATGGTAGCAGATTTGTCAGAACACCACACCATATATAGCTGAACCCAAGTACCACAGTGTGTTCAACAAGTCCATAAACCTACACCAAATGGGAGGGGGAAATAGTAGCTCTGCAGCACAATGCCAGAAAAAAACACCTCTGCAGAACCTCTGCATTACTCAAACTCTTCTTCCAGTAACTGGTCCAGAGCAACACTGCTTAGCTTGCAAACCTGATAAGAATGCAGCTCTCAACAGTTCAGCTTTAAAGCGTACATATTTCATGAAGGTAGCTCAGAAAGTTAGTTCTCAAAGACTCATCTTCAAAGCTAAGCATTAAGGAGCAATGCATACAAAGGGGGGGGGGAGGGAAGATCTTATAAGTGCTTAATTTATTAAGAAGCAGGTCAAGACTGCCTGGAAACTCTGCTGCTACCCCCTGAAGTGTGGGAATGTGGTGGTCAACTAATGGTTGTTCTCATTAAGCTCTGCTTGAAAAAAGCTCACAGATTCTTTTTGGTAGAGTATCGAAACTCAACATCAAAGGTCAGCTACTCATTCTGTATCTTGGTACTAAAACAAATCTGGTAACAGTCAATTAGGCAGGTATGGCTGAATACCAGCATGGGAGACTCCTTTTTAATACAGCTTCTAATCACACACAAACCAACAGAAGTTTGATATTTGGCACATTGTGGCCACACAATACAGGAGGTAAACATTTGCTCTTCTTGAGGCTATGAAGCATCTTCACCTCAGTGTGTTACAGCCACATAGTGGGTCTCACCTATGCCTGGTCTCTTGGGATTACCAAGCAGACAGATGCAGGATGGACTGGAAGATTGGGGGGGGGGGGGAGAAGAGGCAGGCCCCAAACTCCTCACCTGACAAGTCCGCTTGCAGTGCTACTCACCCGAGTAATTGCAGAAGCTGAGGTCAGTTTCCTCCTAGTCTTTTTCACCTTCCTAAGGTCCTCCTCTTCATAAAACAAATCCTAGGGGGTGCAGGGGAGAAACCACTTCAGAACACAAAGAACACCCAGCCACATAGTTATTAACAAGGTCCTCCAAAGCAGGACAAAATCTCATTCTTTGCCCATGAAATGTTAGGGATACCAGGCTTGGCATTTTGATCTGGCTTCGAATGACCTGTGTAGTTCTACCTCATGAACACAGCCAGACATGAAAATTCCAAGATGGCCAACATTGGCCAAAGCTACTTAGGAAGCCTACGTATCTTATTCTCAGCCATTCCTATTCTGGATATTAGCTGGTAACAGGTTTGCTTCTTTTGTCTTTTAGTTAACCTCCTCAGATCTATGACACTTTTGAGTCGCCCTTCAGTATTAGAAATGCCATGGTCTTGTCCCACTTTTGGGTTGATGTAGTAACAGAAAAAGAAACTGTAACAAGCTGTTCTTTATCAGTGGATCCATTAATCCCTCCTGCTGGGTTATGTTAAAGATTCAACTTTAACAAACAACAAGAGATGGTTCTTCTTTTGCTGAATGCTGCTCATATAACATTTGCTTATAATTTGAAGAATTCCTGGCCTCCAATATTGGTTGGTTGAATAAAGCATGGGGTATAGTTTTATGGTAAACCAAACCATCAAGAGAGAAGGCAGACAGCATTATGATAAATTGGCTGAAAAATTAATCACTTTTGTTATCTATTAAGTGAATAAGGTTCAGGAATATATAATTTGATACTCATTGTTGGGAGTGCATTAAAGCCACACTGAATTTTTTTATATTGTAAACAACGCCAAAGGAATCAAAATAACATATAGTTTTGTATTCTTTGTATACTGCATAAGTGAAACTACTTTGTTAGAGATTTGTAGTGCATGATACAGCAGTGGTTAACTGCTTGTTGTTGCTATTTTAATTATTTGTGTTATTATGCTAATCTGGTTTCTGTGTTCATATGGTATTTGTATAATTTTGGTTGGAAGACTCACTTTCTTTTTTTAAGTGCCATGCAGCCAACTCCCATGAACTCTTTTCTGCTACACTTTGTTCTTTCTAATCAGCTTACATCAGGATTTGGTGAGCAACTATTTTTAGAGGGCTCACCTGGCTCCTCCTCGGGTTTCCAACTCAGCTTTAATAAACAACTAGAAAAGGTTAAAATGAATCTAATGCAATAAGGGATACTGGAGAGGGAAGTAGTACACAGGAACTGTGATGTAATCATCTGTGAACAAGTGTCAGAGTTCCCAAGTTCCTTTAGGAGTCTGCTGAGCAATCCATACTCAACATGCCCTCACAGAAGGGACTGACTAGGTGAAGAGAGAAGCTTACCTGTCCATGTAGGGGGTCATCACTCCCCTCCTGTTCAGAAGAGAAGCTCTCCTCTTCCTCCTCTGAATAGTTGTCAATGTCAGGAGAGCGATCTGGAGGAGAGTTTGAGAGTTATGAAATGCCAATTTGCCAAACTTGCAACTAAACTGAATACATTTTCATACGCAAACTGGAGTCAAGGCTGCCCCAGGGTGAAGGTTCAAGGGACAAAGATCATGCAAATTCAGCAGAATGTAAAGCAAGAAGGCAGCTGGTTGTTGAGTGGCCAGCATGTTGTGTGCCATCAGAATATGGAACTTCCCCCCACTTTTCGTTGGTCGTCTTGTCTTACTGATTATACATGTCATGAAAATCAGTTCTAGGAGTCTCATGGTAGATTAGTAAAGTGTTTCCTGCATACAGCACAATAAAGTGATAGAGTCCCAAGGTGTACCACTTCAGGGTGCAGGTGAGATATATCCCTTTTTAAAAATTCTTCTCTTATATATAAAAAAAATCCAAGTACTTAAAAAGTTTATTTCAATATGTGCATGCTGCCTTTCTGTGCAAAGTCCTCCCAAGGCAGAAAGCATAAAACAAATAGAGAGAGATTCATCCAGCTCACTCCCTGTTTAGTTAGTTTTCTGATACTAGTTTTGTTTTTCCACTTTCAGGGAGGAGGGCACTGTCTGTTATCAACTCAGACAGCAGTTGAGAGAAACCGCCCCCCCTTTATGCTTTCCAAATTAAGCAAACAATCTACCCTTGTTACTTCAGGATCCTATCACCTTACTTGACTGCTTGTGCAGACTAGATTTGATCTTAATTTTTGAACTGGCAGGAATGCCAACAATTTTAACATTCAGAGAGTCCCAGAAATACAACAAACACATTAGGTGAGCCAGTAATAAATAGAATTGCTCCATTAGTACTTGACAGTAAGCCATAGTTAGGAACACCACAAATAAGCAGCTTCAACTCATGGTTTGTTTAGAGAAAATATGAATGATGAGGACTGGGCCACATGTAACACTAAGCCAGTTGCTCTATCATTTGTTTTTCAGCTCCAGGCAGGGCAAAGCAAAATGGGGATAACTGAGGAGTTTGCACTAGCATGCTGCTTGCTGGCAGGAAGCCTTAGCTTGTTTCCTACTATGGCTTACTGTGTCCTTCAAATCAAGCCAATATGAGCCTTTTGAATCATAACTGAAGAACATGATATTTCTGTATCATATCAGGGAAATAAAGCAACCGGAGGGATCTGCATTTATGTAAATATTCATCCAAAGGGTCAATCCAAGTCGGACCAGACAGCATAAATAGCTATGATAATCACTGCATCTGCATAGCCCCCCATGGGTGACCTCAAACTTGATATTTCTCATTCAGGCTGACAGCTAATCATTCATTCTTGAGGATGGGGCTTACCAGCAAAACAGCACAATTCAAGATTCACAACTGTCCTCTCCAATCAGCCAAATGCTCCATCAAGCCTAATACATAGTCACCAACAGCTAACATTTCCCAGATATTTAGGGGAAGTAATTAAAGAGACTATAAACATAGGCTAGAGCCATTATTTAGGCAGACATTTCACAAATGAAATCTGCATTTATGGTAAGCCTGAGAAAAGCAGATCCCCCTCTCTTTTCAATGTCTCCACGTGCCATTCAAGTGACTTCAGCTATCTGAATGAGCTTTACAATTTGAACTTGCTCGTCTGCTACATCCAGTAGGGATTAGGAAATGGAAGTATATTATGCTAGCATTAGTGGGATACCATCTAACACACGGGCTTAAAGCAGGACTTTGAATCTGCTTGACTGCTGCCCCTTCAACTCAGACCTAAGTCACCAAAGTCTATCCCCAAGTCTGGCGATAGGGGTTGCTTTTAACCAAGCTTGAATCCTGATTAGTGAACAGTATTTGAATGACAGGCTTTAAGTCTCACAAATGCAGACTAAAAGGATAGCTGTGCCCAAATCCAACCCCATCAGCATCATTCTCATTGAAGATGGTCTATGTGGAATAGAAAGAACAATGGGCTGGGTTTGCAGAGATCTGGGTTCAAATCCTTACTCAGTCAAGTAGCCCACTGGGGAAACCTTGGGCCAATCACTCACTCATTCTCTAATTATCCTAACTCACAAATTGGTTGCAAGGGTAAATATCATAATCCCGTATTGGCCCGAATATAAGCTGCACCCAAATATAAGCCGCAGCTTTAAAATTGGAGGGGGGGGAAGAAAAAAACCCTGAATATAAGCAGCCCCATTTCTTGCTGCTCCTAGCTGCATGCTGGGGGCGGGGGCGGGGTGCAGCATTGCCAGCAGCTTTTCCCCTTCCTCGCTGTCTCCCTTCCCAGCCTTGGGGGAGAGGATGGGGGACTACGCACGATCCTGCCACTGTTTGCCCTCTGCTCCTGGCTGCATACCGTAAGGTCGCAAATAAAAGCCGCACTTTAACTTTTCATGTTCAGAATTTTGGGGGAAAGTACGGCTTATATTCAGGCCAATCTGGTACCTCACCACCACCAAAGATACAGAGGCATGCCACCCTCAAGAACAATACACAAATGTAATTTTTAAAAAGCTGTCCCCATTTATTATATCCATTTAACAGTGGATATTAGTTTACTGTATCTTGCGTCTTTCTCCACTATAAAAGTATAAGATCATTTTTAGATTAAAACTCTGGCACTACGCAACTAATTGAACCCATTTCCATTATTCTCACATAAAGGCACTAATAACACTGGAGCCTAGTGTAATGACTTCATCTCAGTTCCCAGCTTTCCCTCGCATCCGGTCACTCACAACATTGCTGGTAATAAACCCAAATATCAGAATAAATCCAGCACAGAGTCTACATCTCCATCAGTTTCCTTAGCAACCAGATTTATTGCCTAGGCAGCCATCCAGGAGGGAGTAGCATAAAGCAGAAAAATCCAAGACAGAAGGCTAAATATAGCAGTGTTTGAAGGAATTAGGTTGGATTGTCAAAACAAGACACAGCAAGAGTGGACATTACTGTACTAGATCCAAAAAGCATTGGGATTGCTCTCCTGAAAAATTGCACACTTTAAGACTAACAACTGAGCACACCACAGGCTGCCAAGCACCAGCTGTAAGCCTGCTGCTACAAACACTCCTTTGCTTTCACTGTGCCTCAAGCATCCATATTATTGGCACTAGGACAAAATCAACCACAGCAGGGAATCCAGCACAAGATTTCCTCTGCTTTGTATGGATACATGTATGCACTGGAGAACATACAAAGTTGACTTATAACCAAGTCAGCCCAGTGCTGCTCACTCTGATTGGCAGCCCACTGACTGGCAGCAAATCACTAAGATCTCAGCCACAGGCTTTCCCTAGTCCTGCTACCAGATGTCTTTTCAACTGGCAATGCAATAGATTCAATCTAAGATTTTCTGCATGCAAAGGCAGCCCTTAGCCACTGAGCTATGGCTTAGCCAATCAGCACAAGACAAGAGGGGAAAACCAACAGAGCAGAATGCAGCTTTGCTGGCATAGCAGCTATATAACACTGCACATGGGCAGAATAAGCCAACTGTATTTTGGAAAGTCGCAGATTTATAATTTCATTTGGGCCACATTTATCACTCCCAACCTAAAGTGGTTTAATAGGCATGGTCTCCCTCCCCACCACAAGGAACTGTGGGAATTGCAGCTCTTAGAGAATATTGTGAGTCGTCTCTATAATAACAGATACTTTATGTGTCCCATCCCCTTCTCCTGCTCCACCACAAAAGACACCCTAAACATTTGGGTGTTGTAGAAACCAAAGGTGCATACTCAGATGCAGCATACAACAAATTTCTTGTGAAAAAATGATGAATCATATTTCAGTCCAAATACTGCAGATATGTATTGGTTTGCTTCTGTTAAGAAAAGGTTGTTAAGATGGCCACTCTTGGTTCAATGCAAATATCCAAGGGAAGCAGAGCAACTGCACCAGGAAATCAGAAACAGAAAGCAAGATACAGGGGTTGTTAGGGAACTGCCATCGGAGCCAGAGGTGGAGGGAAGGCTCCAGAGGGATGCCGGAGAGGGTCCCAGTAGGGAGAGAGGCAGCCCATCTGCTGGGGAAGGAAATCAGTGTAGCACCAGTGGAGAAGGGGGGCAGATGGGGGAATTGGAGAGAAGGCTCCAGGACTCCTCGCCGGAGACCAGCAGGGAGAGCACGGGTCCTCCACTGCCCACACCCTCCCTGCACAGAAGACTTCCGCGCAGGGAGAGTAGGAGGAGACTCGGCGTCAAAGAGCTTCTTTGCTGGAAGAAGTTCAAGAAACGCCCACTGACGGATTCTGCCAGCGATTGAGATTGCCACGGATGGGTGGCTGTCCGGACAGAAAGGGTTCACCCAGGTAACCCAGCCAGGTGTGGCGACAACTTATGCACGAGCAACCCCTAGAACCATTACAAGGGTAGAAGTCTGGGCAGAGAACCTTCCTGCATCTAAGACCTGGAGTTTCCCATGGTGTTTTTATATTGTAAACCTCTCCATGATCCTCGGATGAAGGGTGGTATAGAAATTAAATTATATAGAATGGTAGTATACAAATTAAAAGTGAAAGAAATGAAATGAAATTTTGACAACTGTTTGAAGACTGTGTCCTGCATGCCAACTACTGGGACTGCTCAAAATTCAGAAAGTAAAGTCTTACAAACATTCTTACCAGATAATTTTGATTTTAGTCCTTCATGGTCTATTGGTTGGCTGGACAGGGAATAGATTTTAATTTCAGCAACAGGGACAGAAACATCTTTCACGTTACTGTGAAGTCCCAGCACCAGGGCTCCTTCACTTGGATGCTGCATAACCTGGAGAAGAAAAACAGTACAATTTCAGGAATGCAGCCAGAAAGCTTAAATACAGAGAAAACAGCAATAGCAAAGTGGCTAGATGATCTGATTACGTTTCCTGAAAATTACAAAACTAAAACGCACAGCCGGCAATTATGTAAGTCAATCTACTAAAAAAAGAGATTGTTACAGCAAGGAATGTGAAGCACACACCAATGTGAGCCTAAGACAAAAAGCTCAACCAACTGGGAAAGCTCATTCTTGTAAAGGGGGCTAAACATACAAAATAGTGACGATGGAAGGGAGAAGACAGGCAGTGCTATGGATGCAAATGTCTCCAACCTACATTTGGCACAGCATTGCTAGCGACTGAACTTAATTTGCTGAAACCTTTTGCATTCCTACCCAAACACCATGAAACAAATTTACCTCTCTCTGCTTCTCCAAATATCTGTTTATAGTGCCACAAGTTTTGCGGAGGGAAATATATAAGAATATAGGAAGCTGCCTTACACCAAGTCAGGCTGCTTGGTCAGTTTAGCTCAGTACTGTCTACACTAATTAATAGTGATTACAGACAGAAGTCCCTCCCAGCTCTACCCAGAGATGGTGAGGATTGAACCTGGGACCTTCCTGCATGCAAAACCTCACTGTCCAAGCTTGCACTTCCCCAAATCAATTCTCACACTGTGGTGGTGGTGTGCTCAATTTTGAGTCCCCTTCAAAAAATGTAACACTTTACAATGTAGTGTGCTTTCCCTAGAAACATTATCCAACTAGGAGGTATAATCAACATCTATTATTTTTCTCAAGAAAACCAGTTATCCCAACTTCCCTTACCTCAGCCATGTTAATAAGGCCAACAGCTAGAGTTTTGTAGCCCAAAATGGTCCTGTTTTTGTACCGTTTCCTTCGCTGCAGCATGATCTGCAGCTTGTTGGCATCTCGCTTCAGGAAGTGGGGATACTGCAAGAGGAACCCAAAGGAAATGGCATGTAAATAAGTTGCAGACAAAACATGTACAGCAGTAAGTCCCGATAGAAGGAGATCAGGCTGAGTGTTATGTTTTCTTGAACCAACTTTAGTACAAGAATTGCAAGTCTTCAGGTTATAGATCGCTCAATACTGATCTGTAGCTATTAACAGCATATATTAAAAAAATAAAAAAATAGGAATTTCAACAAAACATACTATCTTAAATCATATCATCCTTAATTTCTCATTTCCCCCCTTCCCCCTCCCATAAAACAACCCACCTGCCCCACCCCACCCCCCGACTTCCCTCAGTTCCAATCTCTGGTTTCTCTATAAATGCTATTATATTGACAGCATATCAAGATGGTCGACACAGTAAGCTTCAAAGCAGTACTATCAGCCAGCTGGCCCCATGTATCTTTCCCAAAACTCATAATCTTTATTAGCTAAAATACTCTCCAGATGATTAGGAAACCGTTTCAAATGGCCCAATCAATATATTCCATTCAATTCATGCCTTCAAAAGGACTTTAAAGTGTGAGGAAATGTCCCATTGTATAGTTCCTTGCCATTTCTTAGAGTCAGGAATGACGTTCCAAAAATGGTTGCCACTTCAGTATAAAGGACATGGTCTAAAAATGGATCCAACAACTGTGCAACTCAAAAGCTTAGTTCCCCATGCAAGACAGCTGGTTCAGGAAGAGGTAATATCTGAACTATTCTGGAAGAAAACTCGTTAAAACAAATTGCACATCACCATCCCCCAAACACCCAGATTCATCACCTCCTGGCTTTGTGATTGAACTGGATTTTTACTAGCAAGGAGACGAGGATAACATATAAATCCTCTCTGTCCCATCTTAGATAAACACTTCAGATGCTTTAAGAATGTAATTCACCCCGTAAACAGCAGTGAAGCTGAACAGTTTAATACAGATTGCATACATTTTACAGTTCTCTACAGGTCTAATGCTTTTTAACTCCCTGTGCTGAGAAATGGCTATTTATGTAGCATGAAAGTGAGAAAAAGAAGTTGAGCATTTTCCCTGAAGAAAAGGAGCACAGAAGAGAAATCCACTGGAAAGCTATCTTTGACACATTGCATAAGCCTCACATTCTCAACCTGAAAAGCTATCATGCCAGGCACACAGCAGGAAATGTGTGGCATTGCTTCCTAGGAATATGAAAGTGTGGGTGTAACGAGATTTGAAATTTCACAGCAATCTCTCTTCAAATATCCCCAAACCACTGTACAGTTATTAAGCTTCTTGTTTAGAAAATCTGAAGCACACTAACACTATGCTACTTCCAAAGGAGTAGCCATGTTAAACCTATTACATTAAAAATAACAGAAGTTTTGTGGCACCTTAAAGGATTAGATGCTAAGGTATGTTTTAAAAAGTTTTTTTTTAATAAGGATTTTCTTGGTTCACAAACATACATGCCTTCTCGCTTTTTTCAGGTTGTACAGTTTTTCTAACAAATCAGTTACATTTGTTGAGAGACATTAGTGTTGAGTACAGTATTAGAGAAAGATCCTAAGGTATGTTGATGAAGTTTATGGAGAAAGGGTCTTCTATCCCTTCCTTCCCCCAGCATCCCTCCCCTTTATGCACCCCCGTTAATTTAGTTAAACTATATTTACCTGCAAAGAGAAAGTCAACTGAAGCTCCGTTTCCACAAGTCCACTGACAGGTAAGACAATCTCGTTGGACCTCAGAATCCTCTTTGAACCCTGCAACTCGCACAGAACAAGAGGCGTGCATCATTGTTTTTAGTCTTCAACATGGGGATACTTGAGCCCCAAACAACATACTGAAGAAACCAGTACAAGGACACTAATACAGTATGTACTAATTTTTTAATCAATCCAGGGAATTGGTCTATTTTCAGAGCCATTTTCAGGCATTCCTCATGGTGGGTGCTACTACCAAAGAAGCCCTCTGCTTCGTTCTCTGTGACTCCACTTCTTGCAGTGAGGGACCCGCCAGAAGGCCCTCAGAACTAGATCTCAGTGTCTGAGCTGAAGGATGGGGGTGGAGATGCTCCTTCAGGTATATAGGCCTAGGATGCTAGGCTAGGCACAGTAGGTTAAATTTGAACATGAAGTTCCATATAATGAATTAGAGAGTCCAATGCTCCAAGCCAGACATTTTGCTCATTCCACAGGAAAATGGAAAAGCTTAACACTACCACCACTCCAACCCCAAGAACAGGAGAAAGGGAACTGGGTCTCTCCAGAGCTATGCACAATTGGCAAGCCTTGCAATTGCTAAGGCCAATATACAGCTTGAAAAATTCCTTGCTCCCTTATTACACGTACCTGCAGTTTCACTGCAATCACCACAGAATTTAGATCTTTGTCCATCTCTTTCAGCATGATTAACTTTTTCAAGGTCAAGCTGAACAATCTATCAAGTAAAATGAAATAAAAAACATAGATTATAGGTCAGGAACTCCTGAAACAAAAACTTTCACATTTGCCCATTGTGAAAGGACACAAGGTTTACCCTTTCTTGAACTATAAAGCAGCTGGTACAGTCTCTCCTCTCCACTTCCAGCTCCCCAAACAAGGCAGTTGAAATCAGTATTTTACTGTATATTTCTACCAAGAAAATGATCAAGAACAGCACACTCTTCCAGCCTTCCAAAACACAAGGCAGGGCAGTGCTAACAACTTTGTCCTTTACCTACCATGAATTCTCCATATGTAGGCAATCTGAATCCATTTGGCTCAGATTGAAACTTGAGTGAGACAGACTGTTATCTTCAAGTATGCCAAGAGGCACAGAAAACAGATTTCCAAGTGGCACTTGCCAGGAGGATGAGTCCTTTTCATTTCATTTTTTCAGCACATACATGCACATCTCTTTCTATGTGTACTAGAAAGCTTTCCATTTTGTCAAGATTATAAAGTTAATATAATAATGTAAGCAGAAGCTAAGAATTAATGCTGGAAATGTTATATAAAGGATAAGCTCTTGTTGCACTATTGACATTTCTACAATAATAAGCCTTTTATCTGTTTAACCCTAGAGGTTCTGAAATGGTAATACTAGGTTTAAAATATGATACAACATTTCGTTTGGATGTATTGTGCATAAAGTATTGATAATTAATCAAGTTATTTGTGTGTGGCTACTTCAGGACCCAGATGACTACAGGGAAAGTGGAGGTCAAATTTGAGAGTCTAAAATGCAACCTCACACAACACAGAAGGAGAGAACTCACGTGCACAGGAAGGAAACTGGGTTCTGAACTTGAACACAAATGTCATCATAACATTTCAAAACTTTGTGAGATTTAATTGCTCACCAGCAGGAAGCTTGTTTTCACAGGTTTATTTCCTGGATAAATTCATGTTTAAGTCATTTGGATATTGTGCAAAGGAGCTTTATTTATTCAATTTCTATTCTGACCTTCCTCCTAAGGGAACCCAGAATCTCTGACCTCGAGACTAGAGGGGAAATTTCCCATGTCTGAATGCTAAAGTTATGGTTGCCCTTGTTTTCATTATTTTAATGCAGTCATTACTAAATCTGCAGGCATATACTCTCTCTCCTGGTGTTTTGAATTTGCCCCATTCTTCCTTGTCAACAAGCAGTCCTTGTCAACAGTACTGACAATGGTGCAGCAGAGTTTTCAGAACATAAAAACAAGTCTGTGGAAAAGATGCTATTATCAGGAATAGCTGTACAAATTTTGGTTGGAAATAGGTCTTAATTCCTCCAGCTGCCAACCTAATTCTTCCTGGGTCCTGAACCCTTGATACTGTCTTGGGATTGAATTGTCTTGACAAATCCTGGCTTTGAAAAACCTGGATCCTTGAAATATAGTCTGAGTGAAAGCGTATTTTCCTCATCGATGAACCACCACTGGAGCCAACAGATCAACACCTTCACCTTTGCAAAATTATCCCTTGGAACCTCAACACCACAGCACAGGTTTTTACAGCCCTTTCTATTACTCTGCCCATTCACTGCCTGAGACAAAGTTCACAGTTCCTACGGGTATTGAATGGTCTTCCTTCAATGTTACATAGCTCAAGTCAATTCTTCCACACTTCTGGGGTGGGCTCATTGTGACCAAGGTTAAAAACTTATAGTCCAACATAAAAGCCCAGACATTTTTGCAGGAAGTGCAAAGAAAGAATGCAGCTGTGACAGAAAATTCAAATATGTCTAGCTCAAATTGGTAAGATCCATACAAGTGCCAGCAGGATTTGAACACAGGGCGGAAACTCAGTACAGGGTGGCTCCAACTCCACCCAGAAATTACTACTGTACTTTGGTCCCCAAAGCTTTCATCTAAATTAAGAGCAAGGTCAAGTGTAGGTTAGCCGACAACTAGCCTTTCCCTTGAGAAGATGCAGTTAATTACTGTAAGGCATCTTTTAGGAATGCACACTTTAATCTACTGATTAATCAACTGAAGCATTGATATCCAATTAAAAAATCCACCATTTATCAGTGGTAATGAGAGCAAAGCAGAAATTCAGGGCTACAAGATTCATGCAGGCCACAGATGTGCCGTTTTTTTCCTCCCTACACCCAATTTTATGCAAAAGGGAACTAAAGTATGACTTCTTTCCAGTCTGTATCCAAAGTGAGTTCAACTTTCAAGTGATGTTTCTATGGCTTCTCTTCTAAAAATAAGACCAGATACCTAAAATCCATATTCATCTTAAAACCTCAAGTCTCCCATCACATTGAAGGGCCTTTAATTTGCTTATTTGTTGAGTCAATATTAACAGTGTTATTTTCTTTTAGCAGGACATGCAATATATTCTGTTCTTAATCTATAAATAAGTTCTCACACTTAAAGAGGAAACACAGTTTCTTTCAGAATCCCCAACAGGTATTTTTCATTAAGGTTTTTTGATGCGTTTAAAATTAATAAAATTAGTTTAAAAGCCAAAGGGCTACAGAATAGTGTGTGTTACTCAACAGCAAAAGCTAACAAAAACATAACAGAGTGGGAGTGCTGCAAGTGACTAAGTTTCAAACTATCCTGTTTTACTTTTAGCATTTTTAATTCCACCATTTTATAAACAATATATTCAAAGTAGTATACAATGGAACCTTGGTTCTTGAACGCCTTGGTACTCGAACATTTCGGCACCCAAACGCCGAAAACCCAGAAGTAAGTGTTCCAGTTTTCAAACACTTTTCGGAAGCCGAACATCCGATGTGACTGTCGGCTATTGTTTCTAGGGCGCCTGCACCAATTGTTTCTAGGGTGCCTGCACCTTGGTTTCCGAACATTTCAGAAGTCGAATGGACTTCCGGAACAGATTACGTTCGAGAACCAAGGTACCACTGTATAAGAATAACACAATGTATCAAAAATCAATTTTAAAACCATCACAGAAAACAAATCAGTCTGCAACAGACAGTAGCAGTAAAACCTCTGCATTAAAACACTATAGTAGATAATGCCTGCCAGAAAACATATTAATCATTTTTTAAATGTTAGAGGCAATGAGGCCAGACAGGACATTCCACTGTCTCTGTGCCACCAAAGAATAGGCCATTCTCTCATATTTACCCACCGTTCTTCCACCGACAGGGAGAACGCATAGCAAAATCTCACTAGATCTCAAGGGTTAGGTAGATTCATATGGATGGAGGTGACTTTTGATGGTCCATTAGGACTTGGAAAGCTTAAGACTTTATACACTGACCAACACACACTTCCTTTAGGAAAGAGGTTTTTGGATAGATGGCAAGTTGACAATAGCTAGCTTAAGCTTAAGTCTAATGTGTGGACCACAGGAAGGCCTTGAGGAGGAAGGGAATATTTTGTTGTTGTTAAGGGTTCTGTCATCCATCTTTGTCAGTGAAGAGGAAAAGTGGTGGGCAGGCTAAAAAGGAAAAGTTTTCTGACTGCACCATTTATGTACCAAAATCATACCTAAGCCTTCTATGGCCCATCTCTCATCTGCTCCAATTGATGAACCTATAACAGCAGCAAATTCTAAAGGGCAGACAGGGAAAGAGACTGATGAACACCAAGAAGCAGGGAGGCATGGAGCTGCATAGTGAGATTGAACTGCAGAACAGATGCTCTGCTAACCTACATCAAACATAAGTCAGAAGCTGACTGCAGGAGCAGAACGCTGCCTTCACTGCCCACTGTAGCTTGTCAAGCTGTGGATTGTGTACCACAAGATTCAGGATTATGTTTTCAGATCAACCACAATTATCTACATTTGCATTTCCTACATATACATTTTCTAAGGTATTTGTGCCTCATGCATGATTACTGTTTTATTTCTAATTTTATTGTTTTATCTTTTTTGAAAACCACTTAGAGGTTTTCTCGCAATCAAGAGGTGTATAAATTTTAGGAAGCAGGCCTTCTCTGGAGTGGCCTATACCCTACAGAATTATCTGTCTTTTGTAGAGTAAGAGCCACCAAGCTATTTCCTGAGTTATATTTTGCTGTCAGAAATGTTTGTTTAATTTGTTTTCCACTCAGACAACAAGGTTAATGCCATTTTCTTGTTTTTACTGTGATATCTGGGTTTTATTTTCAAAGTTGTTATGTTTGACACAAAAGGAACTCATAAAATGTCATATAAGTGAAAGTACTAATACCACCACAGGTTGATATAATAGACAAAGATTGGTATCCACCCACCACACCCTGCCCAGTACTTTAGAAACTGAGAGGGATCTCAAAATAGTTTGCCACATGGCCCTTGAGCTGGAGGTGTGTGTGTGTGTGCGTGCGCACGCGCACACCCACCCACCCACACAGAGCTTTAATCTGTGACAATTGGACTGGGCGTGTCCCAAGTAGCTTTTTGGATCCTTGCCAAATCACTCAAAGAAACCACAAGGTAGTTCTGGCTTTTATTCAGAATCACATAAATACTCAGCCTGTAGTTCACAAAAATACTCAGCCTGAAATCTTGAAGCAACTCTATATATGAATCTTTTATTGTAACCCACCCTGAGTGTTTCTGTTGAAGAGCGGTATAATGTTTATTAAATAAAAAAACAGGGTAAGAAACCTAATAGTGGAAGACTGGGGAATGCAACCCCCAGTTATTCAAAATCAAGAAAAGAGCATTAGAAACACCTGATCTGATTAAATTGTTTAAGGGAAAGATGTCTTAACATCCACTTTTGCTATCCAATCTAATAATATTGGAACAATGCTTTTCTATCACTTTGAGGGCATTTTCAATAAGAGAACACCACAGACTTACTTAACAGATGGGAAAACAGGACCATTCTGAGACATTGGGCTTACAGCTGTCCCAGTAGTCATAATTCCCTAGGGGCTGATCTTAAATATAACTTGATTTAATATAGAAAGTGAATGCCTCTCTACTTGGAGCACAGCTTCCTCCAGTGTTTCTCAAACTTGGGGCTTCAGATATTGTTGGAATGCAACTCCCATCAGCCCCATGCAGTTTAGCCAATGGTCATGGATGATAGGAGTTGTAGTCTAACCACCTCTGGGGACCCAAGATTGAAAAACATTGCAGATGGTGCCCTAATTGACTTAGTACATGCTACAGATTCCCAAAATCATGTTTTCTCAGGTCCTGGGTCTAGGACAACACAACACACCAAACCATGACAACCTTCCAAACATAAACATAAAGCCATAGTTAAGAGCTGCTTATCTGCTTTCATTTTTTACCAGGTCTCCTCTCCTGATTCTGTGGTGCAATTGCATCCATGGGAAGAGCAAAAAGATACTAACTATAGTTTCTCCATTCAAACATCACGCCTAACCATATGTAACCCTCCTTAACCATGGTTTGTTGTGGTATCCAAAATTGAGCCAGCATGAGTCTCATCAGCCAAAAAACCCCACAAAACCTTGTTCTTACTGCAGTTACTATATTTCTTTTTATTGGATTGAAAGAGGGGTTTTCTGCAAAAACTTAGAATCCCTGTTCTAGAGCAAGCTAAGCATTGGACCCAGGCTTCATTCATATCGAAATCTAGCAGGCCAATATATCTGCCTCTCTCAAGAGGACCTTCTCTGTGCCAGTTGCTGGTTGATCAAAAACAGCAAAATCCAGACCTTATCAATCAAACTCCTTGCTCACAAGGCTACGTTTATTCTTTCTTCCATTAAAAATGGAACATAGAGCTTTCAGGGGAGGGGGGAATTAACCAATGCTCTCTTCACACTTCATTAAACCTCAGGCTTGAGAGAATAGCCATTCTGGCAATTTTTCATTTTAAAAGGGGAAACTGGCTAAGTGGATTTTGAAGAGCTGGCATTCAGCCACCTATGTTTAAGGGCAAGTGAAAGTTAAATATAAAAGAAAGAAGGATTTGGGAAACAGCAGCACTTAAAAACAACACCATGCTAAATGCTAAAAAGAATAACCCACGGGCAGTGTCTGGGACAAAGATTTCATAGGGCAAATATCCCGACAAAGTGCATCCTCATCACATGCAGCACACAGGCAAATTTGCATTAAGCACTGGCTGAGAGGGACTTTGTACTAGTAGGCTATGTGTGAAGTGGTGGCTGACTGCCCAAGTCTACTATCTTGTATACATAAAGGCTTTGGGGAGATTTGAAAACGCTTTTCCACCTCCCAGTCAGTTCAAAATTACTCACTTATGATGGCTCCCCCACTTCTAGCTCAAACCTCATGTTTTGTCTCTTGTGCTTTCCCTGCATAGGCCACATAGCCTTAGGAAAATATAGCTAAAGTTGTTAAATCATAGTACAGGCTTGCAAATGTTGTTCACCTGGTTCCCTGTGGTAAGTAAGAACTGCCTTCATGCATTCAGGCAGAGAATCTTTAAAGTGACTTAGGATGTTTTAGGCCACAAAATGGCTAGCACATGTGCAGGCAGGTAGGCTAGTACACTTTTTTAAAAAGACGTCCACTGCAACACTCATATGCTAGCAATGAATTTGAACTGCAACGAATTTATTCAAAGGTGCATAAACATTTACAGAGGCAGGTAGTTAACATTATATTATAATCTGAAGGGAGGACCATCCTCAGCCTAACCAGAGCTCTCTAGAATATTCTGTCTTGTGACCTGCTTTTTAAAAAAATCAGAGAAGACAAACTATGTGCAAATTGTTGCCTGTCCTGGGTGGTCTTCACTGAGCCTGTTTAAACAATGTTATATGGTTCCCTGTTATGGATTATTCTTGTTTATCCATTTACTTCATCTTACTCCCAACCAGATTCATTATTCACCTCAATCTGTCAACTGTAGCCACAGATGGTAACACATATCTCTTGTAGTAGGTGGAGAAAATTCATTATCTGTATACATACTTCACATGTAGTGGCTTAAGCAGCAGAGAAAGATTAAAGTCAAGTGCTTGTCTTCTATTTGCCAGCAAATGTTTAAGTAAATTTGTCATTGTCCAAGTTGCATGTTACGACTCCCAAATGTAGCAATTTGTGTTTGTATGTTGGTATATCCGTTGGTCATCTACTTCAGATCAAAAGTGGACAGACTTGGCATTGCTTATAGTACACTATATTAGGGTTGCCATATTTCAAAAAGTTGTTGCGCCTTTTTCAGTTTTGTATACTTGCGGCTGCAGTATTCTGAATATGTCCAGGAAATTCCAAATGTATGGCAACCCTAACTATATATCTTCTGCTCTGGCTCCAGGATAGTAATAGCATAACAATGTCCCCCGGCTGAGAATCCTCATTTAAATGTACAAGTGCATGTTTTACTCCATTCAAAAATCAGTAGTTTTGTCAATAAGATGTGACAACAATGCATTCGTTGCCATTTTTTTCCTACCACCCTACTCCACATTTTGCATAGGAATACGAAGCTGCATTGTATAATCAGAACATGAAATCATCTAGCCCATGGTTTGGGAACAGCTTGCCGGCAGGTTTAATTAGGTCAGGATGTGCCCCCCTGGGCTCATGACACCATTCCCCCAAAACACACTCATATGTGATGTCAGGGACAGGGCAGGTAAAGACATGGCTTGAGCAACTGGGTTTGTAAACTGAGTGCCCAAGTGTTGATCTGCAAGTGGTACTTTCAGACAGTGCTAACAAGCCCCAAAGGAAAGCTCCCTAGTGCAACTGGGGAAGCACAGCACTTTGCAACTGCTGACCATCATGGCATAGGGTTTTCCAAGGGCTGACAATCAGCTGATCACAAACACCTGCAACTAACACCATGTGCTTTTATCCACATCAGTTTTTATTTCAAACCATGCAGGAAAGGAAAACTTTCCCACTTGTCAAAGTCCGCCTGTTGCTGGGGGTAGAGTGAAGGAAATAAGGATTTGACCCACCACTGGCCAGATCCAGTTCCCCACCCCACTTTAAGATCATACATTTTTGAGTAACACGCTAGAAAATAAACAATGTATATATCTGAATACTTATCAGGAATAACAGGAAAAATAAAAACAGTAATTCTACTACCTTGAGGAAGCACAACCAGATTTTTCAAAATACATCAAATTATTCTGCCTATACAGTGGTACCTCGGGTTAAGTACTTAATTTGTTCCGGAAGTCCGTTTTTAACCTGAAACTGTTCTTAACCTGAAGCACTTTAGCTAATGGGGCTCCTGCTGCTGTTGCGCCGCCAGAGCACGATTTCTGTTCTCATCCTGAAGCAAAGTTCTTAACCTGAAGCATTATTTCTGGGTTCTGGAGTATGTAACCTGAAGCGTTTGTAACCTGAAGCGTATGTAACTTGAGGTACCACTGTACATGGTCCTGTCATTTACCACATATCAACAACTGTTCCATTTTTGTGCAACTAGCATTTAAAAGCTAGTTCTACCCACATTGTAGATTATGATTCCATTAGTGTGAGATGTGATCTAGAATCAGAGCTCATAAAATCAGTTTAGAAGCTAGCATTAAGCTTAGGCAAGTCAAATTTGCTAGTTCCTCCAAAAAATAATGAAAGCAGTGAAAGAAGAAGGGGTATGTGGTGTAATAGGAAGGTAGCTGTGCATCCTTCCAGGGTCAAAGAAAATTCAAGGAGAATGGAAGAGTGCCATTTAAAAGTAAAGGAGGAGGAACATTTTAAAACAAAACCAAAATAGACTGAAGAAAATAAATACCTTCCTTCCTTTGCAACATTCCAGCTGCGATAGACATGCAGAGTTTTTGTCTTGTGCTAAGCATGCCTTAGATTATAAGGAGAGCACAACAATTGGGAAAACTGTTGATTGGAATGCCTACAATTTTTTCAGACACTTACAGTCTAATTATCCTGTAAACTTCAAAATGCTTTTCATTTGAGTGTAGCAGCAGAAATGGGTTCCTGAAATGGAAGCTATTTTAATAGCTGCATAAACTTTAGAACTGGGGGGAGGAGGAGTAAAAGCATAATTTCTCTTGAAATCAAAATGTATGTATGTATGTATGTATGTATGTATGTAGTGCTTATAGCCTCCCCTTCCCGGGATGGGCTACAAAAATATCCCAATTAAAACTGCTTTTACATTAAAGTAATCAATTAAAAACTACAAAAAGTAACCAAAGACAAAATAAAGTAAACACCCACACAGACCAGTAACACAGAAACATCCACTCAACTGAAGGCCTTGGTGCACCTTGACCAATCATCAAAAAGCCATACAATGATGGTGCAAGGTACCCCTCTCACTCACCCCTACCCCTTAAAATACAAAAGGTGGTAGTGCTGCTATCAGGGCCTCACCTACTTAATCTTAACACCCAGGCATGTCTATGTGGGAGGATGCACCTCTTCAAATGGTTGGGCTCCAAATCATTTAGGGTCTGTGTCAGTATTAACACCTTAAATTCATCTTGTTAACGGACTGGAAACCAGTGCATAATTTTTCAGACTGGCATAATATCTGCAGCCATAGATACCCACTAGGTGTTACATTCTGCACTAGTTGCCGCTTCTGAATAGTCTTCAATGGCAGTCCCACATGGAATGCATAGCAACAGTACAGTCTGGAAGTTACAAGAGCATGGATCACAGTAGCCAGGCTATTCTTTTGCGGGAACAGCTATAGCTGGTGAATCGGCTAGAAAAGGCACTCCTAGCCGCCAAGGCTTCCTGGGCCTCAAATGACATAGGTGGGTCAAATGTGAGCCTGTTTCTTCTACGGCAATGCAATCCCATCCAGAACCACCCATCTCCCTTCTTCCCAGATTCAATAATCTGCAACACACAGTGCCTCTATGTTACCTGGATTGTTTCAATTTCCTGGTCCACATACAGCCCATTACTGCCTGCACATAATGTCCAGCATCTGAACTGCCCCTACTGATTCAGGTAGAATAGAAAGCTAGAGCTAGATGTCATTGGCATACTGATGGCACCTCACTCCAAAGCCCTTGACGATATATCCCAATGGCTTCAAATAGATGTTAGAGCAAGAGGGACAAGACTGACATGGGAACTCAAGGAACTAAGCAAGAGTCTTCCACTGTTACTCTTTGAAATAGGCCTTGGAGGTAGGAATGAAATCTCTGAAACACAGTGTCCCTAACTCCCAACCTTCAAAGCCTCTAGAGGAGGGTATCATGGTCAATGGTATCAAACGTTCCTGAGGGATCAAGCAAAACAAACAAGGTTGCACTTCCCCATCCCTCTCCTGACAAACATAATGAATCCGGACAACCAAGGCAATTTTAGTGCCCTATCCAGGCCTAAAGCAAGATTGAGTCCAGAAAATCAGCTTCCTCCAAACATGTCTGCTGTTGAACCATCACTATCCTCTTGAACACCTTGCAAAAAAGGGGGATAGTGGTTATTAGACAATCACCTGTGAGTCCAGGAAGATCCTCTTGAGAAGGGGATGCACCACTGCTTCCTTAAGGGCCAATGGTACCTCCCACTACCCATAGCAAGGCATTCACCGCTCCCAGGACTTGCCTAGTCACATTCCTTCAGCTAGTTTTTATTAGTTATGATAAGCAAGGGAGGAGGTTGAAGGGCATGTTGTTGTCCAAAATCCTTCAGGTAGCTTGTCCACATGCTCATCAATAGATAGAACTGATCCAAAAGTACCTGACTAGTCCTCAGGACTCACTCTGTGATATCCAATGCCATGTGAATCTGAGCAATTGTATCATCAAATACAAGTTCCACTTTTCATCTATGCTCAGGGATAACACAAATTTGAAAAGCCACCATCACAAAACAAACTCTGAAATGAAAGGCTTCCCCCTGTCCCTAACAACATGAAAAGTTGTAACACACAACTGGGCATTATTTGTCCTTTTGAAATAGTTGGATTTAATTCTTACAAGAAGGTGATGCCTAACACAGCAGGCTCAAAGAAACAAGTCAGAGGCCACTGAACAGCCTTTCTTCAAAAGCTTTGCTTTGTATGGCTACACCAGGGGCCAGCAACCTTTTTCAGCCGTGGGCCGGTCCACCGTCCCTCAGACCTTGTGGGGGACCGGACTATATTGGGGGGGATGAATTCCTATGCCCCCACAAATAGCCCAGAGATGCATTTTAAATAAAAGGACACATTCTACTTATGTAAAAACACGCTGATTCCTGGACCGTCCAAGGGCCGGATTGAGAGGGTGATTGGGCTGCATCCGGCCCCCGGGTCTAAGGTTGCCTACTCCTGGCCTATACAGTGCATTCACCATGATGCATTCAACTTCTCTCCCGGCTCCCCTCTGCTCCAATATTAATCAGGAGATCAAAAACTGGGAAATTTATGTATGGTATATTCTATGTGTTTTTTGCTACCTCCTTCAAAAAGAGTTACTTTGGTATTTTAAATATTCAACTATCATACAGAATTAAGTTATGTTGCTCTGTTTTCTCCTCCTGGTTCCTCCCCACTCCATTAGTACTACTCTGTCACACTAGGCATGACATTTTAATTCCCAGTTCACAATGAGGCAACAGGCAACTTACTTTCTCATGTTCTAAACCAACATTTCCAAAGTCAAACACAACTTCCACATTAAACAGCTGCCAACAAGGTCATTTCAAGGACTTCTCTTCCCTTGCATTCCAAGCTATGACAAAGCCAATTAGCCACACTAAGCCAAGCCAAAACATGTCCTGAGTCGGCAACAGGGCAATTCACAAATCAGGATACTGAACAGAAGGTCTGTTCAGACTTGCACGTTTCTGCATCAGAAGAAAACCCTGTGTCTCAATATCTTTTGACTGCTGACAACCATGGAAAATAGAGCAGGCAGAGGAGAAGTTCAGAATACTCTGCTTTTCTGAAAGTCCAGATTTCCCACCACCACCCCATATACAAATAGTCAGTAGTGGTGACTGGTTTGATAACCTAACCTAACAAGCTTAATATTTTCAAAAGTCATGCTGTATATAAGAAGGCAAAGAAGTACAGCTTTTAAAGAGACTCTCACTCTTTGTACTATACATGTGAAAGATCCTGAAGTCATCTCCATTGATCCTTAGATCTATTAATGTGGGTATAGAAAACACCAACAGGAGTTAAGCTGCCACAAATTAAAGATTAGTAACTATTGTTTAAGTTAGTTCACAATTCTCATATTTAAATTATCTCAGTGCCTCACAGGCCTTCCCCTTTGTAGTATCCAAAAAACAATTTTAACATTGTATACTGGCTTAAGTCACACGCTGTTAGACTTAAGTTGCCATCAACCTGTCTCTTAATAAAATATTGTTCCAGATCCACATGAAGTATCTATAACAGTCCTCAAGATCTAGCTCACCTTTGCCCCAAAGTAGGGAACTTTCAAAACCACACATTAGCCACTCTGCTCCCAAGAACGAACTCTTACTATCTAAACTGCAATGTACCAAAAGGAGAGAACACAGGAGTCCCAGATATGTCTCTAAACCTCAAGAATTATACTAGATGGGCAGCTGGTTTCTTCATCACATGCTGTAGGGGAAGGCACATACAGACTGTGGCTCTGTAGATGAGAGCCCAGTTTGCAGACCTACCGTATTTTTTCATGTATTAGACAAGGTTTTTTGACTCAAAAATCATGTCAAAAAACTGGGGTCATCCAATACACTGATAGTGGCATGAGGGGGGGGAGCTGGTTGGCAGCCAGCTGGTTGGCAGGCATGCAACTCCCCCCATGCCGCTGCAGGAGAGCATTTCCCACAGTGATGTGGGAGGGAAGCTGTGCACCCGCCAGCCAGCTGGTTTGCGGGCGCACAACTCTCCCCCATGTCTCTGCAGGAGGCGTGTGCTCTAGGGAGCGTTTCCCGTAGCGGTGTGGAGTGGAAGTTGCACGCAGCCAGCCAGCTGGTGCCTGCAGTGGCGGGGGGTGGTGGACGGCTGCCCACTTTGCCAACCCCCAGCAACAGCCCTGCTGGGGTGATGGCATGAATGCAATTCCGCCTAAAAAAGCTCAACAACTTTGGGGCATCTCCCCTCATTTTCTTTAAATTTAGTTCCCAAAAATAGGGAGCGTCTTATACACGGAAAAATATGTATATGCTGCTTGAACAAGTCCTGCTTTGGCTCTCCTAACAGCATGCATAGTGGTCAGTGTACTAGAAACTGGGTTCAACTTTGTGCTCAACCACTACTAAGCTCACAGGGTGACCTTGGGCCAGTCATACACACACACACACACACACACACACACACAGCCTGACCTGCAAAGATAAAATAGGATCATCACAAAAATATACACACAACTGGAGCCAAGGCAGTCTCTCAGATGTGGCATTACATTGATGCAGGGGAGTTTAAGCAACTGAATTTAAGCTACCACCTGTTTCTTGTTTACATAAACTCTTCATTATTCTCCCTCTGCACAGGATCTGTACAGAGTCAAGTAACCTGCTCTTAATAATTAGAACTGATACAAGTCAGCAGGATTCCATTAGCATCGAAATAGCATGTGGCCATTTTAGAAAACAAATCACATTTGACTCAGCCAACAGTAGCTCTTTTTAAGTGTTGAGGGTAAACGGAAGAAAGCCAGAATCAAATATACACCAGCACAAAAATTATGACAATTGAAACCAATGTCTTAACAATGAACACAGAACCCTTTTCATACTAGTTCTTATTTGAAGAAATATTAAGTGTGGGTATGTATCAAAGGTGGGAAGAGAACTGAATCATTTTAGAAGGAAATTCAAGAGTCCTGGTCTCAGCAGATGCATACAGAAGTTAAAACAACCATGCTATAGCAGCTTGAATGACAGTGATTTAGTAGTTTGGCGTGTATACCCCACCAGCTTTTACACCTAAAAGGCACAGAGCCTGGTCAGTCCTTTTTGTACCAAGTATAAAGAACAATACACTTCATATGCACACCTGCCCTGTTCTCACCTCCATTCCAGGTAGAAATTCATGCTCCTTTCTATCCCGTTATCTATTTCTGTAGATAGCTGTATAAAAATTACTTTTTACCCAGGGAGAGGCATGGACACACCATAACAAAAGCCTCTTTTCATCTCTTACTAGAGGTTTAGAAAGTGACATTCAACCAAGTCCAAACCACACAGAGAGAGTTTACCCATTGTAGAAATGCAGGTACTTCATCTGCGACATGGAAGCTCCCATTTTCAGCTGTTCAAGCCATATTCCCAAGGTCCCCATTTGCTTGATTAAGTTTCAGACCTGCCGATCAACCATCCTCTTGTGAAGCTCTTGAGGAAAATGCTGCTTTGACTCTTTTGTACACCACTTCACACACCAATAGCAAAAGGCCAATGATAAAATGCATGATTAAGCATTAGCAGTTTCTGCATGATTACTACACACCTCATATGCTGACTACCAGGAAGCAACTAAATGGCCTATGACTTCAGCAACCTCAAGAGTTCACTCCTTCACTATAGCTGCACAAAATATATAAGCTAACCAAGAACAGTGAAGCACTCTGTACTTAAAGATCTGTACTATGTTCACTGGGAAGGCCCAGAGGGACATTTAATAAGCAAATCCTTCCACTTCAGGAAAAATGAGCTATCTAATACATGTCACCTGTGTCAAATCTTTATACTGTGGTCACCACAGTGAGAATTAATCTCATGTTAGCGATAGTTTGGGGTCTACTTCCAGGTAAGACTTAATGCGGCAGAGAAAGTTTATGCATAATAATTTTTGTACTGATTTTGTTTCCTGTAGTCAAGCAGCTACTTTCAGTTACACAACATATCTTAAGGAATCTCTTGAGCACAGTCAATGCTTCACCACTGAATCCTGAACCAACACATTACTGCCTAGGTTTAGCCTAACAATCTCCACTGGTCCCTATGATTTCCCAGACCAGTTTAATATTTTAATCTGAAGGAAACCAATGCATTTCAATCCTTGCTCTACTCCATGCCACCATCCCTTGCCTAGGGGATCTCCTACTCTAGGCAGGATCTTCAATCATACCATTACTGTATAACAAAAAATACTTGCCCACACATGCTTATGCTTTTTAAGGCGTAAATGAAAGAGCTAACCTTTGAAAAATGTTTGCTTGCATGGTTAACTGCAGAAGATTCCTACTTGTCATTGGGGGACTAAGGATTTTTTTTTTTTTTACAAACCTACCACATTCTCACAGAAAGTAAAATATATGCCTTATTTCAATACCCTCACAGCTTTGAGGCCAGGTTCCACAGCACTCCCAAGAACAAATGCTGCATGATCACTTTTTGAAATTCTTATCTCATGACCCTAATGGGGAAACACACACAAAGTAGTAATCATTCCACTGTTGGAGAAACTTCTTTGACCATATATCTGCAGCTTAAGCAGTACCGTAAATGATCCATCACACAATACCATTTCACCCATCAGCTTATTGTGTTGGTGGATTTACAGAATCAACACCATATGTTGTGTTGACTCAGCTTATGATGCACAGAAAGACAGCAAAGCTCTGTAAGTAAACTCAGGTAGTATTGTTCATGCTGTTTCTTGTAAAGTAGACTACCTCAAAAATAGCTAATGGTTCCTTACCATTTCATCATCCAGGGTGAGTTGAGGCATGTTTTTAGGATCACTGGCAAACAGCAAGGATAAAAAATAACCACCAGGAAAAAATTAATTTAGAGCAGTGCTCACCAAACCACAGATCATTTTTTAAAAGACAAAATAAAGCAATTTTGAAAGCTAGGGTATTTTCACATGCTTAAAATCTCAGGAGCCCATTTCTGCAGAGTCATTCTTGCCATCTAGTAATAAACTTCATAAAATGTTTTAGTAATTGCAGTTTCATAAGTAGTACATTAAGGTTGGCTGGAGAGCTGCTGCATCATTTATTCATTGCCAGATAGTTCTTCATAGTGCATGGCCTCACCATAATACAAACAAGAAAATTTGCAAGGTGGAATCATGAAATATGACAGCCAAGAAATTGTAACAGGAAATGTTAGGTAGAACAGCACTCAGGAGGTTCTCCTTGGCCAAGAAGTGGATGAGCTCAATACTGTTTTCATGCCTGCCAGGATAGCAAGTTGGAAACTGTTCCTTGTTCTAATTTGGTTGTTTCTCACCACACTTCTAGCCTCACCATTATTGCTACATTGCTCTTTTGGTTTCTAGTGTGTTTAGGTCAAATATCTGAAGTGGGAAGCCTGCTTCAAGCTCCGCATGATAAAGGTTCCCAACAATGTGGGGAGCTGTACACAAGTACAGCTGACTTCCCCCTACATATACTTGCCCTGGGAAGTCAGAAGAAGCTGCATGTTAAAATGGAGTCAGGGCAAAAGCCATGGCCCTACAACCCCTTTGTATACTCCTAGATCCTTTTCACATGTACTTTTAAAGAGAACTCATCTAATTTAGCCAGTTCAGTACAGAAAATCAGGTTTCTGAATTACTAATTTTTATTGTACTTCATTAAAAACTTATCCTGTAGACACCTATGCATGGACTAGATCCAAATGAAGTCAGTTGGGCTCTGCAATTTGGAAGAAGCCTGTGATCCACTGCCCTAAATCAAATAAAGGACATTATCTGATAGGTTATAAACAAGCTTGCATGACTGGAGCCCTTCATCTTAAATACCACAATAATAACAACATCTCGAACGTGACAAAAATATTTGATGCCAGGCAGTGGGACAAATTGCCAAGGGCACTTCCAGATAACAGCTCTGCAGAGATCCAAAGCAGAGCGCTCTCTCTTGACACCCATCTATCAGTGATATTTAAGCATAATTAAATCAATTCTGCCCCAATGCACAAGCTAGATGAGTCACAGATGATCCCTCCCAACCCAAAGGGTTCTAGTGGATGAAAATAAGCTGTTATAACAAGCACAGTGGACTGCAGATGCAGCAGCGTCGATATACCAGCTTGTAACTAAACAGCAGCAAATGTTGCAAAAAATCCAATAGACAATGCAACGCAATGTCTAAATTATCATACATGTACTTGAGCAGAGGTTGTTTGTCTACCAGCACCCTCATTTTTAATTTTAATAACTGCATAGCTATATTTAAGTGTGTTATTTTCCAGTTTTATACTGGTCTCATGGCAGAAATGTATGTTCCAAGCAGCTTTCTTATCTTTAAAAATACGGAAAGGACTCTCCATGCAGAATTATATATGCAAAGCCCTGCAGGAATTATGGGCTTCCCCAATAAGGAAAAAGGTACAGTGTTTTAAAATTATAACAAAGTCACTTCTGCTTTAGTGTCTTTCCAAGCAATATAAGAATGCTATAACAGATTAAATTGTGCTTAATGTCATGATACAATCTAGTTCTGTAACACTGGTTAACTAAGAGCAAAATCCCAAACTCCACTGGAATGCTTTACAAAAAAAATCTACAATTCAGTCCTCCTGGTTTGAAAGGCAAGTTTAATCAAAAGGGTAGGAAATTACCATCTCCATTGCACTTTGAGCAACTGCACACTTCTTGTCTCTGCATCAGGCGTCGGCAACATAACACCTGAAGGTGCATTTGTGCTTACAGAGGTCTTCAATAGTACCCACAGGATTACCTCTTCTGCCCCTCCTCCCACTGAAATTAGTACATTGAAAGCAGCATTCTGTTGAACCCAACACAATAGATTGCGAGGGGAGCTTGGTTACATCACAATGGTACCTCGGGTTACAGACGCTTCAGGTTACAGACTCCGCTAACCCAGAAATAGTACCTTGGGTTAAGAACTTTACTTCAGGATGAGAACAGAAATTGTGCTCCGGTAGCGTGGTGGCAGAGGGAGGCCCCATTAGCTAAAGTGGTACCTCAGGTTAAGAACAGTTTCAGGTTAAGAACAGACCCCCAGAACGAATTAAGTTCTTAACCTGAGGTACCACTGTACATGTGTGGTGTACATCAAAGTTTCTCCAGTTTGCAAATGTGCCCATGGACCAAAAGGGGTAGTAAACCCTGCCATATATGATTAAAACATAGCTAAAAATGACCAAAATCAAGTGCATCCCACTTACTCATATTAACTCCATGGGATATGTTTGTTTCTGGAAGCAACAAGCGGATACAAATGCACTTTCAATGATGAAAGCCAATACCACACTAGAGGCAAACTAAGTTGCAGCACTGTCATAGCCTTCATGTTGAAACTACCCACAGGAAGGATTAACAGTGAACTCTTGCTTTGTATGAAGGCAAAAAGTCCAGATTCAGTGATATAATTATAAAAGAAAATCAACTAAGCCACCACCATCAGAACAACAAAACAGCAACACAGAACAGTAGTGCACGGCAATGCACAGCAATATCTGCTACTCTCGATATATTAACTAAACATTGTACTTATTTTAATTAGGTTTTTTGTAATGTCTTGGAATTGGAACCATCTGATGAAGGGTGGACTATAAATACAAATAATAAAATAGCTGTAAAGCTCTTCTGCTATGGTAATGAATAGAATCAGCCAAAATTTAGCAACAATTTCCCCTAGAAATGCGCATAGTGGGTGTATTCCTAAAAAATCTCAAATATATGCAAGAGCAGCAATCAACATAAAGCAGAACAGTTTCATTTTCAGTATCTGTATCTGCCTCTTCAAAAATGGAATGGGGGAAGTCTGGCAAGCTAGGGTTACAATTTAAATAACCCTATTACAGCAATCTATTTTCACTCTACATCACAACCAAAGAGGGATTTTGGAAATGCAAACCTTCAAATCAACTGCTGTTAATTATCATTTTCCTTCCACAACATCCATTTCATTATTATGTTTTTGTGGTGTCACTGGGCTAAGTAGTTCCGACCAGGTATTTCTGCCAGAGCAGCTTAAAGTCATTTGGGAGTATTTTGCCAGCCAAAACAAATCCCTGTCGTTTTTGGCCCTATCGGTGCTATGTCAACATGATGTTATTTGAGTCGTCTTTTGTTCACATTAACAGAAAATGTCAGAATAAGCACAATGTGATCCTAATCACAACATTTGCTAATATTCCAGAAACTACATAATTGAAGTATAGCCGACCATGTCAAAAAGTCTAAACTGGTGATGCCCAGAAAACCAGTTCTTTTGAGAAGATGACTTATCTTCATATACAGAATATTCAGACATGACGGGTCTGGTGAACTCATGCTGCCTTATTCTCCAATATCTTTAAATTCTTTCCTTTCACATTTCTGAAGAGCCTTAAACACCACTATAGTGAGCGTGTTGAATATTTGTTTACTGTGATAACTGTGATAACTGTGGAATATTAATATTTGTTTTTAACTTCTGAGTGAAAATAAGTATTCTATGACCTTGAGCCATCTTTACTTTATTCCTACGTTGCTACTTCCTGATATAGGCTTTCAGGGAAACAACAAGAAGCACTTGAGTGAACTATAGAAATGTGAACTATTTTTCTAGCTCTGAAAAGCTTCCATTATGTTTTTAAATACACAAACCATTTTTGTATTGTAATCTAAGCATACTTAAAAAATAAATTATAGCATGACATTTAAGATTGTGCACCTTAATCCTCATTGACAAATGACCTTAGATTCAGAAAGAGCAGCCTTTAAATAAATGTTTAGGCTGTAGTTCTAGTTTAAATAGATATTCAAATTAAACTGGATCAAATCTATTCAATTCATTACCAGCTACCATTCATCTTCATATTTGCATTAATCCTGCATAGCATTTTTAAATACCTAGGCTAAACTGTAAGTTCAACTTGCTTTGATAAATTTATAATTTAGCAAACCCCAAAATAAGACCTGTTAATATAGAAGGCATTGATTATTTCAGTGGTAGCATGCAATGCTAGTCCGTGTGTGAGAGGAACAAATTTCCACCCATGCAACAGAGGTTCACCTTCCTCTCCTCCCTTCAGGTTCTCCATGTGCCCTCAAAAAAATGCTCCAGAGGGTTGATGAATGCACTGGAGCCAATTTGCAGGGCTTACAAGAGGGAATATGAAGTCCTGCTTGATTCCTCCCCAGAAATTTAAACCTCAAGGTTTAGAAATTTTAACTCACAATGTCTATCTGTGTTTGACAGACAAGGTATCTTTATCAATATCCAAATTCTTTTATAACAAATACTTAACCTGCTGGAAAAAAATTATACCCTTCCTTGCCCAAATATTCGTTTTGCCTAACACAGATCACATAATTACTTTTTTGGGATAAAACAGGAGACTATTTCAGTTCATGTATTATATTTGCATTCAATACTACAGTTATGAATGTGAAGCTACAAAGTGAAGAAACCTCTCTAGAAGTCTTTCCAACATATCAGCAAAAAGGATGCACAATGCCTCTTATTACCTGTGCATTAATTTTGCCTTCCACAATTTAGAATGGAGATGAATAACTGTCTAGTGATAATTCTCCCAAAGACAATTTTTTATTGGCAATGGTACTAAATTATAACAAAGGTTTCCGAAAGTTGTAAGAGAAAGATCAGTAAAGTACTTGTTTCTTCAGTTTTTGTAGGGACGGACAATGGGCATGAAGTAGAGGAGGGCACGAAATAGAGATGGGGTGTCATTTACCTCAAGGGAGGTAAAGTTTTTGGGGAGGTCCTCTATTTTATCCTCACAAGCACTGACCCAAGGTCACCAAACCTGCAGGGCTAAAAGAAGCAGAAGTGGTGACATGGGATGCCATTTTACATCCCACAATGCTGCATCATAACAGCAGAGGTGGATTTAGGGTAGTGTGACTGGTTCAGCCACACAGTGCATGTGCCTCAGGGACAGCACAGGGATTGCCACAACTATGATAAAAAATGGAAGGTGAGAGGCAAGGGTGCTGAATTCTGGTGTCACACAGGGCACTGCTGAAATTTGAGACCTCAAGGTCCGCCTCTGGTAATAGTGTCGTTGTATTTTGCTTTATAGTTCTGTGATATGACTGCTGCCCTGTGCTACCATTTTGTGAGTGGTTCTGCCTCTGTTCCACCATTTCAGTGGTGGGGGGTAGAACCACTGAGAAAGCCTGTTATCACTGGTGGAGGAAGAGAAGTGGGGGGGGGAGGTGCACTGCCCTTGGCAGTGCGATCCTGGCAGGCTGCCATCACGGCTGCCCCCCCACCTGTGCTGGGAGCCCCACCCCCGCAGATGGCGCCCCAGGAGATGCGCCGCCACTGCCTGTTATATCCACGTAACTAAGCAATTCTTACTGCTAGATGGCTCCACCTCAGAACTTGATCTCCCATGTGGAATTAAAACATGCACGGCAAGAAACACTTCTGGGCCTAAGCAGGCATGTCCAACAGGTTGATCGTGGGGTGCTCCTGGTCGATCTTTGGGCCCTTAGTGATATTCACCCCCCAAAAAGCTCAACAGCTCTGACTTCCTAAAAAGAGCTCAGCAACAACTCTGGTCCATCCTCCAACGACAATAGGTAGATCAATGCCTTTTTTATATACTGTGAGTAGATCGCTACCTCTTGGGAGTTGGGCGTGCCTGTTCTAGAGCATTTTGATATTTAACATGAAGGTTTTGCTTTGTGTCTACTAATGCTACTGCAGTGCAAACGTTCCTGTAAACATAGCCTACTATTAGTTGGTGGAGAGAGCATCCATTAATGAATTTTACAGCAAAAGGCCATTGCTTTCCCAAGATGTCTGTAGTTAGGTTAATTACGCGTAGGCTAAAAACTGCTCGAAGTTTGAGAGTGGCACAAGAGCTCTTTTCTTTTGATCTAAAATGAAAACAATTAATAGATCCCATTTACAATGTCAGGCCTATCCATGCCTATGTTTAACTTCAAACACTAATGTTCCCTGAACAGAGGTCAAATAAAAACCGAGTCACCAGAAAGCATTGTTGAGGATTAATTGTTCATTTTGAAGATTAGATACAATATCAGAAAAGCCACTGGCCTCAGTTGAATTAATTGTTATCCAGAAAGTCTATCCACAGCAAAGAATTCAGAAGAGATCCAAGGCAAATGAGACACAAAATGACAGGATGAAAACAGGATTCAAGGGATATAAAAAAAAAAAATAGTAACAAAAGCTTCTAAAGTCACATAAACACAGAATTTTGACAACAGTTGTGTATATATTTTATGGTATATGTATTGCTGGATCAGGGGTGGCTAACCTGCATTAAACCCACTTTTAGTTACCACTAGACTAAGATCTTAATTCACAAATCATGTGAATTCTGAAGGGCCCAACTCAAAACACTTAACATTCATATATTTCCATTTACCTCAGAGGGACCACACCAATGTAAATTGCCGGTCATTACCCTAAGCCTGAAAGGGATGTGGGTGGCCCCGTGGGTTAAACCACAGAGCCTAAGACTTGCCGATCAGAAGGTCGGCAGTTCGAATCCATGTGACGGTGTTGAGCTCCTGTTGCTCGGTCCCTGCTCCTGCCAACCTAGCAGTCCAAAAGCACGTCAAAGTGCAAGTAGATAAATAGCTACCGTTCCAGCAGGAAGGTAAACGGTGTTTCCGTGCACTGTTCTGGTTCTCCAGAAGCGGCTTAGTTATGCTGGCCACATGACCCGGAAGCTCTACACCGGCTCCCTCGGCTGATAAAGCGAGATGAGCGCCGCAACCCCAGAGTCGGTCACAACTGAACCTAATGGTCAGGGGTCCCTTTATCTTTACCTTAAGCCTGAAGGCCTACATAACCTGAAACCTGTTTCAGAATAAGATTAACTGGACCCAATAGACCTTATTTTTAAAATATTTTTTATTAAAGACTTCTGAACTTACAAAAATATGTGCGTTGTCTCTTTTTTCAACTTGTTTTTTTCTACAGATCTGTTTCATTTTGGGGGAGACATTAGTGTTTAGGCTTGCCATACATCAGGAAAATTCCTAACATGTCCTGGCTTTGGGGTATAAAAATAGCATTGGGGGGACGGACGGACACCTGGATGCATGCCAACGTGATGGAAACAGCAACAGAAAAATCTCCGAAAGCTGAAAATTACTATTTTAAGTTTTAAGTGGAAGTTTCCCCAAAAAAGCTCAACAATTTTGGTGTGCTTCTAAAAAACCCCAAAAACAAAAACAAACCTCAGCAACATCCTGTTTGAAATATGGCAACCCTATTAGTGTTCATGCAGTATATAGTTAGGAAGGAAGGGGGGCAAAGAGGAGAAGGGTGGGGTGGGTGGCAAATGCTTCTATTCTTTTACTTAGTGTATGTGTGGGGTTTTGTGTCAGGATCACTTGTGTGGGTTCTCTTTTTATTTGCTTGCTATATTTCTTTGGTGGAAATAGGCCTTAATCTGAGTAAACATGTGCAGGATTGAGGTGCCAAGAATAGGCCTTGTTTTTCCTTGATTCAAAACACTTCCAGAACAGATTAATTGGCTCAACAATAAAGTTCCTATCACTAAGCTAACAACAGACAAGGTCATTCAGGAGAGCAATAAGTTACTACAATAATATTGAAACACACTGTAGAAAAGAGTTACTGTTAGGAACTGAACATGTGAGAAAATTAAATGAATGGAACCAAACTTCTAAGCCAATTTGCTTATTTCTTAATGCAACTTTGAACTTTCACAACTCCTGCCAGAAAACATTTATGGAATAGGACTGCAAGCTTTAAAAATCAGCAAATCTGATACTTTAACAGGGTTAATTTTAATCAGAAAAAGAACAATTTAATTGTATTCATAAAAGCAATTGATGAAACCAAAATATAAGGGCAAGTTTGTTTATTTTTTTGAAGCTATTTTAAGCCTTGTGTGCTTTTGTTGGGAGAATCAAAATATTCAACGGAGTAGCTTCCATTTACCAAATTCTCATGTACTGTACTTCACTATCAAAGAAAAAAAGTAAAGTTTTTCTTAATACACATTTTTAAAATTGGCTAAAAGGTAGGTGATTAATCAACTAAAAATTAACTAGGCACCCATCTTACTATAAAAGCTTTCTAATATTCACAAAATCAGCAACTGAAATAGCACCTGGCAAAAGATCTGACCTGCCCATATTTCTTATCCAACCCACTGATAACTTGCAACTGTTTTTATAGATGATTGGTTAGATCGTAGACAGCTAACATATGCTCCTCCAGGTGTTATTGGACTCCAGCTCCCATCAGCTCCATCCGGCATGGCCAATGGTCAGGAATGCGGAGAATTGGAGTCCAACAACATCTGGAGGGCCATAGGTTCCCCATCCTGGGGTAGATGGCCATATGTTATATGGCAAATGCATGTAATGCTTAACATGCTGTGAAGTGCACTGGCCTTACTAAGAGTTTTCTTCATTCAGTGTGACAAAACTGTGTCACCTCCTTAACAAGAAAAAATGTCACGGAAGTAAAGTATTATAGCAATACCTTTGGGGTGTTAGGAAAAACTCACTCTGGTGGAAGTAAAAGCAACATTTAGTATCAGTATTAAATGCTATTTGTTCCACAAAGCACACAAAATGTGCCCTGTATATGCCAAAAGGTCTTGAAGAAAAATAATTAAATTCTAAGTGGTCCCAAGTCATGCCCCATATTCCACCCCAATAGTAAAGTTGGTAAGTACGGTAAATTACAAATCATGATCACTGAGGGAAGCCACCCAGCCACATACATAAGGGAGCAATTAACCATCAAAATTGCACATCATATCTGACACCCATTCTAGACAACATTTAATTAGTACAATGAGAAAAGAGTGATCCCCACAGAATGGTGGTCTGCCACATTTTGCTACCATAATTGCAACATGTCAAGAAGGAGAAAAGCTCCCCATATTATATGCAACAAACCAGGAATTTTTTCCAGGGAGAAAAACCCCAATCGCAACCTGAAATGGCCTGATATTAAATCAGTATCAAGCATAACTATAACTAAAGACTGCAACAATGTTTGGTTAAAGCAACTAAGCTAAGTATCTAAATTAATAGGGCCTGATCAAATCTATATTCCCTGCTTTAGAAACCATCAAGCACTTTGTTACAACTTTCTGGAGTAGTGGGGAATTGCTAGTATCTTGTTTGTCAAAGACTTCATAATAATGTAACTATACGAATACTAGACAGTGAAACCTTTCAAGAATCATAAAAGGTTTTAGATTTTGAAAGAAGATTTAGATAATAGTGTGATTCAAATGCATGCACACTCTGAAGAAATGTTATCTCCACAGAAAGTTTCTAATATTACTCTAATGCTCTCGCATGTAAAAGAAGAGTCACAAAAACATGTAACTTGGATAAATTAAGCTGTTCAGACTCTGAGTTGTATTATCTACTATAAAAACATGTTGAAGTTCTATTTACAAGTCAATAAACTCAATGGAAACATTAAGAAGTTACTTTTTATTGAAAGGGAAAAATGTAGCATTGGCAGAACTTGCCTTTCCACCTGCTACAGTTACTTTTGCACTAAGGAAATCAGCGGAGCCATTCAGCTGGGAGGAAAGGATGAGCACAGCAAATACATATTTTATACCAAAAAGTGCAATAGAGAGAAGAAACAAAAACAAAAAAGGAAGTGTTGTCAAATTCTATTATCCTGGAACTACACAAAGAGGGGGTTGCTATATTGAGCTCATGTTCCAAATGACGTAGACTACAATTATCTACCCTTACCTGGGTGTACATCTGATGTAACTCAATGAGAGTTATTTTTGAGTAGGCATGCACAAGATTTTACTAGGCCTATTATGCTCAGTAAGACTTACTCCCAGGTGAGCATACAGTATAATAATGACATGAGGTGTCAGACAAGTGGTTGGATTAATAACAACACAAATATATGTATTTGCCCTAGGCAAAGGATTTATTTCAGGCCATCTCAACTGTGTCAGATACCGCATGTCCAAATTCTTTTAACATGATGTTAAAATATCCCTATAAAAATGGCAAAGTGTAAGAGTCAATCACTACTGACACCTCTGGAATGGAAAAGACAGTAACTTCCTCTGTGGCAGGAACTAAATTCCTGTATTAGTAAAGCATGCAATATGCTTTCCGGTGTCATGTAATAGAGCTCAAGAGCCATGTGAAATAGGAGGAGCTTATCAACTATTTTTGGCTGTCTCATAGATACATCAACCAGAAGCAATACAGAACATAGGAGGACCAATTGCTAGTACAACTGAGACACGGACAGTGATCACCCAAGAAAAAGAAAATAGCTCACACCTCTCCAGTAACCCTCAGTCTCAGAGCTACTGCTTTCAGACAGAGAATTGTGTTTTATTCAAAAAGTAAACATGGCAAGATATTGCATTGGAATGACTGTTATGACCCCTTGTGGCCTTAAACCAATTTCTTATTTAGAGCAGAAGCCTCCCCCCCCCTTTTTTTTTACAAGAATACCATCTTACAGTAAGTGTTCTTTTGATTACTGTAATCACAGGCAGATTCTTGAGTCATAACAAACACAGCTATCTCAGAAACAGGGTGAGGGAACTAACCTGCATATGCAAAATAAGCCCAAATCATTGGTTAGTCCACTCCTTCATTATAAACAGACAATAGACATGGATCGCAAAGCCCAAAGTACATTCAGTACTCTGGACACTAATCAATCATTTTGAATACAACATTAAAAGTCAGGATACTGGAAGTTTTAAAATAACCCAAATTTCAGCAAAACAAATGATTCAGTTATATGACTACAACTGGTGTGTTTGTTTTAATATGGTGAGAAATAATTGTTAAAATATTGGACCTTTTGTTTTTGCATGCTGGATGAAAGGGGTTTGCTCTTTGCTGTATTTCAGTTCAAATCTGGCTAGGATTATTCCCTACAGCTTTCAAAAAGCTATTTGAACTATGTACTGTATTTAAAAGGTCCTCCCCCAAACGGTGACTGAGCAGAGAAACAAAACCATGAATTCAAACCAAGGGGATGTAAAAAACAACAAGAAAAAACTACAGCAAATTAACATTCAGCTTTTGAAGCAAATTATTCAGCTATTGAGACAAATCCTTCAATTAAGCTTTGTCTAAAGATTAGCAATAGACCCATTATTGTTTGATTCTTGTTTAAGAGGTGGGCAGGAAAAATACTGCCCTTGAGACAAGTCTCAGCTGTCACAAAATGCCACAACACAGCATCATAGATGTTAGAAACATGCTGATATTATGCTTGTTAGCAGAAAAAATATGGGCCAAGTCTCATGTAGGTTCTGAACAAGGGATTAGCATAATAATTCCTGTAACAAGCATGGTGTCTGTTTGAGAGAAGAATAATCAGCCACCTGGGTTCTTCAAGATCAAACAGGTATAGGCAGACTAAAAATAAACAGTAATCAATCAGTTTGAGATAGCGGCTCATCTCCCAGTAGACAAAAACTGCTGTTTCCTACTTATGCCAATTTTTTGCCACCCAAAGAGAACAGAGTGGCCGGCCTGTCTATCTTGGCTGTCCTCAGAACAGCAGCAGTTCAACACAAATAATAAATATAATTTAACGAAGAGAGACAGGAGAGGAGTATGTCTTTGCTTTAAGCACAAGGAGGAAAAGGAGGAAAGTTGATCTTATAGCTTAGCCGGTTTCACTTCATGCAACTAAAAGGGGATATATAGACAAAGTCATTACAAGGACATTAAACTATACAGGTCATTTAGGATAGAAGAAACTCATTTAGCGGAACAAGTGCTCATCAACACAGGTGAGGGAGACTGTCAGTAATTGCAGAAGGCATTTCATTGTTTTTTAGTTCATCAGGTTTTAAGTTCTGCGCACTACCCACAGTATATCCAGATGAAGAAAATCAAGCTACAAATGCAGCCATACTCATGCAAAATGTTCCATTTGGGGTTGTGTTGAGCCTATAACCTGCAGACAGCAAACTCACTCTCACAGGCGATTGGAATAGCAAGGCGATTGGTCCATAACCAACCAAGTCCTGTGTATAGGGGTTGTTAGATACAAATGACAAGAATAAGGGAATGACCATAATGACAGCTCTGTTGGACAGCAAAGTTCTTAAGGTTCCCTTAAATTACAGAACTTTATAAAATAATAAGACAACTCCACATACGGTAAGCTCTTACCTTGTTGCACAGTAAAAGTTCTGTTGTAGGACAGTGATATTTTTGGCTTTTGAAAGTGGTTTGATTTCTGAATGAAAATACAAGACTGCACAAGACTGCCTTGGGGAGGGGGACTGAAAGATCTTAAAACTAAGACAGCATTGGGTCATTTCACCTCTTCTACACTCCACAGATGGAAAGATCCAGGAAATCCACTTTTACTAATCTCGCTGTCAATGAGGCAGTAAAGTGGCATGCAGAATGGTTTCTAGAGGAGCTACTGTTGCATATATTTCAGCTAAGAGAAGCTAAATGGAGCTAGAAAAGTTTGTTTTAATGTCTTAGGTGGTTCTTTTCATATTCACCTGAGAAGCATTTATCGAGGAAAGAAGAGTATATGGAGAGTTACCATTGTATCAATAAAGCATCTTTATCAGTGGTTGTTTTAGGAACCTCACTGGAAAGTAGCTGCCTTTATAAGATTTGGCAGATTTCATCTGAGGGTTTCTGAAAGAATCATCACAGGGAAAGGGCAGAAGTCCCAATCTCCCCAAAGGGAAAGTTTAAGTGGTAAGCATTCTTACTAACACCTAATGGAAAACCCCCACAGGAAGAACAGAGCTCTGTTTCACTTCAAAAGGCCAAGGTCACTTATTTGGAATAAATGAAGGCAAAGATGGGGTGGTGCAGCTTGCTTTCATAATAAGGAAATGATTTTGCTCATGCCTTGAAGCAGGGTGTGCATATGCAAATCAGAATATAGTATCTACGTGAGTGAAGACCTTACTCTCACCGGGGAAATCATGTCAACTTTACCAAGTGAGTGGGCTGTGGATAATTTCCTTTTATTAGGCAGAACATCTTCCTACTTAGTCAAATTATATTATGGAAAAGGGAGAGATCCACTTCTTTCCTAACGAAAAGGGGTGGGGTGATAATTCTCCTTTTGATGGGGGAAAAGCTAAACCTTGAAGGGTAAAAGGCAAGTTCTCCATTATGTGAGGAAGGTTGACTTGTCCTCTATTATATGTGGTCAGGGACACATCTGTTTTAAAATGAGCTGCTTCTTATGTGTATGGATGACTGTTGAAGAAGAAACAACTCCTCAACTTCGAAATTCCAACGCCCACCCTCACTCATATATATTTCTCTTAAATATCATTTAAATAACCGCTCCACTTTGAAAAACCTACATCCCCAGCACACAGAAGGGCAAGCCCCTCCCACATAAGCATACTGACTTATAGAGGAGGAGAACATCCCACATCCTTTACATTTGCTGAGGGAGGGTTCTGGTTAACAGAACCTCATTCACCTTTACATGGGTGGGGACAGAAGTAGGTGTTTCCAGATGAAGGGGCTGGTTCTGTTTTAAGTGTACACATGGGGTTAATTTATTCTGTTTTATCCTTTTCCAGCTTTTCTTCCAAAATATGCACAAATATACAGCCTCCCTCGATTTCCCACTCCTTAAACATCAACCCACAGCCCCACATAAAGGCAAACCACTCTCTAACATTCAAGCGTGTGTGATTAAAAGAAGCAATTTTCTATCATTCCCCTCCACACACACACTTTGTAAATATGGGGGGGAACAGATAAATGACGTCTAAGGGTTAGGTTTCATCCTTTATTCCCCAAGGAGGAGGGACGTAAATACTTAAAATAGGGAGGCGCCTTTTCTCTCTGTGTGTGTTTTTTTTCTTTTCCCTTTTTGGCAGGCGATAGAGCAAGTAGGTCTTAGGGAGTGGGTGGGGTCGGGCTTGACTTCCACACCTGCGAAGGTAAACGGAGGGAGATAACGGGGTGAGGCGTGGGGGGGGGGAGACAGACGTGGAGAAGAAGATATGAGGTTGGAGGGAAAGAAACCTTGCGGCCCAACAAAAGCAGATAAACGTGCTAAACCTCCAGCTTGCCCACAAAGACGACTCCTCTTCCTCCTCTGGTGTGTTGCTGCTGCTGCGACACGGCTACTACTTACCCCTCAGGGAATCGGTTGATTAAATGCACATTTCTATGCCACTGAATTCATAAAATCTGTACTAAAGAATGTAAAAGGAAGGAAAGAGTCTCTCTCTCTCCTCCCCCCCACCCCCACTTCCTCACCTGGGCACGCAGCTGGGCGAGCTCCGGTCCACCTCCCAGGTGGCGTAAAGGTTCATCTGGACCGGGCGCCCCCCTGCCGTCGCCGCCGCTGCGCCTGACCCGGGAGCCCCCGAGCCGCCTCCCCCCGGGGCCAGAGAGCCTCCTCCGGGGCCGAGAGCGGCCGGCTGAGACAACGAAGGCGCCGCCGCCGCCGGAGGAGCAGGAGGAGGCGCCAGCTGCTGCTGCTGTAGCACCGCCGTCGGCGGCGGAGGCTGCCCTGAAAGGCTCTGTGCAGCCGGAGACGCCGAAGAGGCTGAGGCGCTGGATGCCGGCTGGTGCAGCGAAGGCGTGAGCGAGCCCCGCTGGCCGCCGAGCGCCCCTCTCTCCGCCATGGCTGAGGAGGAGGACGACGAGTCTCCCTCAATTCCCGCTAGCGCCTCAGCCGCCGCCTTCTTTCCCCTTCAGCCGCGCGGCTGGGTTTGACTCCTGTTGCCCCTGCAGGCGCGCTCCCGAATAGGAGGAGGAGGAGCGAGCGCGAGGCCGCTGGCGGAGGAGGAGCGCGTGCGCGAGAGGCAGCGAGTTTGAGGAACGGTTGCTTGGGAAAAGGGCGGGGAGATTTGGGGGGAGGGCGGCGGCGGCGGCGCCAGTGGCAGTTGCGGGGCTCAAACCCAAATTAAAGGGGGCGCTCGCGCGCGCGGGTGGACGGCGATTGGGCGCCTTGACGGCTCTGCGCGCGCTGATTGGGTGGAGCGACCTACAGCTCGCGCTTTTACGGTGTGTATTTCTCTTTCGCGCACGCCTTTTCCCCGCCCTCTCTCTCTCTCTCTCTCTCTCTCTCTCTCTCTCTCTCTCTCAAATTCTTTTCTCCTCCAATCGACCCTCACTTCCTTCCCTTCCCTCTTAACAGGGCGAACTCGGCGCCCTCCTGGCTTAGGGGGAAATCTCACGACACACGTCCCCGTATTAAATTAGAAACGTGTGGGGGTGGAGGGAATCCGTATTGTGAAGGGGGATAGGGTATATACTGTACTGTATTGTTTTTAAAAATGTATTTATTTAAAAGGCATTTATATACTGCTTAGCATTACAAAAAAAATCTTAAAGCAGTATACAGTATAACAACAACACTAAACCAAAACACAGCCAAAAACCAGTAAAATACAATAACAAAATAATAAAACAAATTCGGAAGATTCAGGGAGGTAAAACAGGGTCCAGCCTTGCAGGTCAGGGAAAGCGGGGCAGAGAGAGAAGTCTTCACAATATATCTGAAGCAACTTGATAATTGATGCTTCACCCATGGCAGAGAGGGAATTATTATTATTATTTATGTATTTATATGCTGCCCATCTGACTGGGTTGCTCCAGCCACTCTGGGGGGCTCCCAACAAAAAATAGTAGGGAATGGCATACTGTATATTTCCCACTTTCTGCAAAAGCCTTCAAAGCCAATCATTTATAAAGTGCATAGACTGTGGTGGCGCAAGAAAAAAATGGGGGGACACAGAAGAGCCAAGTATATCTCTAGATGGAGAAGTTGTGTCCCACGTGTTAAGATCTCTGAGAGAAAAATAACAGTCTCTGTTGAGGTAGGAGCACCACAGTACAGTACTTAAGCCCACCACTTCCTAGTTTGGAAGATTGCTTGCCCTCTCTTCTCTCCTATGGTACCACCCAAGTGAAAGGAAAAGGGGCAACTTAAATGTAAATGCGTAATTAGACATAAACACAGCATATATTTGACACTGGAAGGGGGAGCAATACAGTACTAATGGTGATTTTCCCCCCTCAGTCCAGCTAGTACTGTACCTGTCTTCAAGAGCGGGAAACAGTTAAAAACATAAAACACACATTGCTATTATGCAGTGCCTATAAGACCAAGGAGGTTTCCAGCATCTTAAAGCCTCACAGATTTCTTATGGTATAAGCCAGGGTGGTGGACCTCAGTGCCAAATGTGGCTCTCTGAGCTTCTCTGCTTGGTCCTCAATACTCTCCCAAGTTAACCCTGCCACAGCCCTGCTCTACACACAACTGCAGCACTGGGGGCAGGGGGAGAAAGAAATATGTGTGGCGGGTGTAGAAATTTATGGCTTTTGTGTGTCTGGGAATGTACCCTACTGTAAAAAGAGCAAAAGTCACACTTGTTGCTGCATCTACTTTTGCCACTTGGCCCAACCCACCCCTGGCATATGGTCCTCAAGATGGCCATATGTGTCAAGAGCCTATCCACCAAGGAGAGGATCCTGATTGGCCCAGGATCCCTCTTGCATGGTAGAACTATATATCCATGATGTATAGCCATGTTTAGCACAGCTGGCACCAATGTGGCTGTCAGGTGTCACCTCACCCCAAACTAGTTATCTACATGCTGCCAGGTATAGTCATAAGGAGTTTTGTAGTGTATTGTCATCAGTCTACCACTGATACACATAACATTATTTTTCAATTTCCTCCCCTGTGGGTGAGGTGATAGATGTATTCACTGATCATGTGCCTAGTCACAATGATGGACTAAACGAGGACCAGTCAACTGAGGCTCAATCCAAACAAGATGCTGTTAATAGGTGGTTCCTCTGGTCGGATGAGTGGTGTACAGCCCTACCAGGTTCAACTGGTGGCCCAATTGCTCCTCTATCGGGACAGTAATCTGTGCTCTAGCAACCTCCCGATTAGATTACTGAGATGCATTATACATAGGGCTGCCTTTGGTGAAGAATGCAGCAGCAAGATTGCTGACAAAAATGAGGCAGTATTGAGCGAATAATGCTAGTTCTGGCACAGCTGCAGTGCCTGCCTATACATTCCCAAACCTATTTCAAAGTGTTGGTTTTAACCTACGCAGTCCTGGAAGGCTCAGGAAATCAGTCTCAATTCAAAGCACCAGTGATTTACCTTTGAAGTCCTATATATGGTTTGCAGCCAAGATCTGTAAAGAACCACATGATCTTGCCTACCCAATTAGGCCACCAACATAAGCCTCACAGCTAAAAGAAGTGTGGTTATTTGGAACACAAGCGTTTTTTGGCCTCCTTACTTGGAGAGACCCATTCATCAGCATTCAGTTCTTCAGCATTCAATGCAGAACATTCCAGCTTTGATACCTTTTCAGTTTGTTATTAAGTTGTATTCAGGACAGAAAGGAGGGAGATAAATATGCACCCATGAATAAAATAATAAAAAATGTCCTTTTTATATTTCATTTACCAAAAAGTAGAACAGAGATGAGGAACCCATAGCCCAGGGGCAAGGACCTTTTTCAGCCCACATATTCCCTTATGGAAGTCAGATACCAGTGGCAGGAGGGGCCAGACATAAAAATGGGTGGAGCAACAGATTTGATTTGATATATTTCTATTCCACTTTTCCAACAACAAAGCTCAAAACTTCAAATGTGAATCTTACCATGGCACATTAGGTTAGATTCTACACACATTTATACACCCTCTATACTCCATCCAGGCATGCATTCCAGCAAGGTAAAAATACCCAAGGCAGGTGCCTAGTGAGTTACAGGATCTGGGAAGTGGGTGTGGCTTGGGGAGAGTCCCAAGGACAAGCTAGAGTTGCCTGGAGTGCCACATTTGGCCTCCAGGGCTAAGGTTCCTCATCCCTGCTGTAGCCCTCCAGATGTTGCAGGACTGCAATTTCCATCAGCCCTGACCACTGGCTATGCTGGGTGAGGCTGATGGGAGGTAGAATGCAACATCTGGAAGGCCCCACAGGTCCCCTATCCCTGGAACAGCTGAATACTAGACAGCAGCAAAAACAGCCCCATGCCTGCATATTCAGCTTTTGGCAAAGCTTGAAGAATCACACTCACAAGTAGAACAGGAAGAGAGGTTTATTGAACCAGTGTTATTTTAAATATTTGCGTATTCATGTCAACAAGCTGAGGCCAAGAATAAATGCTGGCAACTGTTTTCTTTGTTATCTGTCAGATTATTCGTCATTCTCATAGTCAGCTGGGTTCTTCCTTTTAAGACGTTCAAATTCTTCGGTTCCCCAGGAATAGATGACATAGGCCGCGACAAAGGCTTAGGAGGTTAAAAAAGAAACACAGTTAGCTTTACAACTACAATAAAAGCAACCAAAACTTCTGTTCATCCAGCTCCACCGTTCTCAGTGGTCCCAAAGGTCTTCTTGCTCCCTTGCACATGACTCTGCCCTGTCTCCCTTGCTGTCCCTTATACCTGGAATTGCGTCCCAAATCACCTGAGTGGTATCTTTCTCTCTTACATCCTTCATAACCCTTATCAAAACCACTTATACCCTATTGGCACAGCCCTTAAGTTCCCATAGTCTACTGTAACAAAGGCTAAATACATGTTACGAAAATAATAACATTCTTCTGCTATGAAATACCATTCCAGCAAATAGTTGGGAATGCAGTACCATCTTTTATAAAAGGGATGGAGAACCTGTGGCTCTCCAGATGTTGGACACCAACTCCCATACACCGTGGACAGCATGGCCAGTGGTCAGGAATTATGGGAATTGTAGTCCAGCAAGATCTGGAGGGCAAGAGGCTCCCCCACTCCTGCTTAATAAGATGTACAAATAGGAGTTTTATAATATGGCAACTGCTCTGCCATTCCTCATTTCCTTAAAGATGTACTGTTAGCTCTACATATATTTGTGTGGCCTAGTGTAGTTGGATTACAGCTCTTCACCCCTTACCACTAAACCCTAAAAAGTTACTAACCTGCAATATATATTGCAGGTTATATATACTAACCTGTATATATATAGGTGTGTGCGTGTGTGCTGGGGGTTCGCAGAGAGTTTTTTCACTCTTGCAAGAGCATGGTACATTTCTTTTTAAACAGTGTTTTATTTATTTTCAGTTACAAATGAGTTAGATACAAAAAAGTAGAAAAGAAAAAAGAATAACACTAACAACAAGTTGGAGGAGCCTAGTAATTTTTTATGCTGCAAAGAGGAGGTTTCTCTCTTATGGCAGCCCACTTGATTTCAATTCTGGGCACAGAGAAGGAATAGAATCTGGCCCCACTCTGCAAGCCCACTCACTCGCCTGCACAGAATTACTTGTTGCCTATGGCTACCAGGCTAATACATAAACACAGGGGTGTGGAATCTTTTTCAGCTGAATTCCCTTCTGGGGGCCACACACCAGTGGTGGGTAGAATCAGAGGCAAAAGTGGGTGGAGCAATGAATGTAAACCTTTGCCTCTGTATACTAGATTATTTTCTAAACGCGCGCACACACACCCTCTCTGTCCTCCATCCTGACATGCAAGAACTGTTGTCAGAATTCAAGGCTATAATCCAAGCAAGGGAGAACCAGTCAAGGAGGGTGCAAAGCAGAGCCAGGAGGAGAGCGGTCTGGAGAGTCCCAAAGGCCAGAGAGCGCTTGAAAGGCTGCATTTGCCTCTCAGCTCCAAGCTTTCCCACCCCTGCATAAACTACCAAGGCTGGATCCATCTTTTCACTGAATTGTTTGCTATAACATGTAATCCAAAATACTGTACTTTTAAATAAGTCCACCGTGATCGCCTTCTTCCATTGGTCCCTGTCAAACTGGCCTTCCCATAAAATTAGCTGTTGATGAGTAACATTTTGGTATCAATATTTTTAGGGGAACGTTGAAGACTTTATTATTTTTTCTTTGTAGCTTTCAGTGGCTTGTGTAAATTGGGCTGCAGTGATGATGTTCTAAGCTGCCGACAGAATGCTGAGCTTGTGCCGTACTAGTTCATTTTTTTGGGGGGTGCTGATTCTTTAAGATCACCACAAAATGTGATTTTATCCAACTCACTTATATCAGCCAAGTTCATTGATTTCCATGGGTCTACTACTCCAAGTATGTGTTAGGTGGATGCAACCCAGTGTTTTAAAAATATAATGAAGTGTGGTTGTATCATATTTAATTCTTTTAAATGGTATTCAGACTGGTTGTCTCTGCTGTTGCATTCCACTTTGTGAATATATATATACAGAGAAAGAGAGAGAGAGAGAGAGTAGTTTTTCTCTCTGTAGCATTTTTTGTGATTGGTCATCATGCTGTGATGACATTCCAAGCCACTAGACAATTTAAAAGATACACAGATGGAGCAGGGGCTTGGAAGCTGGCCCTTACAGGGACCCACCTCAGAGCCTGAATAGGTCATCTCAGGATTGAGGAGAGTACAGCGGGAGATGGTAACACTATGCAAGAGGCTGCTAGCACTACAGTGGTACCCCACAAGACGAACGCCTCGGAAGACGAAAAACCCGCTAGACGAAGGAGTTTTTCGTTTTCTTAGCCGCTTCGCAAGACGCATTTCCCTATGGGCTTGCGTCGCAAAACGAAGCTTGCCCCGCAAGCTCCGGGGAAGCGCCGCGCGCCTTCCCGTCTGTCCCCGGACCCCTTTTGAACCAAGGGGCGGCAACGGGGAGAAGCGATTCTCCCCGCTGCCCCTTCCCTTGCTTTAAAACAGGTCCGGGGACAGAGGGGAAGGCGCGCGGCGCTTCCCCTCTGTCCCCGGACGGTCTCAATAGGAACGCATTGATTGATTTTCAATGCATTCCTATGGGAAACCGTGCTTCGCAAGACGAAAAACTCGCAAGAAGAAAAAACTTGCGGAACGAATTAATTTCGTCTTGCGAGGCACCACTGTAATATAAAACCTGAAGACCTCAGGACTTCATAAACTGCTGTCAATGGCTGCAACAGCATATGAATTCGTTGAACTATTGAAATACACTACTTAAATGCTAACTATCATTGTCACTGAGGCTAAAGATGACTAATTGCTAACGAGATTTTGTAATTACACTAAGGAGATTATAATTCCGGAACACGTGGGAGAGTAGACTGTTATTGCCACTGTGTACTGACTAAAGGAGATTGTCACCTTGATCTGCTCTCTTGCTCCATCTAGTGCTTCCAATGTAGAGCAAAGAGAACTGTCTTTTATAAATTGGCACAGGCTGCCCAATAGCCACCAGGCTAAGTTCAAAGTGTTGGCACAAAACCCTGTATGGCTCGGAACCAGGATACATAAAAGAGTGGTTCATCCCCTATATACTCAGCCAGTCACTGTGTTCTACAGGAGAGGGCCTTCTGAAGATAACCATCTCATCAGCAGGTCTGCCTGCGCAATGCCAGAACTGGGAACTCCCCCCACCTACATGTAAGACAAGCATCATCTCTATTGTTTTTTCAGTGCCTGCTGAAAACTTATCTATTTCAAGAAGCCTTATAAGGGGAATTTTTTACCCCAGTTGCTATCTGCATTGGCTCTGAAATTCTGGGTTCTTTAAATTCTGGGTTTTTAATTTTATTAATTACCTGCTCTTCAACCCAAGATCCCAGGATGTGTTGCAACAATTAAAACAATTTATAATCCAGCTGGATAATATCCTGGATTGAACACTTAACTATTTTGAAGAACTCTAATATATATAACCGACAGATGGATAGTTGGAAGTCCTTTTAACCTATTTCTTTACTTCCCTTATTGGTATACAGTAAAAAGGTAAAGGTACCCCTGCCCGTTCGGGCCAGTCTTGCCAGACTCTAGGGTTGTGCGCTCATTTCACTCTAGAGGCCGGGAGCCAGCGCTGTCCGCAGACACTTCCGGGTCACGTGGCCAGCGTGACAAGCTGCATCTGGCGAGCCAGCACAGCACACGGAAACGCCGTTTACCTTCCCGCTAGTAAGCGGTCCCTATTTATCTACTTGCACCCGGAGGTGCTTTCAAACTGCTAGGTTGGCAGGCGCTGGGACAGTATTATTCCTTTAATATTCTTATCCCTTTGTTATCCTTTCTTTTTCTTTTCTACTTTCTTTTTGTTTCTGCTTGTTTCTAATCTGCTCCATTCCCTCTTTGCAATATGATGGCAATGAAGAAACTGCTCCCCCCCCCCATGCCATATGTTGCTCCAGAGATTGCCTTCTTCTGAAATCAACATCCTGAGTACTTCCTTTGATCTTCACTTTGAACATCAACACACTAATCCTGGAGAAAGAACCAGCCCTCAAGGGTAACACAGAGCACACAAGCAAGAAGCAGAAGGAGCAGCCTAAATAATTTTTAACTTACGAGGCACCACCCGGAAGACCTGTGTACTGAACCTCCTCCAGACATTAAGAATTCCTTTGGAGAAGAAGTGTGGGAAAGCTCTCTGTTCAAATGGAGACAAGCTGTAGGTGATCACATGCCTTACTCTCTCCAAGTTTCCAAAGTGAATACCCATCTTGGCAGGCTGTTCTGCAAAAGGAAACAGGAATGACAGAAAAGTATAGGATTAGCAAAACACTGCTGAAGTGGAGTGCATTCTCCCAACATTTTAACTTTGCATAGGGGGTTGTTTAAGGGAGTTTTCCAGTGACTCACTTTCAATACAGGGTGAAGCAAGACCAAGTATCAACCTTTGACTACATCTGCATGACAAAAAGAGGTTAGCATCTCAGAACCACATGGACCAGGAATGGGGAATCTCTTGCCCTCCAAATGTGGTTGTGCTACAACTCCCACCAGTGCCACCCAGCAAGGCTAAGGGTCAAGGACAATGGGAGTTGCAGTTTTTATTATTCCTGCAATTTATTACCTATTCTTCACCCTAAGGTCCCAGGGCAGGTTACAACTCTTAAAACACCACTCGTAACATTAAAAACACAACATTGCATAACATTAAAAGTAACTTTAAAATTCCAGAAATAGGGTGGGCCCTAAAAATATATATACATCAGGTGTCAAAAGCCAGGGTAAAGAGGTGCATTTTTTCCAGCATTCACCAGAAGCTATATAATGAAGGCCCAGGATGCACCTTGGTGGGGGAAGCTGCCCTGCTTGTAGTCCAGTAACATCTGTGTGGAACAGCCTTTCCCAATCTTGGTCCCCAAGGTGATGTTGGACTAAACTCCCAGTAGCTCCAACGGTAAGGGATGATGGGAACTGTAGTCCAACAACGTGTGGGGACCAAAAATTGGGTAAGGTTGGGGAAACAAGACTGAGCTAGACGGACTCATGGTTCCAAGAAGCTTCTAGTGCAGGCATCCGGCCCTCCAAATGTTTGGGACTACAATTCCCATCACCCCTAGGTGACAGGACCAGTGGTCAGGGATGATGGGAATTGTAGTCCCAAACATCTGGAGGGCCGGAGTTTGCCTACGTCTATTCTAGTGGGTGCTGTTTACACCGGAGTAAAGAGAGACCGAGGACCCTTAACAAGGGACTCCTGAATCCTGAGAGTATAAAAGCCGGCGTGATAGAACCCTTTCCAACCACATTCCCGCTTCTACGCACCGGCTCAGCTCCTTGCAGGAAAGGTCACCGCTTCTCACTCCAGCATCAGAAAAGGCAACAGGTCCTCCTTTCCCTTTTCCGGTCCCAGCAAGGTCACTTCCGGTTTAAACGACTCTATAGAATCGCTATCAGGCCCGCCTGCCCGCGACGTACTGCTGAGCATGCTCACTGGCAACCGCTGAAGTCGACGCCCTGCCCTTTCATGGCGGACGCGCCGAACGTCCGTTCACGGGAGCCTCCTAGTGCTCTTACTACGCACGCGCAGCTCGCTCCGCGGCCACTGTGAAGTCGGCTGCCCTTCTCTCTCCTTGGGAGGAGAGGGGACGGATTTTCCCACTTTGCCCGTACCTACAATGGCGGCTCCGAAGCTCTGCACTAAAGGGAGCATGCGCGGGTTTGACGTCTGTGGGATGCCGCAGCCCCGCAAGGAAGATGGCGGCGCTCAGGGCTTTGTGGAGATTGCGGGCACCTTCAGGGTCATGGAGACAGGGGATTGCGCTGGGGGCGGCGCCCAGCAGGTAATACCCCCCATTCTTTTCACACCACCCTGGAAATAGCTTTCCCCTCTTTTTGTTTTAATGGCTGAGGGTCTACCGTTACGGCTACGCGGCTCCCTTCCCACCCCGGTGAATTTCTAGAGAAATGTCAAGCTCCTAGACCTCATGGAAGCCGTGCTGCGACCGGAGACCTCTGCCCTCCAATCGCCTGTGCAGGAGGACGCTTGTGAGGAAAGGCGCCCTCTGCATATGCCCAGAGGCAGCGTCTCTGTACGTGGCACCGTGCGTTTCTGTTCAGAGGCCAAAGACTGAAACAGGTTTGGGGGAGAGAAGAGATGAACCTCAGTTCAAATGACATTCTGCGTTGCATGGAGGGCAACCCCTTTTGTCGCTGGGGGGTGGGAGTGGGGAGCCGTATGTTGGACCATAGTTCTTAACATAAATACACACACACCCGTCCTGCATAGCTGTCAACGTTTCCCTTTTTCAAAGGGAAATTCCCTTATTCCGAATAGGATTCCTCGCAAGAAAAGGGAAGAGTTGACAGCTATGCCGTCCTGACCGAGGCTGATGAGAGTTGGAGTTCAGCAGCGTCGGTCCCCAGGCCTGGATTCACTTTCTATATGCTCTTGCATGGTAAGGTAAATGTATAAAGGTAAAGGACCACTGGATAGTTAAGGTAAGTCTAGCCAAAGGTGACTATGGGGTTGCGGCGCTCATCTCACTTTCAGGCCAACGGAGCCGGTGTTTGTGCCAGCCTGACTAAACCGCTTCTGGCGCAACGGAACACTGTGATGGAAACTAGAGTGCACGGAAACGCTGTTTACCTTCCCGCCACGACGGTACCAAACGCCGTTTACCTTCCCACTTCTACCCACCCACTCAGCTTCTTGCAGGGATAAAGAGGGGCCAATTCTCTCCCCATTTCCCAACTTCCTCTGTAAGATTAAATTCCAAAACAAAAAGTCCTTTCCCACCAAAGGAAGGTAATATTTTGGCTTTATCAGTACTTTGTCAAGGCCAATTCACTATGCTCAGTAAAGAAAACCAGTATTTTCAGCCTCTTCCCTCCCCCCCTTCCACTTTACTCACAAAAGCAGATTTTAACAGTTATATATTCCCATCTTTACACCCATTCACATCAAAATGATTTTTGATTACCAATATAAATAAAACTATAATATTAATGTTATTTTAAAGTCTGATTTAGTCTAATGTTAAGAATGAATATTATAGTTCTCTTTTTTTATCTTGATTTTTAACAACCTAATATCTTTTAATAACATAAGTCCACAATTAAAATTCCATAAGGTTAGATGTCTTCAACACTCTGAAAGATCAAAAATTTCTTTCCCAAAAGTAGTGTAGTGTAGATTCAGAGAGTCAGTCCAATCTTTCTTCCAGAGAGGAAATTTGTAGTATTCTTCCATTAAATAACATTGCAATCCTTCTCTGCTTTGTCCTCCATTTTAAGTCAAGTTCAATCACAGCATAGGAGAGATTCAAGTTCAAATTGAGTTCAAGTCAAGTTCGATGTTTTAAAAAATCTTGAGATTAGTATAAAAGAAAGCAATGTGTAATCTTTTAATCCTTATTGTTCATTAGTTAACTTATCTCCCAAGGTAAACTTCATCAACACTTCACTTGCATGTATTTCATGCTCATGGTACCAGGAACGGAAGCAGACTTCCTTTTAATACTCCTGCTCTCCCTCCACCCTGCCGAATCAATCTAATTAAACAGTCCTCACCTTTGCAGTCAGCTTCAATATACTGGAATAGTAACCACTTTTGGCTGGATTGGAGACTTTGCTTTACGGAGCTGCAATGGTTCCTAGTTCACCAGCGCTTTCACTCGGCTTCATCCCCACTCTCTGCACCTCTCGCGATGGAGAACAGAGACCTGCAATGCCGAGGCGCTGTCTGTGACCAGCAGGACCCCGAGACACCCCAATGCTCCTCTTGGGTTTTGCGGGGGAAGCGCATCGCCCTTTTGCTCTTCCCCAAAGGCTCCATAAGGTCGAATCTGACAGAGCTGTCAGATCCGCGGTCCATCTGCCATGTCGCGGGAACCTGGAAGTCATGGTTTTCATTCTTTTGCATAGTGCAGGCTTCCTCAACCTCAGCCCTTCAGATGTTTTGAGACTACAATTCCCATCATCCCTGACCACTGGTCCTGCTAGCTAGGGATCATGGGAGTTGTAGGCCAAAAACATCCGGAGGGCCGAGGTTGAGGAAGCCTGGCATAGTGTATGTGCGCCTTGTGGGTAGGTTCGTTATTTGTTTTTCTTTGTTGGCAGTGCGAAAGGTTGGAATCTATGTTTTAAATTTTGTGTATAGTGCGCTTTTATTTTCGCCCCTGTAAGCTGCTTTGAGATGTGGTATAAATTCCTTAAATACAAAAATAAACTTGTGTTGAGCTGCCAGTAAAATAAATAAATAAAAATACAGTGGTACCTTGGGTTACAGACTCTTCAGGTTACAGACTCCGCTAACCCAGAAATAGTACCTCAGGTTGAGAACAGAAATCGTGCTCCTGCGGCATGGCAGCCGCTGGAGACCCCATTAGCTAAAGTGGTGCTTCAGGTTAAAAACAGTTTCAGGTTAAGAACGGACCTCCAGAACGAATTAAGTTCTTAACCTGAGGTACCACTGTACAGTGTTGGGCTGGTCTTACAGACAACTGACTCAAAGCCAGGAAAACAAATAGGAGCCAGATCTGGTGGATGTCTCCCAAGGTCAGCATCTATCCTAGTGCCAAGGCTTGCCCTACAACACAAGCTAGTCAGCATCCTTTTTTCGGATTCATACTGAGTGTTGCTGCCTGAGCAGATCTTAACATTTCTTCTTCCCTTCCTTAGAGGAAAGCAGTGGCAGCCTGATGTGGAGTATGTCCAGCATTATGGAGGTGCCGTCATGTATCCCACGAAAGAGATGGAAAAATGGGTCCCTCCTCCCTGGAACGGTGAGTTTCCTCCATAGAACTGAATGGAGTCTCCCTCTCATGTGGAGTTTCTCAACGGGATGAAATACAGTATTGTTCTGCTGTATTTATTGATGTAGCAGTGTTTCTCATACTTAGGTCCCCAGCTGTTTTTGGACTACAGCTCCCATCATCTCTGACCACTGGTTTTGCTTGCTAGGGATGATGGGAGTTGTAGTCCAAAAACTAGCTTAAGTCAATTAATTTCATGGGGTCTGCTCTTGAGTAGGTTGGCTTCCATTCCGGATCAATTACAGAACATCCACACATAATCAAAATAAAACAATCTCATTAAAAAACAAACACAATGTGTGAAGAAACTAGCTTTAGAAAGGTAAAATTCTCATTTGTTGCTATGCCCACTTTTGCCTCTGGCCTTGCTGACTACTGGGCAACCCAATAAGATGGGTAGCATTATTATTATTATTATTATTATTATTATTATTATTATTATTAGGTGGCGCCTGGAAGGTTTCCCCTTCTTTGCCCTTACCTTTGTACAGTAGGCTACCTTCAGCCACACAAAACCCCAAGGTTTCTACACCCACCCACACTTCTCTGTCTCTTGGTCAGCAAGGGGCATCATCACAGTTCAATGACACATTCTAGCCAGAAAAAAACGCTTGCAAAAGAGTCACAGCAGGGCTGGTAAGCAGTGTGGCTTGGGAGGGTGTGTGGCCAGCAGAGAGCCCCGAGGCCCTCAAGCCTTGAGTTTCCCCACCCCTGGGTAAAAGTAATATCCTTTGCTCCTCCCACATTTGCTTCTTGCCCCACCCACAGATGTGTTTCCCCAGTTGCTGGCCTACGAGTAAGTGCAGCCGTTAGCTTGAGGAAGGTCTCCCTTCTCCTGCTTTACCAGCAAGATGTCTCACATGTGCTCTTCTGACCCAAACAGACAAGGACCCGCCCTTTGAGAAAAATGTCTCCAATCTGACCGTCAACTTTGGGCCTCAGCACCCTGCGGCTCACGGGGTCTTGCGTTTGGTCATGGAGCTGAGCGGGGAGTCCGTGAAGAAATGTGACCCCCACATCGGCTTGCTTCACCGGGGCACCGAGAAGCTGATAGAATACAAGACCTATCTCCAGGTAATGATTGGCAGGAGCTGCTCTTGCACTCTGGTCCCGCTTGCGGGCTTCCCATCATGGGTCTCCAGTTGGCCACTGTGAGAACAGGACATTGGACAAGAGGGACCACTGGCCTGATCCAGTCAAACTCTTAATAGGAGTTAATGGGAGTTTTACTTAATAGGTCCCCTTGTACCTACGGGACCGCCTCTCCTGGTATGTCCCACAGAGGAACTTATGTCTTCAAATAAAAACATCCTGAAGGTCCCAGGCCACAGAGAGGTTAGGCTGGCCTCAATCAGAGCCAGGGCTTTTTCAGCTGTGACTTCAATCTGGTGGAACCCTCTGTCACAAGAGACTAGGGCCCTGCGGGACTTGACATCTTTCCGCAGGGCCTGCAAGACAGAGCTGTTCCACCAGGCCTTTGGCCAGGACACAGCCTGACTCCCTCCTTTGGCAATCTTCACAGAACTTTAGCTTAATGGTTGCCATTAATTTGATTTTAATTAATTTTTATAATGAAATGTTTTTAGAATGTTGTACTATTTTATTGTTGTTAGCCGCCCTGAGCCCGGCTTCGGCTGGGGAGGGCGGGATATAAATAAAATTTATTATTATTATTATCATCATTAATATGTTCTGAAGATCCTTGAGTAAGTCTCTAGCTGCTTTCAAACTATCCTTTTCTGGCCCAGGCTCTGCCCTACTTTGACCGGCTTGACTACGTCTCTATGATGTGCAACGAGCAAGCCTACTCCTTGGCGGTGGAGAAGCTGCTCAACATCCGTCCGCCCTTGAGGGCTCAGTGGATCCGAGGTGGGTAAGAAAAGCAGGCAGCTTACGAGGGTGTGGTCGCAGCTAGCAAATGAAGCAATGCCACTGAACTGCAGCCCATGTTTCCTCCTTGGTTTGTGTACCTTTAAACAAGCCAACATCAGGGAAGGGGAACCTGTGTCCCTCCAGATGTTGTTGGACTCCGGCTCCCATTATCCCTGACTGTTGGTTGTGTAGGCTGGGTGTTGGGGTCAGGTCAGCAATAACTCATGTGTCAGTGAAGTTAACTCTTTATTCAAAGAAACAAACACAGCTCAGGCCAGTGAGCACAACAACTCTTCCCAGCAGAACTAGTCCCAATGAGGCAGTTGCCAGGGCAGATGCTCCCCACCTTCCCACCACTCCTTAAGTTCCCCCCCCCCCAAGTTCTGAGGCTCCTTCGTCTTGTCTCTCTTTCCTCCACCCTCTTCATGTCTCGGCAAAGTTCTGTGAGATTGGGGTGGGGAGCTGCTCTTTGCCGTGGCTTCTTCAGCAGCCTGCCTGATCTCTGCCTCTTGGCCTCCCTCCTCTCCAGCCTCTGCTTCAGCCTCTGATTCTGGACTGTTCTCTGACATAGACTCTTCTTGCTCCCTAAGCCCTGTCACCTCTTCAGCTTCCAACACCTCCTGCTCCCAGTCCTCCTTTCTTCTCTCTCTGATCACATATCATTATCCCACCACCAGGTCTTCTTCCCTTGGGGGGTTCCCTAGCTAGTGTCTCCCACCATTCCTCTGTATCCAGCCAGCCCATCACATTGGGGAGGATGTGAGTGGGTCACGGGTACCTCACCCCTGCACTGTGTCCTAGGCCTCAGTCCTAAAGACACTCACTAAGGAGTGAACCCCTTTGAGTTCTGTGTGGCTGTGCTTAGGATCGTAGCATTTAATATGTGCCCTATCCCCCCTCCCCATCCATTTCCTTACATGCCCCCGGTTCTGCGTTCACAGTAGCTAACCTGAGTCTCTGCCTCCTTTCCAGTTCTCTTTGGCGAAATCACGCGTCTCCTGAACCACATCATGGCCATCACAACCCACGCCCTGGACATTGGGGCCATGACTCCTTTCTTCTGGATGTTTGAGGAGAGGGAAAAGGCAAGTATTCTTGGATCCAGCGCTGTCATCGGAGACGCGAGTGGCCTTGGTGGCATGGAGTGCCATCTGCCAGCTTCATCACCGGCTGCCCATTTGTTCCCAGACAAGTTTCAGAGTTCTGGTTTTGAACTTTTAAATACTCATGTATCAAAGCTGCCTAGGTGATCATTAGGCAAGCCCTCCAATCCTGTCATCTCCAGTAAGACTGTAGTAAGACTACAGTGGTACCTCAGGTTAAGAACTTAATTCATTCCGGAGGTCCGTTCTTAACATGAAACTTTTCTTAACCTGAGGTACCACTTTAGCTAATGGGGTCTCTTGCTGCTGCCGCGCCGCCAGAACACAATTTCTGTTCTCATCCTGAAGCAGGGTTCTTAACCCGAGGTACTATTTCTGGGTTAGCGGAGTCTGTAACCTGAAGCATATGTAACTCAAGGTACCACTGTACTGGCATACCTCCCTAGATGGTTGTTAGGGTGGCATATAAGAGGGGACTGCCTGACTGCTCAAGGTATTCTCTGATTCCACACACATCCCCCAAAAACGGTTCCAGGTTCATTGTCCTGAGCATATTAACCTTTGTTTTTAAAAAGTAATTGACGAGGTTTCTAGTCCTGATGATTGTGGAAGCCTGCCTTAGAATTCTGTGCACAAAGTCAGAACCCAGAAAGAGTTCTTGGGCTGGCGGCACGAGACATAAATGCTCTACTGCACCTTGCATCTCCTGCCAGTTTCTAAATTACACAAAAGAAACAAGCCTGTGCAGATTGCATAAAACCCACAACTCTTTCTGGTCCCTGTGGCACAGCGTACACGGAGAGTTAGAATCCTAGAATCGTAGAGTTGGAAGGGACCATGAGGATCATCTAGTCCAACCCCCTGCAATGCAAGAATCTTTCGCCCAACCTGGGGCTCAAACCCACAACCTTGAAGTTAAGAGTCTCCTGCTCTACTTACTGAGAGAGCCACAGGGCTCTTGCTCAGTGGTGTAGGAATGTTATTCTCTCTTATCCCAGTGCTGCTGGCCGTGATGTGCAGCAACATCCTGACACCTCAAGCATGAAGTTCGTAGCTGTGTGAACTTGAGATGTTGGGGATGAAACCAAGAAACCTACAGCCTTTGACAGTCTGGTGCCTTCTAGGTATTTGGGACTGCACCTCCTATCAGCCCCAGCCAGGCCTAGTCAAAAACACTGAGCGTTGCATAACATCATAGAATTGTAGAGGCCTTGGAAGGCACGCCAAGGGTCATCTAGTCCAACCCCGCTCTCGTCAGCCCCAGCCAGCCTTAGCCCAAAAGAAGGCATCAGGTGGGGAAGCCACTGGCCCATGGCAGAATGGGAGAGGCCAGTTGGGAGCTGTCCACAGGATTGCACCTGTAAAATGTTCCCCTTCCCTCCCTCTTTGTCTGCCTTCCAGATGTTTGAATTCTACGAGCGGGTGTCTGGAGCCCGGATGCACGCTGCTTATGTCCGACCAGGAGGGGTCCACCAGGTGAGAAGGCTACTTTGTGACCAGACAGGTGGACAGCTAGGTTGGATTGGGCAGGTCTGAAGACTTGTTTTTCACAGAGACGGGAAGACCACGAGTTCTCCAGGACCTCTCTCTCTCTCCATGGGTTGTATCCACTGTCGGTTCTAGTCTTAGTTGAACACAATCCCAAAATGTCTTTTCAGCATCTGCTCCTCTCTTCTTCTCCATCCCTGTCACTCAGGACATGCCTCTTGGGCTGATGGATGACATCTATGAGTTTGTGAAGAATTTCTCCATCCGGATAGACGAGGTGGAAGAGGTGAGGCGTTGTTGACAAACAAGGGGTGCCAGCCCTTACCATGAGGTTTCTCTGTGACCACCCAAGCTACTGTGGCAGGCTCCTGCTGTTTGGGTTTTTTAAAACCCCTCTTCAGGGTGCCAGTCAAACAAATGTGCTTTCTTTCAGCCATCCTATGCTCCTCCCCTGGTTTCCCCTCCAACAGGCAGGCAGTATTTCATGCCTACTGAGCATATTCAGTTTTCATGGGAGCTGGGGGGGCACTCCTTGAGATTGTTTGTTTTCCCCCCAAAGATCTTTTTGCGGGACGCGGGTGGCGCTGTGGGTAAAAGCCTCAGCGCCTAGGGCTTGCCGATCGAAAGGTCGGCGGTTCGAATCCCTGCGGCGGGGTGCGCTCCCGTTGCTCGGTCCCAGCGCCTGCCAACCTAGCAGTTCGAAAGCACCCTCGGGTGCAAGTAGATAAATAGGGACCGCTTACTGGCGGGAAGGTAAACGGCGTTTCCGAGTGCTGTGCTGGCTTGCCAGAGCAGCGATGTCACGCTGGCCACGTGACCCGGAAGTGTCTCCGGACAGCGCTGGCCCCTGGCCTCTTGAGTGAGATGGGCGCACAACCCCAGAGTCTGTCAAGACTGGCCCGTACGGGCAGGGGTACCTTTACCTTTACCTTTTTACCTCACAAGACGAAATTAATTCATTCTGCGAGTTTTTTCGTCTTGCGAAGCATGGGTTCCCTGGGTATTAACGGTTTTAAGAAAAAGGAAACAAACTCGCAAGACGTTTTCGTCTTGCGAAGCAAGCCCATAGGGAAATTTGTCTTGCGAAGCAACTCAAAAAACGAAAAACTCCTTCGTCTTGCGAGTTTTTCGTCTTACGAGGCATTCGTCTTGCGAGGTACCACTGTACTTGTAAAAGATGTATCTTTTCACTCAGATTCTCCCTGAGCCAAAAGATCAGACCCTGTTTTCATCTGTATGAATTCCTGCTTTTGTTTCAAGGGCATTAATGTTGTATTTTTGTTTCAACAGTGCTGTTTTTATGTTGTACACCACCTAGAGGTTTCCTTTTTAAAGAAGTGGCTTTAACTGCTTGAAATAAAATAAATACATATGCAAACCAGAGTTAAAATTAACCACAGTTTCTGACCCTAGCAACCGTGCTAAAGAAGGAGCAGGGGAAGAAGAGTCCTAGGCTTGTGCTGGTCACAGTAAACCATAGTTTATTGCGTTTAAGCTACGGTTTATCATGCTTAAACTATGGTTTGTTGTGACATCCACACTCTCTGTTCTTCTCCATGGTTTCTTCCTTTTAAAACAAGGTTGGGGAGCCTGTGACCCTCTAGATCTTGTTGGGGTCCAGCTGCCTGTAATCAGGATAGCCCAATGATTGGGGATGATGGGAGGTATAGTTCAATAGCACCAACCCTATCCTAAGAGAAATAGAAAACAGAACCGGATAATTGTGCCATGAGCACAACTGCCTAGTTGGAAATCACTGATCTGAAGGGGGAAGAGCTGGTTGGGGTTCCCCACTCCTCCAATATAGATTCCACGGCTCAGTTAGTTGTATCTTTTCTTTCCCTCCATCCCTCCAGATGCTGACAAACAACCGAATCTGGAAAAACCGGACAGTTGATATTGGAGTGGTGACGTCGGAGGAAGCTCTCAATTATGGTTTTAGGTAACGGAGCAGTGAAATCACGTGGTGAAGCTGGTGTCCACCAGAATTAGGGCGTCCTGCATTGTGTGGGTGCTCACTTTCACCTTGGGCACAAAAGCTGCGTTTTCCCTCCTGCATCTCTCCTCTTTCTCTTTCCCCGTCAGCGGAGTGATGCTTCGTGGCTCAGGGATCCAGTGGGACCTTCGCAAAACCCAGCCGTACGACGTCTACGACCAGGTGGAGTTCGATGTCCCGATTGGGTCACGAGGCGACTGCTACGACAGGTGTGGTTCCACTTTCTGGAGGGGGGTTTACCTGCACTTGGTGGTCTGCACGCCCCCAAGAGCTTGTCCAGCAACTTCTCAGTAATAGTATGCAATGCCTCAAAAAGCACAATGTCTTTCTCGTCATAAGAGCAGTCAAAATGGTTCATCCAATGTCTTCCTCTGCTGCGATGGGTCGTGGATTCCTTCCAAAGCCTCTGTAGGCAGGTGAAATATTATCTCACCTGCCTACAGATTTTGACTTGACTTTCTAGCCAAGTCCATTATGAGCTGTCATTGCCGACCCCTCCTTCCCCCAATTCTTGTGGCAATTGCAGAGAGCTTGGATTGAAAAGAGCCATGCTTGTGTTGGCTTGGTTCGATGCAGGATCCCTGGGAGAAGGAGGCCCTGCCGGTCAAACATTTCAAGACCATGGAGAACTCCAAATGAGCCACTTGGCTCCTTGGAAGGTTGGGAGAAGAATAAGCCTTTTTAAGCTCCTGCTCTCAGGCTCCACCTCTTTGTGATGATCTCTAGATTCTTAAAGGGCCCACCCTCTGGCCTGAAGGTGGGCAGTCTGTTCCTTAGCTCCCTACCTGGTGTGCACTGTTAATGGGACCTTCCTGGGGTTTTTCTCTGTCTGGTTCTTCACTATCTAGCTCCCTGGCTTGTTGTTAATTTTAATATTAGCATTGGGTGGTACCTAGCCAAGTTCTGTATAGTATTTGATTATATCCAATGTTAGTCTAGTCAAAATGGACCCATTGAAATTAAACAGCATGTATAACTTAGACCCCGTGGGTCTGCTCTGAGTAGAATTTAGTTGGCCAAAACCGATTAGCCCTAAGTTATTCATGTTGATTTATTTAAACAGGTCTGTTCTAAGTAGGACTAACATTGGGTACAAACCGATAAATTTATATCCCATCTTTCCTTCAAGGAGCTCAAAGTGGCATGTGTGGTTCTCCCCTTTTCCATTTCAAGGTTTTTCCCCAGCCCCCCACTTTATTCTCACAAAACAGCCCTGCGAGGTAGCTTAGACTGAGAGACAGGCACTGGCCTGGTGAATTTGATGGCCAGGTGGGGATTTGAACCCTGGTCTTCCAGCTGCTAGTCCAACACTCTAACCACTAAGCCACACTAGTTGCTCAAGACTAGTTGGGTCTACTCCGTTGTGTTTTTTTACTAGAACGTCCAACTTTTTTTATTTATTGCATTTGTATCCCACCTTGCTGCCAAGGAACTGAATGTGGTATTTTTTGCCCTTCTCCTCCAATTCTGTTTCATCTTCACAAGAATCCTGTGAGGTAGGATGGGCTGAGAGACCAGGGCCACTGCCCCCCCCCCCCCCAGCAAGCTTCATGACTGAGTTAGGGATTTGAATTGTCACCTTTAACCATTACCCCACACTCCCTCACAGGTACCTGTGCCGAGTGGAGGAGATGCGCCAATCCCTCCGTATCATCTTGCAGGCCCTCAACAAGATGCCCGAGGGGGAGATCAAAGTGGACGATGCCAAAATCTCCCCTCCAAAGCGGGCAGAGATGAAGGTAACAAAACCACCCCTGAGCTGAGGTGGCACCTCCTGGTGGTGAAACGGGGAAGCTCTCTACTTTGTCTGGGTTTTAGAGTACAGTGGTACCTCGGGTTACATACGCTTCAGGTTACAGACTCCGCTAACCCATAAATAATACCTCGGGTTAAAAACTTTGCTTCAGGATGAGAACAGAAATCGTGCTCCGGCAGTGCAGCGGCAGCAGGAGGCCCCATTAGCTAAAGTGGTGCTTCAGGTTAAGAACAGTTTCAGGTTAAGAACAGACCTCTGGAACAAATTAAGTACTTAACTCGAGGTACCACTGTATCTGAAGAAGTGTGCATGCACACGAAAGCTCATACCAATAACAAACTTAGTTGGTCTCTAAAGTGCTACTGGAATGAATTTTTTTATTGGGTTTTACAGTGTGCGTGTATCTTTTATTCCCCCTCTCCAGACTTCCATGGAGGCCCTGATCCACCACTTCAAGCTGTACACAGAGGGCTACCAAGTGCCCCCTGGAGCTACGTACACAGCTATAGAGGCACCCAAGGTACCGTCCTGTTCTCTGAGCAGCTGGAGGGAACAGTGGATCGGCAACAAAATGGAGTGCTCCCATTCTGGGCTCCAGCCAGACATGCCCTTTCCCTGGATATTCCGCCACTCTGATCTCCCTCTTTCTCAATGCTTCTTCCTGCGCCAAACCGATATTCAGCATTCTGTAGCTACTGAGCATGCTCAGTCCACGCTGGGCTATGGTTGGTTTTCTTGGTGCATTTTTAAGATATTCCCCCACCACCACCCAAAAAAGATTTGTCCCCTTACTTCTGGAAGCCCCAGGATGCTTGCAAGTATGCTGATTCCTCTTTCTTCATCATAGGCCCCATTTTCACTTCAGTCTGGTCAGCGCCTGAGTTTGCTGTCAGCAGGGTCGCCAGCCAAATCTTGCCCTCTGTTTACCTCCTTCTTACCATGAGAGCATCTGTGGAGCTTAATTCTCAGCCTGGACTCACAGTTCCCAGGGTTCCCTGGGAAGAGAGAATGATTGTTAAACCACTCTGATAATTGTAGCTCTTTTAGGGGTGTCCTAACAGCCCTCAGAAGTGATGCGGGTGGCACTGTGGGTTAAACCACAGAGCCTAGGACTTGCCGATCAGAAGGTCAGTGGTTCGAATCCCCGCAACGCAGTGAGCTCCTGTTGCTCTGTCCCAGCTCCTGCCAACCTAGCAGTTTAAAAGCACGTCAAAGTGCAAGTAGATAAATAGGTACCACTCTGGCGGGAAGGTAAACGGCGTTTCCGTGCGCTGCTCTGGTTCGCCAGAAGCGGCTTAGTCATGCTGGCCACATGACCTGGAAGCTGTACGCCGGCTCCCTCAGCCAATAAAGCAAGATGAGCGCCGCAACCCCAGAGTCGGCCACGACTGGACCTAATGGTCAGGGGTCCCTTTACCTTTACCTAACAACCCTCAGCAGCCTCAACAAACTGTAGTTCCCAGGATTCTTTGCGCGGAAACCGTGACTCTTTAAAGCAGTACGATACAGCTTTAAATGCATAGTGTGGACGCGTCCTTTTTTATGTTGCCTGCCTCTTCTCATTGGAGTCCCAGAATCCTTTGCAACTCTCTCACTGAGGAAGTTCTAAAGCCATACTCCGCTTCAAGTTCTCTCTCTGCCCTCTCACACCCCATGTACCATGGCAACCCGGCTTCTCAATTTGGGTCATCTAATTCTCCTCCCCTCTCCTCCTCTGCATTCTCATCCTGCAGGGGGAGTTTGGTGTGTACCTGGTCTCTGATGGCAGCAGCCGGCCCTACCGCTGCAAGATAAAGGCTCCAGGATTCGCCCACCTGGTAAGAGGGACAAGGGAGGAAAGGGGGAAATGGCCGGTGCCCATTGGGACTGGCGGGGTGGGAGGCAGGCAGCCCAACAGTAGGTGGCGCCAGAGCCAACCAAGGGCAGAACCAACTAGCCCTATTGAGATTGAGAAGGAGGAGGAAGCTGATAGGCAGGATCAGAAAGAAGGCAGGCAGTGGGGCTGGGGGGGGGGGCTGGCTGAGGGTTGAGTGAGGCTGGGACAGTGCACCCTTTGTCTGTTCCAAATGAGGCACCTGTAGGAAACCCAACAAAGTAAGCTGCAATGCACTTTATGTGGGGCTACCTTTGAAAGTGACCTGGAAACTACAACCAATCCAGAATGCGGCAGCTAGACTGGTGACTGGGGGCGGCCGCCGAGACCACATAACACCAGTCTTGAAAGACCTACACTGGCTCCCAGTACGTTTCTGAGCACAATTCAAAGTATTGGTGCTGACCTTAAAGCCCTAAATGGCCTCAATCCTGTATACCTGAAGGAGCGTCTCCACCCCCATCGTTCTGCCTGGACACTGAGGTCCAGCACCGAGGGCCTTCTGGCAGTTCCCTCACTGTGAGAAGCCAAGTTACAGAGAACCAGGCAGAGGGCCTTCTCAGTAGTGGCACCCGCCCTGTGGAATGCCCTCCCACCAGATGTCAAAGAGAAAAACAACTACCTGACTTTTAGAAGACATCTGAAGGCAGCCCTGTTTAGGGAAGCTTTTAATGTTTAATAGGTATTTTAGTGTTCTGTTGGAAGCCGCCCAGAGTGGCTGGGGAAACCCAGCCAGATGGGTGGGGTATAAATAATAAATTATTATAATATTATTATTATATAAGCTTCTTGATATCAGTAAGCTAGGGTGGGGAGGGTCATGGCAGGCCCTGCCCCTCCTTCTTTGCCTTGGGAAAAGCAGATGGCAATACGTCATGAGCCTCAGATTTGGTTAGGTGTCCTTGCTGCATGTTTTAATAGAACGGCACTGGAAATATTTGCTCAGGGGGCTGGCAGGGGGAATTTCCCGGCTCTTCCTTGAACTATTTCTGGTAGTCATTCTTCCTTACAGGCTAGAAGAGTTCAGCATTGGAAAAAGAGGGACTCTATGCTTCTGCTCATTTGTTTGACTGGCATGTGTTTGTTTGTTTGTTTGTGTGTGTGTGTGTGTGTTTGTGTGTGTGTGTAGGGGATGTTTCCTTCCTCTATTTTGTTCCTCTTCTCGTCACCTAGAGTTGGGAAAACTCTGTGTTTCGGTTGTGGTTTCGGGTGCATATGCAGGGAGGGTGGTGTGAGTTCTGCATGGTACAAAAAAAACTCATTCAAAACTTGTCGTGTTTCCCGAAAAATGCTGACCCCTCTGCATCTTGTCTCCGAGTTAAGCAAATTCCCGTGTTTCTTTTTACATGATTCTGTTTCAGTTGAACTTACAAGAGAGGCAAATTGATCTCTTCAGATCACTGGGCCTCTCAACCACGGAAAACCTAATTCACAGCACAAACTTACATGTTACATGTTTCTTCAGAAGTTGGTCCTGTTGAGTTCAGCAGGGCTAAGCCCTGAAAAGTAGGTGCAAGTTTGGAGTCTTAGAACGATCCTGGATTAATAGAATTGTAGAGTTGGAAAGGGACCCTGAGGATCATCTAGTCCAACCCCCTACACTGCAGGAATATGCAGTTGTCCCATATGGGAATCAAACCTGCAACTTTGGCATTTTAGCACCACGCTCTAACCAACTGAGCTATCCAGGCTGGCTTCATATGACTTCAGCAGGAATTGTTTGCTTGGTGCATTTGGGTTGTTGTTTTTTTAAAAAGCCCTCAAGTTTCTAGACCTTGTGAAATGCTTTTTAAAATCAGCAAGTTAAATTTGGTTTCTAGTTCTGCTTTTTCCCTCCTGTCACATTTGTGGTGGGAGGCTGCTTAGGAGAACATGTTGAGCCAGGTGTGGTGAACCTTTGGCTCCCCCAGATGTTGCTGGACTACAACTCCCATCATCCCCGACCATTGGCCATGCTTGCTGGGGCTGGTGGGAATAGTCATTCAGCAATGTCTGGAGGGGCAGCGGTTCCCCACATCTGGTGCAAGCCACCTGTGTGCTGTTTTTATAGCCCTGGCTTGATGGCAGCAAAGCGCTTGAGATCATTCCACTTCCTGACACTTCTAAACCTTAAATTAGGGATGGGGAATGCATGATCCTCCATGCACACACCCCTCACCATTCAGGCCAGGAAAAGGAATGATCAGAGTTTAGGCAAAAACACTGAAGGAAAGTACAAAGCAGGGCCCTTGGTGGGCCGGGGGTGCAGTGAGAGTCCTGGGGGCCACATTTGACCACTGGCCCTGAGATTCCTCACCCCTGTACTGCAGGGAGGATGGTCTGACCAGCTCTTTCCTTCTCCTGCTCTTTTTCTCTCCTAGCCCCATCCATCTAACATTTAATTCTATTGAAAACAAGCAAACAAACACCAAATCCATAGACATTCTTAAATGTTTGCCTCCCCTTCCCATTTCTGCAGGCTGGGCTGGATAAGATGTCGCAAGGTCACATGCTTGCAGACGTGGTGGCCATCATCGGTAGGTCTGACTTCCATTCTTCTCGTTTGACTTTTTGGCTGGCGGAGCGGGAGGGGGGGGGGCGAGCAGACAGGTGGGAAACTCGGCCTGCAGTGCTCAGTGTGCCCACTCGGAAGCAAGTCCCATTAAATTCAATGGGACATACTTTCAAGGACTGCAGCCTCAGTCTCTCAGCTGCTGTACGAGGGTCAGGAAACCTGCAGCACTCTCCAAACGTTTCTGGACTTCAGCTCCCATTATCCCTGACCATTGGCTGCGCCGGCTGGGGTTGCTGGGAGCTGGAGTCCAATAACAACTGGATCCTTAAATGTTTCCTCTCCGGGGCTAATTTACCGTATTTTTCGCTCTATGGAATGCACTTTTCCCCCTCCAAAATTTAAGGGGAAATGTGTGTGCGTTCTATGGAGTGAGTGCAGGCTCCCTGGCTTCAGCGATAGCAACGTGAAGCCTCCGAAGCACAGAGGGAGTGCTCCCTCTGCGCTCCAGAGGCTTCGCGTTGCTTTAGCTGAACTCTGCAGAGCGAGAGGGGTCGGTGCGCACTGACCCCTCTCGCTCTCCAGGCTTCAGGGATAGCCGCCTGAAGCCTTTGGAGCGCAGCGCGAGCTCCCGCTGCACTCCACAGGCTTCAGGTTCCTTTTGCTGAAGCTGGGAGAGCAAGACTCTCCTGGCTTCAGCAGAGAGGGAGAGCTGTGCAGTGCCCCTTCAGCCAAGCGGGAGGAGAAATGGAAGGGGCTCCGTTTCTCCTTGCCACTTCGCTGAAGGGGCGCTGAGCAGAGAGGGGGAGATTTTTTTTTTCTTGTTCTCCCCCTCAAAAACAAGGTGCGTCCTATGGTCCGGTGCATCCTATAGAGCGAAAAATACGGTAAGCCACAGTTGAGCCATCAGATCTGGGTCTACCTCCTCCATGGAGGATCTGATTGTCAGACAATCAGTAAACTTTTTCAGCAGGGGCCTGTCCACTGTCCCTCATACCTTGTGGGGGGTCAGACTATATTTTGGAAAAAAAGAAAATGAACGAATTCCTATGCCCCACAAATAACCCAGAGATGCATTTTAAATAAAAAGACATTCTACTCATGTAAAAACACGCTGATTCCCGGACCATCCACGGGCCAGATTTAGAAGGCGATTGGGCCAGATCCAGCCCCCGGGCCTTAGTTTGCCTACCCACGGACAAGACAATGTTTCCCCCTGAGTACATTCAAAAAGTGTTTCTCTCATCGTGGAATGAGTAAAGGGAGTCAACTCGTACCAAGTGTCAGAACAGGTGTGGGGAACCTCTGGACCTCCAGATGTTGCCAATGGCCATGGATGATGGGAGCTGTCATTCAGGAACATCTAGCAGCCCACACTTAGGAGAGTTTCCATAATGGAGTTTGTGGGGTGGGCCAAGTTGTCTCCTAACCTTTGATGATGGGCATCCCGTTTTCCTACAAAGGGACGCGGGTGGCGCTGTGGGTAAAACCTCAGCGCCTAGGACTTGCCGATCGCATGGTCGGCGGTTCGAATCCCCGCGGCAGGGTGCGCTCCCATCGTTCGGTCCCAGCTCCTGCCCACCTAGCAGTTCGAAAGCACCCTTAAGTGCAAGTAGATAAATAGGGACCGCTTACCAGCGGGAAGGCAAACGGCGTTCCGTGTGCTGCGCTGGCTCACCAGATGCAGCTTGTCACGCTGGCCACGTGACCCGGAAGTGTCTGCGGACAGCGCTGGCTCCTGGCCTCTAGAGTGAGATGAGCGCACAACCCTAGAGTCTGTCAAGATTGGCCCATACGGGCAGGGGTACCTTTACCTTTACCTTTACTCCGTTTTCCTAAAAAGTGAAGCACTGGGTTGCAGCAGAGCGGCCTGCTTCCTAGGCATGCTTCTTCCAGGGGCAAGTCCCACCACATTGTGAAGTGTGGCTAGGAGTACAACCCTTCAATACCCTCCGCTGCCAAATGTCTAACATGAAGACAGTAGGCACCATCCCTGGCAGCTTTCACACCTCTCCTCCTCTTCCTCAGGCACCCAGGACATCGTCTTTGGCGAAGTGGATAGATAAGCATTGAGCCGCCTGGGGCGAACCACACCATCACCTCATAGAGGGGGATTCCCTTCTGAATTGGCACCTCCCAGCAAGGACCGTTGATGCACCGTCCTTCCTCTCTTTTTTTGGTGTCTCTCTGTGTACAGTCTTGTGTGGCCCTCCTTGCACTGCAAGCAGGGCTTAGCTATAATTAAACAAAATGCTCTCAGCAAACTCAGGGTGTGTCTCTGTGTGTTTGTGATGAGGAATCTGCCAGCGGGGCCTCACCTCTGCCTCCTTCTGCTTCCTCTTCCTTTGCTTAAGGTTAAAGATCTGAGTTCTCTTTTTCCCATTCTCTCTCTCTGTCAGTGCTGGGCCTTTAAAAAAAAAAAAAAGCAAACACATACACACAGACATCATTTTGCTTTGCAGACGGAACAGGCTGCATTCAACCCCCAGCAGCTCCAGAGAGAACAATCAGTGTTTGGGAGCCAGCCTGCAGCAGCTGGGCCTAATTTGGCCCAGCATGAGTCCTCAATTGGCCATGTTTATTTCTTCATTATTTCCATTTCTATGCCACTTACTGTCTGAAAAATTCATATACAGTGGTACCTCTGGTTACATACTTAATTCGTTCTGGAGGTCTGTTCTTAACCTGAAACTGTTCTTAACCTGAAGCACCACTTTAGCTAATGGGGCCTCCCGCTGCTGCCGCGCCACCACCGCACAATTTCTGTTCTCATCCTGAAGCAAAGTTCTTAACCCGAGGTACTATTTCTGGGTTAGCGGAATCTTTAACCTGAAGCGTATGTAACCCGAGGTACCACTGTACAGTGTTGCCTTGGTTTACAAACTTAATCCGTTCCAGAAGTCCGTTCTTAAACCAAAGGCACACTTTCCAATAGAAAGTAATGCAAAATGGGTTAATCTGTTCCAGACTTTTAAAAACCACCCCTAAATCAGCAATTTAACATGAATTGTACTACCTAACGAGACCACTGATGCATAAAAGGAAAGCAATAATCAATGTACTGTACTATAAAATAAATAAAACAGTATTGTAGGTGATAAAAATGATTTTTCCCCCTTACCTGCCCTGATGATAGTCATTGTTTGGATGGGGGGGGGCTTTTATCTATTTCCGCAGTTACACAATCAATAAGTAGCCAAACTGGGATCCACACAGATCCCCCCACAACGCTGTGGGAGATGCTCCCTGGAGCGCGTGCCTCCTGAGGAGCATGGGGGGGGGGGAGTTGCGCTCGTGCAAACCATCTGGATGGTGGGCACTCAGCCTCCCTCCCACACAGCTGCAGGAAACACCCCCCTTCTCCACTGCCAGACAACAGAAGTGTGGCACTCAAAACAGACGTGCACCCCCAAACTGAGTACATTCGGATTCCAAAAAAAGTTCGCTAACCGGAACACCTTCTTCTGGTTTTGAAGTGTTCGTGTTCCAAATAGTTTGTGAACTAGACTGTTTGTAGGCCAAGGTACCACTGTATTTTTATCCCTCCTTTTTCTCAAGGTTGCATGCGTGGTTCTCCCCCGTTTAATCCCCCACAACAACCTTGCATGGTAGGCTGGGCTGAGTTTCTTGGCTCAAGGTCACCCTGTGAGTTTCATGGCAGAGTAAAGACTCAAAGGCTGGTCACCCAGCTCCTAGTTCAACATTATAACCACTATGTCATACTGCCTTGAAATATCTTGAAGCAGTTTACAGTGGGCAAATACGCAAAATCAATATGGTAAATTCCGTAAAATCGTGTCAAATGGTTCACATAGCAAAATGCATAAATATCCATAAACATGAAACCAGAGAGGACGACAAGGCAGTATAGTATAAAATTTCAATAATTTATCCAATCTCGCCATCCATTGCCTGCAACCTCTATGACCATTGCTTGAAGTCGTGAGTCAACCATTCATACATAAATTGTTCACACTCAACAGTCTTGCAACCCACATGCAAAGGGTCACTCTCACACATACACATACAGTGGTACCTCTGGTTAAGTACTTAATTCGTTCCGGAGGTCCGTACTTAACCTGAAACTGCTCTTAACCTGAAGCACCACTTTAGCTAATGGGCCTCGTGCTGCTGCCGCACCGCCACAGCACGATTTCTGTTCTCATCCTGAAGCAAAGTTCTTAACCTGAAGCACTATTTCTGGGTTAGCGGAGTCTGTAACCTGAAGCGTATGTAACCTGAAGCGTATGTAACCTGAGGTACCACTGTATAAGGTACAATCCTGACACATGAAGCAGTAATGGACTTGTGGTTTGCAACTCAGGTGGGAGAGCCTCATTTCACAGCCTCTCAGAAATCATTCCCCTGCCAAAGATAGCATAGATTCAGACATAATCCTATGCCCATAATTATGTCTGAATGCAAAACGTAAAAAGAGTGCTTATGTTCATTCTACAGGCTTTACTCTCTGCCCCACCCCACAGCCGAGTTTTTGCCAAGTTCCGAATTTAATTTCTGTAGCAAAACTTACATAATGCTTCATTGCAATGAAACCTCCAGAAATAAAAATAATGTCAATAAAAGACAGTTAAAAGCAAGTACTTAAGAATGCTGAAAATACAATTCAAATCAGCAGTAAGATAAAAGAGAACAAAACACATGGCAGCAGTCTAACATCTCTGGATAGTCTTGCCCAAACAATGGTGTTTTAAGCAGGCACCGGAAAGAGTACAGCAGAGGCCCCTGCCTAACATCAAGAGGCAGGGAGTTCCAAAGTATAGCCAGAGCCACACTAAAAGGTTACTGTGGGTTTTTTTAAAAGAAGTGTAAAATGAGCATTATTTGGCACCTGGTACAGGATCAGCACTCACGGGACACGGGTGGCGCTGTGGGTTAAACTACAGAGCCTAGGACTTGCCCATCAGAAGGTCGGCTGTTTGAATCCCCGCGGCGGGGTGAGCGCCTGTTGTTTGGTCCCTGCGCCTGCCAACCTAGCAGTTCAAAAGCACGTCAAAGTGCAAAGAGATAAATAGGTACCACTCCGGCTGAAAGGTAAACGGCGTTTCCGTGCGCTGCTCTGGTTCGCCAGAAGCGGCTTCGTCATGCTGGCCACATGATCCGGAACCATACACTGGCTCCCTCGGCCAGTAAAGCAAGATGAGCGCCGCAACCCCAGAGTCGGCCATGACTGGACCTAATGGTCAGGGGTCCCTTTCCCTTTACCTTACAGGATTAGCACTAGGCATCAAGAGACCTTTGCCACATCTTCCAAAAAGAAGAACAAAAGTGTTTTGCTTTGGTCGGCTGAAACCAGCTGAAGCGTGTGCCTATATTGGAGGATTTGTGGCTTCTGTGGGTACCGTGCAATGAGTCTCTGAGCGTTCACACTGTGGCCTAATTTGAAGGCAGGCAGGCAGGCAAGCGTCCAAAGGAAAGCAAGAGTAAATTGGTTTTTTTCTCTCTGAGGGAGACAGAGCTCCTCTGCTGCCTGCCTTGGATGGAAACTCTCAAGAATAGGCGATTTAAAAATTTCCAGATGCTGAATGTGATAAATCAGATACCAATATCTGATTTCACTCCCCCGCCCCCGCCCCCCACATTGAGGCTGTTTTTCTAGGGGAAGGGAAAGACCAGCAAGCAAGAGAAAAGCACTTTTGCAACTGCTTTTTTCACTCTGTATCTTTCTGGGTTTAAAGCATCCATTTACTGGCGCCGCCTGTTATCCTTTTTTAAAAATGTAGGGAACTTTCAAGTAAATGAATTGCTCAGTTGAGATGTGAGCTGTTGCCATCTTCTTTGAACAGCCTGGAAAATGCATTAAAGCTATTAATTTTTTTTATGGAAACGAAGACAGTGAATAGACACAACGGAGCCTGTCCTCAAGAGTATAATTTATTTGTTTTATACCCTCCAGATATGTTGGACTACAGCCAGCAGTGCTGATGGAGACTCATGGGAGCTGTAGTTCAAAACATCTTGAGGGCACCAGGTTCGGGAGAAGCTGGTATAGAGCCTTCAGAGTAAAGGATCTCTGCCCTGAGGAGCCTACAGTCTAAAATGCAGTTAACTGTCTATGAAATGTTTTGGTACAGTATGGTACTCAATATATGGTCACATACCCTGGTGGAGGGGAATGCTCTCAGGTGCGAAGGCCTCAGTTCAAGGAGAGTAAAGTCTTTTGCTGAAACACTTTCCTGAAATCAGAGTTCAAGGTGCTGTGTAGTCTCAACAAACCAAGCTAAAGCACCGAGACCTGTATTTTCAGCAACGGGAAAGCTCAAGAGGAGAAGCCTTATACACTGAAAGAGTGTCAGGGAAGGCTTACTCAGAAGTAGGCCAGAAAACGCTGGGTCTGTAGAATTCACAGATTGGCTTAACATTCAATCCCTTTCTCCATGAAACACTGGGGAATTAGCTCTGTGAGAGAAATGTCAGCTCCCATGATTCTTTGTGGGAGATCCACTACTGTTTAAAGTGGTGTTATAGTGTTTTAAATGCAGACCCTGCAAGTGTTCCTATTTTCCAGGGATTTACAGAAGCCACCCCAGTTTCTGATTTGATCCCAGAATGTCCCACTTCTAGTTAGGACATCCCTATTTTCACCAGATAAATGTTGCAGGGTTGGAGTTATGCAACCTCCAAGCCAAGGGGATAAGTAACTATACAACCTTTAGAAGACATCTGAAAGCAGCCTTGTATAGGGAAGTTATTTGATGTTTAATGCTTTATTATGTTTTTATATGGGATGCAGGTGGCGCTGTGGTGTAAACCACTGAGCCTTGGGCTTGCCGATTGGAAGGTCGGTGGTTTGAATCCTGCCAACCTAGCAGTTCGAAAGCACATCAAAATGCAAGTAAATAAATAGGTACCGCTCCGGCGGGAAGGTAAACGGCATTTCAGTGCACTGCTCTGGTTTCGCCAGAAGCGGCTTAGTCATGCTGGCTACATGACCAGAAAAACTGCAGACAAATGTCGGCTCCCTTGGCCAGTAAAGCGAGATGAGCGCCGCAACCCCAGAGTCATTCGCGACTGGACTTAACTGTCAGGGGTCCTTTACCTTTTTTAAAAAGATGTTTTTATATAGGTTGGAAGCAGCCCAGAGTGGCTGGGGCAACCCAGTCAAAGGGACAGGGTATACAATGGTACCTCGGGTTAAGAACTTAATTCGTTCTGGAGGTCTGTTCTTAACCTGAAACTGTTCTTAACCTGAGATACCACTTTAGCTAATGGGGCCTCCTGCTGCCACTGGCACGTGATTTCTGTTCTCATACTGAAGCAAAGTTCTTAAACCGAGGTACCATTTCTGGGTTAGCGGAGTCTGTAACCTGAAGCGTCTGTAACCCGAGGTACCACTGTATTATTAAATAGGATCTTGTACCAGACTTGCACCAGAGTGACAGGCCAAAAAATGGGACATTCCGGGATCCAATCAGAAGCAGGAATGGTTTCTGTAATTCTGGGATGTCCTGCTTAAAATGGGATGGTTGACCATTTGCAATTCCGATCTCAATATGGGTGCATTCGGGCTTAGCCGATTTTCCTTAGATACTGGGAGAGTGGCAATTATGTTGTGAACCGTCCTGAGATCTACAGATGATGGGCAGTGTAATAATAATAATAATAATAATAATCCCTTCTCCTCCTCCTCCCTGGACTGCATGCTTCTCAGTTCCTGAACTGGAGAAAGGGGAACTTCAGGCTGAGCCCGATGATCGGCTATCATGAAGTGAGAAGTTTACGGCCTCAAAAGCAGGAAAGCATGTGTTCTGTGGTTGGTGGGCAGTCCTGCTGAAGACTTGAGCACTGCAGAGCAGAAGCTCAGCTCAGACGCTGGACACTTCTGTCTTGGGAGGAAGGCGTAGGCAAGCCGGATTTAGCCAGTCGCTCTCGCCTTGCGTCTCCCTTGACCTTGCCCATTGGGGAGGGAAGCTCTGCCACTCGACTGGACCTGGTCCCTCTCCCCTCTCCAGGATGAAGGTGTATATTTGGACAGCCCTCCTGGTTCTCCTGGCAGCGGAGGAAACAGGTAAAGCGGGTGGGCTGGGAGAAATGGCCTTTCGCTCATCTGCCTTTCCGCACGTATGCACAAAAAGAGAAGTGAACGGAGATTGTAGGTTTGAGAAATCAGCGCCTTCCCTCAGTCCTATCCTCTGATGGCAGGAGGGAGAGCCTTTTCTGCGGCTGCTCCCATATTGCGGAATTCCCTCCCAAGAGAGGTCAGACCGGATCCCTCCTTGTTATCCATCTGCCGGCAGGTTCAGAGCGCCCTGGTTTTGAAAATGACGGGGCAGAGAGTGCTGATCGCTGGGTCTCTTTGTCAGGGCAAACTGGACTTTAATTGCCAGACCTCTAAAATACACCAGAATTGTGTTCTGATGTATTTTAATTATTGCTTTTAACTCGCTTGTTTTTATTGCTTTGTATACGTATACGTTTTAAAATGTTTTTTTAAAAAATGTCTGCGTATACGTTTTTAAATGTTTATACGTTTCTCTAGGAGAAAGGAGGGATATAAGTACATTAATTTAAAATATAATAATAGTAGTAGTAGTAGTTTTAGTAGTAGTAAATTGCAACAACAATAGCAGCCACTAAGTTTGCCTCACTTTAAACCCACTGTGTGTTTACAACAACTTGTATTTGATTACATTCTCCACCTCAGATGTTCAGGGTGGCAGAAAAAATGGCCCTCCTCTGTTCTATTTTCACAACAACCCAGTGAGGTAGTTTAGGCTGAGAGAGAAAGTGGTTGATGGGGGTGGGGTGGGGTGGGCTAGGATGTTTGAATATCTCCCCCCAAAAAAACAGCTAGGCCACCACTATAACCCCCCCGCCAAAAATGCTGATTCTGCTTTACAGCTGTGTTGCAAGCTTGACTTGGTAGATTAATCAACTTGGTAGATTAATCAAAGTTTCATTTGATCATGCAATAAGGTCATTTTCATGTGGTGGGACTGTAAGACCACGCTTGGTTGTTGTTACCCCTCACCCCCCCCCCAATCCCTGGGTCAGGGAATGGGGGGCAGAAATCCCTTAAATATGGCCTTTCTAAGTGGAAGTGCTAAATTTGTACCTTAAATGGTATGTGAAAAGGCATTTGTATTGAATTTTTAGTAACATGCAACTGTTTATATTTTGACCAATTAAAAAGGGGATACTGATCCACTTAGGAATTCTTTAATCTGTGAGGCTGCAATCCTGCATATCCACTTACATGAGTGTAAACCAGACCCTCCAAGTGTCTGTATTTTCCAGGGACGTCCCTGATTTGGAGAAGTTGTCCCGGTTTCTGATTTGATCCCAGAATGTCCCATTTTTCCTTAGGATGCCCCTAATTTCACTGAAGAAATGTTGGAGGGTATGGAGTTATCTGATCCCCAAGCCGTCTGAAGGCAATCCTGTATAGGGAAGTTTTTTTAATGTTTAATGCCTTATTAAGTTTTTTATATATGTTGGAAGCTGCACAGAGTGGCTGGGGCAACCCAATAAGATGCAGGGAGCATATATAGTAAAATTACCATTATGGAATGGGACGTCCCTGTTTTCATCGGATAAATGTCAGAGGGCATGGTAATCGTGACTGAACTCAGTGGCACACACTTCTGAGTAAAATTAGATACACCCAACTCATTTCTTCTCAGGGTGGGCATATGGAAATTAATGTACCTAAGTTAGCCATGTCAATTAATCTCCATGGGTCTACTCTGAGTAGCTAGCATTGGCCAGAACCCCATGTATAGGATTGCAGAGATGACGGCACATGTTCACCACTAACACTACAAGTTTGGCCCTGTTTAATGAAAACTGATGTTGTGCCAACCAGTTTAATCCTTTTGAGGTACAGTGGTACCTCAGGTTACATACGCTTCAGGTTACAGACGCTTCAGGTTACACACTCCGCTAACCCAGAAATAGTGCTTCAGGTTAAGAACTTTGTTTCAGGATAAGAACAGAAATTGTGCTCTGGCAGCACAGCGGCAGCAGGAGGCCCCATTAGCTAAAGTGGTGCTTCAGGTTAAGAACAGTTTCAGGTTAAGTACAGACCTCCGGAATGAATTAAGTACTTAACCCAAGGTACCACTGTATATCTAGTCAATTGCTAGATTGCATTGTTGTGCTAAGATAAAGGATCTGTTTCTGCCATCCACAAAAAGAGGGAGGTTTATTTGGGGAGGGGTGCCTCTGAAAAGCTAAGTTTTACAGTATGGTAAACTTTCTTGTATTAGAGGCCAGTTGCGGGCCAGACTGAGACGGCGACTAGGCCGCATCCTGTCCCCGGGCCTTAGGCTGCCTACCCCTGACGTACAGTCTCTAAACTTGAAAGGAGAACATGGGTCTCTTCTAGGAAAGCAAAACTGATTCCCTTAACAAGGGTCACCATCGGGCACAACCATCGTCTGCTCAAACCAGATGACAGGCAGGAGTTTCGATTCTTAAAAGGGGCATCCCACCCCTTGTCTGTTCCTGCCTCTCTGCGGCTTTCGGATTTTGTTCCACTGTGCTCACGGCAGGATCATGGAGATGTGGCCAAGTGGTAGAATATTTGTGTTGCAGATGGAAGGTCCCAAATTTAATCCCCAACATCTCCAGCTAAGATAGGGGGAAACCCCTGTCTGGAAACCCCCAAGAGCTGCTGCCAGTCTGTGTAGAGAATACTGAGTTTAGTGGGTCAGTGGTCTGGCTAACCCAGAAATAGTACCTCGGGTTAAGAACTTTGCTTCAGGATGAGAACAGAAATTGGGCTCCAGTGGCACGGCAGCAGCAGGAGGCCCCATTAGCTAAAGTGGTGCTTCAGGTTAAGAACAGTTTCAGGTTAAGAACAGACCTCCAGAATGAATTAAGTTCTGAACCCGAGGTATAAAGGTAAAGGTACCCCTGCCCGTCAGGGCTAGTCGTGACCGACTCTAGGGTTGCGCGCTCATCTCGCTCAAGAGGCCGGGAGCCAGTGCTGTCCGAAGACACTTCCAGGTCACGTGGCCAGCATGACGAAGCTGCATCTGGCGAGCCAGCACCAGCGCCGCACACGGAAATGCCGTTTACCTTCCCGCTAGAAAGCGGTCCCTATTTATCTACTTGCACTTAGGGGTGCTTTCGAACTGCTAGGTGGGCAGGAGCTGGGACCGAATGACGGGAGCTCACCCCGCTGCGGGGATTCGAACTGCCGACCTTTCGATCAGCAAGTCCTAGGCTCTGTGGTTTAACCCACAGCGCCACCCGCGTCCCTTAACCCGAGGTACCACTGTATATTTAAGTGCATTGCCCTCATGTATGTATTTTTGTGTGCCGTTTTGCCTACATACAGGTTTTCGCAAAGCCACTTCCCCATGTGCAATGCATTTTTGTAAGTTGCTTTTAGTAACACATGCATTTTAGACCCACAATTTACCCTAGTAATAGGAACGTAGAATTGTGGAGCTGGAAGGGACCTTGAGGGCCATCTAGTCCTACCCCCTGCCATGCAGGAATCTCAAGGCACGGACCCCCATCTGTGCATTTTTTTGTACACATCACCTGTCTGGAGAACTGCATTTCAAAAATTTGATGAATGCAAATTTCACATGGTGGTTGTGTTTCGGCTCGTGTATTGTTTCAGAAGGAGCAAGTCTGGTAAGTCTGAAATGCAAGCTGAAGTCAATTCCCACCCCTTGTCCGAAGTAATGAAATTATTTATTTATTTATAAATGTATGTTTTGTTTAATTTTATGTAACCAATAAGAACTGAGAACAGAATGCACATAAACAGAACAGAAAATACAAGTATGGAATCCAAAATACCCCAAAGATTTCCAAAGAATGTAAATAACACAACGCAAAAACTGTGAGGGTCAAATACTGAAATTATCACCTCTCCAGAGCTGGCCATGTACGTGAAGTGGTTTCCTTGCTTTATTAGAACTATTAATATATTGAATAAAAGTTAAGCAATCAGTAAGGAATATAGGGACGCTGGTGGTGCTGCGGGTTAAACTACAGAGCCTAGGACTTGCCGATCAGAAGGTCAGCGGTTCAAATCCCCGCGACGGGGTGAGCTCCTGTTGCTCAGTCCCTGCTCCTGCCAACCAAGCAGTTCGAAAGCACCTCAAATTGCAAGTAGATAAATAGGTACCACTCCAGCGGGAAGGTAAATGGCGTTTCCGTGCACTGCTTGGAAGCTATACGCTTGCTCCCTCGGCCAGTAAAGCGAGATGAGCGCCGCAACCCCAGAGTCGGTCACGACTAATGGTCAGGGGTCCCTTTACCTTTTAATCAGTAAGGAAAGGATCCTTGTCTGACCTTCCCTGAACCTTTTTAGTCACATCAGTACATTTTTCTGACAATTAAATTGTCCAAATTCTGCTGTACCCATAATTCAGTGAGATACCGTTCAGCTTTCACCATTTATAGGCTTAATACAGTGCTGCAAAAGCAGACTAAGCAAGTTCTTAGGGCACCAGCAAGCAGGGGCATGCAAACAAAGAGATTTTTTAAAAAATAAAAATAAAAAATTCAACATTTAATTAAGGGGGGGAAGCGCTGAATTTTGCAATTGGAAAATCTAGAAACAATCTAGTTTATTTTCAGCATGCACATGTAAGTAAAGTATCATTTCAAAAAATAAAATTAGTTTCCGTATTGTTTTTATTTTGAATTATGTATGGGCGGCCCATCATAATATTTTCAGTGCTTTGGGTCTCTAACGGTCTTAATCCAGCCTTGTCTTAATCCAGTTATTTCTGAAACTTCTAAAAATCACCATCTTGTGTGCTGTCCAAAACCTGTTCCGGAAAAGACAGGGCGGCTTGCCCACATCTCTAGCAGAGGCATCCAAAATAGATATCCCGTGCGTACAAATTGCCCTGTAAAGTGTTGGTGGTCTCAGATCACAGGAGCTGCGTAGCCTCTCTGCTCTCCCCCCCCCACCCCGCCCTCCACACTTTACTTTTGTGTCCTATCAGTGGTATGAGATCTGCTGCTACTGCTACTTGTGGTTTAGCGAAGTGTTTGCTAATCTGATGCTTTTTCATCACCACAAAAAGGAGATAGCAGCTAATTTATGTGCTCAGCTCTCTATCCCTTCTTTGGGTCCCTGGAACAAATACTTACAGAAACAGGCTTGTCATTGCACACACACATTATACTAATAGACTTTAAAAACTTGGTCCTGTGTACAAGTACAGGGGTACCTTGGTTCTCAAACTTAATCTGTTCCGGAAGTCCATTCCAAAACCAAAGCGTTCCAAAACCAAGGCGCGCTTTCCCATAGAAAGTAATGCAAAATGGGTTAATCCATTCCAGACTTTTAAAAACAACCCCTAAAGCAGCAATTTACGTAACATGAATTTTACTATCTGACGAGACCACTGATCCATAAAATGAAAGCAATAAACAATGTACTGCAGTCACTCACTCACTCACTCACTCACTCACTCAATCAGTAGCTGAACTGGGTTCCACACAGTCACAGAAACAAAACAAAAAAGCCACAAAAACAAAAATGCAAAATAAATCGCAAAAACAGACAGACCTCAGTGTAACACTCAAACAGAAGTGTGGCACTCAAATTGGAAGCGTAACACTCAAAACGGAGCATGTTCGGCTTCCGAAATAAGTTTGCAAACCAGAACACTTACTTCCAGGTTTGCAGTGTTTGGGTTCTAAGTTGTTTGAGTGCCAAGGCGTTTGAGAACCAAGGTAACACTGTACTCACCTAGTCAAAAAACTGCGTTTTGAATGCCTTATAAACGTGTAACACTAGATAACGCTGGAGAGCAAAAATAATTTTGTTCAATTTTCCGTAGCGTTTTTTTTTTCTTTTGTTGTAACGATTTAATTTCTGACTTATTTATAGCTTTCCCCGCCCTGTGTGTAGATCCAGCTGAAGTCACACAGACCATGTCATGAAAGAAAAAAGTTAGGGGGGGAAATGCTGCCAACAAGTATAGTTCCAGATTTACCAGGCTTGTGACGATATGGTTTCGTCGGGGCTTTTTTTTCCAGCTTGAACTCACCGGAACTCAGTTCCGGCACCTCTCAATATAAGCCATTGCCATTATAAGAGAACAAGGGAGGTCCTAGTGGTGAGTTCTGGCATCTCCTTTTCTATAAAAATAGCACTGGTTGTCCTGAAAATAAAGGCTCTGTAGTATAATGTAATAAAGGTATACCAAATCATATAAAAAGCATCTGGAGGTCCTAGCCCTTGTTGAAATCTCAAATTTGATTTTATCCATTATAGCTATATTCCAGAGTGAGGGGCACCAAGTGTCCAGTGTAAGATTTGGGGCTGTTAAGTTGTGGGTGAACATATCAGATGACACAGCGATTCTTCAAACAGCTTTGTTTATTCACAGGCCAGAACAGAACTGAGCTGAAGGGTTCAGTTAGCCTGCTTATATAGAGCTCTAGTACAATGTAACTGTAACAATTTTCTAAAACTATCCAATCCCTGAACGCCACTTTCAATCCCTTATTTGCATAACTATCTACAGTATCCCCCTGTTGGCCCAGGGTGAGAACTTCAGTACATAACAGGGGCTGTTTTCCTGTGAGTTTCACCAAGGGTGGCAGTTAGCTCAGTTGGTTTGGAGCATGGTGCTGCTAATGCAAAGCTTGTGGGTTTGATCCCCTGATGTGCCACCTGCGTATTCCTCTATCGCAAGGGTGACCCTCAAGATCCTTTTTATAGATCTATGATTCTATAATTCTACTATTCATGCTACCAGAGAAATTTTGTTAGGACATCCCTATTTTCATCAGAGAAACTTTGAAGCGTATAGACTAGGGCGTCCCTATTTTCATTGGAGAAACGTTGGCAGGTATGAGAGCTGTGAGGGGAATAGGGGCTTCCTATTATTATTGTTATCAGTGCTTTTTTTCTGGGGGGACGCAGGGGTATGCATACCCCTAAACATTTTGTGAATCTAAGTTTGGCCTCATTGAGGGGCAGTATTTCATATATATTTTTCAAATTTTTTATTGATTTTCCATTTTTTATAAACAAACAAACATAAATCCTAACTATACTTAGTCCACTCTTAGTAACATTGTTGAGTGACTTCCTCATATCCCCCTGGCTGAATTTCAGTATATATCATTGTAACAGTTTTCCAAACAAGTTTCTCATAAAATTTACTTACGCGCTTAACATCTTTCTCATTGAGGGGCAGTATTTCAATATGAGTAGGAAAATGAGAGTACCCCTAAACATTTTTAAAGGAAAAAAGCACCAATAATAATAATAATAAATTTACTTTTATTCATACCTCACTCATCTGGGTGAGTTGCCCCAGCCACTCTGGGTGGCTTCCACCCCACACTAAAGTTAAACATCAGCAATAATTAGACAGTTTACACTTATTACAATAAATAATTACTCATCTATAATCGATAAAAATAGCAGCAAATCACAATACATAAAATGCTACAAATCATACAAAACGATGTAAAAGGATTAAATTACGAAACATTATTTAAAACAAAACAACTCTCAGCACCCTCAACAAACCATAGCTCCCAGAATCCTTTGAGGAAAACCATGACTTTTTAAAGGGGTATGATTCTGCTTTAAATGTAAGGTGTGAATGGGGCCTAGATGGGCCTTTGGCCTGATCCAGAAGGGAACATATCCAGTATGCGCAGGCTGGTGGCGCAGTTTTGAAGAAGTCACAAGATGCACCTTCTTTCCCTGCAGAGGCGCTGAGGGAACCTCAGTTGTGCTACGTCTTGGATGGGATCCTGTTTGTCTATGGTATAATCCTCACATTCCTGTACTGCCGGCTGAAGGTGAGTCTTTTAATGGCTCTCTGAGATGCATATGTCTTGATCTTAATGCAAGGGACAGGTGATCTAAAAACTAAATGACATACACATCAGTTAACTGAAGGAAATTTGTCACAGAAGTGGGTTTTTTGCAGGGAGAAGTTCATTTATGTATTTACTGTATTCACAAATGAATGAATGTGCCACAAAAGATCCTCTCCTGTGCATCACTGAAAAAGAAGGCAGTGATTTCTATTCAATTTGTATATGCTAACTTATAGGCATAACTCAATTAAACATAATAATACTGTAATTTAAGCAGGGGGGGGGGAAGACACTGTATAATTGGGAGTTGTGCTTTGTGCCTGCTTAGTCTGCTATCCAACTGCTGACTTGTTGCTGGGCCTCTTCAAGGCCTCATCCTGCTCTCCCCTCTTGGGGTTATCTGGTCCCTATGTGTACTATACATTTAAAACAGTACCATACCACTTGAATCAGTGTGGTTTAAAATGGTATGATACTACTTTAACTGTACTGTATGGATGCAGCCTCGGTCTCTTCCCACTGGAAAAGAAATGTGGATTGTAAGCTCCTGGAGGGCAGGGACCTGATGTGCAGAATATCTAAGTAAATGAATACTGCTTCATGAACAAATAATTTAAAGAGTTGCTGCCATTTAAATGTTGTCTAACTGGCTGTATTTATTTACCTTTATAATGATAATAATAATAATAATATCCCACCCTTCCTTGGTGGAGCTAGAGCAGCATACAGTGGTACCTCTGGTTAAGTACTTAATTCGTTCCGGAGGTCCGTTCTTAACCTGAAGCTGTTCTTAACCTGAAGCACCACTTTAGCTAATGGGGCCTCCTGCTGCTGCCGTGCCGCCGGAGCACGATTTCTGTTCTCATCCTGAAGCAAAGTTCTTAACCCGAGGTACTATTTCTGGGTTAGCGGAGTCTGTAACCTGAAGCGTATGTAACCTTGAAGCATCTGTAACCCGAGGTACCACTGTACATTGTTTTTTCTTCTTTCCCGTTTTATTCTCACTAGAACCCTGTGAGATACACCATACTGTGGCGACTTCTGCGCCAGACATTGAAAGAAGCCCTTTAAACTGTCATGGCTTTGTCCAAAGAATCTTGGGGAAATGTTGTTTGCTAAGGGAGCTTATAGTTGTTACAATACACACACCCACACCCCACATTCCTGCACAGAGCTACAGTTCCCAGAGTTCCCTGTGAGGAGGGATTGATTGCTAAACCGCTTTGGGAATTATAGCTCTGTGAGTGGAATAGAAAGTTCTCCTAACAACCCTCGACAGCCTTGATAAATTATAGTTCCCAGGATTCTCTGGGGGAAGCCATGACTGTTTAAAGTGATCGGATACTGACTTTAAATGAACAGTGCAGATGAGGCATGAGTGTGCATGTGAGAATGAGTGAATGAGAATGAGCCCAGGGTCACCCTCAAACTTCATAGCTTGAGTGGGCATTTGAACCTGGGTCTCTGCAGCTTAAATCTGCCACTCAAACCACTGCAATCGACACAAGATAATATCACCAAGGCAACTATTTGTGAACAAACAATAAATGTCCCTAAATATGGACACCCCTAAAAATGGCAAGGGTAGTTTCTTTCCCAAATGGTTTTTATCTCACACAACGGCAAACGCAGGAAATAAAGAGTCCACTTGTGATATATCAGTTGGTTCAGTGCTCAGACGTCGTTCCGGTTATCAGACGTTTCGTCGCGAAAGAGCTTAGTCGTCGAGCTTTGAAGTAAATAATATACATGAGAAGACAGTATGCAAACAACTTAAAGTAGGGGTATATCTGTTCCCATGTGCATGTTTTCATCAGAAGAAGCATAGAAAGAGCAAAATGTCCTTCAGTTTGTTAAACTGCAGGCTGTCTCTCCACAAGTTGCTCCATAGTTAATGAATGGCCTTTCTGTAACACTCAGAGGGATTAAAAAGAAATGAGAGAGACGTTTGCTGTGTGGAGTTAATGTCTGTTCTTCCTTTAAGTTTATAAATGATTTATTTGACTCTGTTTATATTTTTTATCCCCTTAGATCCAATACCGAAGGAAATCGAAGCTTCCCCCTGCTTCCCACTACGAGGTGCCTCCTTGCTCCTTTCACTTAAATAATATTTAGCATTTATATGGCATTTGCAGCGTGTCAGGCTAAGGATGGGCTGATAGGCTGGAAGCAGACAGACTTGGTTTCCCAACCATTCTCAGCACCCGTACCAAACTCCAGTTCCCGGTGTTTATTAAAGAGGGCCTAAGACCTCTTAATGAAACTGTAGGCAGAAATTCAACTGGAGGTGTTTTTCTTAGCACAGGAATGGAGCAATGGCAACAACAGCGCCTGTTGTGTTGCTGCCTGCTAAAGACATAAGAGTCATTCCCGTGCACCATAGAAAAAAGAGGGGGGGGGTAGACCAATAAGACTGTGATTTGTTTAAAGAAGTTATTGTGGTTTTTGCACCCTCTCTGCTTCAAACAGAGATTTGACGCATTCATGGCTTGCATGTTGCTTTTGTCTTTTCTTCTGTTTTTATCTCATACCTTCTGAAATAAAGAGCAGGGTTGGTGGGTGGGTGGGCATTCTTCCTTTAAAGCATATTTGAGGCATATTTCCCCCCTCAAAGAATTCTGGGCACCGTAGTGTGCTAAGAGTTTCTTGGAATTGTAACTCTGTGAGGGGTAAACTACAGCACCCAGAATTCTTTGAGGGAAAGAATGAGCTTTAAAGGTTTGGTGTTTACACTGGTGAAGATGCAGAGAAGGGAAAGGGAAAGGGAAGGGGGTGCATTATATATTGTTTTGCTTTCTGTTCCTCGGAAATCTCATGCCATTATCTGTCTTCCTCTTTTGCAGAAAATGGAAGGAATCTATACCGTAAGTGTCAACCAACGATTTTCTGGGGCTGGGCTGGGATAGGAACACAGGAAGCTGCCTTCAATCTTAGCCAGACCTCTGCTCCATCTAGCTCATTATTGCCAACACTGACTGGCAGAGGCTGTCCAGGGTTTCAGGCATAAGAACAAAGCAAAAGCCTGGCCACAGGATCAGACCAATGGCCCATCTAGTGCAATGTCCTGTTCTCACAGTGGCTGACCAGATGCCCGAGGGAACCCCCATACCCAGCAAGTGTCCTGGAAAAACCGGAACATCCCATTTCCCCCCAGCGAGAGCATGGTGGCTATTTTGAGATCTCACCCTTGTAATAAACAAAAATCTGCACTTATTTGCTTATGGGGGACACAAGAGCCCTTATAGAGTCCTTTGTAGGTTCGCCGTCAGTCGGAGAGAATAACAGAGGCCAACCAGAGAATACTGAGAAGCAAAGCAGCTAGTAAGCCTGAACTTTATTGAACTGTTGCAACAGGGGGCTCCCCTCACACGTAGGAGAAGGAGGAGGACCCAGAACCAAGGTGTGCCTGCCCTTATATAGACATTTTAAATTGCCTTCCCTGGAGCTCAAGACCACCCTCCATAAATCATACATACATCACAGAAGGGGTGTAACCCAAGACCACCCCCCACAAACATCATACATACATCACAGAAAAGGTGGTCTACAACAGAATCAAAATGGTTTCAGGACGCTTTTCCTGTACTACTTCAGACATATCGTTTATATATTTATGTACGTGTTTGCTTCGTACATTTATGAACATTTATTATATATCTAAGACCTTAATTTTTTTTTTTCACCCTGAAGAAATTGCTTTTGGGGTGGGCCATGATCTTGCATGGTGCTGTTGTGTGAGAGCACAGTTCCCCCCCAAAAGCACGTATTTTCGGCTCCATAATCTTGTGCAGGTCACGTGACTCATGTGGGAAGACAGCCAGAAAGTCGCACATCCCGGTTTTGGGACTCAGCATGTTGGAGGGTTTGGGGTCCCGAGCTCAACAGCAACTCTCACCCCTTGTGTTTCCCAGAAACTGGTATTCAGAGGCATTCCTACCCTCCAGTATTGGATGAAGCCATTGATAAGTCTAGGTAAAGGTAAAGGGACCCCTGACCATTAGGTCCAGTCGTGGCCGACTCTGGGGTTGTGGTGCTCATCTCGCTTTATCGGCCAAGGGAGCCGGCGTACAGCTTCCGGGTCATGTGGCCAGCATGACTAAGCTGCTTCTGGTGAACCAGAGCAGCACACGGAAACGCCATTTTCCTTCCCGCCAGAGCAGTACCTATTTATCTACTTGCACTTTGACGTGCTTTTAAACTGCTAGGTTGGCAGGAGCAGGGACCGAGCAACAGGAGCTCGCCCCGTCGTGGGGATTTGAACTGCTGACCTTCTGATTGGCAAGTCACAGGCTCTGTGGTTTAACCCACAGCGCCACCTGCGTCCCTTGATAAGTCTAATCACCCATAAATTTGCCTAATCCTGTAAAGACATAAGCAGAACCTGCTGGATCAGGCCAAAGCCCCTCTAGTCCAGCATCCTGTACTCACAGGCCCAGTTGGCTATCCCTGTGTTGTTGTTTTTAATGCTTAAAGTAGTGAACAAGCTTCAAAAGCAGATAAAATCAAGTATAAATGGCAGCTGGTTATAAATATAGCTGTGTTTTTTTAGTTGGAAGACTTGTGATCTATTTATCATGCTATCTTGTTGCCAACCAGGGGTGTGTGTGTGTGTGTGTGTGTGTGTGTGTGTGTGTGTGTTTTAAATCAGTTAATAAGTCTGTTTTACTGAAGAACAGAATGACCACAGCAAAGAAGCAATATGCTTTTTGTACTGTGGAGAAGGTTTTCAGTTCAGATTTGCCTGGATAGGGCGTTGGGAGCTTTGAATGACAAAAGTTAGGGGATGGCATAATTATGCCTCTCGTGGCGCTGTGGGTTAAACCACGGAGCCTAGGACTTGCCGATCAGAAGGTCGGCGGTTCGAATCCCCGCCACGGGGTGAGCTCCCGTTACTCGGTCCCTGCTCCTGCCAACCTAGCAGTCTGAAAGCATGTCAAAGTGCAAGTAGATAAATAGGTACCACTCCAGCAGGAAGGTAAACGGTGTTTCTGTGCGCTGCTCTGGTTCGCCAGAAGCGGCTTAGTCATGCTGGCCACATGACCCGGAAGATGTACGCCAGCTCCCTCGGCCAATAAAGCGAGATGAGCGCCGCAACCCCAGAGTCAGCCACGACTGGACCTAATGGTCAGAGGTCCCATTAGCTTTACCTTTAAAAGTAGGGGTGCTGGTGGTGGGAAGGCCAGCTCCACTCAAGCGGTATCCACACTGTACATTTAAAGCACCACAATAGCCCAGCCCCGTGAAATTTCATATGCGTTTTAGTGTGAGTTTCGCCTAACTTAGGCATGTTTGCTTTCCCTGACCCTTCTTGTTATGTACTGCAGCTCTGGAGAAATTGCTGTGTCGTCTGCTATGTTCGCCCACAACTTAACACTTCTCTCTTTCTCCTCATTTGCAGGGTCTTGGCCCTCATGAGTCCACAACTTATGAAACTCTTACACGCCCCAAAACTGACCCAAAGGAGCTGCCCCCTGCAGAAGCAGAAACCATGGTGGGATAGGAACACTGTCTTGTGGAGACCCCTCCTCAACTCCTGAAATTGCGCAACTATATTTTGATGCCAGAAGAAGGACTGTCTCTGTACCCTTTGCTGTACCTACATGAAATATGCCACATTGCCGGTACATCGCCTAAAGTGATTTTGATGGCACAGTAGACCTGGAAGGGGCTGGCAGATGTTGCTGGACTACAACTCCCATCATCCCTGACCATTGGCCATGTAGGCTGGGGCTGATGGGAGGTGGAGTCCTACAGCTCATGGCAGACCACAGATTCCCCAACCTACCACAGATTTTGCCTGTTGTATTAGAAAACCTTATGTTTGCCGATTTGACGTCTTCCACAGTGGGACAGCTTGAGGGTGGGCAAGAAAGAAGTGCCAGCTTTTATTAATCTGTATTTAAAAATAATAATACTTATGGCTCCGTTCTCCTGCTGTTTTTGAATAACATGTCCATAGCTTGTTTGGAAAATCATGTCAATAGCTTAGCAGTGTGGGTGCAATCAGGATTCCTGGCTGGGAGTTAGAGATGAACAAATTTGTTAGTTTTGGTTCTCCAAGTTCCTCATCTTCCCAGTCTTCTTTTCTCCACATTTCCACAACTGTGGGGAAGAGCTGTGGCTCATAGAGCTGGGAATACCTCCTGTATTAAATCCTGAACAGCTGTGGCTAGATGGACCAATAGTCTGACTTGGTATATTTCCTTTGTTCCTAATTTGTTCCTAATTTGCAGATTATTATTTTTTAAATCATCAGCATCTGAGTACAGAATTCTCCTAACATATTTTTGTATGCAGCTTTGACTAATATAAATATTTTTGCAACACATTTTCCCTAACATTATGCATTTTTGTATGTTATTTTCACTAAATATATAATTTTTTTACGAATACTTTGCCCTACTGTATGCCTTTTTGGCAGAAAGGGTGAAAAGACTTTTCAGTGCATAAAATGCTCTCATTTCACCCTGATTGGGCAACTCCTGGACTCTTCTGGGACCTTGCTGCAGATATAGTAGCAGGGTCTTCAACCCTGTGACCCCAGAGCACACCACCTCTGGTTTGCAGGAAGGCTATATGACAAAGTGCACTCCTCCTGGTTTGCTTGTGTTTACTTATCTTCCCATTAGCCATTTGTTCATCACACACTTTTAAATGTACTTTCCGATCACTTTCCATATCACAAAAAGTCTGTCTCTGTGGGTGGCTGTTTGTTTTTTTAAAGTACCGTATTTTTTGCTCTATAAGACTCACTTTTTCCCTCCTAAAAAGCAAGGGGAAATGTGTATGCGTCTTATGGAGCGAATGCAGGCTGCGCAGCTATCCCAGAAGCCAGAACAGCAAGAGGGATTGCTGCTTTCACTGCGCAGCGATCCCTCTTGCTGTTCTGGCTTCTGAGATTCAGAATATTTTTTTTCTTGTTTTCCTCCTCCAAAAACTAGGTGTGTTGTGTCTTGTGGTCTGGTGCGTCTTATAGAGCGAAAAATACGGTAGTTTATTTGCACTTCAATTAAACCTACCTACCTGTCCAGTTTGTGCCTGAATCCTTCTCACAAAATATTGACAGTCTGCAGACGACCTAAGGGTCAGTACAACCAAGAAAATCCTCCTTCTAAGCCTGTTTTAAAAGTTGCTGATTTTATTATGTTGGAAACAACTATCTCTGCCCTCGTCTGTTTAACTAGATTGCTCTGAATATATATATATTATTTTATTCTTTGCTGCAAGCAGCTCTGAAAATACTAAAGAAATAAATGTAATGAAAAGTCAATGTGTTCACTGCCTCTCTGTTTCCTTATTCCACAGCTGTCCAACACCTCCTGCCCCAACACAAAATATTGAAGGAATAGTAATCATAAATTGTGCAGCGTGCTTATTTGTGGGTTTCAGTTGGAGTTTGTTCATATATTTATTTTTATTGCATTTATATCCCACCTTTTCTTCCAAGGAGCTCAAAGTGACATACATGTTTCTCTCCCTCTACCTTTTACCTTCACAACCTACCTGTGAGGTAGGTTAGTCTGTGAGACAGTGACTGGCCCAAGGTCACCCAGTGAGCTTCATGGCTGAGCAGGAATTTGAACCCTGGTCTCCTAGAAGAAGAAGAAGAAGAAGAAGAAGAGTTTGGATTTGATATCCCACTTTATCACTACCCGAAGGAGTCTCAAAGCGGCTAACATTCTCCTTTCCCTTCCTCCCCCACAACAAACACTCTGTGAGGTGAGTGAGGCTGAGAGACTTCAAAGAAGTGTGACTGGCCCAAGGTCACCCAGCAGCTGCATGTGGAGGAGCGGAGACGCGAACCCGGTTCACCAGATTACGTGACTACCGCTCTTAACCACTACACCACACTGGTAGAATGCCTGGTGCAAACAGTTGGCCATGTAGTATGCAGAAATGAATTGAATTCTGGCAGTGCCTTCCTGATCGGTCCACAATAACCATCGTGTTAATTTAGGTTTCCTAGAACTTGATCGTATGTTATTTCCTAGGCATTAAGGCCGAGTATTGTTTTATTTTTAGGTAGTGATGGTCACCAACTTGGATGGCTTGGCTTTAAAAGAAGATTAGACAATTTAATGGAGGAAAAGGCTAGCATTGGCTACTAGCTGCAATAACTATATAATGCTCCTGAATGCAAGTTGCTGGAACTAGTGTTCTTCAACTCTAGGTCCCTAGATAGTGTTGAATTACAACTCTCATCATAGCCAGACTTGCTTAGCCAATGTTAGGAAAGATTGGAGTTGTAGCCGAAGGTTGAAGAACACTGTTAACTAAATGATAATTTGCTTGCAGCCGTGTGTTGAAGGGCCTCCGCCGAGCAATCATTTCTATGACCCAACGGCTGCTAACCCTGTGGTTCATTTACGGCAGGTTGCATTTGTCAAGTTTCACAGAATTTGACCACAGGCATTGGTAGTCTGCAGGTAGTGGTTTGCTTTCAAAAGCCCCGAAACAACAGTAAAGAAAATTGAGGTAATGCTGGCTCTCTAAACGGATCGGAATTGGTAGCTTATTGAATGCTGCCATCTCCTTTTCGTTGAATTTTCCATCTGGAGGAGACCCCAACGTATTGAGAGCCAGTGTGGTGTAGGTGTTAAGACTGTTGGACTAGGTTCTGGGAGGCAAAATTTCAAATCCCCACGCAGCTAATTGGGTGGCCTTGGGCCAGTCGCACACATTCCCGGCCTTAACCTGCTCAACAGGATTATTGTGAGGATAAGATGGAGAGGGGAGGAAAGGTGGGGTATAAATGCAGTAATAAATGGTAAAACATGTCCTTATCTCCTGACAAGAACTAGGACAGTCATCTCAGATGCCAGAGAGGAAGACGGGAAAAGCCGTCCCAGTTTCTGATTTGATCCTGCAATGCCCCGCTTTTCCTTAGGACGCCCCTATTTTCATCAGAGAAATGTTGGGGGGTATGGATTTATGCAACCCCAGAGCCAAGGAAATAAGTAGCTCTGCAACCTTTACAATGCAGCCCCGTGTAAGGAAGTTTTTTAAATGTTTAATGTTTTATTATGTGTCAGGTCTGCCTCTAGATCCCAGCTCACAGAGGACCAACGCCCGGTGGATATAATGTACAAAAGTCTTTATTGAAGTTTAGTTTCCATTTCAAAGCTCTGGGCGCGCAGACCCACGTCTTGACGCTAGACCGGCTAAGTACCCTCTGACTCACTGCTCCACCCACACCAGTTTAAGATTCTAGCCCGGCTCCACCTCTTACGCTGTTCTTTCCTTCACTGGGTCCTTCTGCCCTCTGGGGTTTCCTCCTTCCTGGACTCCTCTGACGCTGAGCCCCCTGAGTCTTGTCCCTCCCTCCAGCGGGCTTTAGGACCTGGCTCCCTTCCCGGGCTCCCCGCTGTGCCGCGCTCCTGTACATTTGAACTTGGCGCGCGCGCCCAGCCGGTGACTTTCCTTCTGACCGTTTCCCCGCTTCCTGATGTGGGTGTTGCCAAACCTGACTCCTCTCCTCCCTCTGGTGGTGAGGACACTGGTCCCGACTCCTGGGACTCCCCCTCCCCACTGCGCTCTGGTGGAGAAGCTGGTCCTGATTTCCAACTGCTGCTCAGGGACTCCCCGCTAGCCCCTTCCTCCTGGGGCTTCCCCCCTGGAACCCCCCTCGCTCTGGCCACCGGCGCTCCCTTCTGTGAGTCCTCCGATTCGCTAGAGAGGCTTGTGGAATAACTCTGGCCACTGTCACTGCCTGCGCCCCCCTCGTACTCCTCCTCCTCACTCTCCATTTGCTCCCCCTCCTGTGTCTCTCCTTCTGAACCCCTGACATTATGTTTTATTATGTTTTTCTATACAATGGTACCTTGGGTTAAGAACTTAATTCGTTCTGGAGGTCCGTTCTTAACCTGAAACTGTTATTAACCTGAAGCACCACTTTAGCTAATGGGGCCTCCCACTGCCGTGCGATTTCTGTTCTCATCCTGAAGCAAAGTTCTTAACCCAAGGTACTATTTCTGGGTTAGCGCAGTCTGTAACCTGAAGTGTTGGTAACCTGAAGCGTCTGTAACCCGAGGTACCACTGTATGTCGGAAGCCGCCCAGAGTGGCTGGGGCAACCCATAATGTATGGTGCAGAGGGGGCCCTGTCAGGCAGAGACATGAAAGGAGATTTAAAAAGGCGAGGTTCATTTCATCTTGAATTTATCAGACATATAAAGTTCTGCGCAATCTGTGGCTTATACACACGCTCCCTGGCCTGGTCACAATAAAGAATATGGACAGGAAGAGCAGAAGTGAGGGGTTTGTGTGTCTGTGTGAGGAGATGTGACTGAATGTGAGTCATTTCCTTGGCTTCATGTAGCTCAAGTTTATTTTAGTGTTGCTTCCTAACCGACAACGAAACAACCTCCAGTCTGGTCCTATGACTTCAGGATTGCAGGCAGCAGCTACAGACAGGCGAGCATTTTAAAAGAGATTTGGAAATACAGAAGCATCCCTTCCCCCGATGGACACATTTATTTATTTATTAATTATAATTTTTTCCCCATCCTTCTTTCAACATTGATCAAACAACTTTCGTGGGCCCGCATACAGGAGTAAATATTATTATATTTATATCTCAGATATCTTCAAAGGAGGTGGCACACATGGTTCTGCCTCTCCCCCTTTTTATCCATATGACAACCCTGTGAGCAGTGTTAGAAACTGAGATATGAAAGCTAGGAGCTAAATGGCACCTTAAATCTAGGTTATGGGCACAGCAACGGTGCGCTTTTTTGATAACAAGGATACAAAGCTGAAAATGAATGAACTGCAGCTAAAATATTATGTTTGTTTTTCACATGGTCTAGTCCTTCCCCTGCCCACCCCAGTAATATTCTTAAGAGGGTCTCTTCTCCAGTCTTCAGAGAGTAGCTGGAAGTGGGGAGGCAGAAAAAGGTCCTCCTTTCCTTCCACTCTGCAGTTTTAATCTGAAATCTTAGGCGTCGTACTGCGCCCAGTGCTCAGAAACTGCTCACGCTGAAATTCCCCCATTGCCAAATGCACCTAGAACAATGGGAGTTTTGAATGCTGACTGTGAGGTAGGTTTAGGCTGAAAGAAGATGATTGGGTCAGGATCAAACAGTGAGCTTCATGTGGGTAAATGGAGATGGTTGTTTCAAGGGGGGAAAATGGGTATGTATAAGGAGAATTCCCCAGATGCCAAGCAGTTGGAAACTGTTTGCGAGATCTGGTGGAATGGCTTCTGCTAGGTGACTGTGAAGGAAGATCAGCTGGAATCGCCCTGCTTTGTTTCAGCCTGCAATATTGCCCACTGTATACTGTTACTGGAAGTGGTTTACGACAACAAGGCAAAGTAGGCCAGTGTCAATATTATAGGTTAAATCAGGCCTCCTCTCCCTCAACTGTCACCTGGGACAGTCAAACTGCCTTTGTGGAGGAGATGGGAAACAGGGCTCACCCTATCAGCTCTGCTGAAAAAGCATCTCCATCAGGCGCTTTCTATCCTTCAAATGTGACATTTGATCATTATAAGAACAGCTGTTTAAGAATTGGTGCCTATCTTTGATTTTTCCCTCTTCCCTCCCTGTCCCTTTCTGCTTGTGTGTCTTCTTCTTCACCTGTAGGCAGGGATTGTCTTATTTTAATTGACTGTACGTATGCCACTTTCTCATCCTTTTCGACCAAAGTGAAAAACAGTGAAGTCTTTGTGGTCCCAATCCAGCGCTCAGTTACATACGGAAGACTTATGCTCTGTTTGCAAACACCCACCCACTCACCCCAAATCATAGTGAGCAATAAAACACTCTAATTAGGAACAGCATAAACCCTGACTAATGACTGGCAATAATTAGCTGCCTCATATCTCTTGGAGCTCACGGTAGGAAAGGTCAAAAGGAGACATTTCCCCCGGAATTCCTTTCTTACAAATTAACTCCTACAGAGAAGTTCCCACTTCCATAATTTATTAACTGCGTTTTCGTTTCAATGGATTTTGGGGTGTTTTTTTAATTGTGTATCTATTGTTTAGAGTTTTCTTTTCTTTTAAATATATATTATCGTTTAGAAATGCCTGTAAATAAATAAAATGATAAATACAAAAACAACATCACAAAACAGTAGGCAAATAAATGAAACAAAAAATATTAAATAAGCAAAAAAAAAAGAGTAAGCAAATAATTGAAATTATAAAATAGCAAGAATATAATCGAAATATTAAATCAATAAGCTCTACATGTATACGGCCGGAACCTGAGCACACGTGCGCCCCTCTACATCTTTTACTATCGCTATGGTGCCAGACATTCTCTCTCCCGAGCAACCTTTCACCGTCGCTACGACAACGAGCGGAAGTGACGTTTTCGGCGGCGGCGGCGGAACGGAAGTGACGCGAGGGAGGGGAAGTTTCTCAGCAGAGCGGAGAAGGCGGCGGCGGCGGCGGCAGCGGCCTGGAGAGGGTCGTCTGAGCCATGTCAACGGGGAGCTCGGGGCAGCGAGAGCATGGGGCCTCGGGAGGGTGAGGAGGACGCGGCTGCGAGGCCGGGCGAGAGGGGAGGCCGGGAAGGGAAAGTTGAGGGAGAGGGGGAGGGAGAGGCCTGGCGGAGGAGGAGGAGGAGCCCGTTTCGCCCGTGCCGGGGTCCCCTTGAGGCCCTCCAGACGTCGCTGGACTACCAACCCCCGCCAGCCCCCAGCCAGCATGGTCGCGGGGATGGGAGTTGTGGTCCAGCAACACCTCGTGGGCCGCAGGTCCCCCACCCCAGGCTTATGAGAGGCTGTAAATCTACCTTAAACAAATACAGTAGTACCTCGGGTTGCATACGCTTCAAGTTACATATGCTTCAGGTTACAGGCGCTTCAGGTTACAGACTCTGCTAACTCAGAAATATTACCTCAGGTTAAGAACTTTGCTTCAGGATGAGAACAGAAATCGTGCTCCGGCGGTGTGGCAGCAGCAGGAGGCCCCTTTAGCTAAAGTGGTGCTTCAGGTTAAGAACAGATTCAGGTTAAAAATGGACCTCCGGAACGAATTAAGTACTTAACCCGAGGTACCACTGTATTGCCTTATCTTCTAAGGCTGCTGTTGCCGGGATTATTGAGAGGGTTTTTGAGCCGTCGAGATGTGTTACAAGTGCTAAGTCTTATGGAGTGAGGAGATCAAGGAACAGGCAGCAGCCCCGGAGGGAATCTGAAGCTTTAATTTGATTTTTTTTCTCTCCAGGCGACGCAGCAAATGGGACCAGCCTGGCCCGTCTCCGGCTCTCTTCCTCCTTCCTGCAACCACTCCCGTGGCTGGCCGGCCTGTCCAGGGCAGCGGAGATAGTGTATCAGGGATGTCAGGGTCTGAGGGCTCAGCGGCCCCACTGGGAGCTCTGGATGCAGCCGCTGCTGTGGCAGCCAAAATCAATGCCATGTTAATGGCCAAAGGGAAGCTGAAACCAACGGCGAATTCAACGGACAAGGTCAGCGGCTGGCAGGGTGAAGGCATCAGATTTCGAAAGCAAGAAGCCATTTAACTTTCATGATGGTTGAGAAAAGAAAGCTGTATACACACTATACAATTAAAGCACACACCCCAGAATCCTGGGAATTGTAGGTTGTTATGGGTGCTGCGCTTTGTAGCTATGTGAAGGTTAAATTTAAGTTCCCAGGATTCTTTGCAGGGAGCCATGTGCTCTGATGTGTACACAGCTGAAGTCTCAAATTTAGGATTTGGACTTGTTCACTCATGCTATTAACTATTTGCCCATTGTTTCCTGACATCTGGCCAAATGTGTATTGGGGCATATCAAACCCATTGAAATTAATTGCAGTGGGTCAACATGGTTGGATATAACCCCTTGTGTTGGCTATCAGTGGGTTGTAATGAAGGTTTGTTCTGCAATCAGCGTGCCCTTTTTTCATTTGTCCCCTTACCCTTTAATATGTATTGTGGTCAAAGTGGTTTGCCTTAAGAACAAAACAAAATAGCAATTGTGAGATAGGCAGATCTGTAGCAACATATCACAAGCGACAAACCATGATATGAAAACAGTTCAAAATGAGCACATAACATCCAGCAGTGTTGACATGAAACTGATCAAAAATTAATTCACCAAGCCCAGCATTGCCTTCAGATTTGTCCAGGCACCTACCAGGGTACACATTCCCCAAGAAGTCCCCAACACCTCCCTTAGGCCCCATTAAGATAAATACTTCTAAAAACTTTATTTTACTGGTGCTGCTGCTATGGTCTTGAATTTGCCCCCCAAAACTCCAGAATTTCAGTCATTCTGGATTCTGTATATGTTGCAGCGGGAGTTGGCTGCTGCCACAGGCATATACCAGGGGCTATATTTTATCACACACCCCCATGAGACAACACCAGAGGCTATGGGCGGTCAGCCCAAGATAGCTAAGTTCTGGGGAAAGTGATATGGATTAAATTAAAAGGGGATGTCTGGGACAAGATGGCACTTTGCTGTGAGTCTCCTTGAGCCTAGATTTAGCTCTGCAAATGGACAATGAATATACAGTCATGCCTTGCGTTACAAATGCTGCGGGTTGTGCGTTTTTGGGTTGTGGACCGTGCCTAACCCGGAAGTACCGGAATGGGTTACTTCTGGGTTTCGGCGCATGAGCCGAAGCACAAAATGGTGTCGTGCGCAGAAGCGCCGAATCATGTCACACATGGGCACAGACGCGGCGCTGCAGCTTGTGAATGTGCCTCCTGCACAGGTCACATTCACCACCCGAGGTATGACTGTACACAATGTATGAACTGCACTGCAAAATTAAGACTATAAAGGGTGAATGAGCCAGCCATTGTTTTAACTCCGTCATCCTTCCAAAGAAAATAATTTGGTTTCCCCTTCTGTCAGTAGTGAACATTTTGGAGCAATTTGGACTGGTTGCATGAAATCTATCCCTTGGTTCAGTCGCATCTGCTTTCAGAACAAGTTGGCGAGGGTGGGGGAGGGATTTTAACGTACCAGTGACTTCCCCTTTTCTCTTTGGATGCCGGAAAGTCTGGCTTAATAAGCGAGACTCTACTTTCTTAGCCTGTGACAGGGTTGGGGAACCTCAAGCTCAGGGGTCAAATGCAACCCTTCGGTTACAGCCATGAAACATCTCAAGTTATTTCTTATCCTAAGAAGACTTCCCAGCCTATCTGGGAATAGATGGTTATCATTGTATAAGATGTTGTATTAATGAAAGAAATGAATGTCTGTACAGTAGTACCTCGGGTTAAGTATTTAATTCATTCTGGAGGTCCGTTCTTAACCTGAAGCACCACTTTAGCTACTGGGGCCTCCTGCTGCTGCTGCGCCGCCGGAGCATAATTTCTGTTCTCATCCTGAAGCAAAGTTCTTAACCTGAAGCACTATTTCTGGGTTAGCGGAGTCTGTAACCTGAAGCGTATGTAACCCGAGGTACCACTGTAACTGAATATGCAAAAAGAAAACAAACAAATGCAACTCTTCAGGCTTCTCTGTAGGCCCTTGGGACTCTCCCCAGGCCACACCTCTTGCCAGCCCTGCTTCACACCCTCATTGAGTGTTTCTGCCTGTCTTGAATGTACCCTTGAACTCTGATCATGCCTCCTCCTTGCCCGGATGGAGAGGGGCAGGTGAGTGTGCAAAGGGTGGGGGCTTATGTGTCTTGATGCCCATTGTCTGATCTGTTAACAGCTTCAGGCTCCTGGAAAAGGACCGGCTGCCAGCAAAAGCAAAGATGATCTTGTCGTCGCAGAAGTGGAGATAAACGATGTGCCTCTCACGTGCCGAAACCTCCTGACAAGAGGGCAGACGCAGGATGAGGTCTGTGCTGCTTGTGGCTAATTGGTCCTATGGGTTTCCAGGTGGCTGTGGGGTACTTTCCAGCTGATATGCCTGGTTCTCCTGTTGAAAACCTGTCCGACCTTTGGAACAGCCAGGTGTCAATAGCTGTTAAGCGAGTCTTGGGGGAGGCAGCATTAGTCCAGCTATTGGTCCATCTAGCTCAGCATTGTCAAGGTTGACTTGCAGTGGCTCTTCAGGGTTTCAGATGGGATGGGAGTTCTCTTCCAGCCTTATTTTAATGCTAGGGGCTGAACTTGGGACCTTCTGCATGCAAACAGACGCCCTGCCACTTTGCTTTGGTTCATTAAATATTGGCAATCCTAGCTAAATGGAAGCTCCAGAATCAGTGTATGTCTTAGGTCCTCGATGCACCATACATTTAAAGCAGCATTATACCAGTTTGAACAATCATGATTCTTCCCCCCAAATAATAAGAATAATAGAACTGTAGTTTGTTAAAGATGGTGAGATCTATTGGGAGATAACTATTCAGCTCACAAAACTACTGTTCCTGTAATGGTTATATGGGGTTGCTCGTGTGTAAGTTGCCGCCACTCCTGGCTAGGTAGCCTGGTTAAACCTTTCCTGGCTGGACAGCCCTTCACTTCGTGGCTGTTCAGTCGCTAGCAGAATCCGTCAGTGGGCGTTTCTTGAACTTCTTCCAGCAAAGAAGTTCTTTGACACCAAGTCTACGCCTACTTTCTCTGCGCGGAAGTCTTCTGCGCAGGGTGGGTGTGGGTAGCGGAGGACCTGTGCTCTCCCCGCTGGTCTCCAGCAAAGAGTCCTGGAGCCCCCTCTCCGATTCCCCCATCCTCCCCCCTTTATCCCTGGTGTTACGCTGATTTCCTTCCCCAGCCGATGAGTCCCCTCTCTCCCTACTTGGCCCTTCTCCGGCATCGCTTGGGAGCCCTGCCTCCACTTCTGGCTCCGATGTCAGTTCCCTGACAGTTCCCAAGGTAGTTTAGCATTTGGTCCCTCTTTCCAGGGAACTCTAGAATTTGTTTCTCCATACTGGAAATAGGAGGTCTTCTAACAGCTTTCCGTATCCTTATGTCAAGACACGTAACACAGTATCTTCATGTTGTGCAGATAGGGCCTGCTTAACAGTTGCTGAGGACAAATAGGTGGTGCATGAATGGGTGAAGGAAGGCTATTGCCTCTAGGCCCTGCTTGTGAGCTCCCCCTTGAGGCTTTCCAAGGGCTGCTGTAGGAAATTGGGGCTGCTGGACTATGTGAGCCTTTCTCCTGATTCAGCGGGGATTTTACTGCATTTCCTAATCTCAGCAATTCACTGTCCCTTTGTATCTGCAGATAAGTAGGCTGAGCGGAGCCGCAGTCTCAACTCGGGGAAGGTACATGACTGCAGAAGAGAAAGCAAAAGTTGGACCTGGGTTTGTATCTTCTTCAATTTCCTCCTCTGGTTCTCTCCAGGATTAAAAAATCTGTAGAAGAATGAGTGCTTATGGATTAGATACTGGACCTGAACGAGCAGACCAGCTACGTTTGTGCATTTTTGTAATTTTGTAAGCTATGTGACTTGGCTGCTCACCTCATCGAGATGTGCAAAGTTAAAACTCTGCAAGTCAAATGTTATTGGATGGAGGAAGCAACAAGCAATCCTCTGCTCTTCCACCATTACCATTCTTCAGTTTGCAAAACCAGGAGGACTCCTTCCCGCCACCAAACAGCTACCTTCCTGCAAATCCCTTTTAATGAGAGCAAACACACAGTGCCCAGTGTCAAGGACAGAGAGCCCTCACCATAAGATTGCCCCCAAGTGCAGCATTTTATCCCCTATGAGGCTGACTACAGTTTATTCCCAGAGTCCCAGTGACATTGACTGCCTCCAGTGGAGACCTTTGTTTCAGTTTAAAGTATATAAAAAATATTACAACTTGTGTTTTGCAGAGATCGTCCATTGTACTTGCACGTCCAGGGGCAAACGCGAGAACTGGTGGATAGTAAGTAAGCTCTGATTCAACACCCTGGGTAGAGAATGGCTGTGCATGTGCTGTACACATTATTTCCCTCAAAAGAATTCTGGGCACTGTAGCTTGTTAAGAGTTGCTGTGAATTGCAACTGAGGGATAAAGCACAGTGCAACTCTTTAAGGGGAAAGATGTGTTTAAGGTGTTTTAAGGTGTAGTGTGTACACAGCCGAGGTTAGTTCACTTGACTAAGGGACCGTTAGCCTAACAGGCACAGAGTTGTTATTAAATATGAAGTTGTGTTGTTGCTTAATTTTTTCGCTGGGCACCCATCTGTTAAGGGTTGCTGTGGTTGCTTCCAACATTATAAACCTTGCATTAAGCAAGGGGTTGGACTGTATGACCATCAAGGCCTTTCCCAGCTCTATAACTGCATGATAGGAGTATATATGCCTTATGCTTGGGTGAGACCACTAGCCCATGCAGCTCAATATTGTCTACCCTGACTGGCAGCAGCTCTCCAAGCTTTCAGACAGGGAGTCTCTCCCAGCCCTGCCTGGAGATGCTGGTGGATTGAACCTTGGAGCTTCTGCTTACAAAATAGATGCTCTACCACCAGGCCACAGACCTTCCCCTCAAAGAGCCTGTCCTTGGGAAAATAAGGAGTTGCCTTATGCTGGGTCAGGCCCACTGGGTCAATGTAGTTCAGTACCGCCTACGCTGTCTGGCAGCAGCTCTCCAGGGCCTCATGCAGAGTGTCCTTCACATGATCTTCTAAAGCAACAACAACACCTACATGAAAACAATTCAAATCCAACACAGATAACAGTTCTATATCCTTAATGAATAATGATTGTGAAATTACCCTAAATGTTTCTTCTTCTTCTGTAGTAACCACAATTTCCCTTCTTTTCATAGGACTAAAGTTGTTTTATTTATTTTTGCCTTACAGGAGCAGTAAACCGAATCAAGGAAATCATTACAAACGGCGTCGTGAAAGCTGCCACTGGATCCAGTCCAACTTTCAACGGAGCTACAGTTACCGTCTACCACCAACCTGCCCCCATCACTCAGCTGCCTCCGGCTGTTGGCCAGAAGCCCTCCTTCCAGTCAGGAGGAGTACGTACTGGCCAAGTCCTTGTGTCTTTACCCTTGCATCCATGTTAGAAACTGATATATGAAAGCTAGGAGCTAAATGGCACCTTAAACCTAGGCTATGGGTGCAACCATGGAATGTCTAGGCATGCTTTTTTAATAACAAGAATACAAAGCTGAAAATGAATGAACTGCAACTAAAATCTTAGGTTCATTTTCCACACTGTCTATTCCTCATACGAAGACTTCAAAAAAAACCCAAAGACATGTTTCCCCTGCCTACCCCCCTAAGAGGGCCTCTTCTCCAGTCTTCAGAGAGTAGCTGGAAGTGGGGAGGCAGAAAAAGGTCCTCCTTTCCTTCCACTGTGCAGTTTTAATCTGAAATCTTAGGCTCAGTACTGCGCCCAGAGCTCAGAAACTGTTCACGCTAATGAAATTCTCTGTCACAAAACACACCTAGAACTATGGGAGTTTTGAACACTGCCTTGCATTTTGCTTTACACCTGTTTGCCTGTTGAACTGTCCATGTCTGCTTATTCCCTTACCTAGAGGATTAAGAAGGCAGAGCCTGTACAGCTGGGCTCTGTCGATACCATCCTCTTAGAGAAACACGATGGAGAGAGGGGTTCAGCTTGCAGAAAGAGTGGAGACCTCACTGTGCCATCGGACAAACATGTAGCCAGTGTGGTGCCTGCCAGTCGATGTTGGACTACAGTTCCCATTGGCCTCAGGGTGGTCAAGGATGATGGGAGTTGTAGTCCAGCAACATTTTGACAGCACCACACTGGCTACACCTGTCTATACACACCTTATACCGAGTCAGATCACTGGTCCATCTTGTTGCTTACCCTGATTGGGAATGGCTCTCTAGGGTGTCAGACAAGGTTGTCTCCCAGCCCTATGCTGAGATGCCAGGGACTGAACCCGGGACCTTCTGCATGCAAAGCAAACACTCTGCTACTGAGCTATGACCCTAGCAGGGGACCTCTAATCCATTCCCACTCCTTCCTGATTCTGGTGTCAAATGCAACACCTAAGGGTGTCTCTCTGTGTGTGTGTGTACAGATGCACTATGTCCAGGACAAATTGTTTGTTGGCTTGGAACACGCTGTACCTACCTTCAACGTAAAGGAGAAAGTCGAAGGCCCAGGCTGCTCCTACTTGCAACATATCCAGATTGAGACCGGCGCCAAGGTGTTCCTCCGGGGGAAGGGCTCTGGATGCATCGAACCTGCCTCTGGCCGAGAAGCCTTTGAGCCAATGTACATTTACATCAGGTAGGGAGCTGGGAGCCTGCTGGGCTTTGTCTCCGGGAAGGAATGGGCTTTTTGTGTGCCATCCCAAGTGTAAAGGTTTGGTCAAGTTTGGTAAGCTGGCTTAGTTTAATTACGAAGCCTTTTTGATCAGCTGAATGTGGGATAGGTAGCAAGCAGGTTGGGATTTACTAGCGGATCCCTGGGTGATTTGAAGCAGGTGAGCAAGGACACCTGACTCCTAACATTGGAATAGCAGGGTCGGAAGTGAGCCCCGGGGGACATCTAGTCCGTTGTTTCCCAATTTCCATCATCCCTGACCACTGATCCTGGTAGCTGGAGATGATGAAAGATGTAGTCCAAAAACAGCTGGAGACCCAAGTTTGGGAAACGGTGATCTAGTCCCACCCCCTGCTATGTAGGAACCTTTTGACCATCTTCGCGGATGTCTGGAGTCTGACCGGAACGTGTGTGTTGTATTTCCTCTCCTCCAGCCATCCAAAACCAGAAGGCCTTGCAGCTGCCAAAAAGCTTTGTGAGAACCTGTTACAAACAGTAAGTAAGCCCTTCTTTTCTGTTGTTGCACTCTCTCGCCAAAGTTACGTGAAGTGCCCACCTCTTTCTGCACTTTATACAGTGGTACCTCAGGTTACAGGTTGCAGACACTTCGGGTTACAGACTCCGCTAACCCAGAAATAGTACCTCAGGTTAAGAACTTTGCTTCAGGATGAGAACAGAAATCGCGTGGCTGCGGCAGCGGGAGGCCCCGTTAGCTAAAGTGGTACCTCAGGTTAAGAACAGACCTCCAGAACGAATTAATTTCTGAACCCGAGGTACCACTGTATACAGCTTTCCTGGCAGTGGCAGCTGGGGCCTGATGGGAATCTGAGTCCAGCATCCTTTGGTTGTGTCAGCCCTTGATGTCCCAGCAGCATGTTGACCCTCCTAGTGAAAAGGATTCTTGTTGGAACAAAGCAGCATGTCTTCCATTTTTTGCTAATTTGAAACCCTCCCAAACTGGCCAGCTGTCATAGAATCATAGAATTTAGAGTTGGAAGGGGCCACGAAAGCCAACCTGGTCCAATTCTCTGCAACTTGGGGCTTGAATCCACAACCCTGAGATTAAGTGTCTCATGATCTACCAACTGAGCTGTCCCAGCTGTTGTTGCGGTGCAGTTGCTTAACCTAGTAAAACACCTCATAGTTGGGAATCGGAGCTGACGGTTGGACCTGACTATTTGTGATTGTGCTAGTCTTGAGTAATTCTTTATATTTTGTAATGGCCCTGATTTCCCCCTTTTTTGGATGCTGTTGTTTTAATGCAGTCTCCCCCAACCTGGTGCCCTCCAAACATTTTGGACTGCCGCTCCCATCATCCCCTTCCCATTAGCCATACTTGCTAGGGGTTGGTAGGAGCAGTAGTACTACAGCAGCATTTGGAGAACCACAGGTTCCCCATCCCTGATACTGAAGAAGCCCCTTCCCTGCCCCCAGACAGACTCCCACTTGTGGCATTGGGCAGTAGAACCAATCCAGACAGGAGGAGCTTAACAGTTTGCATACAACTAGGCTCACCTAACCAGGGCGATACAGTGGTGCCCCGCAAGACGAATGCCTCGCTAAACGAAAAACCCGCAAGACGAAAGGGTTTTCCGATTTTTAGCGGCTTCGCAAGACGAATCTCCCTATGGGCTTGCTTCGCAAGACGAAAGCCCATAGGGAAATCTCTGGGGACAGCGGAGAAGCGCAGCGCGCCTTCTCCTCTGTTCCCGGACCTGTCCTAAGGCTTGCGGTGGGAGGTCTGGGAACAGAGGGGAAGGTGCGCAGCGCTTCTCCTCTGTTCCCGGACCTGTCTTGAAGACTTGCGGTGGGAGGAAGGTTTTCCTCCCCACCGCCAACATTCAGAAGGCTGTTCTGAAGGCTGGCGGTGGGAAGAAAAGCCCTTCTCCCCCGCCAGCCTTCAGAAGAGTTCCCGCCTAGGCTGCGGATAGCCCCTCGCGCGGGGCAGCAGGCTGCTATCCGCAGCTTGGAGAGCCCTGCAGGGCTCCCCAAGCTGCGAATGTCTGCCCCGCGAGAGGGGCGCTCTGCTTAAGAGCGCCCCTCGCGCGGGGCAGCAGGCTGCTATCCGCAGCTTGGAGAGCCCTCTGGACCTCTTCTGAAGGCAGGCGGGAGAGGAATTCTCCGCTGTCCCGGGGCGATTTAAAAGCCCCCGGGAAGGCAGGCAGGGGGGACAAAGACTTTTGCCCCCCGCCAGCCTTCAGAAGAGTTCCTGGACCTCTTCTGAAGGCCGGTGGGGGGCAAAAGTCTTTGCTCCCCCCTGCCTGCCTTCAAAAGCCGTCCGGGACAGCGGAGAAACGCGCTGCGTTTCTCTGCTCTCCCGGGAAGGCAGGCAGGGGGGGACCAAAGACTTTTGCCCCCCGCCGGCCTTCAGAAGAGGTCCAGGACTGCCTTCCCGGGAGAGCGGAGAAACGCAGCGCTGCCGCCCGCCAGCATTTTAAAATCGCCCCGGGACAAGGGAGAAGTCCTCCGCTGTCCCGGGGTTTTTAAAATGCTGGCGGGCGGCAGCGAAGGCTTTCGCCCCCCGCCGGCCTTCAGAAGAGGTCGGGGGACAGACTGTCCCCGGACCTGGTCTGAAGGCGGTTTCCATAGGAACGCATTGATTGATTTTCAATGCATTCCTATGGGAAACCGTGCTTCGCAAGACGAAAAACTCGCAAGACGAAAAGACTTGCGGAACGAATTAATTTCGTCTTGCGAGGCACCACTGTACAGTCTCCCACTAGAGCAGTCAGTTTGCATGAGTGTCCTTTATTGAAACCGAAGCAATCTGATCCCTCTTTATCTCTTCCAAGGTTCATGCTGAATACTCGCGATTTGTGAATCAGATAACCACGGCAGTCCCCATAACAGGTGTGTATTGACAGTGTGCAACGCTTAGTTCGGTGGTGGAGTGAGGATGAAAGATGGAAACCAGAGACTTTGGGGTTAAATTTGCCATTATGAAAACCCACAGGTGGAGAAACGGCTCTCAGCCTTTCCATTCTCTCTGGGGCGGGGGTTGGGGTGGGCTGCATCACAATGGTGGGTGAAGCAGTTCTCTGTTGTCACCTGGTTGCTCCCGTTTGTGCACCCTCTGCCCAGGCCACACCTCTGCATGGGCCTTGCTTCATATACCCCTTGAGTGCTTTTGCCTGGCTGAAATGTGTCCTTGAAGTCTGATAATGCCTCTGGTTTGCCCGAATGGAGGAGCGAAAGGACTCTGTGTGTCTGCGTGTAGAAACCAGCCTGTTGTTGTTGTTGTTGTTGTTGTTTAACAACCCTCCCTTCACTCTTAAGGTCTCGGAGCAGGTTACAACAATTAAAATACAATATTAAAGACAGTTTGAACAGTTTACTGTGTAAAATTTGGATTCGTTGCTCCACCTGCTTTTCTTTCTGTCCCCACCCACATGCCCACCAGCTTGTTAATTTTAAATGTAATTTAATTTATGATTTATACCCCACCCATCTGGCTGGGTTTCCCCAGACACTCTGGGCGGCTTCTAACAGAACACTAAAATACAATAACCTATTAAACATTAAAAGCTTCCCTAAATAGGGCTGCCTTCAGATGTCTTCTAAAAGTTTGGTAGTTGTTTTTCTCTTTGACATTTGGTGGGAGGACATTCCACAGGGCGGGTGCCACTACCGAGAAGGCCCTCTGCCTGGTTCCCTGTAACTTGGCTTCTCACAGTGAGGGAACCGCCAGAAGGACCTCGGCGCTGGACCTCAGTGTCTGGGCAGATGTTAATTTGGAACACCTTCCTATTTCATATCAGACAGTCACCATCACTTTTCAGCATCCGTTGAAGGCTTTCCTTTTTCAGCAGGCCTTCTAAGATATATTTTTATTTGTGCTCCAGGTCACACTCTGTATTGGGTTTGAAACTTTTTATGTGTGTGTGTTTATGTAAGAATTTCAACTCTCTTTATATATGCAGTGATTTTCTGTATTTTTACTGTTTTTGTGAAATTGCCTTGACATGCTTCAATAGGAAGTAATTCATGTATAAAATAAATAATAATTACTTTCTTCCTCTCCCCACCCCCATAGGGTTTGCGCAGCCTGCAGCTTTAACGACTGTCCCTCCTCAGCCACCGTATTACCCCCCCAGCGGCTTTCAGGCAGGCTACCCTGTGGTTCCACCCCCTCAGCAGCCGGTACAGCCTCCTTACGGGGTGCCAGGCATTGTGCCTCCTGCGGTTCCGTTGGCACCAGGAGTGTTAGCACTGCCCACCGGAGTCCCACCTGTGCCCACCCAGTATCCGATTACGCAAGTGCAGTCTCCCGCTAGCACTGGCCAGGTAAGGCAGGGAATGTTGCCTGATGACTGGTGAGGGGACACCCAGTAGTGTCTAGGGCAGTGTCCTTGAATCCTCAAATATTGTTGGACTGCTACTCCCATCATCTCTGACGGTTGGTGAAGCCGGCTGGGGATGATGGGATTTGTAGTCCAGCAGCATCTGGAGACGCAAGGTTGAAGAACACTGCTGTAGGGGTGACTGTTGTTATTTTTTAGACTGTTTCATAGACGCTTTAAATTGTTTTTCAGAAGTTTTTAAACTTTTTTTAAAGAAAGTTTTAATTGTAGTCTGCTTTATGGGTGGCTTAGAAGCCACCCTCTGGTCCTTTAGGAGGTGGCTTCTAAGCAGTTTACAAGCAGTAAATTAAAAAAAGTTTTTTAACCACACATAAATGAAACATATAGTAAAACAACTTCCTCAGAATAAACATTGGCAATTAAAATGCACAATGAAACGAGCCCATTAAAGCGGCACAGTGATTAAAATGGCAATTACCGTATTTTTCCCTCTATAACACGCAGATTTTTTTCTCCTAAAAAGTAAGGGGAAATGTCTATGCGTGTTATTGGGCGAATGTGTGGTCCCTGGAGCCAACTGGCCCGAGTGCATCACACATTTTCTTCGAGGGTCGTCTTCGTTGCAGTCAGCAGAAGCCAGGGAAGTGCTTGCTAGAAGGTTTGGCCACTCTGCAGCGCGACTGTGTGTTTGCTAGTGCGTGTGCTTTGTGAGTGTGTGGTTGCCTGTGTGTTTGTTCACTAGGAGTGAGAGAGTGACTGACTGACTGCTGCATCTTCTCCTGCAATTTGCCTTTTTAAAAATTGGAAGCAGTGGGGCAGTAAAAACCACCTCCGAAAGCCCCATTTTTCCCTTCTAAGGCTGCAGCTCAGCTTGGGGAGCCCTGAACCCCTGCCTTGTTCTTGAGGGATCTTTGAGGTTTTCCCTTTAGCTTTAACCCAGCCCCCTTATTTTACCACTTTATCTTCATTCTCGGTGTGGTAAACTGATTGCAGGCAGCCACACAGTGCGTTCGAGCCTCCCGAGAGAGAAAGCTGTTGCTTTCCTGCATTCTGCCCCAGGGTCTTACTGCCCACCCTCTTCTGTTTCGTTACTGTGTTTGCTCAAACGGAACAAAGAGCAGAGAAAACCTCTCCCTTCAAGCAAGCAGAGGGGAAAGCAGAGCATCCTTCCTTCTAATTCCTCTCCGTGCTCTGCTGCTGCTGCTGCCGCTGCTGCTGTGTCTAGGGACTTGCAGGCAACATGCAGGTGGGAGAGAGAGAAAGAGAGAGAGCTGGCTGGGTGGGTGGGGGAACTTTTGCCTTCCTTTCCTCCCTCCGGTAAAACCCCTCTCCTGCATTCTTAGCCAGCTGCTTCTCCGTACACCCCTCTCGGTGCTCCTTGTCCCTTCTATGTTTTTCCTTCCCTCCCCACTTAAAATGTGGTTACAAAGCACAGATCCACATGGATCCTCAGGCTCTTTGCATTGGGTCACCCCAAATTCACCATCAGATCACATAGCATGTCCATGGCTACAGCCTGCACCAAAAAAATCATGCACCCACTGTTGCCTGGGGCTGCAATGGTGCAAAAACGTGGTTACAAAGCACACATCCACATGGATTCTCAGGATTTTTGCATTGGGCTACCCCAAACTCACTGTCAAATCACATGTCTGTGGCCACAGCATGAAGCACAAAAATGATACATCCACTGTTTCATTCAGAATTTTTTTTCTTGTTTTCCTCCTCTAAAAACTATGTGCGTGTTATGGTCAGGTGTGTGTTATCGAGCGAAAAATACGGTAAAGCAGGACATTCAAACCCGGAGATCAAAGGAATGCAGGTGTGCCTTCAGGAGCTGGCAGAATCCTAACACAGCTTAGTGGTGGTGGTGGGGCTATTGTATTTGAGCAGGGGAGGGGAGATTTGATAACATTAACATGTGGAGTATATCTCTTGGGGTCTGAATGAGAAGTTATCAGATTTCACATCTTTCTCTTTTTTCTTTTTAAAAATCAAGGTCATGCTGAGATTCTTAATCTCAGGGTCATAGGTTTGAGCTCCACATTGGGCAGAAAGTCGCTGCATTGCAGAGGGTTGGACTAGATGGCCCTTGTGGTCCCTTCCAAATCTGCGATTCCGTGATGTGTTGCAGGCGTGATGCATTACTCCATTCTGGGGTGGGGTGGGGGACTCACCTGCTGCGGGTGGGGGTAGGGCAAGCTGCCCATTCATGCCATGGCAAACCAGTAAATCTGGGTTCTTGTTTATGTGAGAAGTGCACACAGCATCAGGGAGAGTGTTCGGTTTTGCAGGGTGTGAGCCTTCCATTGCTCCAATTACAGGGGAAAGGTAGTGAGGAGGCTCGTAAGGAATCCAAACGTTGGTGTCTAAAAACATGAGCTTGAGGCCCAGCACAAAAATCCCTGCCCTTCTAATTTGAGCACTGATTGGTGGAGAGAGAGAAGTAGGCATGTAACTAAAAAGAGAGCCTGGCTTGGGAGCCTTAGGAAGGGCAGATCTGACCAAATAGAGCAGTGCAGAGCTAAGGCCCGACTTGCCTTTCACAGCGACAAATGTAGCCCCATGGAAGCGGATTTAGTTAGCGCTTGGTTGTGGGAAGGGGGCTCTGAATATGGGCTGAATTGTGACCCCCTGTAAACAGTAGCTAAAGGTGCCCATCACAATTGGATTTGACATTGTTTTCCTATATTGCGTTGTTTTACCTTTGTGTTTGTTGGTTTGGAGTTTACCGGATATAGAAAGAACAACAAAACACAGACAATACAAATACAATAAATACACGTTACTGTTTAAGTTGTTGGTGCTTAAGAAATTGCTTTTCTAACGGGCGATTTTATTATCTCAAATTGCTCCCGCGTTTCACAGGATTTCTCAGTGCAGTGAGATTGTGTGCATGTTTCTAAGATACATTTTTATTTTGTTGTTGCTTGTATTTTTTAACCACTCTGGTGTTTGCCCACAAAGGGGAGCAAAGGTGGGCTACAAATGTGATCAGTATCAAAATAACCCCTCTCTTCTTTTGCCTGGGTGGTTTGCAGACGCCGCTGAGTGCCCCTTTCCTCCCAGCTGCCCCTGTGAAGACGACCTTGCCGGCCACCACGCAGCCGCCAGGTCAGCCCCAACCCCAGCCGGGCCAGAAAAGGCGTTTCACTGAAGAGCTGCCGGATGAGCGGGAATCTGGGCTGCTGGGATACCAGGTGGAGTGACTCCCTGCCATTTTACTGCCTCCCCTGCCCCTCTTTCCTTTGGTCACAGAGCTGGTTCCACACCTGGATTTTTGGGTTTTTCCCACAAGCCTCTACGGGTCAGATATGGTAGAAGGGTCAGGGTCAGGGCCAACATGCTGCCAGTTGCTGGAAGCCACAAGCTGGGAGAGATTCTCTTTTGCTAGGCTCCTGCTTGCACAATCCCGACTGCAGCATCTGAGAACGGGGTGCTGAACTAGATGAGCCTGATTCATCAGGCTCGTCTTAAGTTCCCCATCCCCTTGTCCAAAGAAGGTGCTGCGTTCTTTGGGATAGGCAGTAATCCCTAGGCAGGCTTTGCGTTCCCAAGCGAGGTGCCCTGCAGATGTTGCTGGACTACAGCTCCCATCGTCACTGGCCATTGGCCATGCTGGCTGAGGCTGATGGGAGCTGTAGTCCCAACATCACGTGGACCCTTTTCTAGGTGTCCCAAGCAATTGCCGGGCGAGGTGGTTTGCCAGCCAAGAGGTAGGACCCTGATTTCTCATGGTTGTTACACAAAGGAACCTTGAGACACTTTAAAGCGGTGGTGACAGAACATATAGATTCTTGATATCATTGGACTCTTAACTCCCAGAAGCCACGGCTAGTAGTCAGGGCACATGAGAATTGAAGTCCAGCACTACATAGAATGCCACAGGTTCCCCACCCTGCAGTAGAAGCAGAGAGAGTATTCACCACAGTTCTTTCCTGATCTCGTATCTGTTTGAGCTCTGACCAGGAAGCTTGAAATCCATACCACATGAATTCCTTAGCAGTTTGGCCCCCTGTTGTTTACATTTTTATTTTTTTTGCAACACCTTGACCCCTATCCCATTAACTTTCAAAATATATTTTGCCTTGCTACCTGCACCATTGAGGGACCCCACTAGCTGTCCCAGTTTGCATCTTACTCTCCGCTGGGTTTTGAGGCTTTGTGGTGGTGATCGAGGACGGAGTGTTTTTTCCTTCCAATTTCAAACTTTATAATAGATGCCACTATTTCCTCTTTGTTTGTGTACCATCTCTAACCTAGGCTTGTAAGTAAGTCAACACAAGTGACTAGCCTGTCTGCCCACATGTGGGAGGGGCCATAATTGAAATAAAAAGGCACATTCGTTTGAATTGAGAAGGTCCCAGGTTAATAATAATAAAAATTTAAATTTTATTATTTAAACGCCACCCATCTGAGTGGGTTGCCCCAGCCACACTGTGGCATCTCCAGTTTTAAAAAAATATCACATTAGGAGTTCATGGGAGAAGAGCTTTCTCTGTCTGAGATCATGGAAATCTGCCAGTCAGAGCGGGCTGTGCTGGCGAGATGGTTTGGCCTGGTCTAAGGAACCTTCCTTTGTTCTCATAATAAAAGGCAGTGGCTTGGATATAAAGAGCCACTGAAAATGAATGCTGAGTTTAGAGTGAGCAAAAATACTGAGCAAAGAAGAATGTTCATAGAAGATCTTGATTTAAACTAAAGTGAATGGTTAGTTAACAGAAACAGACACAGATGATGACGTTATATTTCATTTCAAGAGTTGGAAAGGAAGGGCCTGTTGGTTTTAGCAGGCACCTTCCTCTGTTCTGACCTGGTGTAAGGCACCTTCCTCGTTCCATACTTAGGTGAGTCATTTGTGACATTTGGACAGCTCGAAAGGAGAAGAAGAAAAGGGAACCAGCTCTGTTTTCTTAACCTCCCTGGCAGCTGTTCTTACTTGCCGCAGGTGGCACAGGCTGCTGCAGTCTCAGTTGTGAGGCTGGTCTGAAAAAGCTGTTGAGTCTTAACAGCCCTTTAAAACAAAAAACTGATCCCTGTTACCTTTTCCTTTGGAAGAGAAGTAAATATCCCACACACCTGAGTTCAAATCCTGGAGTGGCACAGAACCTGAGCTGTGTGTTGAGAAATGCCCCCGTTCAAACCTCACCTTGGCTTTGAATGACACCGGCCTCCTTAGCGATTTGCTCAGCCTCAGCCTTCCCATCTGCAATATGGAAACAACAAAGCCTGGCCTACCTTTCAAGGGCTCTTGGAAGGATTGCACAGAGTATCTTAAGCCATGATACGCTATGCTCATGCTCCCAGGTGGTTTGGGCATTGTTGTGCAGCAAGCTTTCCAGTTTACCATGTGCAAAATGCACAGCGTTTTAAGAGGCCCAGGAAAAAAACAACAAAAAAACGGAAGCATGGCCTGTAATGGTGTGTAGAGAGCAAAGAGACTGGGCCTGCTGCAAGTTTTCATTAAGGAGCTGATAGCTTGTGTCATAGTTTTAGATTTGCTAATGCCGCTGTGTTTTTCTGCTCATAGCATGGACCCATTCATATGACTAATTTAGGTACAGGCTTCTCCAGTCAGACCGAGATGGATGGAACGGGTTCGAAGCCAGCAAGTTCCTCAGGAAAGGAGAGAGAGAGGGACAGGTAGGTTGTGGCCGTGGCGCCCGGCTTTGCTCTGGTACAGTTTTGAGTGGGAACTGCAATGAAATGTGTTTCAGTGTGGAAGTGCTCCTCAGGCCCTATCATTAGGGGAAGTGAAGTTGCTGAGTTTTGGGGTACTGTGAAAAGACAAATACCGTATTTTTTGCCCTATAGGACGCACCGTCCCATATGTCGCACCTAGTTTTTTGAGGGGGAAATAAAGGGGAAAAAATATTTTCCCCCCAGGCGCGGGGCTGGGTCGGGGGAGGCCCGAGCTTCCCCCGACCCCAGCCCCCAAACAGGCAGCTCTCTGCAAGCCATGGGAGCCCAGTGCTGGCTCCCGCTGCTTGCGAAGAGGTCCGCGAAGCCTGGGCGCGCTGAGCTCAGCGTGCGCAGGCTTCGGCGTGCAGGCAACTCTCCGCAAGCAACGGGAGCGCTCCCGCTGCTTGCGGAGAGGTCCGCGAAGCCTGGAGAGCGAGAGGGGTCGGTGCACACCGACCCCTCTCGCTCTCCAGGCTTCAGCGAAAGCCTGCATTCGCCTCATAGGGTGCACACAAATTTCCCCTTCATTTTTGGAGGGGAAAAAGTGCGTCCTATAGGGCGAAAAATACCGTGTGTGTGTGTGTGTGTGTGTGTGTGTGTATAGAGAGAGAGAGAGAGAGAGAGAGAGAGAGAGAGAGAGAGAGAGAGTTGTAGACCATGTTGTTAAATTTATTACCCACCCTTCAACAGCAGCTTACTACAAAATTTAAAAACAGGACATATTGCACATGACAGTACTAAGCTAGATGGGATCAATGGGCCAACTTGTTATAAGGCAGGTTCCTACAGGTTTTATCCAGCTAAGAGTAGACCCATTGAAATGAATGGACCCGGGTTCAGCAGGCTCCTCTGAGCCTCACCATGGGAGAAGATGGTCTGTTAAGCAACCTGGTTCCAAGCCAGTGAGTCCCAATTGGGAAGAGTTCTTCTTGGGCTCAGGACCTGCATACAGGCTTCCCAGAGCCTTCAGGTTGGCTGCTGTGAGAACAGGATGCTGGACTAGATGGGCCTCTGGCCTGATCCAGCAGCCAGGCTCCTCTTATGTTCTTAAACCATTTATTTATTCCACAGGATTTATATATTGCTTAATCCTCAAAACCTCTTAGCGGTTTGCAAACAAATACACATTAAGAATACAGTGGTACCTTGGTAGTCAAAGGCCTTAGTTATCGAACAAATTGGCTCCTGAATGTTACAAACCCGGAAGTGAGTGTTCCACTTTGCGAACATTTTTTGGAAGCCGAATGTCCAACACGGCTTACACGGCTTCTGACTGCGTGCAGGAAGCTCCTGCAGCCAATCGGAAGCTGCGCCTTGGTTTTTGAACCGTTTCGGGACTCCCAGAACGGATTAAATTTGAGAACCAAGGTACGACTGTACTGATAAAATAGTATTAAAAACAAATTGACCCACAGAATTCCAAAATATAAATTTAATCTGCAGTCTTAATACACTTTAGTTTTGGAAATATGCATTTGGACATCTCCTAAGATACCGTGAACAAATTTTTATGATGATGGAGGAGCAGGTTTCTGTCAATGTTTGTATACAGCTGGACACCATTTGAAAGGAAGATGGCGGGCTGAACCTTTCAAAACTACACTGATTCTAACCACTGATTTAAGAACTGGACTGAGAATCTGCACTTAGAATCCCCTTGCAGGGTCAGGTGCGACGCTGCTGGGTGTAAAATAGAAATTCCATTTTAAAATGTGGCTACGTTTGCCCATGCAAAACAGTTTTCAGCAGGGGCCAAAAATAATGTAAGGAAGGCACCTGCCTAATATAAATGTTTAGGGCTTTTAAACCAGGATTTTTAATGGGTTGAATAAGCTTGAAATGCTCCTTGTTTCCAAACAGGCAGCTGATGCCTCCACCGGCTTTACCAGTGACCGGGATGAAGGTGGAACCTGACGACCGGAACGGGTCCTTAGTGGGCGGCAATGGTGAGCGTGAGCGGCCGGGAGCCGTGATTTGTACTTGCATTCCATCAGCCGGCCTAGCTAACTTTAGGCTGTTCTTCCCAGTGTCACCTCCAGGTGCTAAACTCTTGTGTGCACAGCTTACTTTCAGTTCCCTGTCTTCTGAGTTCTGCTAGTAGCTAGGGAAACTAAAACTAAGGGTAAATCAAACCTTTATTCTTACACGAACTCCAAAGAGTAAAATTACAGAGTGGTAAAGCTAAGGGTACAATTTGTCTCTGAAAACACACACACCCTTAAAGACCTGGAGTTCCCAGGAGCTCTGAGTGTGAATGTCCTTCCTGTTCCCACAATGCACAGCTCTGCAGGGAGAAGCTTCCAAATACCACCAGTCTCTCTCCCATGGGTGCCATGTGGGGGCCATTGGTATGAACAGCACCACATACGAAAGAGCAAGCCTTTAAAACATGGCACCCGGGCTTTTTTGATCCGTAAAGGAGCCTGGGCAGGAGGGCAGAAAAGGGGTGAGAGTGGGCAGAAGAGGAGGCCCCTGCTTTGCACACACAAAGACCCCTAATTCAATATCCAGCATCTCCAGGTTAGACTGGGAAAAAGACCCCCTGTCTGAAATCCAGGAGAGGCTCTGCCCGGGTTGATAATACTGAGCCAAATGGACCATTGCTCTGACTCAAGGGAGCTTCCTCTGTTCTTCTTTAAATCAGCCCTTTGTTTTGAACCAGGAGGACTGGAATCTTACTTTATTTTTAGGGGAGGGGCTGCGGTTCAGTGGTAGAGCTTTGCATGCAGAAGGTCCCAGGTTCAGTCCAAAAAAGGCATCTCCAGGTAGGGCTGGGTGATGTCCCTTGCCTCTTTTCTATGTTCCCAAGAAGGACGAGGAAGCTGTAAGTCATCCCTCACCAACCTGGTTCCCTCCAAATGTTTTGGATGAAAGCTCCCATCAGCCCCAGCCAGCCAGATGTGAGTTTTACATCTGGAGCCACCAGACCGGTGACAGATGATGCAAGCCATCCATTTCCCATTCTGATCAGGGGAGTGGGCAGCACAGTAGAACTTTTTCCCTTCCGCACTTGGATCTGCTGTTCTTGGAGCTTATGTTTTTCTTTGCTCAGACACCGCAGGAAAAAGAACAGTGTCTCCTTCTCAGGTCTCAGGGTTGTTGCTTTGGGCTGATTTGTGTACCCAGCATGCTAGCCCTCCTTCCCAGTTACTGCTGCTTCCCCTCTTTTTCTCTCTCTTCCTTACATCCTCCTCCACCAAGCAATACATCACACTCCTTCCTCCTCAATACCCAGAAAAGCAGAATTCTGCATTTCAAGCAGGGAACCTTAGCTTTTCCCATGATGCCAAGTGAAATTGACATATGGTCAGTCGATTTCCGCTCTGTGCTTAGGTGCTCAGCGTGGCTTTTCTGCTGGTAGGATATCCAGCTTGAATTGGACACTTCTAACTGGGGGACAGAACATAACACTTCTCTCCCCACCCCCACTTCTTAAAAGTTTCCCTTTTTAAAAAATGGTAGTTGGACACTTTCAACCCCCTCCTGTTTTTTTTTTTAACATGTTGTTCTTTAACGGTGAACTTGCAAACCCTGTTGCCTCATTTTTGCTAACTTGACTTTTCTTTGTCTTTTTGTGTTTTTCTTTTTTTTCTCTCTCTCTCTCTTCTGTGTTCTCTTACATGGCTCTGACGGATCACACTTGTGCTGTTTGCCGGTCCTGTATCGCCTGACCTCCCACCCGGGGTGACCGTTGTTGGCTCTGTGACCTCAAAATGGTGTCCGACTAACTTTTTTTTTGGAAAAAAAATTCATTAATGCCTCTCATTTGAATTAACATGTTTTTGAGGGATATTTTTTACCTTTCTCTTTTATTTTTTCCTGGGGTGGGATGTCTCTCTCTCTCTTTTTTTCTCTCTCTCTCTGTTCATCATCATTAGATCACCCAGCTAAGAAGATGAAAACCGGAGAAAAGGGATTCGGCCTGGTGGCTTACGCTGGCGACTCCTCGGATGAAGAAGAAGACCACGGGGTTCACAAAACCGCAAGTAGCTACTCGCAGACATGGAGCTTAGGATACCAGTACCCCTCGTCGCAGCAGCGGGCAAAGCAACAGATGCCATTCTGGATGGCACCTTAGCTGCTGCAGCTGCAGTTGCCTCCGCCACCTTCCACCTGTTGTCTCTCTCAAGCAATAACACGTGTATATTATCAAAGAATCTCTGCAAAATGTACATCGGCCCTGACCTCTTTGCACAAGCTTCTGAGATGCAGTATGGCCCTTTCTGTGCCAGGGGCTCCGTTTTTGTGTTTTCGTTTTATTTCTTTAAAAAAAAAAAAACAGACAAAAAGAACTTGCTATTATATCTGCAGTGGACTCCTCCATCAAAGGCAATTTGAAAGCCGCAGGCTTAATGGAATACAACTGCAGATAAACAGTGTCAGCATTACACTCGCAGGGAATGTCTCCATTATATCTCCCTTTCTCTCTTTTAATGCCCCCCTCCAGCTTATCATGCACCTGTTCTTGGCTTTGGAAAAGAAGCCAGCCAACCAGCGAAGTTCAATAACTTAAGCCTGCTGCTGTTCTGCTTGTATTTCTGTTTTATAACTGGATTTTACTTTTGTGTGTGTGTGTGTGTGTAATGCTTGGTCTTCTAAATAGGATTGGGGTGGGTGGGGGAAACCTTTGCCTGAAAAACCTGTTTCCTGAAAATCACCTTCTTTAAAAACTCTTTCTGTTGGTCTCTTTTAAAAAAAAAAATCAAATCTGTAATGCAATTTTCCAAAACAACTTCAGAATTGTTTTGTCAAGCAGCTGGTTTGTTTTCTTCTTTGTCTCTCTAATTTCATTTGGCCAAGTCACATTTGTCAGGGAAGACAATGTATTACTTTTTCTCCCCTTGCTGTGGGGTGGGGGTGGATTTAGCAGTAGGTGTTAAAATCTCAAACCGGTCCTCTCTTCACCCCGTTGTGCTTGGATCTTCGACCGGCCGGCGTGTCGTTACTTCTGCAGCAATGGCATCGTTGCAATCTCGTTCCGTTCCGAAAAACCACCTCCAACCAGACTTCTTTGCTTTGTGGCTGTCTTGCTGATAAGAGATCCATTGAGCTTGGGACATCTTCGGGTGCTGGTGACATGCAGCCACAGCCGAAGAGGAAAACACAAAACTTGTGGGATTGTTTTATAGCGACTCAAAACTGTGGCAGGCTCTTTCCTGGGCCTGTTAGGCTGCTATCAACCAAAACACTTGCAGTCAAGGGCAGAGACGGAGGGGGCACCACTGGACCTGAAATTTTGCTGTCTTGTGTTCAAAGGGCAAGTAAAAGTTTGAAGTATTGGAATAAGTGTTGGAGGTGTTTCCCCGCCCCACAGAAAATGATCTGGTGGAGCTTGCTTTCACTTAAAAAAACAAACAAACCAACAACCACACTATTCTCTGATTTTGTTTTTCTATATGTTGTAAATAAATTCAAACCATAATTTCATTATAAATGTACAAATAATTCTACTTGCTTCTCCATACTCTTGTTTTGTTTGGAAAGTCAGCCTTGGGTGTATGTGAGCAAAAAGCCCAGCCCACACTATCAGCCCTGAAAAGTTATTTGTGGCTTAAGAAAGGACCATTTCTTTTTCATGGCGCATAAAGCCTTCAGTGGCTACTGACCAGGCTCCTCAGCTGTTGGAGGCAGTATGTCTCCTAATACCAGGTGATGGGAATCGCAGGTAGGGACAGCCCTGCTTGGGGGCTTTGCATTTAGGCATCTTGATGGCCACTTGAGAGCACAGGATGTTGGTCTAGATCAGGGGTCAGCAACCTTTTTCAGCCGTGGGCTGGTCCACTGTCCCTCAGACCATGTGGTGGACTGGACTATATTTTTTTGGGGGGGGGGAATGAACGAATTCCTATACGCCACAAATAACCCAGAGGTGCATTTTAAATAAAAGGACACATTCTACTCATGTAAAAACACACTGATTCCCAGACTGTCCGTGGGATGGATTTAGAAGGCAATTGAGCCGCAGGTTGCCTATCCCTGGTCTAGATGTGCCATTGGCCTGATCCACCTGGGCTCTTACGTGCATTGTTTTGTAACGCTTTTCAGCTCTGGCCCTCATAAGAGACTGTTACTGACCTGCTGGCAATTGGGCTAAGGCTTTTTATGCAAACCTTTCAAAATATTGAAGAGAGGTAATTTGACAGTTAGTGTCAAAATGCAGAAGTCCTTGCTACGAAGACCTTCAATCACAGGTGGGGATCTAGCTGTCCCAACTGCCCATCAGCTTGACCCACTGCCTGGGTTGTCTGAGGCTGATGGGAGTTGGAGTCCAGGGACATCTAGAGGACTGCAGGTTTCTCCACCCCCACCCCCTTTTCTGGAATATCTCTTAAGCCTTTACCTGCCCCTGCGTGGTTTTCAAGTTACAAACCCTGAATATGGTTTAGGGTCCTTGTGTCACCTATTAAGCAGGCATTGAAAGGGTGAAGTTGGGAGTGTGGAGGTGAAAGACATTTAAATTCAGCAAAACCTGTTAAAATGATCTTGAAAAGGCACCGCTATAGTGCAAAAAGACGCGGGTGGCGCTGTGGGTTAAACCACAGAGCCTAGGACTTGCTGATCAGAAGGTCGGCGGTTCGAATTCCCATGATGGGGTGAGCTCCCGTTACTCGGTCCCTGCTCCTGCCAACCTAGCAGTTCAAAAGCACGTCAAAGTGCAAGTAGATAAATAGGTACCACTCCAGCGGGAAGGTAAACGGCGGTTATGTGCACTGCTCTGGTTCACCAAAAGCGGCTTAATCATGCTGGCCACATGACCCGGAAGCTGTACGCCGGCTCCCTCGGCCAATAAAGCGAGATGAGCGCCGCAACCCCAGAGTCGGCTACGACTGGACCTAATGGTCAGGGGTCCCTTTACCTTTACCTTATAGTGCAAGAAGGATAACCTTTCTCCTTGAGTAAAGGACCCCATGAAACACATCATCTTCGGGGGCGGGGGAAGGGTTTGTTCCACCACCCTGTACAATTTCCCATCAGTGATAATTGTGTATTGCTTTAAACCTTGCCTTTATGAACACTTCCTTTTCATTTAAATAGTAGTTGATTGCACTGGGGACATAAAACACAGTTATAGTCTCACTGCTTTTTCCTAGGCCAGGCAGGGGGAACATGACACCAAATGGAAGTACTGTCAAATGGCTTCAATCTAGTTTCTCTGTCTAGAACTTTGTCGTTGGTTTTTTTTGCCGCTGCGACAACAGCATCCTGTCCGTAAATCCAAGTAAATATGAGAGGTTTGCAGGCATAGGACACGCAGAGCAACCTTATAAATGTCTACCCGGAAGCAAGCCCTAAAGGCTAGCTTGTCTTTTGTTCCTCAGGGAGGTTTTGCATATCTTGCGGACAACCGAAGAATGCAAACCCGCAGAGACAAAAATCCTCCCCTTTGTAATGCTATGTCTTGAGCGGCCAGCTGACTTTCAGCAGCAGCTGCGCCTGCGCAGAAGGAACGCCGAGTACTAAGTTCGCAGAGCTCTCCCGGCCAGAGCTCTATCCAGCGCATAGAGTCACGCACAGCCGAAACTTCCGGGATCCAATCGACATAGCTCACTGATCGTGATTCATTATCTATGGATGTGGAATGACCTCTTGTCTAATTAGGATGTTTTCCATTGTCTTCTGCTGTGCTCACCGCTTTGGGAATTTTTTTTGTAGTAAGCAATCCTGTGCATGGTTGCCTCAAGTTCAGTTGAGCTCAATAGACGGACTTCCCTCTGAATTGACACATTCAGGATTTCACTGTGTACATAAACATATCCTCTCCATTTAGTATTGCGTTTATATCACATTTTTCCTCCAAGGAAATGCAACTGGTTCCCCCACCCACCTACCTGTTGTCCTCACAACAACCCTGTGAGTTAGGTGAGGCTGAACAGAGAACTTTGTAGCTGAGTGGGGATTTGAACCCTGGTCTCTTCTGGGCCCTAGCCCAGGGCTGGATTTAGGTTTAATGAGGCCCTAAGCTACTGAAGGTAATGGGGCCCTTTATATGTCCAGCTGTGCTTTGTCAACAACAAATTGTCACGGTTTTTTGTGTTGAATCTATACGGTAATTTATGGACCTAATAGGTACCTAAAGTAATTTGCACATAACAAAATATGTATTTTAATAAAGTAATTGTTGAACTGAAATACAATTACGAAGTATATTAACAGTGAAATACAATTAAGAAGTATATTAATAGTGAAATAATTATTAAGCTCTAACTTAAAATGATTTTTTATTCATAACAAACTTAATAATGCAAACACATTGGCATTTGGCAATAACAAAAGTTCCCTTTGAAACATAATTTACAAAGACTCATAATCTAGTCTCTAGAAACTTGCTATAACATGAAATAACAAAACACTGTTGCTGTATGTAGATTTTATTTTATTTGTTTTTTATCTTATATTTTGGAAATGTACATCCAGGTGTTTTTTTCCTTTAAATTTTTTGGGGGCCCCCAAGAGAGTGGGGCCCTAAGCTATAGCTTGTTTAGCTTACACGTAAACCTGGCACTGCCCTAGCCTAATGCTCTCCAACAAGTACGGTATTTTTTGCTCTATAAGACTCACTTTTTCCCTCCTAAATAGTAGGGGAAAATGCATGTGCATCTTATGGAGTGAATGCAGGCTGCGTAGCTATCCCAGAAGCCAGAACAGCAAGAGGGATTGCTGCTTTCACTGCGCAGCGATCCCTCTTGCTGTTCTGGCTTCTGAGATTCAGAATATTTTTTTTCTTGTTTTCCTCCTCCAAAAACTAGGTGCGTCTTGTGGTCTGGTGCGTCTTATAGAGCGGAAAATACGGTACGTCATCCTTTCTAGGGTCGTGCTGTGAATCTGTCCCTCTTCAAGCAGGAATGGGGAAAAGGTGCCCTTGAATACTGGGTCTCCCCCCCCCCCCAGATGTTGAACTACAACTCCCATCACCATGAGCCAGAAGAGCCAGTGGCCAGGAATGTTGGGAGTTGTAGTTTAACAACATCTCGGGTGCCAAGGTTGAGAAAGGCTGTTCTAGCCAATTCACTTTTAAAAAATAACAATCATACAAAACACATCCCCTGGGTTTCTTTGGGGTATATAAATTGAACTGGAGAAATGATCAAACAAATGTGATCTCCCTCAACCTTTGTGCTCGCCTAATGTAATGTTGGGGGCATAGGTGGTGCTATGGGTTAAACCACAGAGCCTAGGACTTGCCGATCAGAAGGTCGGCGGTTTGAATCCCTGTGACAAGGTGAGTTCCTGTTGCTCGGTCCCTGCTCCTGCCAACCTAGCAGTTCGAAAGCATGTCAAAGTGCAAGTAGATAAATAGGTACCGCTCTGGCATGAAGGTAAACGGCATTTTCATGTGCTGCTCTAGTTCACCAGAAGCGGCTTAGTCATGCTGGCAACATGACCCGGAAGCTGAACGCCGGCTCCCTCGGCCAGTAAAGCGAGATGAGCGCAGCAACCCCAGAGTCGGCCATGACTGGACCTAATGGTCAGGGGTCCCTGTGCCTTAATGTAATGTTGAACTACAGCTCCCACAATCCTGGACTGTTGGCCGTACCTGCTGGGGCTGATGGGAGCTGGAGTCCCAACGATATTTCCAAAAATAGAGGGAGGGGGATAAAATAGATGTTGTTGGACTCCATCAGCCAACGGTCACGAATGAGGGGAACTGGAGTCCAACAACATCTGGAGGGCCCCAGGTTGGGGTAAGGCTGGACCCACAGGTTCAGGAAGTCTGAAATAAAGAAAAGGAGGCTGTTTACAAAAAAACAGCAAAAACCTACAGCTTCCCTAGCTATGGGCACGGGTTTTGCTTATGGATTTATTAGCAAAAAAGAATGCAATTGCGAGCCGGAAATAATCGAGGCTTCGATGACGTTCCATCCTCTTTGGGCACCCTCCCCCCAACTCCCGGAGGAAGGGAGGCGACGGCAGGGGCGCTGCCCCCCCCTTGCGACGCGTAGGGGGCGTGGCCACGAACGGCCCCTCCCATTCCCTCTGAGGCGGCGGTTGGAATTCAGCCGAGCCGGCGCCATTTTGTTCCGAGGTGGGCGGGAAGGTGAGGAAGCGGCGGTGGCGAGGGCGGGGGATGCCTCCCCTGCCGCCGCTCTTGTCCACCGGAGAGGGCGTCTGAGGGGAGCCGTCCTCGGGCGGCTATCCGTACCATGGACCCGACTGGGCCGCGGGGACCGCCTGGCGGGGTCGGGGGGGCGCCGCCGCCTCCTCCGTTGCAGCCCCGGGAGTACAAGCTGGTGATGTTGGGCGCCGGGGGCGTCGGCAAAAGCGGTACGTTGAGGGGAGGCTTGAAAAGACTCACGTATGTACGCCATTGAGGGACGGGGTGGGGCGCGGCAATGATACGAAGGGTGTGGGTTGTTTTTTTAGGGGGGTGGGGGTGGAAATAGGAGGAAGGGGCACCTTCGGAACTCCCTGCCTCATGATATGGGGACGAAACATACCCTTCGCTGCTTGCTTAGGCCCCGGGCCCAATACTCTCTCGCTCACTAAGGTCTTTGGTAACTGGCTAGCCTCTTCCTTTCTTATTTGTTTATTTACTTGCTCAGGCATGTATTGATTTAGTCATGAAGTCTTTTTATATACCGCTGCATCCTATCGGTTTAAATCCTATCGGTTTAAAAACGGCAGTATCAAAAGTATAAAACCAAATCGTAAAATCATTTAAAAGTTAGAAGCAAGAATATAAACTGAAAACGGACACCAGCATGCCATTGTGGAAGGATGTGCTCTGCATAGGCCTGGTGGCACAGAAAAGTTTAGAAGTTGGCACAGAATTCGCCCGCTGATGGTGATGCTTGCTCCTTTGTTGGTGGTGCGGGTAGGGCTCACCCTTATTGTTGTTGTAATCAACTTGTTAAGCTGTTCTTAAATACTGTGTTTTAATGTTGTAACGCGCCCTGGGATTACAACATCAAGGGTGGGAAATGAAAATAAAATAAAGAAAGAACCCTTCTAAAACACTTCTCGAGGCGATTTACATAAAAAACAGTTAAAACAACAACAAGTACATTTAAAACAAGACTAAAACCCTAACAGGTTTATTATGTTACTGGATTATACAGTGTTGTATTTTTTTCTGGTTTTGTTCTTAACTGGTTAAATTGCTTTGAAATGTGTCAAATAATTAACAATAAAAGCATTATCTGGTAGGAAGGTTGCTGAAATGTTTTTATTAGCTTTTAAGATGTTATTTATAACGTGATTACCAAAATGAATGTAGGGGCAGCTGTGTTAGGTTCCTTACAGTCAAAGCAACAAGGAGTGTGAAGCAGGGAACTGAACCAGCGTAGTTTCATCAGTGCAGTTCTTCTGTATGTATGTCTATTCAGAAGTAAGTTCATTGAGTTCAGTGGAACTTTCCATTGAATTCACTTACTCAGTTCTCTTAGGTTGCAAACCCATATTCAGGAAACTGAATATTCAGGAAACTATATTCAGGAAACTGAATATAGGTGTGCAGTCTAAGAGACTGACCTATGAATTGGGAAGTCCCCCGTCTGAATCTTTCTTCTGCTGGATCAAGCTCCAGTGGCCCATTTAGTCCAGCACCTTATTCTCACAGTGCCCAGTCAGATGGCACTAGGAAGCCCATAATCAGGAAGTATAGAAGCCTCTCTCTCTCTCTGTTGGTGATTCCCAGCAACTGGGATTCAGAGGATTTTTGCCTCTCAAGTGGCAGCAGGAAGAACATAACCATCCTGGCTAGAAACTATTGACAGCTTTGGCCTTTATGAATTTATCTTATCCCCTTTCAAAGCAATTTTTGATGTTGTAGCTTACCCTGAGGCCTCCATGCCTCCACACGGATGTGGAGTTTCCCCCACTTCAATCCTGTAAAGGGCAACTTTCCTCTTGTCTATTATGACTGGAGTGATTCTCATGTGGGACTCCCTGCCACAAGATGAGGGGACAAATACTTTCATGCTCTTTAGCATGTAATATGAAAGTAGTTGTAATGATTCAATTGGTTTTTATCTACTACTTCTGTTTTATGTTATTACTGCTATTATCTGTAAATCTGTTTAAGGACGCTACGCTCTGTTTGAAAGCAACCTTGAAGTGTTTTCTATAAGCAGGAAAATATTTTCCCCAAACCAACATGAAGGTGCATTACGCAGTCAGCATATTGGTGCATCTTGCGCAATACTGTTTGCTCCTAACTGGGAGTGCCTCTCCAAGGCCCCTGATGGGACGATTTTTATAATGTATTTTTCTTACAGCATTTGCATACTCCTAAGTCTTATAGAGCTTTAAAGGACAAGGCCAGCCTTTTGAATTGTGCCTGGAAATGGATTGGGAGCTGTTGTAATGTTTCTCCCCTTAAAAAACCATGGCGAGTTATAATTAAAATGGCAGGTCTGGTCACATCTGTGGCCTGTCCGTTTTGAAAGAAACTCAAGGCTTTGTGCACAGAGTTATCCCAGTAGCACATGCTACATCTTGTGATGATAGCCATTTCTGCCTTTCGTTCATTTTAATATGTTTGTGCCTTCCTTTCAGCCATGACCATGCAGTTCATTAGTCATCGTTTCCCAGAAGACCATGACCCCACCATCGGTGAGTGTGTTCTTCTGCTTCCTCTTCCAACCAGTGGTGTGCTGACGGAAAAAGAAAAAAAAAATCTGGGGCCAGTAGGAACCCCCAACCTGCAAAATGGGGAAGCCTTGCTAGTGTTGAGATTAAAAGTGTCTTTTAATTTCTGAACCTTTTCCACCAGACAGTATTAATGATAGTCACCTGTCAGTGATACTAGCTTTGATTGCTGGAAATGTTAACTTTTCCTTTTTCTTTTATTTGATTGTTTGATTGATTGATTTATATGCTACCCTATACCTGCAGGTCTCAGGGTGGTTTCCATTTCCCCCTCCCTTCAAAAAATAATGGTGCTGGGTGCATGAAACTTCCATTGGTCATTGGCAACAGCACTCTGGTACCTGAGATTATTCTTTTAAGTGGAGAAGTTGAGAGTTGAACTTGGGTCCTTCTGCTTTACAAAGGCCAGGGCTCTGAAACATGTGAGAGGCTTCCATGATTACAGGAGGCTCTCTGTGTCAGCGGTTTACTCTCCCAACGTGGAGGAGCTCTGGGCATTCCTATTCTGAAGGCAGCAAGGGCAGCCCACTAGCGGGTAAATGGGCTCTGGGCCCAAATGGTACACTGCAAAGTCGTGGGTATGTAATTGAAAGATGAATTTCATCGTAACTATTAATATACTGTATTAAATATTTTTTCAAGAGGTACTTGTGAGCCACAGGTGGAAGTTCCCAGGTATTGTCAATCATTCACATCTGTGTCTGTATCAACTGGCAAAAAAATAATAATCACGTTTGTGAGAGTTATTTTTTTTAAATAAAAAAAGCACAATAACATTTGAGGCAAACCATGAGCGCAACAATCACTTAAGCAGTAACTATGGGTCTCTGTTGTGAACACGTCTGAAGTTGTCCTTTGCTCATGAAGACATCGATAGCTAGACCGTGCTGAATGTTTGTTTGTATTTCTTTCTCTAGAGGATGCTTACAAAATGCGAATAAGGATTGATGATGAACCTGCTAATCTGGACATTTTAGACACAGCAGGCCAGGTATATAATAACCACTGTACATTTTATATTTTGCTTTTGCTCATTCAAAGCAGTTTACATACATTTACCTGACTGTGATCTTTAAAACAATTCTCTATGGTGGGTCAGTATTTTCCCCACATGGGTGGCTGAGAGTGCCATCTGGCATCTTGTTGTAGAAGTATTTTCATATACTGAAGACACACTACTTTACCCTTGCATTGCCAGCAGTGAACATGCATTTTATAGTATCTGTGTTGTAGGCACAGGACAGAAGCTAGTTTGCCCAATCCACTGTAACCATGGGCATTTATTTATAAAATTATTTACAACAGTGCCTGCAATAAAACACCATAACCCAGTACAAAATGGTAACGAGTTGCATAGGCCTGTTTACATAAGGTCTTCAGATGGTGATAGAAAATCATCTATTTCCCTGCATGATGATAGTGCAGCATGCTTACAGACCTTTTGCTGAATGGGCAGTCTTATGGTATTCCATAAAAATCCTGGAGCTGGAATATACTCTTGTTGTTTTACTTCCTAGGCAGAATTTACCGCCATGAGGGACCAATACATGAGGGCAGGCGAAGGGTTCATTATCTGTTACTCAATCACAGACCGCCGAAGTTTCCACGAAGTGCGTGAGTTCAAGCAGCTTATCTACCGTGTTCGGCGTACAGATGAGACTCCCGTGGTTCTTGTGGGGAACAAGTCTGATCTAGCTCGTCTCAGGCAGGTAAAGAATGCTTCAGAATTAATTCTTTGCTCAGTTCCTTTTCTTGTATGTTGGTGATTTGCAAATAAAGGATGATAGGAATTGAACCGAATCTTTGGATTTGCTCATATCGAAAGGGAGGCAAATAGCCTTCCCTAGAAGGCGAGGTTGTTGGTTAAAGAATTTCTAGCCGGTCTTTCAGGGCACTTAGCTCTCACAATTTTGTTTTCGAATAGACATAGTAGTTGCATTCCCACAAGCCCCAGGGATACCCAGGGATATGCTGTCTTGGTCCCTTTCCCCTTGTTCTTGCTGCTGAGTAAGTAGGACGCTGCAAGAGGAAGGGTGCATGTTGAAAAACAAACATTGGGAACAATTGGGACTTCTCTCAAGATTGAAATAGGATTGGGAAAATGCATGCAGATACCAAATGTGTAAGTAAGGAAGCAGAGCAGAAAATGCATATGCCGGGTAAGCATTGAAAGATGCGGAAAACAGTAAAGCCATGCCACACAACAGGTAAGGAAGAAGTGTGCTAAAATAAAAAAGTGTATGTAATAGAATGTGATATGTAGCTTGCTACTTTGTTGAGGCTTACTAGAAAGTGGAGTGCCCAAGAAAATTGCACACAAAGCCTTCCTTCCTTCCTTTATAAACTTATTTATTGGGAAATGGACATTCACATACTTTGAAGGACTTGGCAGAAGTTCAGGTGCTGAGAATGCCACCAAGAACAGACAGTGACCATGGTGAGATTTGTAGAGGGGAGAAAAGAGAACTTTTATAGCTATATATTCCTAATAACGTTTCATTGCGCCAAAATCTAGTGCTTTCTGAGAGCTGCATGATTCCTACTGTAAAAAACCCCCTTAAAATCTAACATGAAAGCATGGCATTTCCTTTCAAATGTTTGAAAGATCAGGAAGAGCCTCGGCATAAAGCAGGAATGTCAGAAATATATAGCAAAAGATGGATGTTGACGATGAGTACAGAGAGTGAAGCATGAAAGGGCAATATTCCAGGAATTTTCAGGCGTGTGAAGGAGTCTGTAAAAAGCTAAAGTGGGCTTGGCTAAAAGAAATGGCCGCCTCTCCTGTTGCTGACCAGCATGTGCTTTTCTTGTTGCAAGGTCTCCAAGGAAGAAGGTTCAGCCTTGGCACGCGAGTTTGGCTGCCCTTTCTTTGAAACTTCAGCTGCCTTTCGCTACTATATCGATGATGTGTTTCACACTCTGGTTCGAGAAATCCGGAGGAAGGAGAAGGAAGCAGTCATGGCGCTGGGGAAGAAATCCAGGCCTCGGACGAGTGTGTGGAAGAGGTTGAAATCTCCCTTCCGGAAGAAGAAGAATAATTCTGTGACATGAATCAAATATGTCTGTTAGCCAAATAACTGTGTGGCTTGCAGGAGAACCAAAGCAGTCCAGCAGCCCTTTGGAGCCTTGTGCTTGTTTCTGCTGACCGTTCCAATCGAGATACTTTTGTGTGTTCAAAACTGGATGGAGTGATTCGGCCCTGCCATCAAGACTGTTGCGCTACATTGCGTGCTTCGAAAGTTTGTTTAATCTGTTTCTTCCTGGAGAAGACTTGGCAAAGAAAAGTAACAATTGATCCAGATGTCCATAAATCAGTTTTGCAAATAAGTGCAAAACGCATAGCCAACTAGTCTGCCCACATGTATTTTGTGCCTCGCAAGGTTGGCTTGTGCCAGTTGGTCTGATATTTTGAACAGTTGCCAACATTATGATACCTTCTGGATTTGGGTGTTGGTGTCTCAACAGCATTTCAGAGGGGTATAGTTCAGAAGCCTTGTTGCATAAGCTATTTTTTTTACCCCTAGGAAGGTAGCAAAATGTACATGAATTTAATGAAGTTGATCTGTTGGGATTCCCGGGCCACTCGTGTAGCAGGTTTGCAACAATTGGTTGCTTCAAGTGTGGGGGAGGAATGCTACAAGATTTGTGCCAAATCTTTATCCTTGTGTATTTTTCCACTAACTTGACTTCTCTCGGGGTGGGGATGAGCAGATCAGTGTCTGTCAGCAAAGTTGTTGAAAACCTCAAAGAACAGGAGACGGCAAGAGCCCTTCAAGTATGCATGTCTGTTGCACAAGTTTCTTCGCACGTGCAATTTTGACTGTTTCTGACACTCCAGATGCATTGGTAGTCTCTTTTTAAAAAACTTTTCCCAGTGCCATATTTTTTTAGATTTTGCAGGAAAGGTTACCGTTTTTTCCCTTCCATGGGGAGTGGAGAGTACTGGATTGTGCAGTATTAACTGCAGATAAACTTGCACCACTTTTCTGGGATTCTCGTCCCAGTCTCTGAAATTCATAGGAAACTGCCGGCGAGAGCTTACTTGTTAGGAAGTTTCCCTGTCTCCTTCTGAGGGGTGGTGGTGATCTGTGACCAGTGAAAAATAGAAAGGCGCTGCAGGAAGGAGTTGAAGTGGGAATAGTGGTTGTTACTGGGAAGTCGGAGAGTGGTGGTGTCAAGTGGCTCTTGCGAGAGGGTATTGTCGATGGACTGTTGGTTGGAAGCTGACCCATGGTGCAGTCTGGTGGGTGGACACAGGAGCTGTCTTCGCTGTGAAAAATCCAAGGTCAGTCCAGTTCAGAAAGGATCTTTGGTAGCAAGGCTGGGAAAGCCCCCCTCTGCTACCTCCACTGATGGTAGCAGTGTGCTTCAGAATACGGTTGCTGGAAAACACAGGAGAGGAGAGTGCCGTCGCTCCCAGGTCCTGCTTGGCCACTGTGAGAACATGATGCTGGACTAGCCGGGCCACTCATCCAGCAGGCTTTTTTATGTCCTTATGCTGGGAACCCGGAGAGCCATTGCTACTCAAGAGTGGACAATTCTGGGCTAGGTAAAGGGGTGGTCTGATTTAGTATAATGCAGCTAACACATGCTTTTATCTCAGGCCTTAGTTCTAATCTAAAGTATCTGGGTCAGTGGATCATACCTCAGTGTTGACATCCTAGTACGAAAGTGTTGTACGCACACAGAGTTGTCTTGGTGCTGATCGTAAAGTGAAAGATTTTGTACTGTGATTTTGGTGCAGGGGGAACACTTTGGAAGGAGCACAGAGAGGGTATATTCAGGACTCGAGCCTGTACTTGAAAATGTAGCAAACCCCATGGGGAAAGCCACACAATTTCTTGCCACTTCCTTACATTGTTTTTTTCATACACCAGAAGAGCCGCGTGCCTTGGAGAGTTTAAACATTGCCTGGTTTTTTACAAATACATGGTTTTTAAAAACCACCAAGCCAATATCATATTGTTCGAGTGTCAAGAATAAGCAAATCCATCTTGAATTAAATTCCCAAGTGCCTTCAGGATGTCATAGAGTAGGTCCTCTTTTAGCTGGTATCAAACCTGAATTTCTATCCCTGGGTTTCAGTTACTATACTACAAATGTGATCCTTTTGCAAAAGATTTTAAAGGGGGGGGGGTCAGGTGATACAGTTATCCAGCTGGATACATCAGCCTTTTCTCAAACCTCCTGCCAAGTTTCTTTGCTTGATCTCCCTGGTCAGAGAACGACAGGAGAAAGAGTTAACATCTTTCTGTTACTTTTTAGGAAATTAATCAAGCAGTAATAAAATAGAGGCACTTCTTGGGTTCTTGAAGTATATTTTGTATTGCTCTTGAATTACCAAGTTGTACCAGTTGTGGTATTTTTAATATATAAATCTTATTTGCATTATGAATTCTACTGAGCAACTGGGGGGGGTGTTTTGGAGGCGGGTGGAGTCACACATTCCATTTAGCAAGGAAGATTTCAAATGTATTTTATTGAGTATAACAATATATGGTGTATTTATATTAGTAAATTAACTTAATGATCAATTCTGGATACTTTCCATAGCTACTAATTTAGAAACAGATCACAACCTATATAATTTAATAAATTTTATTTAGTGTTGAATCAGATTCTTTTGGCACATGGTGGATAAATCACAGATTTTCTTAAAGGAAATTTTGATGTTCTCTTTAATATTCAGTGACTTAAAATGAGGTGGTTATAATTCAAAACCTGCAATTTACTGTAGGAAACAAAATAAAGAACAAATGGAGCTAAGAGACGCCTTTTGGGGAGAGTGAAAAACTTTGTGCCTTAAATTTGTGGTTTTTCAGAATTCATTGTTACATTTTGTGCTAACTTGTGAACGTGCCTGATCCCTATTTTCCTTATCATAGTTACATCTGAATGATAAGCACTTTGGGGGGGGGGGGCACAATTCATGATTTTTTTTGTTCCACATACACTTTTGTACCTACAAGCTGAGAATTGCATTTGACACTATAAAGAATTTGTTTTTAGTCTCTGCCTTGCTTTTTTAAAAAATGAATAACGAAGAGGTCTTTTGTTGGTGCCTGGAAATAAATGGTGCAGACAGGGAAATGTATGCTATAAAGTGTAAGTTGGGCTTGTTAGTAAGGAAATTTATTCAAAATCAACAGCAACAAATTTGAGATTTAAGCTTCGCCAAGGCTGCAATCCTGTACCTACCATGCGGGAGTAATCTTGGTTAAACACAAAGGGACTTACTTTTGAGTAGACTTGTACAGCAGGGTTGGGAAACCTCAGACCCAGAGGCCAAAGACGACCTTCCAGGCGTCTCTGTTTTGCCCTTGGAATGATCAGGTCATGCCCCTCAGCAGCCTTTCATCACACCCTGAGTTTTTCTGCCTGGCTGCAATGTGTCCTTGAACTCTGATCATACAGCTCTTGCTTGTCTGGATGGAAGATAGAGATGGGGGTGTGTAAGCCTTCTGTATAACTTGCTGTACAAGAGGTTACAATTTACATTCGTTGCTGTGGCCCTGCCTATAACTGTAGGGAATTCGGCCCCCAGGCTGAAAAAAGTTCCTCACTTCTGTATATGATTGCATTTTAGGGTTTAAATGGTATAATGCTTGAGAGCCCTCACTTGTTTGCCACCCTTGTATGCACAATACAGACAATTTGTGAGGCGCTGGCGATTAGATAAGCAGGGCCTTTGGTCTTGACGTTAAGCATATTTTTATGTCTCAAAATACATTTCTCTGCTGGTTGATCATGTATTCAGGACACCCAAACTCCTGTGTCTTGAAATCCCTGAAAGGAAGCAAAAGATTGACTTTTATACTAAAACATAGCAGCGCATCCTGATCCTCTTGCTTACGAAATCCTTTTGTGACTCAGACCAGATCTGAAAGAGCACACTATTTTTTAAGGCTGCGTGGTGCTCGGTATCTCCTCATCTAAAAGATTTGTTTTAATCATCTTTGAAACTTCGGCTCCCAGTTTTATTTCTCCCTGTGTGCCTCAATCCAAGAGGCAGAGGATTTTGAAAGAATGGGCTGTAATTTCTACTCAGAGAAAACCCATTGAAATTAATGGACTAAATTATCCATGTATATTGATCTCAATGAGTCTGAATTGGACTAATGTCAGATACAACCCAATTGCTCTGTTTCCTGTTACGGATTACACGTTTTAGGAGCTTGTTAACATTTCCCCTGCTGCAACGTTCTGTAGGCAGCGAACTGGATCTTGGGGAGGGTAGCTCTGAATGTGACACAGGCTTTACATTTTGACCCGTATCAATTTGATTCCGCGGTGATGGGCAAACCCATACGAATAATTTTAAAAAGCCAGCGCATCCATTAAAACTGCATTTATTTTTAATGGGAAGAATCGAATTGAATTGAACACACCAAACGTCAAAGAAATGGCTTTTTCCATGTTAGGCATCTTGCTAGTCTTTTCCTCCTGCTGGGTTTGAAAATAGTTTCCTATTCATTTCACCAACAAGGGGAGGCAGGAGAGAGAAGGGAATCTGTGTTCCTTCCCTTGGGGGAGTTCGATGCCCCTTGTCACAGCAGACAAACGGAACTGAAAATGGATGAGGTAATCCTTTCGCAGTGAGGCTGCGCGGCCGACGTTTGTGTGTGTGTTGTGTGCGTGAGTGTGCGCCCGGGATGCACAGCTGCATGTGACAACGAGCTGAACCGCTAGATGGCCTCCCCTCGAGGTGCATGGCAAAAGGGTTCACTGACTTTTAAAAACAATGCAAATTCTGCTTGGAGAGAGAGAGACAAAAAAAGGATTAGAAATCTTGAGCAGGCAGTGAGCCAAGCACTCTATTGTTTTGACTTCCAATTAGACATGCATATCATTTTTGCGCCATGTTTGAAGCCAGAACGTGTGACCCCATTCTTGACCCTAAATGATGAGCTAGCTTGTGCAACAGAATGCAGTGACAGAATGGCTTGTGCCCAGTGCTTTTTTTTCTGGGGGGACGCAGGGGTATGCATACCCCTATACATTTTATGAATCTTAGGTTTGGCCTCATTGTGGGGCAGTACTTCAATTTAAGTAGGAAAATGAGAGTACCCCTAAACATTTTTGTAGGAAAAAGCACTGCTTGTACCACGTCAAAGTGCAGGTGGATCCCCCCCCCCATTTTTGAATGTTCCCCCTTTTTAAAAGTGCTTCCAAAGATAAAATGTGTGTTGCATGAGAGGGTCTGCCCCAGCCTGCTCTCTTAGAATGAAAGTGTGTGTGTGCTTTTTGGAGGGGCTTGCAGACTTAACTAGTCCGTACCCCTGCTGGACGCAGGAAATCCAGAGCTGCTTGAAGATCACTGGGGGGGGGGGACGGATGCCCATCACCCTTCCAGGTAATACATAGGCTCCATTATTGAGCTGTTCTTCCTGTTAACAGGATTTGCCTAATAGTTTGCTGAAATCTACTTCATGGGTGGTGCTGCGGGTTAAACCACAGAGCCTAGGACTTGTCGATCAGAAGGTTGGCGGTTCGAATCCCCGCGATGGGGTGAGCTCCCGTTGCTCGGTCCCTGCTCCTGCCAACCTAGCAGTTCGAAAGCACATCAAAGTGCAAGTAGATAAATAGGTACCGCTCTGGCGGGAAGGTAACCGGCGTTTCCGTGCGCTGCTCTTGTTCGCCAGAAGCGGCTTGATCATGCTGGCCACATGACCCAGAAGCTGTACACCGGCTCCCTCGGCCAATAAAGCGAGATGAGCACCACAACCCCAGAGTCGGTCACGACTGGACCTAACGGTCAGGGGTCCCTTTACCTTCCTTTACCTCGAGATCATTAGGGCCACATTTGAACCATACATCTAAAGCACTGCAATGCTATTTTAATCCTGGGAGTTGTAGTTTGTTAAGGGCCGATAAAAGGAAGTCCTCTTTTGTGCTTTCCTTAACACGCTTGATGTTCTTAAGGGTGCTGAGAATTGTTCTCATAGCGACAATTGCCAGAGCTCCTTGTGAAGAGGGATCACAAGAGCTTCTGTTTGCATGTGTTGTGCAGGAGACAGAACAGTGGTCCTGAACAGGAGCGTGCTGCGCAGCAACACTTTGTTGCAGACCCAACCGAGTCTTCCGCAAACAGGAAGGGAACTTCTACTCAGTCTATCCCGTTCATGTCTGCTTTAATGGATGTTCTTCCCCCTCCTTCCCCTCACTTCTTCTCTGCCATGTGGGATCCTTTCAAAAGGAGATCGCTCTACCGCTGAGCAGTGGGACCCTCTGTTGATGAAAGTGTGCGGCTCCAGCAACCTCAAAATAATTATTTTGCGATCAGTAAGTAAAGTTAAAGTGACTCCATCTTTATTTGAACGCTCAATGTGCGTTAAAACAATTTTGACATTACAGGTAGCATTACATATTTGTTAGGTTAGCATTACAGCATTATGCAGTTGTACAACGGTTCAAGTTATTATTTTTTTCTTACTTTTTTTGTTTTGTTTTGACACCAAGTTGTAACTTGTCCAAGTTATTTTTTTTTCTTTTTAATTTTACAATAGACACAAGGTGAAAAGGAAAAAAAAACAACAAAATCCCAACCGAAAATGACCCACATTTGGGAGATATGACAGTGAGGCAGCTGTCAATACATTTTTTAATAAAAACAAACAAACCCAAAACCCGACTGTTATCTGACCCTCTTTATTTCCCCATTATTCCTGAGGAGTAATGGATCTCTTCACATCTGCCCAATAAGCCTAAATCTATTTTAACCCTGAGCACATTTCCTTGACAACAACTTCATTTTTTCCCCTCTTTACAGCTGGAGGAAGGAGAGATGATTTAGGCTTAAGAAAGATGGGTTTTATTTGCATTGAAAAGTTTTTTTTAAAAAAAAGCGGGGATAATTAAAATTGATAATTCAAGATGAGCCCTAATCTATCGGTAATTGGGGTCAAAATTGGGTTGCGGAGGAAGGGGGTGATGTAAGGATTAAGCGTCAAGATGATCAGTTTGAATTCCAAATTCGGCACCAACCTGGCCTTTGCAGAGAAGAGGTCCTAATTCTCCCCGTTCTGACATGACTCTGAGTGTCTGTCTCTCAATAAATCTTACTCCTGGGCTGGGGGAAACCCTCTAAGTGTTGCTGTACTACAATTCCCATCACCCCTAGTCATTGAGCCATGGCACTTGGGACAGACGGGACTTGCAGGTATTGAGGCCACCCAGCCATTTTACAGCAGTGCTTCATAGCTTACCTTGCAACACATCCTTTAGGGCAGTGTTTCCCAACCTTGTGCCTCCAGCTGTTTTTGAACTACAACTCCCATCATCCCTGACTAGCAAGACCAGTGGCAAGGGATGATGGGAATTGCAGTCCAAAAACAGCTGGAGGCACAAGGTTGGGAAACACTGCTTTAGGCTAGGCGTTGGTAGGCTTCGGGCTTGTAGGATCAGCATTCTTCACTACTGTGTTCCACATCCCTAACCAATGGCAAAGCTGGCTGGGCATGATGGGAGTTGTAGTCCAGCAACACTCTCCTGCAGCCTTCCTCAACCTGGTGCCCTCTGGGTGTTTTGGAGTGCAGCTCCCATCAACCCCAGCCAGCATGAGGAAGGCTGATCTACTGGAACCCTGATACCCCCCCAAAAAAAATAGTTGCCAAGGCTGGCAGGCGTACCCCCTCTCCCAAAAAATTGATAAGATGCTCAGTCTTTGAATTTATGGTCAGTACTGGACCCGGGGCCCACTGACAGAAAACATGCTAGAGTAGACTCATTAATTTCAGTGGGTCTACTCTGAGTAGCACTTAGTTGGAGACAACAGCTCCCCCTCTATTTCTGAGGGGTAAAGTTTTTGCTATTAGCTAAGTGAGAAGCTCCTGCCAACCAACTGTGAATTGACGAGAGATCTATCTGGTTTGACGGGAGGTGGAAATGGGGGTGAGTTGGTGCGTCCTGGGCATTGATCCCTCTAGCTCTCCTGGACGGGGGTGGGGGGTTGTATGTGACTCTGTTTCCAGACTCAGAAACTAGAGCAGGCATAGGCAAACTCGGCCCTCCAGCTGCTTTCGGACTACAACTCCCATCATCCCTGACCACTGGTCCTGTTAGCTAGGGATGATAGGTGTTGTAGTCCCAAAACATCTGGAGGGACGGAGTTTGGGGGTGCCTGAACTAGAGCAAGCGTGGAAGGAAACTGAACCCCCAAGGGCTTTTAGGGAGGGAAGGGCTGGGTTTCCAGTAGTCTTCCTTCTCCCCCAAACACAAAGTTGCATCCAATGTTAGAGCTCCACCGAGCAGACCCATTGAAACTGATGGACACAACTCCCTTAGGCCCCTGAATTTCAATGGGTTTGCTCTGTGTGAAATGGAACTACCTCCCATGGGGCTGTGCTGAGACAGTTCACCTCTGCGGCCAAGGTGCCTCCCCACCACTGAAACGATTTCTCCTAGTTTTTGTTTTAAAGTATGATACAGTATTTACAGCGTACAGGGCACAGGATGAGTTAAGTGCATGGATGTGACTTGGTGAATATTGAAACACCCATTTCCCACGTGGCTTCCCCCTTAACTTGGATCTGCCTTGCTTCGCAAATGGCTTACGGGAAAGGAGGCTGGGTAGGGAAGACTGACTTTTCTTTCAGCCCTATCTGTTGATGTGGAAGTTGCAGGCTTCTGGATTATGCAGAGCTCTTCAGCAGACAATCTTGCCCTATCTGGGGTTGGCTTCTGTGTCAGCTTGAAAGCTTGCACACTCCGTCACCAGTAAATGTTGGTGGGGCATTTCAGGTGCCCAGAATGTTGCAAGGGGAGGTTGAGGATCTGGAAAACTCTTGCCTAGATATAGATCTCCAGTGGCTATTTATTTCTATTGGCTGATCTAGCTGTGAAGCATGCATGGGAAGCCGACCAGGCTCTAATTAATGACAACAGTAATAGTAAATAAACATTGGTGGTGAGATCTTTGTGAGAGTTACCTGCTTGCCACCCTTGTAGGCATTAGGATCAATGCACATGCAACCCTGTCTAGTCGCCTATTGGCAGGGCCGGGTCTGCCACATCAGTAGCCTGCACCACTGCTTCAGGCGGCACAGCTCAAGGGGCACTTTCATGCTTGAGATGAGCAACACCTAAGAGGCCTGCTCTCCAGTCATGGTAGAGACAGGACAAAGACTTGGCTTGAAAGATTAAGAGGGAGATAGATGCCTCCTGGAAGTGGATGGAGTGGAGAGCATCTTGCACTGTTCTGGACAACAAGGACAAAGGAATTATTCCAGGATCCTGTTTTACAGAGAGGGAATTGCTTTCAGCAGCAGTTCTAATTCACAGGAACCATTTCCATCCACTCTGAGATCTCTCTGATCCAAGACAGGTGCCCCAAAACCATTGCATGTACACCAACAGCATTAGATCACCCAAGTCACAAAGAATTGCAAAGAATCAACAGGAAGGGGGTGGGCAGACAATGTCAACAAAGAACCAGCGATTCAACACCAGAATCCAATATTATTATTATTTTTTTAAAAAAAGAATAAGTTGGGAGAGAAGCTGAATAGGCCAATTGAGGTGAATTACCAACAAATACAGTTCAGCACAAAACACGACTTTCATAGTGACAGATAAATCGTATTAAAAACTGTACTTTTGATATTGGTAAAGTTATATTATTATTTTTTTGTGTGTTTTTTTAACTTTTGTATTCGGCATGCAACAGTGCGGTTACACCTTTTTATTTTATTATATATATTTATATATATATATATATATATATACGTTTTGTGGTATTTATTAAAATTAATGCTCTTTTTTTTGTTAGGTTTTATTTTTTAAAACTTTTTGTAAGTTCCTTTTTTTCCCTTTTTCTTTTTTTTTTTAGAACTTTTAGTGTGCCCTGCAAAAGTTAAACATCACTAGAGAGAACCGATCAGCTGCTTCGTACGAAAACCTTTAAGTTTCTACGACTAAGACGGAAGGCGGGAGGAGGAGGAGGAGGAGGAAATGAAAGGCCAAGTGTCTGTTTGCGCGGGGGCGCCTGGTGCAAGCGCCCGGTGCCCCCCTGCTCACCCTGCTAGTATTCGCTCAAGCTGTGCCATTTGGCAATCTGCTTCCTGGGGCTCTCACACACTTCCCGCCAGTGTTCCACGCCGCCCGCCGTGATGCTGTGCGCTCCCAGGATCAGCCGGCCCACCACTTCGTTTTTCGTGGTGCGGTCGAAGTCGATGACCAGGAATTCGATGCTGACGTCCGGGAGGAGATCCACGGGGATGTCGTAGATGAAGGATTCGTTGAAGACGGGGTTCAAAGTGCACTTCTTGACGTGAGTTTTCTTTTTGGCTATGCGCTTTCTGCCGTAGTACACGTTCACCTTGACGTAGGGGTCTGCTGGAAAGAAGGGACAGGAGCGAGCCAATAACACAGGCCGATAACTGGAGGTACCAGTGAGCGGGATTTTGGGGGGACAGAACTCTGGGAACTGCCCCACTCAGCAGAATGAGCAGGGACATCCCCTCACCCTAATTGGAGTGAGATTGGCTCACCATGTTTATGAAGAAAGTAAAGGAATAATGATGATGATAATAATTTTTTTATTATTTATATCCTGCCCAGAGTGGTTGGGTTGCCCCTGGCTTCCAACATATATAAGGTAAAGGAACCCCTGACCATTAGGTCCAGTCTTGACCGACTCTGGGGTTGCGGCACTCATCTCGCTTTATTGGCCGCGGGAGCCGGCGTACAGCTTCTGGGTCAAGTGGCCAGCATGACTAAGCCGCTTCTGGCGAACCAGAGCAGTGCATGGAAACGCCATTTACCTTCCCACCGGAGCGGTACCTATTTATCTATCACTTTGATGCGCTTTCGAACTGCTAGGTTGGCAGGAGCAGGGACCGAGCAACGGGAGCTCACCCCGTCGTGGGGATTTGAATCGCCGACCTTCTGATTGGCAAGTCCTAGGCTCTGTGGTTTAACCCACAGCTCCACCCGCGTCCCTCCAACATATATAAAACATAATAAAACTCTAACCATTAAAAAAATCCCAATGCAGGACTGCCTTTAGGTGTCTTCTCAGCCGGCATACCAGATGGAACTGGTAAACAGCTGCCCTGAACACATCAGAATAATAGAATTGTAGAGTTGGAAGGGACCCGAAGGGTCATTCAATATACCCGTATACCTGAAGGAGCGTCTCCACCCCCATCGTTCTGCCCGGACACTGAGGTCCAGAGCTGAGGGCCTTCTGGCGGTTCCCTCATTGTGAGAAGCCAAGTTACAGGGAACCAGGCAGAGGGCCTTCTCGGTAGTGGCACCCGCCCTGTGAAATGCCCTCCCACCAGATGTCAAAGAGATAAACAACTACCTGATATTTAGAAGACATCTGAAGGCAGCCCTGTTCAGGGAAGTTTTCAATGTGTGACATTTTAATGTATTTTTAATCTTTGTTGGCTAGGTAAACCTACCCAGATGGGCGGGGTACAAATAATAAATGATGATTATTAAAATTATTATTATTCGAGTCCAAACCCTTGCAAACCCAGGTAGGGATGAGAAAGACCTGGAGAGAGCTGCCTGAGACTCTGCAGAGAGCTCCTGCCAATCACTGGCGGTTTTTAAGCAGAGGTTGGATGGCCATCTGCCAGGGATGCTCCGTTCCAACTCTATGCTTCTGTGAATCAATGTTTCTATGATTGTAGACAATGCTCAGATTTCAGCCAGACCAAGGGTCTGATTCAGTATAAGGCAGATTCCTGGAGGAACGTGTGTCCCTCCAGACGTTGCTGGACTCCAACTCCCATCTTCCTTGACCTTTGGCCATGCTGGCTAGGGGCTGATGGGAGTTGTAGTCCACCATCAATCAGGAAGCCTACAGTCTTCCCCAATCCCTGACTTCTCTGCTTCTCTCATATGTTCCTGAGTCCTAGAACGGGGCTGAAGGCAAAAACATAAGAAGACAGACCATCTAGTCTGGCCAGATGTCTCCAGGAAGCTCAGAACCTGGGCCTGAAGGGCAACAGAATCTCTCCCATGATGTGCCCCTAACAACTAGTATTCAGAGATAATACTGTCAATCCCCATGGAGGTTCTGTTTAGCCCTTGGCTAAGACCTCTCCTCTTCTAGGAATTTGTATGACGGCAGAGTTTCTGGGGCATGGGGGGGGGACCCTGAAAAGCAAGCAGCTCAAGATGAGGCAAGCCAAACCATAACCCCAACCTCCTAAAAACAAGGTCGCTAACTCAAGAAACCGAGGAGAACGTTTTCCTCCCGGACATTCTGTTAGGGGTTCGTGAACCAGAGTTCGTGCTGAGGGAGGTAACTGTAAAATAAAGCAAAGCCACTGAACGTTGCGATCCTGGTCTGTGCAAGTCAGGGATGGAGAAATGCCAACTATGTCATGCCATCCAGCCCTCTGGAGTCTCTTCAGGCCACGCCCCCTCTTCCCAGGCCACGCCCCTCACCAGCCCTGCTCTGCGCCTTCCTCGAGTGCTCTTTGTCTAACTGGAATTTGTCTCAAAAGGTGTGAACATCAAATGATGGATCAAGTTGTGTCTTCGGGGCTTTACATTTCAAACACCCTGGAGATGTTGGGGGTGTTTTTTTGTTTCGTTTTTAATGCTTAGGGCACTTCACAGTGCAATCTTTTTGGGCTGCCACATAGAAGAGGGCAAAGAGATGTTCTTTGCTACTCTCCTGGCCAGGACTAGAACTAGTGGGCTTCAGTTGCGGGAGAGCAGATTTGGGGCAAACTTTAGGAGAAAGGGATGGCTGCCTTCTGATCTCTCCAGGGATGCACACGATGCATAAGCTGGCTGAGTGATTACAAATGGGAGGGAGGGAGAAACTCAGTTTTGTTTGCATTTAGAGGTGGACCTACAAAATCCGCATTCTCTGAAACTATGTGATTTGAAGCATGACCATCCTTTGCATCTCTCCAAATTTTGCAGCACTGTGTGTTCTCCAACAATGTGTACGAAAATGCATGTACCGAGTGTGCATGAAATTGCATACAAAAGTGGGGAAGTTGCTTTGCAAAATGTGTCTATTAGGCAAAACTGCAAACAGTTTTGGGGGGAAATGGCAGTAAAATGCTGACAAGTTTTCACTATATAAAAAAAAGCAAATCGCTGCAGAAATGCAGGGAACTGAATTTAAGTTTGGGGTTAAAATGAGAAACCAAGAGGAACCGAAATGAACAGATCCATCCCTCATTAAAAAGTAACACGAGCAAAAGAGCGTTCAAAGGGGCACACAAGGAAAACATGGAGATGAGGCGGAGTAAATAGCTTCTACCTGAGAGGCCGGTGATGTCCATCTTGGGCAGATGTCTCGCCTTCAAAACCACCACAGTCATCCTCTGGGCGACAGGATGGTAAGACAAGGAAACCTGCAGCTCCCCTCTGCTGACGCATTTCTGGAAAGAGATAAGGTCTCACATCCTCAAAACAGCAGGCCCCAAGCAGCCCTGGCCACCCTCGGGTCCACCCATCCGCTTCTGCAAATAATCATCTAGAAAGGGTCAGCTGAAGGAAGCCAGTGGGGAAGGAGAACATAAGAAGGCCCATGCAGTCCAACAACATGTTTCTACAGCAGTCAATATTATTATTATTATTATTATTATTATTATTATTATTATTATTAAACGGAACAATGGTCTGACACAGTACAAGATAGCTTCCGGTCAATATAGGTAACGCCGAGCTAGGTGGACCCTTGATCTAACTTGATATACAGTGGTACCTTGGGTTAAGAACTTAATTCGTTCTGGAGGTCCGTTCTTAACCTGAAACTGTACTTAACCTGAAGCACCACTTTAGCTAATGGGGCCTCCCGCTGCCGCCGCGCCACTGCTGCACAGTTTCTGTTCTCATCCTGAAGCAAAGTTCTTAATCCGAGATACTATTTCTGGGTTAGCAGAGTCTGTAACCTGAAACGTATGTAACCCGAGGTACCACTGTAGTGAAGGCGCAGGCCTTTATGTCAATCAGCAGGGAGTTCCAAAGTATGAACCTGTGAGACCAGGGTTGTCTTTGTCTTTTTCGTTTGAACGCATGTACTCATTTGTTTTACACATTGTACAGTGGTACCTCAGGTTACAGATGCTTCAGGCTACAGACTCCGCTAACCCAGAAATAGTACCTCGGGTTAAGAACTTTGCTTCAGGATGAGAACAAAAATTGTGCAGTGGCGGCGGGAGGCCCCATTAGCTAAAGTGGTACCTCAGGTTAAGAACAGTTTCAGATTGAGAACGGACCTCCGGAACGAATTAGGTTCTTAACTCGAAGTACTACTGTATAAGACAGCTTCCCATGTTCCTATTTAAAATCAGCTCTTTGTGCAGAACAATGAGGACTCAAATCTTGTATTTCTAGAGGAAGGGCTGTAGGTCAGTGGGAGAGCACCTGCTTGAAGCGAAGAACTTCCTAGGTTCAATTCTTCAGGTAGGGCTGGGAGAGACCTGTCACCTGCAGCCGTGGAGACCCGCTGCTGCCAGTCAGTGTGGGTAACCCGCCGCAGGGTCTAGATGGACTCTGTATAAGGCAGCTTCCTATGGCCCACCTTTGAAGGGGGCCAGAATCTTGACCTCCTAGGAAAGAGCCACCACCACCACCTTAAAAAGCAGGTTCGAAATCGCCAGCGAACTCTGCAATCGGGGAGGGTGTGGCCTTTTATTGTTTACATTCTCTGTGCTTCCGCTGTGGCCTTAAATGCTTTTCGGTGGTGTAGAGATGACTTGTCCGTAGTGAGTAGGTCATTTCTTCTTCTTTTTTAAGGGAAAGACATGGCTGTGTTGAAAGGGAGTTAATACAGTGGAAATAAAACAGAGCCTTGCCAACTGTTTTTAAAAAAGCCGTTGTTAAGGCTGTGAATAGCAGGCCGGGTTGCCATGGCCGTCGTGTCCTAGATTCGGCATTTTGGGAACTGCCCAGGACTCTTGAGTTAACATTTGTCTAAAGCCATTCCTGCTCCCTTCCCTTCCTCCCAGAATCACAAGTGGAAAGTGCCCAGTTTGGGCCAAACGACTCTTCGCCATCTGCACCATACAGTAGTACCTCGGTTTAAGAACTTAATTCGTTCTGGAGGTCCGTTCTTAACCTGAAACTGTTCTTAATCTGAGGTACCTCTTTAGCTAATGGGGCCTCCTGCTGCCACCACATCCTGTTCTCATCCTGAAGCAAAGTTCTTAACCCGAGGTACTATTTCTGGGTAACCTGAAGCGTCTGTAACCTGAGGTACCACTGTATATTTAAAGCACTCTTCTGCTTATTTAAGCAGTCGTGGCTTCTTCCCCCAAAGAACCCTGGGAATTGTAGTTTGTTATGGGCATTGAGATTTGTTAGGAAATGCCCCTACTCCCCTCACAGAGCTACTGTTCCCAGTATGGTTTAGCAACCAGTTCCTCTTCCCAGGGAATTGTAGCTCTGTGAGGTGAATGGGGGAGTCTCATAACGACTCTCAGTGCCCTTAACAAACTACAGCTCCCAGGATTCATTGGGGGGGGGGAGCCATGACTGTGATCAAGGCTAGTGGGTGTTGGAGTCCAGCAATGTCTATAAGGCATCGTGCTGGCTGACCCTGCTCTATTCACTGTAGGGGCGCTGTCAGGAAACATGCATGAGGCTGGTTCGGATGTCGCACCAGACGTGAGACGGACCCTCTCTCCTCCCCTCATCCACCGTGATTCCCCCTGCCCAGCCTTTCCTGCGTTGAGGCATCTGAACCAGCAAAGTCTGGTTTGCACATTGGAATTGGAAACTAGGGCCCCATCTGCACTATACAGTGGTACCTCGGGTTAAGTACTAAATTCATTCCGGAGGTCCGTTCTTAACCTGAAACTGTTCTTAACCTGAAGCACCACTTTAGCTAATGGGGCCTCCCGCTGCTGCCGTGCCACCGAAGCACGATTTCTGTTCTCATCCTGAAGCAAAGTTCTTAACCCGAGGTACTATTTCTGGGTTAGTAGAGTCTGTAAACTGAAGCGTATGTAACCCGAGGTACCACTGTAAGTTTAAAGAGCTCTTACACCATCTTTACAGTTATGACTCCCTCCCTGCAAAAAAAAAGGAATCCTGGGAACTGTAGTTTATTATGGGCTCTGAGATTTCTTATGGAACTCCCTATTCCCCTTGCAGAGCTACATTATTATTTTTTTTGGGGGGGGGAAGCAAAGTTGGATTTTGAGCTATTTAGGAAAATTGGCAAAAACGGCACTGCTGACATGGGCTGTAATGCGTCCGGATTTTCCTGGACATTTTGCAGATTTCTGACTGCTTCTGACTACAGTATTCTGGGTATGTCCAGACGTATGGCAACCCTAAGAGGGGGGCTTGAAGTTGCTGTAGCATAAGCATCTAAAGCTGCATACATATCATACATGGCTGGTGTTTAGTGGTGCCAGAGCTGGAAATGAATGGGGCCATCGCTTCTCCCTCTCCTTCTGTCACGCCCTTTTCTCTTCCTCTCTCTCTGTCACACTTTCTCCTTCTGTCTTCACAAGTGTCTGAACCGACCACTGCCACAGGTTGTACTCCCCTCCTCCTTCCATGACCAGTTTTAATCTTCCTCGCCATATTTTCCTCTCCCTCCTCTTCTCCCATTGAACTCTCTTCCTACGCAAGCACGTGTCCTAAGGTCAAGGGCCTTCCAAGCCTCTCTGCCCATCTTTTGGGACTCTTGGAAACATAGGAAACTGCCTCTCGCTGAGTCAGACCATGGGGTCCACCCAGCTCAGTACTGTCCACACTGATTGGCAGCAGCTCTCCAGAGTTTCAGGCGGGGAGGGGGGCATTCTCAGCCCTACCTGGAGATGCTGGGGACAGAACCTGGGACCTTGTGACAGTTGCTTTGCCACTGAGCTACGGACCCATGCAGGCTAGGGGCTGGCGAGAGACATAGTCCAACAATATCTGGAAGGCCATGAGCTCCTCATTCCCTGCTTTGTAAGTGCATTTAATGTGTGATCCCTGATTGGCTGGGACATGTGTCTAGGAGAGGCATGTGGAAGCTGTGGCTCTCCAGGTGTTGCTGGACTCCAGTCCCCAGGATCTCTGAACTGTTGGCTGTGGTGGCTGAGGCTGATGGGACATGGAGAGCCACACAGATTCCCCACCCCCACCTCTTTTGACTCTGATAGTGAAAACCTTCCCCGCCGCCCCGAACAGCAAAGTACAGTGGGCACTCTGGTTGTGAACGTGATCTGTGCGGGATACACGTTCACAACCCGCAGCGTTCACAACCTGCAGCTGCGTGTATGCGCATGCTCGGGTGGCAATTCGGCGCTTCTGTGCATGCGCAAAGCGCAATTTAGCACTTCTGTGCATGTGTGACCGCCGAAACCCGGAAGTAACCCATTCCGGTACTTCTGGGTTTTGGTGGTCCGTAACCCGAAAAAACCCAACCTGAAGCTTCTGTAACCCGAGGTATGACTGTAGTTTACAAAGGCATCAATTTAAATTCCTTGCAACTTCATTTGTAGGGTGGGAGTCCTAATCACTGGTCATGCTGGCTGGGGCTGATGGGAACTATTGTCCAAAAACATTGGAAGGGGGAAGGCAGAAAAAGGGAGCCTTCATTGGTTTGGCTTCCTGTTGTCTCAAGGAGCTCTCCCTGGTCCTGAAAGATGCAACTCCTAACTGCTTGCCTGTAACTCACTTTCTCATCCCTCTCTGCATCATAAGGACAGCCCGCTGGGCCGTCTCTAATCCAGCATCATGTTTTCCCAGTGGCGAATCAGATACCCATTATGGGAAGCCCACAAGCAAGACATGGCAGCATTTCCAGTTCTCAGCCGCAGGAGTAACTGCATGCCAGTCGCTTTCTGTTCCAGTGTCAATTGCGTTCTGACTTTGCTCGAGGGGAGGGGGACACCCTCCCCATCACAGATCCTCAGACCAGCTAGAACAGGGCAATAGTTGCAGCTTGGAAGCCAGACAGAAGCAAGAGAAGCTTAACTGTCTAGAAAGCCCGACAGCAGCTGGTTTATGAGCCCAAAGATTTTATTTCTCCCCCTCTAATTGTGCAGAGAGGTGTGTCATCCCATTGAAGCAGGATTTATGTATTTATTTGAAAGCCACCCATCCTGCCTAATTAAAGAAATGTCTAGACAACTCAAAGCAGAAGCCAAAGATTTGCCAGAGGAGCTTGCTTTTGTGCCAAAGATGGAGAATCTCTGGTGTGGCCCTCCAGACCTCTCCAACTGGCCCTTGGGTCTCTCCACAAGTGTTCCTTATGTACATTCCTTATCAGCCCTGCTTTTCACCTTCCCGTGGTGCATCTCCCTGGCTGAAATGAGTCCTTGAACTCTGCTATTCCTTTTTACTTGCTTGGATGGAGCATAGAGATGGGGGTGAGTGTAGAAAAGCAGCCTACTGTACAATGGAAACCTTCGTGGCTTTGCCCATTCTGCCTCTGGCTCTGCTTGCCCTTGGGATGTGGCTCCTGGAAGGATGCTTCTGGACTGCAGCTCATCCCTGACCATTGGCCCCTCTTGCAAGGGCTGCTGGGAGTTGGAGTCCAACAGCAGTGTGGAGCCAGTGTGGTGTAGTGGTTAAGAGCAGTAGTCTCGTAATCTGGTGAACCGGGTTCGCTTCCCTGCTCCTCCACATGCAGCTGCTGGGTGACCTTGGGCCAGTCACACTTCTCCGAAGTCTCTCAGCCCCACTCACCTCACAGAGTGTTTGTTGTGGGGGAGGAAGGGAAAGGAGATTGTTAGCCGCTTTGAGACTCCTTCGGGTAGTGATAAAGCGGGCCACAGTGTCACACACAGCATCTAAAGGGCCACAGGCTTCCCATCCCTGCAGCAGACCACAGAAGCAGAGGAAACTACCTTTTGCAGAGTCAGAACATTAGCCCCTCTAGTTCAGTATCGTCCGCACTGACCTGCAAGAACTGTCCAGGATTTCAAATGCAGAATCTCTCCCAGCCCTATCTGCAGATGCTGGGATTGAACCCGGGACAGATTCCCTGCCACTGTGCTATTCCCCCCCAAAAAATCTGCCTGTTACGTTTGTTTGGGATCTAAGCACACACAGAGAGAAAAAACACATTAGATTGTGTATTGCCTGAGCAAAAATCCACATCCTGTTTATCTGTCGTAATGTAGCCCAGTTTCCCAAAGCGCCCTCCTCCATAGTGCTGATCTGGCTGCTTTCCAGCTCCCACTTTGAAGGCGGCTGACCCCAATCCTTGGTCTGATTACTGTCCTTGCCAGCTCTGCGCTTGTTTGCATTACAGCTCGCGCTCCCGGGGAGTCTGCCGCTTCCGCTGGCTGGAACAATGCCTTGCAAAATCCCAGGTTACAGAACAGATGTTCCTCCTCCTCTTTAGAGGAGGAGGAGGAAGAGACATGCCCAGAAAACTGGAATTGCGCTGTTCTGAGCGTGAGATGCATCCTCTCATGCAGAACCCAGGAGTTTCAGCAGAATGCAAGGAATCTGCAGTTAGGAAAATAGGAAAAGGTCCTTCTGGACCAGGCAGAAAAGGCCCGTGCTCGGACAACAGCTCTCTTTGGATCTCCTGAGAACAGCCCTAGTTGCTGCTGTGGTGAACCTTTGCCTTGTCTCCAATTCCCAGAGGTGCACAGTTACCGTATTTTTTGCTCTATAAGACTCACTTTTTCCCTCCTAAAAAGTAAGGGGAAATGTGTGTGCGTCTTATGGAGCGAATGCAGGCTGCGCAGCTATCCCAGAAGCCAGAACAGCAAGAGGGATTGCTGCTTTCGCTGCACAGCGATCCCTCTTGCTGTTCTGGCTTCTGAGATTCAGAATATTTTTTTCCTTGTTTTCCTCCTCCAAAAACTAGGTGCATCTTATGGTCTGGTGCGTCTTATAGAGTGAAAAATACGGTGATGCTTGTTCCCCAACAGCACAAAATGAAACTATGGAATTCACATCGACACAAGGCAGCGATGGCCACCAACTTGGAGGGCTTTCAGAGAGGATGAGACAAGTCTGTGGAATGCTTTCCCCAGGGAGACATGCCTGGCGCCATCCCTGTCGGCCCCTGGGAGCCAGGCAGATACCTTTTGTTTACTCCGACCTTTGGTTATTTAATGTTGCCTCATGCACTGGTGCTCATCTTTCAGTTGGGGGTGGCTAGGACTTCTCCTTATTAATATGTTACTGGCCAAGCATCTTATGCATTTTGTATCGTTACTGGTTTTATTCTTGTTTTTTTCTGGTTTCAGATCGTTCTTACGTGTTGCATTTTATCCCATCAAGTGTCACTCTGACACTTTCCCTTTGGTATAAAGCGACTGGTGGGTATAATAACCGGCGCTGTTGAAGCTGCCACATAATACCTGGTCTGCATTTGTAAGAAAATCCATCTTTTTTACTGGGGCTACATCCATACTTTGGAAGACCCTGCCTGTTGAGAGGCACCTTTGCTGCACTCATTTCAGCACCTGCTAAAAACATTCTTTTGTTTAGGCAAAGCCTATTGTCACATAAAATGTAAACACGTGTTTTAATCTGCTTTTTAGCTTATTGTTGATTTTAATTATTATTGAATACTTTAAATTGTATTTTACTGTATAACTATGCTGTGTAAATATGACTGTATTTTACTAGTAATTTCATTGTTTCATTCGTTTTGTGAACCACTTTGAGGTTGCTGGGTGTTTGTTTTTTTACAATCAGTAAAGATAAAGGGACCCCTGACCAGTAGGTCCAGTCGTGACCGACTCTGGGGTTGCGGCGCTCATCTCGCTTTATTGGCCAAGGGAGCCGGCGTACAGCTTCCGGGTCATGTGGCCAGCATGACTAAGCCGCTTCTGGAGAACCAGAGCAGCGCACGGAAACACCGTTTACCTTCACCAGAGCGGTACCTATTTATCTACTTGCACTTTGAGGTGCTTTCGAACTGCTAGGTTGGCAGGAGCAGGGACCGAGCAACGGGAGCTCACCCCGTCGCGGGGATTCAAACCGCTGACCTTCTGATCGACAAGCCCTAGGCTCTGTGGTTTAACCCACAGCGCCACCCGTGTCCCTCAATCAAGCAGTATATAAATTCTGTGAAATAAAATAAGTGAAAGATTCACTAAGGGTCAGGCTATCACTGGTTCCTTGCCATGATGCCTGTCTTCTCCCTGCACTGTCGGTGGCAGTCTACTACTTAATAGTCCCAGGTGAGGAGAGTCGCTGCTGTGCTCAGACCCTGCTTTTGGGTTTCCTTCCCTTTAGGGTAGTGTTTCTTGAACCTGGGTTTCCTGCTGTTGTTGGACTGTGTAATTCCCACCATCCCTGACCACTGGTCCTGCTGGCTAGAGATGATGGGAGTTGTAGTCCAACAACATTGCATTAAGGCATCTGTTTGGTTGCTGTTAGAACAGGGTGCTGGACTTGAGATGGGCAGTCCTGGTCCATGTCACAGGCCAGTTCCCCTTGGCTCTTGCATCAGTACACCTGTCTTGTGGGTTCTACCAGCAGGTACGACCCCTACTGCTGGCTCACAGCCCCCTCATCCCACCCCTCTCGCTTGGACACCAACAGCAAGAACAGGGCATGAAGCAACATAAGCGCATGCTTAGGGCATCAAGGGAAGCAGGGCACCACATAAATTTTCCCTTGCCAGATTTGCTACAGTGCAGCTGAACCAGGTTCCACGAAAAAGGCTCCCGCAATAAATGAAAAAAATTACATACAAATATTACAAACGATTCGGCTGGGCCTCCATTTTCTCAGTTGATGTATATTTAAGAAACCCCAGCAGAACAACCATGCAACAAGGCAGGCAAAATGACTTATCTCTACTAAGTGTAGAAGCAGATACATTACGTAAGGATCTGATCAAAGACTTTGCACTTAGAAAAGCGAGGAGAATTTCCCCCCAAACGTAAATAAGGTGAAAGCATGCAAAAATAAATGTTATTTTCCATCTTACTGTAGGTTTCTTTTCGAAAAATCATTTCCTAGTTTGTTATTGTTTATATTTTGAATTTGATATATATGGGGGGTGCCAAAATCATTTAAGTGCCTAGGGTCTCTAAAGGTCTTGTAGAAGGAAAAGGAACTTGGACAGTCCCCCTAGTGAAACCCCCGGGTCTCAGCTCCCCTACCTGTATATTCCTTTTGATGATCTCCCTGGTGAGCTGGACCTTCCCTGTGCTTGGGTCCACCCCGGCGAGCGGCACCATCACCTCCCCGATGACATCGTCTCGAGAGAAGCGGTCGAAGCTCAGCACCAGGAAGTGGAGGACCAGGTCCTGGAGCTGGCTGTAGGGGATCCCGTAGAAAGTGAAGGTCTCGTCAAAGACGGGGTCCAGCGTCTTGCGGAGGACGCGCGTCTTCACCCGGTGCCTCTTGTCAGGCAGGATTGTCATCTTGATGTAGGGGTCGGAGCCTTGGTTTTGCTCGTCCATGACCGGCAACCCGCGGGCTTCTTGGATGGTCACGACCAGAGCTTTCTTGGGGAAGTTGTAGTCCACGGAGAAGGTCAGCGTCCCCAGAGTGACCTCTTCTTCTGGGGAAGAGGGAGAGGAAGGCTTGCTGCCTGCCGGAGTCAAGCTCTGGTCCGGGCTCAACTCGTCCCCATAATCAACTTTGATTGGGAGCTGGTTGACGCAGGGAGCTGCGCTGGAGATCCTGTCAGAGCCCACCAGGCCAGCTTCTGCCGCGTCCATCAGAAGGTTGCCTCTTCCGTCTTTCATGGCAGCTCCCGTCTTGTCTCGCCGGATCCGTATGATTTTCTTCTTGTTGGTCAGGGTCTCTGGGTAGATGCTGATGCCTTTCAGCATGTGGATGAACTTGTAAGGAGGGGTCTTGTGCTTCTTTTCCGCGTGCTGGTGGCAGCATGTCCACACGAAGACCGTCATGGAGACGGACACCACTAAGACGGTGGCACCAATCAGGCCCGCCACGATCGGAGAGACATCTGTGGGTGGGAAGGGTGAGGTGGAGAGGAATGGGGAAGGGAGAGGGGATAAATCAGTGGTTCCCGAACTTTTTTGAGCCATCGGCTCCTTGGTTTCCATAAACTCATCCCCACTAGGGCTGGGCAACAACTGGTTTTCAACACTGCGATATCTCACCAGCTAACCATTGCGATATACGGATATATCACAATAATCCATATATAATAAGGACTGAGCTATGTAAAGGCATTGGCTGGCTTCACAGTTTTCCCCACATCGTGTTTTTTTGCATAGCACCCTTCCCCACCCACACCCTGATTTGTGATATATTGTCAAGCCTAAAATTACGAAACCAATATCATGACATAGATTTGAAACTGGATTTGGACGATATATCAAAAAAGCATTATTCAGAACACCAGTTTGCATGACTTGCTAAGGTTGATAATAGCACCATAACACTGAGAACAGTAACAATTAATTGCACATTTATTCAAAATCCAATTAAAACTATTTAGGTTAATTAATTCAACAAAACTGATGAACTTGATCCACAGATACCGGCTTTTCAAATCTGGTAGTCATTTACACCCTCAGCACCCCCTTGCCGCCCATTCGCCTTCTAGGGCTGCCCTAGGTAATCCCAGCACCCCCTTTGGGGACAACTGGGATGGATAATCTATTCAGCCAGCTGCTCTTTATTTATCCTGAGCTCCAGATGAGGAAAGGCTCCCTGGGGCAGCTCACAAATAATAGTGATGAGACAGTCTTTGCCCCCAGGTTTTAAAGGCTACGTGGTACTTAAAGGGACGCGGTGGCGCTGTGGGTTAAACCACAGAGCCTAGGACTTGCTGATCAGAAGGTCGGCGGTTTGAATCCCCGTGATGGGGCGAGCTCCCGTTGCTCGGTCCCTGCTCCTGCCAACCTAGCAGTTCGAAAGCACGTCAAAGTGCAAGTAGATAAATAGGTACTGCTCTGGAGGGAAGGTAAACGGCATTTCTGTGCACTGCTCTGGTTCGCCAGAAGCGGTTTAGTCATGCTGGCCACATGACCCAGAAGCTGTACGCTGGCTCCCTCGGCCAGTAAAGCGAGATGAGCGCAGCAACCCCAAAGTCTTCCATGACTGAACCTAATGGTCAGGGGTCCCTTTACTTTTACTTTACACCCCTTACATTTAAATCACATGCCTTTCCCCCAAGAATCCTGGGAATTGTAGTTTAGCCTTCACAGAATGACAGTTCCCAGCATCCATAACGAACTACAGTTCCCAGGATCCTTTCGGGAGAGCCGTGTGCTCTAAATGTATTCAGCCTTCAAAGACATGGCACATTCTTTCCCTCAAATAATTCTGGGCGCTGCAGTTAGTTAAGGGTTGTTGGGAATTATAACTCTGTGAGGGGTAAACAACAGTGCCCAAAATTCTTTGAGGGGCAAAATGAGCTTTAAAAGGTATGATGTGGGTGAGACTGCAGGCCTGTGCAGTGGGGCAGGGGGAAAAACACAGACCCATCAAGTGTCCCTGTTTTCCAGGGACAGACCCAGATTTGCTGAAGATGTCCTGGTTTGTGATTTTATCCCGGAATGTCCCACTTTTCCTTAGGACGTCTGTGTTTTCAATGGAGAAATGTCAGAGGGTATGGAGTTATCTGACCCCCGAGCCATCTGAAGGCAGCGCTGTATAGGGAATTTCTTAAATGTTTAATGTTTTAGTGTTTTTTTGTATATGTTCGAAGCTACCCAGAGTAGCTGGGGCAACCGAGTCAAATGAGGTGGGGAGTATAAATAGTAAAATGATTATTTTGATGATGATGGAATAGGATGTCCCTATTTTAATTGGAGAAATGTCGGAGGGTATGCAGCCAGGTACACTTGCCCTAGGCCTCTGTAAGCCTTTCAAGTACCACAAGTCTCTTAATACATTTTTTAAAGCTGCATACACACTTATGCCTTCAAAGCCTATTCAAAGCATGCTTTACTTCCGCAAAGCCTTCTGCACACTATGTGTAGTTTGATAAGGGTTTCTGGGAATTGTAGTAAACTGCAGTGCCCAGAATTCTTTGAGGGAAATAATGCTCCGGGGATAGCTCAATCGGTAGAACATGAGATTTTTAATCTCAGGGTTGTGGGTTCGAGCTCCACATTGGGCAAAAGATTCCTGCCTTGTAGGGGTCGGACTAGATGCACGTATTTTAAGAACACTTAATTAGCATAGGTAAAGGGTAAAGGGGCCCCTGACCATTAGGTCAGTCATGACTCTGGGGTTGCGGCGCTCATCTCGCTTTATTGGCCGAGGGAGCCGGTGTACAGCTTCCAGGTCACGTGGCCAGCATGACTAAGTCGCTTCTGGCGAACCAGAGCAACGCATGGAAACACCGTTTACCTTCCTGCCAGAGCGGTACCTATTTATCTACTTGCGCTTTGATATGCTTTTGAATTGCTAGGTTGGCAGGAGCAGGGACCGAGCAACAGGAGCTCACCCCGTCGTGGGGATTCGAACCGCCAACCTTCTGATCAGCAAGTCCTCAGCTGTGTGGTTTAACCCACAGCGCCATTATTGATTGTTAAACCCCATATCAACCATTTTTATTGTTTATGTAGAGAATTATGCAGAAATTATGCTCCCTCTTTGCCATAAATAAACATGGACTGACTGATGGGCCAGATAACCCTTGGGGTCTCTTCCAACTCTGCGATTCTATGATTCTAATGTGCTTTAAAGAACAGTGTGTACAGAGCCTTATTATGAGTGCAGAATACACACACACACACACACACACACACACACAAATATATGCACTGGTGGGATTTAGTATGTGTGAGTAGGGGGTGTCATACCGCTCTCCATGCCTCTAGCTATGAGAAGGTAACCATGGAATTTAATGTTCAAGTCATAACACACAAAAGGGTGACCTCAGCTGTGCTGATGACATCACCCAGATTAACTCAGTGCCTCTTGTTTGTTGGAGAGAACAGAAAGGCCCGGTTATTGCAAGGCACAGCAAAGCAAGCCTGGAACTGATGCGGGGTGTGATTTATTTATTTTTCCTGTGGAAATGATTTGGAATTCTTTTCCCCAGTGCTTTCATTTCCCTCCGATTCCTGCCCACCCCCTCGCCCCAGGCATTTAATAAATTCATCGGTAACACCGAACAGGAGCCAGCTGTGAATATATTAGGCAAGCTTAGCAGTTTCCAAGCCTCCCCCCCAAACTATTTACTAAAGTATGGTGAATATGCTAAATTAGTTCACTCTCTAAGGTGTTCAAAAAAATTCCTGTGCGAATTACCCTAATTTGCAAGGGGTGTGGGGGGGTAGAAATTCCAGAAAATACACCCTGGTGCAAGAGGACACCCCCTTCTAAAACAAAGCCAAAATCATTAAGAGTAGACAGCAGGCAGCTGAAAAATAATTAGGGGACACTTTATCCCCCTAGAACAGGGGTCACCACTGGAAGGGCTGTAGCTCAGTGGCAGAACATAAGCTGTGTATGCAGAAGGGTCCCGGGATTGATCCTGGCACCTCTAGGTTGAGTTGGGAGATGCCCACACCTGAAACCTTGAATCGCTAAATTTCAGGCTTTGCATAATCAGTTTTTTTAATAAAATAAAACATGGAAAACAGAGTCCGAAACAAACACTGCCGTTCCAAAGTGGCAGAAATATACTTAATGGCTGCTGCACGGTTATTAGTCACACTGTGTTTGTAAATCTGTGCAGAAATCACTATATAGTTTTTCATATATGCTAAAAGGTCCTGTTTCATTTAGAAGGCATTTCATATGCAAATAGACTTATTGCTACATGCTTTACTTAAGACTGTTAGATTTAGTTGCAGCATTGCCTATGTACTGCCATATAATGCAGATGTGGGAGTTTAATATTTCTACTTCCATTCTCCTTATCGCATAAAGACAGAGTATTAAACTAATGTGAATAAATTATAAGGAGGTATTTCATCTCTTACTTTGTCATTCCAGAATTGAATGAATAAGGCCCATTTCTCAATGAACTTGTTTTTGTAATGATTATATGCCACGTTCCTTTCGTATGCTAGTCTTATAATCCACGTGCTTTCCTCAGCCAGTTTATGGGTATTGGGGGATTTTTATTTTTCCATCGTTGAGCTATGTGTAGTTTCACCATTGGTACTAATTGTAAATTGCGATTTATAACTATTTACAGAGAGTTAGGGGAGGCGTAGTGCCTCTGGTGGGGGACATGCTGTGCTCTTTCTGGGCTAGCTTGTCCACCTTTGGTCCCTACCCTGCACTCAGCTCTCACCTGTGGCTCCAGGTGACAGCAGCCACACCTTGGGATGGGCTTCAACCGGCCAGCTAAACCAGGTGAAGGTAGCCGATGGGTCACAAGCCCTCGGTGAGTTAGGGGCTTTCCCTGCATGTGAAGACAGTCTCTTGTGGATTGAGAGGACAAGACCAAGCGTGGGTCCAATGATCAGGAAGGCAGTTTCTGCAGGTGCTATAGAGGAAAGTGAGGGGCAGATGGGGCTCGTCCACCTGGGAAGGGAGCCCATCTAGGACTGGGGTCAGCAAACTTTTTCAGCAGGGGGCCAATCCACTGTCCCTCAGACCTTGTGGGGGGCCGGACTATATTTTGGAAGGAAAAAAAAAAAAAGAACGAATTCCTATGCCGCACAAATAACCCAGAGACGCATTTTAAATAAAAGCACACATTCTACTCATGTAAAAACACACTGATTCCGAGACCGTCCACGGGCCAGATTTAGAAGGCGATTGGGCTGGATTCGGCCCCCAGGCCTTAGTTTGCCTACCCACGATCTAGGAGAAAGAAACCTCTGTTCCTAAACCTCCGCTTTCTTTTGGGATATCTTCAGGCAGAGAAAAGGCTAGGGAGTAAATCCTACACAAATTGGGACTGAAGTCCCTAGGACGGTTGGATGGCGCCTTGTTCGCCTCCTACCCTGCACTCAGCTCTCACCAGCCAGTGTGGTGTAGTGGCTAGAGCGGTGGACTCGTAATCTGGTGAACCGGGTTCGATTCCCCGCTCCTCCACATGCAGCTGCTGGGTGACCTTGGGCCAGTCACACTTCTCTGAAGTCTCTCAGCCCCACTCACCTCACAGAGTGTTTGTTGTGGGGGAGGAAGGGAAAGGAGAATATTAGCTGCTTTGAGACTCCTTCGGGTAGTGATAAAGCGGGATATCAAATCCAAACTCCTATTCTGGCAACTCCTGCACCCAAGCTGGTGCCAAACGTCTTGCTCTGCTTTCCTTTGGACCACTTCAGCAAGGGAGAGAGGGGGGTCTTGTCATCTGGGCAGCCCAGGACCTCCATACACACTGCCCAGGTTTGCACCCCGGGGAGGTCTGCTAATGCAGAAGTTCGACTTCACCCCCGGAGGCACACTCCATTATATCTCAAGACAGATGGACGCAGGCAACCGTATTTATAACGTCAGATCAAAGCATGCATAACAGGAAATTTTTCAGGTTCCTCAATAGTTCATAACCCTCAAGACTGAACTTTTGCAGACCTTGAGATGTAGATACTGCTCTAGTGCCATTTTGGCTACATGAAGAATAGGCATTCACAGCCTGGATATTGGCAATAGAGGGAATGATGATAAATAATGTGTATGAAAGTGTATATGTGTATATATATATATATATGGCTTGGGCCCAGGTTACCCGAAGGACAGTATCACCCTGTATGAACCTGCCTGGGTGCTAAGGTTCTCTGGTGAGCACCTCACAGTTCCCATCAACATCACAGTTGGTGGTGACACGAGACAGAGACTTTTCTGTGTCTGCACCCATATTGTAGAATTCCCTCCCAAGAAAGGATAGGCTGGCTCACTCCTTGTTATCTTTCTGCTGGCAAGCTAAGACCTCCCTGGTCTGACAACCCAAGTGCAGATGATGATGAGCATTGGGCAATCGGCATTTTAACATTGCCTCTAAACGCGTTTTATATTGCATTTTAATTTATTGTTTCTAACTAATTTTCATTGCTTTGTATTTTATAATGACGTTTTCAAGATTTTGTAAGCCTTCTTGAATCCCAGCTTGGGAGAAAGGCGGGATATAATTACAGGTACATTAAGCGAGCAAGCAAGCAAGCAAGCAAGCAAACAAACAAACAAGCAAGCACACTCACTTACACAAATCTGCATTCAAGAACGGTGCTCACAAAAACCCAGAAGCTCCCTAATATCACATTCACTTGAACAAACCCATGCAGCCCTTACGGCAACACGTCACAGACGGAAACATGAACGATCTTGTGTGCATTCTATAATTCGATGTGATTTTGTTATCACCCCCCTATTCTCAGCGTATCTCTCACTCCCTGACACCGCTCCCCCCCCCCGCATACACACTCCCAAACTGCATCTTCTTCAAGTCTCTTCGCTGCTTTTATCATAACAATTTGCATTTTGTTTCCACACACACACACACACAAAAAACCCAACCCAACCCGGCACACTTAAGAAAGCTTAAACGGAATACTTAGCTTCACAATGGATCTGGTTGTACTTTGCACAGAACAGCTGCAATTGCAACACATTCAGCAGCCTTCACTATCTGGGTGGGCAGCTACAGTTGCTGACATTTTGTCTCCGTGCATGAACATTAGAATTAAAACACATCTGTGCCTCAGCATCCTGGACAATCAGAGATAAAACTTCTAGAAACCCAGTATTTCCCCCAAAATGCAAAATAAGGACAGCATTATTATTATTATTATTATTATTATTATTATTATTATTAGACAGTTACCAGAAATTATGGGCTGTCTCTGATATATAAGGCCTGTTGGAATGCATTCTGCCAATATTCTCAGACTATTGGTCCATCTTGGCTCTGAGCTGTCTAGCACTAACTGGCAACAGCTCTTCAGAATTTTCATTAGCGGACAATTCCCAGCCCTAACTGGAAATGTCGAGGAATGAGTCTGGAACCTTCAAAACAGGTGCTCCACCACTGACCTATGCAGTTCCCTTCTTTTGAAAACTGGCCAAAGCCTGAGCATCTTTTCAGAACTGCTATTGGGGATAGATTTTGGTGGCTGAGTAGGGTTGGGCAGCAGCATTTGTTTGCACCTTCTGTATACGTAATCAAACCATGCACATGACCCTTTTTAATTATTTTTTTTAAAGGCCTCCTGGCTGTAAGGCAAACATATTAGCCTGTGGAACAAGGAGCAGCTAAAACTGCAGACCCTCTAGGTGTCTCTATTTTCCAGGAACAGTCCTGGATTTACAGAAGCTGTCCTGGTTTCTGATATGATCCTGGAATGTTTCGCTTTTCCTCAGGATGTCCCTGTTTTCATTGGAAAAATGTTGGAGAGTGTGGACTTATGTTACCCCCTGAGCCAAGGAGATAAGTAACTATACAACTTTTAGAAGACATCTGAAAGCAGCCTTGGTACGGTATAGGGAAATTTTAAAATGTCTAATGGTTTATTATGTTTTAATATATGTTGGAAGCTGCCCAGAGTGGCTGGGGAAACCATCCCTATTTTTATCAGAGAAATGTTGGAAGTATGCAGTTGTCTAGTGTTGTAATTCCACCATAACAGACACCAGTCTTCCCCTGGGACCCTCCAGATGTTGCTGGACTCCAGCTTCCATCATCCCTGACCACTGGGCCATGCTGGCTGGAGCTAATGGGAACTGAAGTCCAACAATATCTGAAGGGCCCCAGGGTGGAGAAGGCTGTCAGAAGCAATACTGGTTTTCTGTGATTCAGTGGCTTTGTGCAATCTTGCACATGTCTACTCAGAAGAACTTCCTGCTGAGTTCAGTGGGACTTACTCCCAGCTAATAAGAAATATGAGTGAAGCCTATATTTCCTTAGGAGGTGTGTGCATGTATGTGCATGTGCCTGATTGTGTATGTGTTTGCAAGCTGTATGAACAGGGAAAGGACCATAGGTCAGGGGTAGAGCACCTGCATGGAAGCAGAAGGTCCTAGGTATAACCCTCAGCATCTCCAGGTCGGCCTGAGAATTGTCCCCATGCCTGAAACCCTGGAGAGCTGCTGCCAGTCAGTGTTGACAGTACTGAGATCGATGGACAAATGGTGTGACTCTGTACAAGTTAGCTTCCTATGTTCCTGTGAGACAATACTGCAGGGCACCTGTCACTCCTGCAGCAATGAATTAAAATGATGGGGTGTAAAACAGAAATATTGAATATACCTGCACTGTAAACATCTGCAAAAATGGAGACTGGATACTAAACTGCCAACCTCCAAATCCATCCGCATTTCACAACTCCCATAATAACAATAATAATCCCCCATATGCATTTTTAAACTCCTCAAACAATATCCTCAGTGACGTATGCACACTCTAATTGGGGACACATACTAACATCTGTCTAATCCAGCTTGCTTCTCTTTCAATCCACTTCAGCCATTCCGTCATTAACAACTGGGGTTGCCTCTCTGCTATCACAATGCACACTTGTACAAGAGGTGGAGACCACGTTCTACATTAGTAACTGCAAGTAACCAGAGCCAGGTGCTTATATTTATTCTGGAAGAACTAAATCCATAATTTTAGACCCTGTGGTTTTTGTTGTTGTCGTCGTCGTTCACGTGACTTAACCGGGCAGAGAGGATGCTATCACTTCTGCATCCTTAGTTAGCTTTGGGGCCATAGCACAACACAGCCTTCCACCCCAGAGGACAATAAAAGGCTGCACTTTTGGTGATAGAAACATAAATAAACCAGAGGGCTTTAATTAACATAAAACATTCCACACTGGCCTAACAAACGCAGGCAACCTTGATCCTCTCTCCCAGAATTGCCATTGTGTGACAACAGATGTGTTCAGCATTACATGTGTACACACTAGAATTAGAACATGAAATAAGCTGAGACTTTTCACTGAATGGCACACAGGTAGATTTTTAATACAAATCAAAGGTCCGCAAATACGCCTGAGGATCCTATTCTATTTACATTTCAGTATATTGGGGGGGGGGGATGAATAGCTTTATTTCCCTCCCCCTTCTTGCTTTTATATTCATGCTCCTGCCAGAAACTTTGCTGCAACCTGGCAAAGAGGAGCTGCCTAGAGGCCACGCTGATAGTCCCTGTGGCTCGTTATTGCATGGATTGGAGCAGACAGATGCCGAGAGGCAGTTTAAAAAGCCACTGTTGGATGAATGAGAAGACATCATGATCCCTGGCATAGATGAGAGGCCTCAAACTTCTCCCAGAGGGAACACCCTAGGGAGTCTCAACAATGGGGCTGGGGGCAGCTGCTAGGGTTAGGAAGTGATTTGGTGTCTCTGAGCAAACCCTCAATGGATGGGGTGCAATTATATGGGATGGCTGGGCCAGGTTACAGGCCATCAGGCTAGGGTCTGTGTGGTTTGCAAGCAACGACGAGTGAATTTGGGGGGTGGGGGTGAGGAAACTCCATATTTTGCTTGCTCCACAACCTCTGCAAAAAGGGGGTGCATTGAACAAAGGCTGTTTTCTTGCCCACCCTCCCCTCCAAGCTAGCTGGGGGCTGGGGCGCTGCCTGGCCCGGAATAGACATCACGTCATCCTGCCCTCCTCCTAGCCACCACAATGTGCACCTGCTCCCTCCTTCCCTTCCACCCACCTCCAGCCCCCCACAGGAGGAGAGCAGGCCAGAGGGCAACGCCTTGCCGCCTCCCCACCCACCCCACATGTGTCCCTCTAAGCATCTCTTCAAAGGGCTCGGATCTGCCCCTGGCACTGACCCAGTCCGCTCCCGAGGCCAGGCACGCCCGTGCAAGGAGAGGGTGGGGGCGGGGAGATGGGAGAGACGGGAAGGGAGAGACGGGGAAGAGCACGCGAAGACGAATGGTGATGGCATTGGGGATTGGAAAGCCCGGAGGAGACCTGGCCCCGGATTTGGGAGCTGTCATGTGCTCCCACCTCCTCACAGGGTGGCTGATGTGAAGATTTCCACACTGCCCAAATGCTGATGGGGATATTGTGTGTGTGTGTTTGGAAGGGAAGTGGAATACTGAGTGATGCTGGGCATTGCTGGCCGCGCGCGGGGCCGCGTGCGCGTGTTGGCCAATGCTGTCAAAACCCAGACAGAGAAGTGTAGACTGGAGGATTATTACGTATTATTTAAATGAAATTAACGGGAACAAGGGAACCAAGGAGGCGTGGGATGCAAGCTGGCAATCTGGCCTTCGAGGCTGCAATCCTATAGCCCTCCTCGCTTAGGAGCAATGAACTCAGCGGGACTTCCATGGATCGGATCGCGCAGTCCAAGAGGGTTTCCGTCCCCACATTGGGGGGGGGGGATCTTTCCCAAACTGCGTGTGGGCTTCTTTGAACGCATTCTTTCTCAGCCACACACAGTCCGAATATCCTAATGTTGCAGCGGGTTAGTGGGGGAGGAGGAGAGAGAGATTTCCCCCTGTGGATCAGCGTTGGCGGTCGGTTTGTGAGCGTGCGCCCTGCTAATGCCGCGCGTTATTTGCACGACTGGTGTGCGTGCCAGTAAGGATGTGGAGAACCTGTCACCCCCCCCCCAAAAAAAAACCCCACCACTCCGGAGATGGAGGCCAGGTGGTCGTGTGACGGTGGTGATGGTGGTGCCTCTTCGACGGCGCAAACAAGGCCCTCTCTGGCTGCTGAGCGCGCTGGTGTTTGTAGATGTGCCAGTTGCTACAAGCAAGGATAGAAGGGGAGGCCGGGGTAGAGGGATGGGATGCTTGCCAAGGCAGAATTATGGTGGCGGGCACGGAGTGAGCGGGTTCCGGCGAGGGTGGCGGTGGCGGAGAGATCAGGATGCCCAGGAAGGCCCGGTGTTTTGCGCTGGGGAGCGGGTGGAGGAGGGGACGGCCAAGGCAAAGAGAAACGGGGCGGGGGCGGGAGAGGGAATTGCGCAGCAGCCTCCCACGGGCCCCACTCACCGAAGCTGGGGCGGACGCTGGCGATCTCTGCCATGGCGGCGCGCGAATGGAGCGGCGGCGACGGCCCGGTGCGCGCAGGGAGGCCCCTTCAGCGGATACAGCGGCGGTGCTTCTGCCGCGGCCCTGAGGATGCTCCCGACTCCGAGGGATGCAGAAGCTGGCGACTGGTCCTGATGCAGCGCTAGCTCCGCCCACTTCGAACGATCCCCGGGCGAGGCCACGCCTCCTCCTCGCCGAAGCGAGCGAGCCAGAGGAAGCCACGCCCCCCGCCGCCTGGCCAAACCCGCCCGGCGGTGACTCGGCAGAGCGGCTCGGCTGCTGTCTAGCGGAGAGGGCGGGTCGCTTGCGGGGCTTGTTTGTATCCCGCCGGCAGCCCCGCTTCGCCTCCCGACCTCCGCCCGAGGTTTCTGAGCTGCGTGTAGCGGGAGAGATGCAACCGATGGTTATTCACAGCATAAATGTGGAGAGCCCTTTGCAAAACGTTGGTCTAAAATATTAACGATTATTATGTATTTCCAGGATTTATTCATACGTTTCTGTATTGTGCATTCATGCTGTGGATTGATGACGTTGTACAGGCGGGTCCTCGTCCTGGGATTCCTTTTAGTAGTTGTTAACAGAATATATTAAACTGATTTTAAATTCCTATTTACTGCCCGAGTTGTATCCATAAATTCCTTCTCATTGCTCCTCAAATCCACCTGTTCCACAAGGCCCTTTGCTGATCTACTTATAAGGCAATCCTAGGCATATTTATTCAGAGTAAACCCCATTGAGTTGAATGGGTTTTGCTCTCAGGTAAGGGCGCATAGGATTGGCAGCCTCGCTTGCTGCACAATCCTATGCATGCTTATTCAGCAGTAAATCCCACTGTGTAGAAGGAATCTGAACCACCTTGAAATCTAATGATGAAGGGTGGTAAGTAACCTAAACAAACAAATTTTACCCCAAACTGTGTCTACTCAGACGTAACTCCCACTGAGTTCAATGAGGCTTATTCCCAGGTAAATGGGGTTAGAAACACAGCCTTTGTGTGCACAGAATTGAAACTAGCAGGTATGTTTACTCAGAAGTATAAGTGCATAGGACTTCAGCCTTAATTTTAATTTCCAGATACACTATAACCAAACTATATGTATAATAGCATTTGCTCAGTCTTCTCTCCCTCACTAGCTCTTCTGTTTCCTCAGTGTCTGTATTTTAGATTTTAAGCTGGGGGGGGGGGGAGGGACTTGCCATCTGCCCTGCCCTTTATTTCCTCCTCATCCACCAACAGTGTTCAGTAGCTGGATATATTTACGTGGCTATGGGCATGGAGAAGACTGTACCTCAGTGGGTAGAGCACCTGCTTTAAATGCAGAAGGCTCCACGTTCAAGCCTCAACAACTCCACTTTTGGCTGGTAAACACTCTTGTCTAAAACCCTGTAGACCAGAGCTAGATGAAACAATTGTCCTATGTAATATGAAGGCAGAGACATCACCTTGCCAACAAAGGTCCGTATAGTTAAAGCTATGTTTTTTCCAGTAGTGATGTATGGAAGTGAGAGCTGGACCATAAAGAAGGCTGATTGCCGAAGAATTGATGCTTTTGAATTATGGTGCTGGAGGAGACTCTTGAGAGTCCCATGGACTGCAAGAAGATCAAACCTCTCCATTCTGAAATCAGCCCTGAGTGCTCACTGGAAGGACAGATCGTGAAGCTGAGGCTCCAGTACTTTGGCCACCTCATGAGAAGAGAAGACTCCCTGGAAAAGACTCTGATGTTGGGAAAGATTGAGGGCACAAGGAGAAGGGGACGACAGAGGACGAGATGGATGGACAGTGTCCTCGAAGCTACCAGCATGAGTTTGGCCAAACTGCAGGACGCAGTGGAAGACAGGAGTGCCCGGCGTGCTCTGGTCCATGGGGTCACGAAGAGTCGGACACGACTTAACGACTAAACAACAACAATATAAAGGCAGCTTCCTATGTTCCTAGAAGCTGCACTGCTGCCACTCTGCCTGGCCAGCTGCCCTCACTGAGCCTCGGAACAAGTTTTCCTTGATCATCTAGAAAGACATTATTTCACATTGATACTATATACAAATTATATAATAATAAAGAATGTTGTGTGTGGTTCTCCAATTCCACTTTGGATGTACCCACCACTGGAATATGACCCTCAGAGGACTGGCCAACAGCAAATGAAGCCATCAGGACAAAACAAGTTAGCTTCCTTTCCTATAATAATTACTGTAATAATGTATAAAATATTGTGTTTTATGCCCTGACCACATTGCTTCTGTCAACTGCCCCTAAACATAAAAGCTGCAGAATTTTATGAAAAATTATTTCACTGACAGCAGTGTTGGTTTTAAGCAACTATTTAACCTGCATATGGAAATTAGATTAGCTTTTACAAACAATGTCATCCCTTCATTGTGCTGGATCTAGTTCAGGCTGTGGCTGTATATATACATCATCCACCTAAAGCACAATAGTTCCTTCAAAGAATCCTGGGAACTATAGAATCCCTGGCATCTGCAGGCAGTGTTGGGAAAGATTGCCATCAGAGACACTTGAGGGGTGATTATCATTTTACAAAGTACTGAGCTATATAGTCTAAAATGGTCTGACTCAGTATAAGCGTGGGATATAGATGCAATTAATCATAATTGTGGGGACACGGGTGGCGCTGTGGGTTAAACCACAGAGCCTAGGACCTGCCAATCGAAAGGTCGGCGGTTTGAATCCCCACGGCGGGGTGACCTCCCGTCGTTCGGTCCCAGCCTACCTAGCACTTTGAAAGCACCCCTAAGTGCAAGTAGATAAATAGGGACTGCTTTCTAGCGGGAAGGTAAACGGCGTTTCTGTGTGCGGCACTGGTGCTGGCTCGCCAGATGCAGCTTAGTCACGTTGGCCACGTGACCCGGAAGTGTCTTCAGATGGCACCGGCTCCCAACCTCTTGAGCGAGATGGGCGCGCAACCCTAGAGTCGGTCACGACTGGCCCTGATGGGCAGAGGTAAAAAGGTAAAGGTAAAGGTACCCCTGCCCGTACGGGCCAGTCTTGACAGACTCTGGGGTTGTGCGCCCATCTCACTTAAGAGGCCAGGGGCCAGCGCTGTCCGGAGACACTTCCGGGTCACGTGGCCAGCGTGACATCGCTGCTCTGGCGAGCCAGAGCCGCACACGGAAACGCCGTTTACCTTCCCGCTGGTAAGCGGTCCCTATTTATCTACTTGCACCCGGAGGTGCTTTCGAACTGCTAGGTTGGCAGGCGCTGGGACCGAGCAGCGGGAGCGCACCCCGCCGCAGGGATTCGAACCGCCGACCTTTCGATCGGCAAGTCCTAGGCGCTGAGGCTTTAACCCACAGCGCCACCTGCGTCCCATGATGGGCAGAGGTACCTTTACCTTAATAATAATTGTAATACTGTATTAAGTGCAGTTTGCCGTGCATTACAGAGGCGCTTGAAACACGGCAAAATTCTCTTGTGTTCTCCTCACCTGCTCCAAAATTCAATATGCTACAGTTGTCTATGTGCTTTTGGGGGATGCATAATAATTAAACTGTATCCTGAGTCATCCTCTTGCCTTAGGCTTGTTTATTGGGCCCTATTGTCATTGCAGATCATAGTGTTCAGCTGCAGTTTGGAAGCTCCTCTGAATTTCTGATGGCTTGTGAGGGGAGAGCATGCAAAATACACATTTTCTAGTTGCAGTAAATCAAGGGGGGGATCGAAGTCCAGGAGGTGGTAAATATGGCCCTCAGGACTTTTGCCAGGCCACCCCAGCCACCTGCTTCAGCAGCCCTGCTTTGCATGCCCAAATGTTTTTGCCTGGCTGGAATGTGCCCTTTAGGGTTGCCATATGTCTGGACACAGCTGGAATACTGCGGTCAGCAGCAGTGTCCAGGTGGAAATTGCAAAATGTCAGGGAAAATCCAGAAGCATGGCAATCCATGTCAGCAGTGTCGTTTTGGGTGATAGACCTTCGAAATAGCTCAAAAAATGGCTTCATTTCTTTTTAGCAACTTTGGCCCATAAAAAAGCTCAACAACTTTTGTGTCTGGATTTTCACTTTTTGAAATATGACAACCCTAGTCTGATCTCTAAAAATGCCTCATGCATGTCTCTATGGAGGATAGAGAAACATGAATGATTGCACAACTAACCTACTATACAAAGGTAAAATATACAAGCTACCTTCTGCCACATGCCAGTGATGGGTGGTTAGAGAGACAAAAGTGGCTGGACCTGTTAATGTAAATTTTCCCTTTTGTACAGTACGCTAGTTTCTACCCACACCCCTCTCTTCTATACAGGGAAGGAAGAGACATGATCAGAGTTTGAGGACACATTCCAACCAGGCAAAAACACTCAAGGAGGGTATGAACCAGGACAGGTGAGGAGAACAGATAGGTGCACTTGGCCTGGGGAATGAGGTAATGTTGTAACAGTTGCTTACTCTTTAAGTATCGTTTTAATGTGTGTCATTAAAGTGAACTGGGTTGAGCTTCTTTTAAAATAGTATCTTAAATAAAATAATAAAACCTTTTAAAAATTGCCTTTTGAAATTTCTGTTGTTTTTTTTTTTTTAATGCTGTCTTACTCTACCTTCAGCTATGAATTTTTGTTGTTGCTGAAAACAAGCCTGGATTTTTTTATTTTTATCTTTACTGAAGAGCAGTATAGAAATGTCTTAAACAGAAAACCAACAGATTTCCCCAAGGCTAAATGTCACCTTCTGTTTACTGGATTCTGGAAAATAAATAATGGTTAAAAATATTAACAGTAAAAACAATGACACCATTGTGACGTCACGCAACATTAAATCAGTCGAGTGTGACATCACGGGGCCAGCGGACCGCCAGGTTCTCCTTTACGCTAATTATGCGTTTTCCCGCCCCCTGAAAGTCACGTGCCGGCAACTTCGCGCTCGAGACGCGCAAACATGGCGGTTCCTCGGGCGCCGTGGCCTCAACAAAGATGGCGGCGTTAGCCTCCCCACCCTCCCGTCTGTTTATTTCATTCACATTTATCCCCCTACTCCCACATATCAGCGCCGCTCCTCGCCTCGCACCCCCTTTCGCCATTTCAAACAACCGCGGCTCTACTTCTGAACCTCAAGCCAGTTTGCTCCGGGAGAGGGCCAGGAAGAAACATGGCGGCGCAGGACTCCGCTGAGTCTGGGCATGCGCTGGGATGGGCCTTTCCGGTTGCGCCACTTCCGCTTCCGTTTTGAGGAAGCGGGGATCTGGATTGGAAAATGGCAAAGCGGCGGCTGCCCTGCGGGGCGGAGGACGCGGCGGAGGGAGAGCGCGGTCAGTCTGCGCGCTGGGCTGGAAGGGCGGGGAGGGAAGGGGCAGGTGGGGGGCCGGTGCTGAGGGGGCAGGAGAGGCCCAGTGGGCGGCGGAGGCAGAAGCCGCTGCCCCTCCCCGCCCACCTTCTCCTCCGGAGCCCCGGCTGGGCTTCCCTGGGGCGCCTCTCCTCCTCCCCTGCGGAGCTCTGCCCGTCCCCACACAGGGAGGCTGAGGCGCGGCCGCTTCTCCTGCAGGAGGGAAGGGGGCTGGAGAAAGGGCGGTGGGGGCCGGCGGGGGAAGGGGGCTGGTCCTGAGGCTGGGACTCCCGTATAAGCTAAACAAGCTGTAACTTAGGGCTCCACTCTATTGGGGGGCCCCAAAAGAATTGAAGGGAAAAAACAAGGATGTACATTTCCAAAATATAAGATAAAATACATAAAATAAAACCTACATACAGCAACAGTAGCAAATGGCTTTAGATACCTATTAGGTCCATTGTTGACAAAGGACAGCTGGACATATGAAGGGCCCCATTATCTTCAGTAGTTTCAGGCCTCATCAAACCTAAATCCGGCCCTGGCTGGGAACTAGCATGAAGCAAGCAGCAGTCTCGCTCGGGTGCCTCAGAAACAAAGTTTTCAGGCGCTTTGGGTCTCCAAGGAATGTGTCTGGGTGTCTAAGGAATGTGTCCGGAAAGGGAAGGGTGGGGAAGGGTGTCTGTGCACAGAAGGTCCCTACTTTCATCCCCAGTGGCATCTTGCAGGAAACTCACGGGACAGCTTCTGCTGCCAGTCAGGGTAGACAGTGCTGCTGAGCTCCTGGACCAAGGCATAAGGCAGCTTCCTAATAGAGTCTTTGAAATATCTGCTTGATGCAGAGTTAGCTCAGCTGGAGAGCATATGGTGGATTTTTAAAATGCACTTTCGTAGGATGTGTTTCAGTAGGAGATACAGAATGATATAGAGGCACACCTTGGAGTTATGGTGGGTTCGGTTGCGGGCCACTGCAGTCAGTGTTGGAAACACCCGTGGGGTTCTGGCGCATTTTGCGACAGGGAATCTCATTAGTACAGTGGTGCCCTGCAAGACGAACGCCTCGCAAGACGAAAAACCCGCTAGACGAAAGGGTTTTTCTGTTTTGGAGGCGCTTCGCAAAACGAATTTCCCTATGGGGTTGCTTCACAAGACGAAAAAATCTTGCGTCCCCCAGCGGTTTTTTTTTGCTTTTTTTGCCCTTTTCCTAAGCCGCTAAGCCGCTTATCAGCTGTTCCGCTGATAAGCCGCTTAACAGCTGATCGCTGGAAGCCGCTTGACAGCTCTAGCACTAATCCGCTAAGCTGTCAATGGGCTTGCTTCGCAAGACGAAAAAACCGCTAGACGAAGAGAATCGCGGAACGGATTAATTTCGTCTAGCGAGGCACCACTGTACAAGGAATTTTTGAGCTGTGCCTAAGGTTCCAGATTAAAACTGCAGAGTGGAAGGAAAGGAGGACCTTTTTCCGCCTCCCCACTTGTAGCTACTCTCTGAAGACTGCAGAAGAGACCCTCTTAAGAATATTAGGGGGGTGGGCAAGGGAAGGACAAGACCATGTGAAAAATGAACATAATATTTTAGCTGCAATTCATTTTCAGCTTTGTATTCTTGTTATAAAAAAGCACACCTACACAGTTCGTCATTGCGCCCATAACCTGGGTTTAAGGTGCCATTTAGCTCCTAGCTTTCGTATCTCAGTTTCTAACCCTGACTGTAATAAGTCATACACATTTTTTTTGTTTCCCAGTGTATATAAAAGTTATATTTACACGTTAGTATAGTCTATTAAGCCAGACCCCTCTGGCTGCAGGGGCAGGAGGGGTAAAAACCTGACTCCAGCAGCTCTACTCCTGTGGCCAGAAGGGGGGGGGGAGTGGCTTTCTTCCCCTGGAAGCTGCTAGGTCTCCGGGAGGCGGGGTTACTTCCCATGCTGACCCTGCCATGAACTCGCTGGTAGGTGGCAGAGGTTTAGGTTGGCAACCATTTCAGGCTCAAACACTCCCTACCCATCTAGGGTAAATTATTGAGCTACTGTAGATTGTTGTACAAGTTACAGTGGACGCTCGGGTTGCGAACATGATCCGTGCAGGAGGCACATTCGCAATCTACAGTGCCGTGATTTGGCGCTTCTGCGCAAAGTGCAATTTAGTCTTTCTGCGCCTGCATGAACGCCAAAACCCGGAAGTAACCCGTTCTGGTACTTCTGGGTTCGATGTGGTGCACAACCCAAAAATGCACAACCTGAAGTGTCTGTAACCCGAGGTATGACTGTCTTGGGTTGTATGCAACCTTAGTCCTCAGAATCGCCTGAATGAAATTGATAGGCATGTCTAACTTAGGTCCATTAATTTCAGTAGGTCCATTTGGAGTTGGGCTAACATTGGATACAGCCTGCTGAGATAACATGTGAAAAACTCTGAATACATAAGAAGAGCCTGTTGCATCAGGCCACTTGCCTATCTCGTTCAGCATCCTGTTCTCAAAGAGGCTGACTAGATGACTGTGGGAAACCTGCAGGCTGGACATAAGCACAATAGTAGTCTGCCCACCTGCAGTTCCCATAAACTGGTATTCAAAGGCATACTGCCTCTGACAGTGGAGGTAGAACTTAGCTGCTGTGGCTACTAGCTGCTGATAGCCTTGAATTTATCTACTCCTTTTTTAAAGCCACCCAGCTTGGTCGCTATCGCTGCCTCCTCTGGGAGAGAGCTCCATCGTTCTATCTGGTTGGCCACTGTGAGAACAGGATTCTCAGAGTTGGTGGGTGCCTCTGATGTTGCTATGGTTAACAGCTAGCCTTTCTGGCCAAAGTCACGGGAAGCCAGGGGGACTGTTACTCAGGAAGCAGCCCACCCTGACCTGGAAGTAAGTTGTCAGTTCTGGATTTAAAATGAGCCTTGAAGACCCATTTGTTTTTAAGTGCTTTTCGTTGATAACCCATGTACCTTGTGGTCTAGCTGGTTTTAAATTGCGTTATTAGTGAGCTTTATTAATTTTTGGGATTACTTGGCTTTCCAGATGGGGAATGTTTTGAACCAGAGAGATTTCCAAGCAGTCTTCAAGGGCAGCCTTGCATACAGTGCATTTCAGTAATCTAACCAATGAGTTCACACCTCTGTCTTTGCAGAGTGACAACAGGAGAGCTGTAGTTCGGATGTCTCTCTAACCGAAGATGCTGCCGTGCAAGAAGAGAAGAGCCGTCATGGCAGATTCTGAGGAGGTGGTGGAGGAGGAGGAGGATATGCAGCCTGTTCCATTGGAGACCACTGCCTCAGGTGGGATCAACCAGCTCTGTGGCCTGGTGCCGCAGGGGCAGGACAATGCTGCTCTGACTGAAGGGAGAGGTCCCTACAGCCTGCCTGCCAACACGCCTGCCTGTTCATCTCCCCCTGCTTTGCCCATGCCTCTGTCTTTCTTGGGAGATGCTGGCGGTGAAGCAGCGAAGAGCATTGTGCTTCCATCTAGAGACGCCATGCAGAAAGGCTGGCCGGAATTTTCTGAGGCCTCTTTGAGGGGTGGGAAGGTCCTGGCTAAGGCAGAGCTGGATCTCTGCCCAGAGCGAGCCAGAGAGCTCCAGGACACTCCATCACCTGAGCTGCATGTGGATAAGGAGCAGAAGCCCACGTCAGAAGGTAAGCTAGTGGTGTGTGTTGAAGGGGAGCAAAACGTGATGGGAATAATGCTGCGAGGTAGGTTAGGCTGCTGGGACGCGGGTGGTGCTGTGGGTTAAACCGCAGAGCCTAGGACTTGCCGATCAGAAGGTCGGTGGTTCGAATCCCCGCCACAGGGTGAGCTCCTGTTGATCGGTCCCTGCTCCTGCCAACCTAGCAGTTTGAAAGCACACCAGTGCAAGTAGATAAGTAGGTACCGCTCCGATGGGAAGGTAAACAGCGTTTCCGTGCGCTGCTCTGGTTCGCCAGAAGCGGCTTAGTCATGCTGGCCACATGACCTGGAAGCTGTACGCCGGCTCCCTCAGCCAATAAAGTGAGATGAGCGCCGCAACCCCAGAGTCGGCCACCACTGGACCTAATGGTCAGGGGTCCCTTTACCTTTAGGTTAGGCTGAGATCACCCAGTGAGCTTCATGGCCAAGTGGGGATTTGAACCCTTGTCTCCCAGGCCCTGGCTTGAAACTCTTTAATTGCTACACCATCAGTGGCTCAGTTAGGCATTAGTTCAGGCTTCCTCAAACTTGGCCCTCCCAATGTTATTTGGCCTACAACTCCCATGATCCCTAGCTAGCAGGACCAGTGGTCAGGGATGATCAGAATTGTAGTCTCAAAACATCTGGAGGGCCATTTTTGAGGAAGCCTGTGGTTAGCTTATGCCCCCAAAGGTTCGTTGAGGCTGAATTAAGCTTGCCCTGTTAGAAATACAATGCGATTTCACCTGTTGTTGATAGCTAGGATAAGGACTGCAAAATCTTAGAGAAGCAGAGGTTTCCCTGTTATGGATGATCAGTGGTTAAGGAAAGCATCTGAGCAAAATAAAATGTTACAAAAGTAGAAGTGGAAAGGAAGAGCCCCAGTCATTCAGAGGTTTCCGGCGAAATTGGTGACTTTGTTTTGTAACAGAATAAAAACACAGTTGATGAGACAACGACAATGAATGTTCCTGGTGCGATGTAAACAGATGGTATTTATTTAAAACAGGATGCTTGATATAGTATGTAATCAGACCGTATATGGTTTGAAGATGCTTTGTAATTAGAGTATTTTATGTGAATGCACATATGTGCAAGCAGTAGGTTTTCATGGCATCATAGATCTCTTGTTTCCAGCTGCTACCATTTCTCTGAAGCCAGAGCCTGAATGGGACGTGGGGTATCCTCCCCTGAAAGCCCCAAAGGCCGCACAGGGAGCCGAATTGCTCCAGGAAGTCAAGGAGGAAGCTGAGGAGACAGGGCTGTTCATCCCAATAGGTGAGTATTGCATGTCCATAAAGTGGATAACAGAACAAAGGCATCTTCTTTGAAGTTCTGCCCTGTTTTTCAGGCACAGCAAGCAGATAGTGAAGGCTGGGGGATCTGTAACCCCTGATGAATAGCAGGGACGGGTGACCCTCTTCCCCCACAAAACACTGCTGGCCCCATCAATCCCAGGGATGATGGGAGTCATAGCTCCCTGGCATGCAGCTTCAGGCATCTGTTGTTGAACAGATGATTTATACATTCCTAGGCAAGTGCTGCTATTAAGTCATTCTTTCATAGTGCAGAAGTGACTCAGAACTAGGCTGGTTGATCACACCAAAAGCCCACCTAGTCCAGCATCCTGTTGTCACGGTGGCCAACAAACTGCCCCAACAGGGAGTTTGCAAAAACTCCTCCCCCCACTTGTGTGGAATAGTTAGCATGAAGCTTTGCTCCTCTTGGATTATCAAACTACAGTGGTACCAGATGCTTCAGGTTACAGACTCTGCTAACCCAGAAATAGGACCTTGGGTTAAGAACTTTGCTTCAGGATGAGAACAGAAATCGTGCTCCGGCAGCGGGAGGCCCCATTAGCTAAAGTGGTGCTTCAGGTTAAGAACAGTTTCAGGTTAAGAACGAGCCTCCGGAACGAATTAAGTACTTAACCTGAGGTACCACTGTACATTCCCTCCTCTAATTTTTGTCCTGGGTAAACCTGCAGGAACCATGATTAAAGTTAGTATTTTTAAGCACATGGAAGAACAAGCCATGTTGAGGAAGAATCAGCATGGTTTCTGCAATGAGAGGTCCTGCCTCACTACAGTATAGCCTTTTATAATTCTTGTGTGTGTCTCAATAAACACATGGACAGGGGTGATCTGATAGACACGAGAGCCTGCATCCAATGCTAGTCATACTCAGACCCATTGAAATTAATGGGCATCACTAACTTACATCTGTTAATTCCAAAGGAGCTGAGGTTCTGACCTCCTCCAGTTCATCCTTGCAACCTCCTTGCAAGACAGGGTAGACTTCATTTGATTTATTATATTTTTATCCCGCTTTCTTTCACGTGAATCCCAAAGTGGCTTGCAAAAAATAAATAACAATAACATAATGGAACATAATAGAACATCAAAATTACAGCATAAGTTGTGTAGAACAATTAACAAATCACCAGCGAAACAATTTCAATCTGCAAAACACTTTTAAGATGGCCTGTTGAACTTCCTGGCTGAGCCTGGATTCAGAGACAGCTGCTTAATGACTGCTGTGGTTTGATACCCTGCCTGCTCTTTCCCCTGTTTTTCCTGTCCAGAAGAGCGAGAAGGAGGGAAGAGAAAGCGGAGGAAAGCGACTAAACGGAAGCGGGAAGGGAAATGCCAGGAGGAGGAGGAAGGGCCCTTGGCTTGCGACCTCAAGCTGGATGACACACTCGACCGGACTTTGGAAGACGGGGCGAAGCAGCACAACCTGACAGCTGTCAACGTGCGAAACATCCTCCACGTGAGTGTGAAGGTGGTGGCGGCTGTGCAGATGGGGATGCAAATAAACACCTGGTGATGGCACCGCTGATCTTGCTGATCACAGCCTTGAGAATGAGGCAGGGCCTCGCACGAGGTGGTTTCCCTTTCTCCCTCGGAAATCGCCTATGGTCGCTGTGGCGTTTGCCCTCCTAGGTGACATGCTGGGTCATAAGGAAAGGGTTAAATGAGTGTGAAGTGATTGGCAAGTGGGAACCCAAGGGGAGGAGTTAGAGTTAGTGTGGTCAGTCGGGTGTTAGAGAAGGGAGAGGGAGGTTAAGTCTGTGGGTTGGGATAGTTTGACGTGAGAGAGTGAGGGAATCTGTTAAGAGGAGTCAGATAGACAGTTGGGATAATCAGTTAGAAGTTACAGTGGTGCCCCGCAAGACGAACGCCTCGCAAGACGGAAAACCCACTAGACGAAAGGGTTTTCCATTTTGGAGGCGCTTCGCAAAACGAATTTCCCTATGGGCTTGCTTCGCAAGACGAAAATGTCTTGCGAGTTCCTGCGGGTTTTTTTCCCTTTTCTGCCCCTTTTTCTAAGCAGCTAAGCCGCTTATCAGCTGATCCGCTAAGCTGATAAGCCGCTAAAAGCCGCTAAACCGCTAATAGCGCTAATCCGCTAAGCTGTCAATGGGCTTGCTTCGCAAGACGAAAAAACCGCTATACAAAGAGAATCGCGGAACGGATTCTTTTCGTCTTGCGAGGCACCACTGTATTAGGAAGGTATAGGCCAGTAAAGAAACTAAGATTAAGAAAATGACAAGGAAAAATTATCTGAAACCATAAACTTGTTAATGCTTATAAAATAAACTTGTTTATTTGGTTTAATGTTAACAACTGTCTGGACTCCTTGTGTACCCGAGAGAAACGGGTTGGTGGCAGCAGCGAAGCAATCACAGTGGTGGCACAGGGATCAATAGACTGTCAAACGTCCGGGGACCCTGTGTGATCGCCACAGTCGCCTCCAGCATTAGTACTGGACCATAAGCTGCTTGGAGGGGCTTTGTGGACATTACTTCTGTGCCCACTGCACTGGGGACCCATTGCTTTATTTCCATGTTTGACTCAGCCCAGCTTATTCCGTCGATAAGACTACGCCGTGGGTGGAGCAAACCGGAAAACTTCTTTATTGTCTTTCCCACTCCAGGAAGTGATAACGAATGAGCATGTCGTCGCCATGATGAAAGCAGCCATCAGTGAGACGGAGGAGATCCCCATGTTCGTAAGTTCCTCCCTCAGTAGGGAAGCTGGGGGGTCTGCCTTTCCCTGGCCAAGAAAGGAAATGTGCACTAGAAGGAAAAAGCCCGGTCAAAGTTTGTACAATTTCTAATGGAACAATGGAAATGTTCTTTCTCTCTCTTCCTCCCTTCAGGAGCCAAAGATGACTCGCTCCAAGCTGAAGGAGGTGGTGGAGAAAGGAGTGGTGAGTTGGTATCCGGAAGCACTGCTGCCTCTGACCGTGGAAGCAGAGCTTGTACATTGTGGCTCGTAGCCATTAATAGATGCCCTTATCCTCCATAACTTTGCCAAGTTCTCTTTTAAAGCCTTCCCTGTTGGCGGCCATCCCTGCCTCCTCTGGGAGTGAGTCTCGTAATTTAACTACCGTATTTTCCGTCCTAAAAGGCACACCGGCCCATAGGACACACCTAGTTTTTTTGGGGAAATTTAAAAAAAAATTATTTCCCCCCCACCAGCCACGGGGCTGGGGCGGAGGAAGCCCGAGCTTCCCCTGACCCCAGCCCCCAGAACAGGCTGCCGCCCGCAAGCCTTGCGAGCCTGCGGGACCTCCCGCTGGGCACACAAGGCTTGCGGATATCTGCCCAAAGCACAGGGCGTGCTCCGCAGCGCGCCCCGTACTTCGGGCTGCAGGCTGCTGCCCGCAAGCCTTGGGAGCCCAGCGGGCACTCCCGCGGGCTCCCAAGGCTTCGGATAGCTTCCTGAAGCCTGGAGAGCGAGAGGGGTCGGTGCGCACCGACGCCTCTCGCTCTCCAGTCTTCAGCGAATGCCTGCATTCACCCCATAGAATGCACACACATTTCCCCTTCATTTTTGGAGGGGGAAAGGTGCGTCCTATAGGGCGAAAAATACGGTTTATGCAGTGTAAAGAAGCCCTTTATTTTATCTCTCCTAAATCTTCCAACATTCAGCTTCATCGGAGTTCGAGTGTTAAGAGAAAGGGTGAGAAACTTGCAGATTATCCCATCCCTGACTTCCATACAAGGCTCATGATAGTTGGAAGAGAACTGAGGGATTCTTGTCCCTTTGCCAGCAACTTCCCATGCCGTTGGGATGCTTCCCTTCCCCACCCCCATATTACCTTGCCATGAAGTCCCATTTCTGCAACTCACTTGAGTTGCGGGGGAGGGGGGGTTCTAGTTGTTGACCCCCTTAATCTCGACTGGCCCTAAGAGAGGCTATTGATTATAGGGAGGATATTGTAGCTGCGTATCTTAATATTCTTTCCCCTCGTTCCTCAAACCTTTATTCTAATGCATTTGATAAAAGTGGAGCCTCCAGAGAGGAGTGCAAGTTAGATGGATGAAATGGGAAGTGGGGCAATGAGTATATAAACTCATACACTTTCTTCCATTGGTTTCTTATGATAGAGACGCTATTAAATGGTTTTGTTTCCTCAGGTTATTCCAACGTGGAATATTTCTCCAATCAAAAAGGCGAATGAAATCAAGGTACTCTGTGGGCGCTGCTAATTAAATAACTTCGTGGCATTTTGTTTTCATGCTTCAGTTTCGTGTTTTATTTTTTTACAGACCTTACCTGCAGATTTGTTACTCACTGTTGGAAGCGGGGAGGGGAGGGGAGGATTGGGACTTGGGGCTCTAGCCAGCTAAGTCCTGCTTAGTGTGCACACATTGAAATCAGTGGACTTAATCATACTGTTGAGTGCAATGGATTTACTCTTAAGTAGGGCTTAGCGGGACACAGCCCTTGATGAACAGGTAGAATGGCCTCTAGGACTGTTCTTTTATTTCTTAACTCCTCTCTCCTACAAGTCATGAGGTCTAGAATCTCCCTTTGTTTGTTTGTTTTAAAAAAGTTCTTAGGATTTTGCTGGAGTTTGAGGCCATGCGTGCTCTGATGGCAGCATGGTTTTGAGCATAGCTAACTGGGAGGGAGAAACAGAGTCACAGCGCTATTGATGCGTTGTAAGACTATTGTGTGAACACACCCAAAGGTATAAGGGCCCGTTTTCATCCTTCCTTATCAGTAACCATGAGCCTGCTCTGTGCTCATCCTCCCTAGCTTTTCATTTTTGAAAATCTGCCAGCACCCCTAATTTGTTCCCTAAAACTTCCCTTTGTGGGTCTTGTTTCCTCCCCTCTCCTCTTCGTATAACTTCAGTCTCCCTTTTGCAGCCCCCTCAGTTTGTGGACATTCCCCTCGAGGAAGATGATTCCTCTGATGAAGAGTACCAGCCGGAGGAGGAAGAGGAGGATGAGACAGCGGAGGAGGTATGAATAATAATAATAATAATAATAATAATAATAATAATAATAATAATAATATCCCCCTGCCATCTGACTGGGTTCCCACAGCCACTCTGGGCGGCTTCCAATACACTATAAAAACACAACCATATATAGGTATATTTATATACGTGTGTATGTGTATATTCCACAATGTATGCACATTTAACTTGTGTGCATTCAGCTTTACGCATGTGGCAAAATAAAAATTTAAAGGGGGCAGGTTTCCAGGAAAAATAACTGGCAGACCCACCCGCCATTGAACCCAATGCATTTTGACCACACACAGTTTTGGCTTTTGGTGCGATCCCTAGAACGTAACCTCCACGTTAGTTGTGGATTTGCTATATCTGTGTACTGGCAAATTGGGCTGCAGTGCTGATGGCTATTACAGTCTGTTTACACTGCTAGGCTTTCAGTTGGTTGGCTGGGCCAGTGTTGCTCAGCTTAAAGAGCTCTTCATGTCACTCATACACTTTTGTGGCCCATTCTAAAGCAAAAGCACTAAATGGCCATGGCTTCCCACAAAGAATTTTGGGAGCTGCAGCTTGTTAAGGGTGCTGAGAGTCGTTAGGAGACCCCCTATTCCCCTCACAGACCCGCAGTTCCCAGAGTGGTTTAACAATCAGTCCCTCTTCCCAGGAAACTTTGGGCCCTAGGTATGACTGTACAAACCCGAATTGCAAGGGGACACTCGCATGATGGAATGCTCCAGCCAGACCCCACGCAATAGAACATTCCTGTAATCAGAATGCTGGTATGTCAGAGAGAAGGCTAGACCCTTCTCCTGGTCATATGACATCAGAGGATCGGTGTGTGAATATTTGCTCAGTTGTCAGTGACCCACAGAGGATTGGCTGCTTCTGGATCTCTCTCCCCCATTGGAAATAATTCCCTACCCCTGCCCTAGGTTTTTTGTTTTTTTTAAATGTGCAGAGTGGGAGCCACCCCCAAGAAAGCACTGCTGCCAGTCCTTGTTAGTGATATGTCCAGAGGCTGAGGAGCTTTGTCTGATGACTCAAGCCGCCTTGGAGGGGAACAATACAAACCTCATCTGTCACCTTTGGCGTCTGTTCAGTCTTTGGTGTGATTTCCCAGTGCAAAAGGTGAACTACAGAGAAGATACTTGATCACTGCTTTCTCGTTTACTTTATGCTCCCCACTTTTGCACAGAGCTTGATGGAGAGTGATGTGGAAAGCACATCGTCATCGCCACGGGGAGCCAAACGGTCTCGTTCAAGGCGGTCCTCTGATATGATAGAGACTGACGAGGAGGCAGCAATGCCAGCAGAAGTAAGAAGGGCGCTATCTCCCTCTCTCTCTCCTAGGCTGCCATTGGGGCTAGTCAATTATCTGCAAGCATCCCATTTGTTGGAAGCCAGGACTTTAGCTACCTTATTTATGTTATAAAAATATATAGGTCTTGCTGTTCATTGGTTTACAACAGTCATATATTGTAACTGTAGTCCATGTGCTGATAAACTCTGAGGCTGGATTACTGCAGTGTGCTGCTCGTGGGATTCCCTTGGGCTTGGTTCAGAAGCTCCAGCAGGTGCAAAATGCAGTGGCCAGATTGCCAGCTACACGGGGCACCATTGTCAAAGCATCTGCACTGGCTGCCCATCTACTACTGAGCCAGGTGCAAGGAATATTATTATTATTATTATTAATAATAATAATAATAATAATAATTTATACCCCGCCCATCTGGCTGGGTTTCCCCAGCCACTCTGGGCAGCTTCCAATATTAAAATACAATCATCTATTAAACATTAAAAGCTTCCCTAAACAGGGCTGCCTTCAGATGTCTTCTAAATCAGTGTTTCCCAACCTTGTGCCTCCAGATGTTTTTGGCCTACAACTCCCATCATCCCTGACCACTGGTCTTGCTAGCTAGGGATGATGGGAGTTGTAGGCCAAAAACATCTGGAGGCACAAGGTTGGGAAACACTGTTCTAAATGTCTGGTAGTTGTTTTTCCTCTTTGACATCTGGTGGGAGGGCATTCCACAGGGCAGGTGCCACTACCGAGAAGGCCCTCTACCTGGTTCTCTGTAACTTGGCTTCTCACAGCGAGGGAAGCTTCTCCTCAGCACTGGACCTCAGTGTCTGGGCAGAACGATGGGGGTGGAGACGTTCCTTCAGGTATACTGGACAAAGGCTGTTTAGGGCTTTAAAGGTCAGCACCAACACTTTGAATTGTGCTCGGAAATGTATTCCTTTACATTTTAGCAGTGCTACTTTTCTAGAAAAAGGGGTGCCGGAACTCCTCATGAATTCCTCCCTTGTTCCCTTATGATGACAATGGCGCCCTCATTTTCCAGCTGAAAAAAGCCTTGGGTCTAGGGTACCTGGGGGACCCCCGGTACCCTTGTATATCCCATCTCTGAGCGATGGTGAGGCTCATTTGACAATGACAAGTGCCATCAGCCCAGTGTTGCAGCCAGGCTGTTTTCTCTTAGGGCTTTATTTTGTCTGTCCTTAATGCCCCACCAGAGGGGAGGGATGGCATGAAAGCTGTAGAAATCGAATGGGGTGAAACATGGCCCTCTTCCTTTGCTCTCTCTAACCAGGCGGAGAAAGCCTCCGCTGCCCCACTTCAGCGGCACATCAGTGCTGAAGTCGTCCCGATGGGCCCCCCGCCGCCCCCCAAACCCAAGCAGAGCAAGGACAGCACCTTCATGGAGAAGCTGCACGCGGTGGATGAGGAGCTGGCCTCCAGCCCAGTGTGTATGGACGCCTTCCAGGTAATCTCAGGGGCTCTCTTGTTTCTCCAAAGAGTTTGCCTCCTTTCTTCAACACCTTGCTTGCTTTGGTTCTTGTGGGGAGAGTAAGAGAGAGTTGATCTAGTCAAAGTCCACCCCACCCCATCCATTTGTGTTTCTTATATTCATTCGTTTGGGGTCTTTGTGGACTGGATTGGAACAGCAGGGTAAGTTTCAGGCCAGGACAGCACCAGAGTTCAGATGCCCTGATCAGCTGTGAAGCTCAACTGGATGGTGATGTCTCTTGGCTTAGCCTACCTCGCAGGGGCATTGTGAAGATGGAATAGGGTAGAGCCTCCGGTTCTGAGAATCAGAAGTTTTCCCCAATTTATTTTTTCATTATCTTTTTTAATCTACCATACTGACCCGAATATAAGCCGCACCCGCAAATAAGCCGCACCTTTAAAATTCAAGGGAGGAAAAGAAAAAAAGACAATACAGAAGTACCTCAGGTTAAGAACTTAATTCATTCCAGAGGTCCATTCTTAACCTGAAACTGTTCTTAACCTGAAGCACCACTTTAGCTTATGGCCGTGCCGCCGGAGCACGATATCTGTTCTCAACCTGAAGCAAAGTTCTTAACCTGAGGTAATATTTCTGGGTTAGCGGAGTCTGTAACCTGAAGCATATGTAACCTGAAGCCTATGTAACCCGAGGTACCACTGTACCTGAATATAAGGCACTCCCTTAAAATTTTGCAGACGCTCACACCCGTAAATGGCAAATGTAGAAGAAAATCCTACAGCAATATCATAAAAGCCAATTTTTGTAAGATTGCAAATTTAAGCCTCACTTTTCAGTCGGAATTTGGAAAAAAAAGTGTGGCTTATATTCGGGCCAATACGGTGTTTTCTTTTAAATTTTATGTTAAAAAAAGCTTGATATTTGATGTTTAAGTCTGTATGCTGTCTTTTCTTTATTCTTTCAAGCTTTAATATATATATATTTTAAAAGGAATAGGGTGGAACCTCCATATATGCCTTCCCTTATTCCTTGGAGGAAGGTGCAGAGTGTTTGTGCAATATATTGATAATTGAATGTGGATTGATGATGTGCTGTCCTAGTAGTTCCTCTTTCCTACCCAGTCAGTCTTCCTATTTCTTCTATTGAATTTATCTTCTGTGTCCCCTCTAAGGAGTTCAAGATGCTCCTTTAGTTCTCATAACAACCCCACAAGGTACGTTTATGCCGAGACCATGATGGGCCTTAGTGGGCTTGCATGGCTGTGGGGAGGATTTGAACCTGAGTCTTTCCCCCTCCTGTCACCTGAGATTCCTGCCTCTTCGCCGCAAAGGCTCTTCTCTGCCCCATGATGCTGGAGAATCTGCCAGAACCGCTCAGAGCCCTTCCTCCTTTCCTCCATTTCCCCTCCAGCCTCTGGAGGACAGCTTGATTGCCTTGCGCACCCGGTCGAAGAGGCCGCTGAAGGATGTGCCCCTCGGCCAGTTGGAAGCTGAGCTCCGTGCCCCAGACATCACCCCGGACATGTACGACCCCAACACGGCGGACGACGAGGAGTGGAAGAGGTGGCTGGGTGGCCTCATGAACGACGATGTGGGAAATGAAGGCATGTTCCATTTAATTGGGGTGTGAGTGGGTGGGTCACTAGATTTGACCTGTGTTTTTGTGGGAGGAGCGGTATCTTGAAAATACTGTATTTTTCCGTGTATAAGACTAGGTTTTCCCCCTTAAAAATAATGTCAAAGATTAGGGGGCGTCTTATACACAGATACATCTCCCCCTCCCATTTTCTTAAATCTGAGTCCTCAGAAATAGTGGGTGTCTTATACATGGGGGCAAGGGACGTGGGTGGCGCTGTGGATTAAACCACAGAGCCTAGGACTTGCTGATCAGAAGGTCGGCGGTTTGAATCCCCGCGACGGGGTGAGCTCCCGTTGCTTGGTCCCTGCTCCGGCCAACCTAGCAGTTTGAAAACATGTCAGAGTGCAAGTAGATAAATAGGTACCACTCCAGCGGGAAGGTAAACGGCGTTTCTGTGTGCTACTCTGGTTCACCAGAAGTGGCTTATTCATGCTGGCCACATGACCCGGAAAAACTGTTTGCAGACAAACGTCAGCTCCCTCAACCAGTAAAGCGAGATGAGCGCCACAACTTGAGTCAGCCCCGACTGGACCTAATAGTCAGGGGTCCCTTTACCTATTATACATGGGGGTGTCTTATAGATGCAAAAATTTGGTATTTCACAGAATCGTAGGGTTGGAAGGGACCCCAAGGGTCATCTCCTCCATCCCCCTGCAGTGCAGTCATGGTTGTTCTGTTTCCTGGAAGCAAAGGCTCCTCCTCCTCTTGGCTAAGAAGCATTTTCTCTTCCAGATGAGGCTGACGACGACGACGACCCCGAGTACAACTTCCTGGAGGATCTTGATGAGCCAGACACGGAGGACTTCAGGAACGACCGTGCCGTGAGGATCACGAGTGCGTTCTCTGCCTACTTTGGTCTGGCTGTTTCATTGCGGCCTGTGTTCGAATTTGTTGGTTAAGGGGCCATAGAACATCTGCTTTGGACGCAGAAGGTCCTAGGTTTAGTCCCCAGAATCTCCAGATAGGGCTGGGAAGAGAAGCCCGTCTGAAATCCTGGAGAGCCGCTGTCCATCTCTGTGGAGTCAGTACAGAGCTAGATGGTCTCACTCAGTATAAGGCAGCATTCCTATCTTGAGTCCATCATACTGGAGACCCAGGTGGTGGTCGTTGTTGGTGCACCTTTTCTCCAAAGCTTGAGGCATGCCGTTTTTGAAAAGCCAACCAATTTCTTCGTAATGAGGTGGTGGCTTCCTGCACTTTGCTAATTGTGTTAAGGCGTTTAAGAAATAGTAGGTTATGGTGCTGATTCGCAGGCTGAATCCCTCTTGTTTTGTATCTTGCAGAGAAAGAAGTTAATGAGCTGATGGAGGAGCTGTTTGAGACGGTAAGGCTCTCAGCTGCCCTTGTATATAAATTCCTAGCCCTTCGAGAAACTTGCTCATGCAAAAATTAAAAAAAGAGGAAGTACAGCCGACTCACAACTTAATTCGCTCGATGGCAGTTTTTTGCGCCCGGCGGCTGCACAAATTAAACACATGCAAGGCAGAGCGTTCAAAAGCTGCTTCTGTGCTTTCCTTGCTGTGGAAAGAGATTTTAAACTCTCCTCCTCTGCTTACTGAGCTCTGGGAAGGTGTGTGAGAACTTCCCAGAGCCCAGTAAGCCAAGCAGAGAGCTTAAAAGCTCTCCACCTTGCATTGAGGGCAAGGCCTGCTAGGTGTGCCGGCTTTGGAAAGGTAGGGATGGTTGTGTGTGGACAATTCTGGGGTTGTTCTGATTATATGCAATTGATGCGCAACTCCAGAAAACACAACTGCTGCGCAAGCTGCAAGTCATTACCTCTTAAATCTAAGGAAGATGGGCTGAATTTTCAGTGGCGCTCTGGTAGTGGGTGCCCTTCTGTGCCAGCTGAGGCTGTTCATCCTGAGTCTTGGTTGATTTCTCCAAGCCCTTTCTGCCCCTGGCTGTGCCACTGACTTGGGCTGTGTGTTTCTGCTTCAGTTTCAGGATGAGATGGGCTTCTCCAATGTAGAGGATGAAGGGCCAGAGGACGAGGACAGTGCTGCGGAGGCCCGGCCAAATTTTAACACTCCGCAGGTGCTCAGGTAGGATGGGCCGTTCTCGCCCTGCCCCAAGCCATTTGGTTCCCCCTCTGTTGGGGGAAGGCCATAGCTCAGGGAGAGAGCCTTCACTTTGCACGCAGAAGGTCCCAGGTTCACTCCCAGGCATCTCCAGGTAGGACTGGGGAGGCCCCCTTCCTGAACCGCTGGAGAGCTGCTGCCAGTCAGTGTTGACAGTAGGAAGATGGACCAGGGGGCTGGGAAGATTTTTGAGGACCAGACAGAGCCACTTTCAGCATCCCAGGCCTGAGGTTCTCCATCCCTGACTTAGCTGGACACATCCTGGAAAACAGGGAGGAAGTGTGGGATAAAAATCAGTTGACCGATAATTGACTTGAATGAACTTTTCAGGAACAGGAGAAGTGGCTGGCTATGTGTAGTGGTTTGCGGGAAGGCGGTGGAGGGCTGGTCAGGATTCTGCCACGCAGTTCACCTTCTTGGTTGCTTCTCAGCCCAGGGAGAGGAGTGGGAAGGAGCTGCTGGAGCCGTCCACTTCTCCCCCTTCAGCTTGCAAATGGGGCCTGGTGTGCATCTCCACCAAGGTGGCTGTGGGCAAGCCTCTTTGTCTATGGGGCAGGTTGGCTCAAAGGAAAGCTGACTCTGTTTGGGAAGGGAGGCAAAGGAACCGCTGGGCCTCCGCCATCCCTTCTAGGTTGAGCAGTACTTGAAGGGGGCGGCAAGACCAGCTCTGCCCAGCTACAAGTCTGAAAACCAGAGTGGGAATGTGTGTGTGGAAGAGAGGAAAAGAAGAGGCTCCTTGCTTCTCCTGCATCAGACATTATCCTGATTTGGGGAAATGGCATCTCCCCATGCTAGAGCCTCTGCCAGTCAGTGTGGACTGACTTGGTGCAAGGCATCTCCTTATGCGCCTGTCCTTTGAACTTCCTAAGCTGCCTCTTGCTCCTGTGTGCCTCATACAGTGGTACTTCGGGTTAAGTACTTAATTCGTTCTGGAGGTCCGTTCTTAACCTGAAACTGTTCTTAACCTGAAGCACCACTTTAGCTAATGGGGCTTCCCGCTGCCGCTGCGCCACCGGAGCACGATTTCTGTTCCTATCCTGAAGCAAAGTTCTTAACCTGAAGCACTATTTCTGGGTTAGCGGAGTGTGTAACCTGAAGCGTATGTAACCCGAGGTACCACTGTAGAGCAGTGTTTCCCAACCTTGGGTCTCCAGCTGTTTTTGGACTACAGTTCCCATCATCCCTCACCACTGGTCTTGCCAGCTAGGTATGATGGGAGTTGTAGTCCAAAAACAGCTGGAGACCCAAGGTTGGGAAACACTGCTGTAGAGCATGTGAGAGGCACATGGTAGCTTGCAGGTCCCTGTTTCATGTTGCCTTTGGCAAGCATCTCTCAGCCTCACCCCCCTCCACCTTTCATCTGCAACGTGGAGAAGATGAGAGTGACGTACTGCACAAGGGCACTGTGCCAGGTCCCACTTTGTCTTTTTCCCCTGGGCCTGTGCTGCGTCCCTTAAAAGCAAACTTTGATGGCTCTTCCGGGGACCTGGGACTGTCTGGGGAACCTGAGTGCTGGACAATTCAGGGCAGATGAAAGGAAGGACTTCTTAACACTGTGAATAGCTATGGAGCCCCCCTCCCTCCCGAGGCAGCAGCAGCAGCCACCAACTTGGATGGCGTTAAAAAGGGACCATACAGAGGATAAAGCTAGCAGTGACTACTAGCCACAGTGGCTGTGTTCTGCCTTGGAGGCTGTACACCTCTGAACACCAGTTGCTGGGACTCAAAAGTGGAGAGAGTGATGGGCTTGGTTGTGCTTGTGGGCATTTCTTTGGCCACTGTGTGAATGGAGTGCTGGACTAGATGGGCCTTTTGCCCAAGTGGTGTGCGGTCAGTGGACTAAGGGGACTAGGCTAGCCCCTAAATGTTCGCCTGGCCTCTTTTTCCCAAACCCGGGAAGCTTCTGCCCAGCTAAGGGAGGTGTGATGCTCACGTGCGCAACGTCCCCCCCCCCATTGCTCTCACCATCTGGCACCTCTGGCCCTAAATGTTCCCCTAAAGAAAAAAATTCACTGCATGCCACTGCTTTTTGGGCTGATCCAACAGGGTTCCTCTGATGTTCTTATGAGTAAGAGTGAGGGAGGGTCTTTGCATTCATGCCATGCCTCTGGGCTCCTTGGAGGAATCTGATTGGCCAGTGTGAGAAGCAGGAAGCTGGACTAGGCAGGTCATTGGCCTGAGCCAGCAGCCAGGCTCTTCTGATTTTTGTGACCCTAATTTGGGTAAGAACGGCCTAGTCCAGCCAAGTCCACAAACAGGATTCTCCTCTCCTGCGGTTTCCAGCAACCCATGTTCAGAAGCACGATTGCCTCTGACAGTGGATGCTGAGCCACCGCAACTCGGTGACCAAAGCTGAGATTGGTAGAATACTTACCTGGGTCTTCAGAGCCATCCTTTGACCCTGTGCAGGTTTGAGGAGCCCCTGGCCAACTTGCTGAACGAGCAGCACCGGACGGTCAAGGAGCAGCTGGAGCAGCTGCGCATGAAGAAGTCGGCCGCCAAGCTGCCCCAGGAAGCGGAGAGGCTGAAGCTCCGCGAGAAGCCGGTCCAAACCCTGGAGCTGGACGCCGGGCAGAAGAAGAGGCTGCAGCAGCAGATGCAACAGGTATTGTTTGGAAGGGAAAACAGCACCATGCCAGACGAAGAAGGGCTTTCTCTGCTTTCTGCTTTTGTGCTGATTTCCCTCTCTCTTATTTATTTTACATTCATAGCCCATCCTTGGAGTGGCTTGCTAAAATCAGTTCCTGTTCTGCCGCAGCCCTTGACCTCGCAGTCTAAAAAAACCCCAGTGTTTCCCAAACTTGGGTCTCCAGCTGTTTTTGGACTTCGTTTTTTTTTTAAAAGATATTTATTAAAATTTTACAAACAGAGAAAATTACAATATAAGAAAAGAAAAAGAAAAATGATACAAAAATACAAAGAAAGGTACAAAATATGTGGGAAAAAACAGTTAAAAAACAGATCAATCTTTTCGTGTCTTATATTTCAATTACTCGTTTCCTGACCTCCTCACACCTCCTTTTTTTGTATTCCAGTTCACATAGTTAATTCAGCAAATCCTTTCCCTCTTTGTTTTTATCTTAATTATAAATCATAACATATTGAACATCATATTTTCATCTAATTATCAATCCTTTTTTGCAAATTCTTTTAGCTTTGTTACTAAAGCCATCTCATTTCAATCCTGCATCATTTTAACATTCATTAATTTTACAGTGTTTCTGCAGATAGTCTTTAAATTTTCAGATAGTCTTTTTGGACTTCGACTCCCATCATCCCTAGCTAGCAGGACCAACATTCAGGGATGATGGGAACTGTAGTTCAAAAGCAGCCAGAGACCCATGTTTTGGGAAGCACTGGTCTAAAAAGTCATGGCCCATGAGGAAAAAGGGATGGGGAGGGAAAGTCCACCTCCCGTCCCCCACTGTCCCCTTGGTCATGAGATGGTGAGGTGGTTCCCTCCTTTCCAAAAGGGTCATAGAGCTGAAGGCGGAAGTGCGAAGGAGCGGCACCCTTTCCCACTTCATCTTTCAGCTCAATGTGCTTTCCAAGGCCCAGATTACTTCCACTGGGTCTGATCTTTACCCGGATCCTTTGGGAAAGCGGAGCTTGTGTCTGCATGCGCTACTTCTATTGTGGGAGGCTGACCCTGGGGAACAGGGTGGGGTGGGGTGTCTGCAGTGCTTGCCCCAAAATCCAGATGGGGTGTGTGTGTGTCTGCAGAGGTTGCTGGCCTCCTGACCTGTGGCTATAGCACCCATTTCTGGTGGGCCGCAACTCGGATTCCTGCATTGCTGTGGGTTGGATTCTCGGAGCCCCTTCCAACTCTTCAGCTCTGATTCTTTCCCCTCTGCTCGCAGCACGTGCAGCTCTTGACCCAGGCCTACCTTCTCAGCAGCTGCAACCCCAGCCTGAGCTCGGAGGCCAGTACCACACGGCTTTTTCTGGTAAGGACTTTGGCTCAGCTTCACCCCGGCAGACCTTTCTGAGGCCTGAGGCCATGCCTTCTCTCATCTGTGCATTGTTCTGGTTGGGTTTGGGGCTTGTGTTGCAGAATAGCCAGAGTGTTACTAAATCAGAGGTGCCTTTTGCACTTCAATGGGGCTGGGTTTCCACAGCTTAGGGGCTTCCGCAGAGAATGCCCTCTCCCAGACTGACCCTGGGGAACAGTCTGGGGGGCTGCTCTCCCCCATCCACCATCAGAGTTGGCCATACGGGCTAGCAACTTAGGGTTTTGTTTTGTTTCTTTTAAACCTGAAGGCTAACTGGTGGTCTAGTATCCCATTGGACTTTGGATGAATCTAAAGTACTTTGCAGCATGCAGCTCAGATATAATAAAAGGCAATCTGACTGAGATGGTATTTTGAAGTGTTTTGGGTTTGTGGGGCAACTGCAGCCGCAAAGGTTTTCCCTACCCCATTTTGTTCGTCTCAGCTTTGATTCCCTGGTATCTCCACCATGCAAGTGCTAATAAGGTTTAGGGTGAGAGAGAGCTGGCCTTACACTGACGCAGTCAGGCAGCAGAAGCTGAGTTGTGCTGGGGGGGGGGGGGAGCGAACTGTTGGGATACTGCCAGGGAGACAAAGGCCATCATGCCCCACGGTGTCTCCGGACGTCCATCAACCTCCCGTAGAAACGCAGTATCAATCAATTAGCGACACAAAGCCTCAGAAATAGTTTTCCACATTCCAAGCCTTGTGCACGCTCTATCAGCAGAGTTCGTTCAGCGAAAGATGCACTAAGGAGAGCATTATTTATAACTTTATTCAGCGTTGGTCAGAACAAAGAGAAAACATGACTGCCTGCTTCGATGTCTCAGGCACAGAGAGAGAAACGAAAGCAATAGACAAAACAGAAACTTCCTGTGAGCAGGAAATACGTAAGCTGTGACTCACAACAGCCTGTCCCCTTTTTAAGGTGGAACGGAAATATCCTAACACAAACAGCTATGGGTGCCCTACACTAGCCCCTTGAGTGCGGTGAAAGATGCAGTCCTTTCACCTGTATTGAAGTAACATTCAGCTACCAGTCTAGCTGGCTTCTGTCTAGGCTTCGTGGGAGGAGGGCGCCTCCTTGTCCTTCGTCTCAGGCAGCAAAATGTCTAGAGCTGGCCCTGCGCCCTGTCCATCCCTGCAGCTTGGAAGCAGCCTCAGTGAAGGCTAATAATAATAATAATATTTTTTTATTTATACCCCGCCCTCTCCGGCCAGAGTCGGGCTCAGGGCGGCTAACACCAGTAAAATTACAATAAAAACATAATAGGGGGGGGGGGGAGAAAAAAACCCCAATTTAAAATACGGGTTAAAATACAGTTTAAAATGCAGCCTCATTTTAAAAGTAGCCCATAGATCAAAACCATAAGGGGAGGGAAACATAAGGGTCAGACTGAGTCCAGACCAAAGGCCAGGTGGAACAGCTCTGTCTTGCAGGCCCTGCGGAAAGATGTCAAGTCCCGCGGGGCCCTAGTCTCTTGTGACAAAGCATTCCATCAAGTCGGGGCCAGTACTGAAAAGGCCCTGGCCCTAGCTGAGACCAATCTAACCACCTTGCGACTTGGAACCTCCAAAGTGTTGTCATTTGTGGACCTTAAGGTCCTCTGAGGGGCATAAAACCCTCTATAGGAGTAAGGCATGGCAGGCAGGGGGCGTCATTTTCTGGTTTGCCTCAGGCGGCAAAATGTCTTGGTCTGGCCCTGGGCTGAGAAGCCATTGTGCCCCTTCACCCCTGGTTGCCTGCCGTTTCTTCCTTCTTCTCTTCTCGTTCCATAGACCGAGCTGGATACTTTCGCTCAGAGCTCCGCCATCCTCCGCCAGCCCTTGGGGCCCAAATTCCAGACCACGTTTCAGCCGTGCAATTTGAAGGATGCCTTGCAGCTCATCAAGGACTTCGACTCGCACGTTAAGATCGAGTGGAGCCCCCGCAAAGCGGTTAAGAAGAATGGTGTGTAACAGGGTCCCTTGTGCTGAGCTTCTGGAGTCAACATTTAATTGTCTTTTTGAGGCATTTAGGTCTCGCCTTTCCTCTAAGGAGCTCATGGTGTTTTACCCTCACAACAACCCTGTGAGGGGGGTTAGGCTGAGATATGGCACTCGGCCCAAGGTCCCCCAGCGAGTTTCATGACTGAGTGGGGATTTGAACCCTGGTCTCACAGGTTCATACTTTGGAACTCCCTGCCGATTGACATAAAGGCATGCGCCTTCGCTATTTCTGGTGCCTGCTAAGAAGCACGTTTGTTTAGGCAATCCAGACATATAAAAGCTGACAGGTGTTTTAATCCTTTTTAGATTAACTTTCTTTGAATTGCATTTTGATTTTTTTTTTTAAATGCCTGTTTCAAACAGATGTTTAACTGGTTTTCAATCACATTCAGTGCATCATTTGAAAAATAAGACTTTAGATGTAGCCTTATTGAAGTTCACCGATTGGGTCTGCGTTGTTCCCAGACCGGAGGAAGGAAGTCAAATGACACCGAGGGTTGGTTCAGAGAAAGAGTTCTTTATTTCTGCTCTCCGGAACAGCAGAAAGGCACCTGCGTGGTGTGTCCACAGCAAGTCCAAACAAATGAGAAATTTCATGCAGTATATATATCCTCCAGGCACCCTCTCCCTCCTTCCCCAGGAATCCAACCACGTCAGCCTATACACGCAGGTTGACATCACATGTGTTCCTGCTCCGGTATTCTTAACCATAAAAGGGTATTCCTTCCTGTACTTCTGACCATAAAAGGGTATTCCTGTTCCTACTCTTATCTTGGGGCAAGAGGTCACCAACTCCAAGAACACACTCTGGCACTGTTCCCGGACTAGTTCTGTGCGTCAGGATGTGAGATAAGCCCTAGGCATGTCATCCCTACTTCTACTGGAACAGCCAAGGACATCCCTTGCTGTGACTGATAAAGGAGAGAGTTTGTTTATACAGCTGTGTTCTTGTTATGCATTTGCTCAACAGCTCAAGCTGATGCATTTTAGAGTGCTCTCTTGGAGAAAGAAGAAAAAGGGGGGGGGGGAGTTTGAGTCAGTTTTAAACTGACGGCACAGAAACTCATTCCTTCATAGAGCCGTCTTGTCTGAAGGTGGCAACTAGACATTCTCTTTTGGCATCTGTAACCTTGGTTTAAGGAGACATTCGGCACCTGGCTTTTATATTTGAGTTTCTAACACTGCCTTGCAGACGGTCCCTTGGGTGGGGCTTGACTTCAGCAAGTGGCGCTGTGTATCTTCAGCTCATCCTTCTGATTGCTGCCTCTCCTCTCCCCTCCCCTCTTGCTCCTTCCTTCCTGACGGTTCTTCCTACAGTGAGCGACTTCGTTTGCCTGCCGAAGCAGGTTGCATGGATTTTGGCCACACGGAGGGTCTTCATGTACCCAGAGTTGCTGCCCACCTGCTCCCTAAAGGCCAAGTTGCCCCGGGACAAGATTATCTTCACGAAAGGGGAAGACAAGTAGGTGCTTAGATTCCTTGGGGCGAGTGCTTGTGGCAGCTTGGAGGGAGGGAAGACCTCCTAGGAATCGGAAGATCTGCCTTTATTCCAGGCTCTGCCACCACCATGGTCTTCAGATGTTCTTGGGACTCCCGAAACTCTCAGCCAGCAGGACCAATGATCAGGGGTGATGGGAGCTGCAACCCCCATCTAGAGTCGGGGGGGTTCAACACACAGCCTGACTGGCTTTCCCCTCTGTCTTCTCTCTCCCATCCCCGCCAGTTTGTTAGCCTTGGGACTGAAGCATTTCGAAGGGACAGAGTTCCCCAAACCTCTGATTAGCAGGTACCTCCTGATGACCAAGACAGCCCGCCAGCTGACAGTGCGGATCAAGAACCTCAATATGAACCGGGTCCCCGACAACATCCTCAAAGTGAGTGGGGCGCCAGGTGGTTTACTCTGGTGTGGAGTCGGCAACTCTTCCTCATGTGTTTGGTGGAAGTGAGCTGGCCTTGCTGGCTGCAATCCCAGGAAGACGACCATATGGGCTGGGTTGGGCTGCAGTTTGGGAACCTCCAAGGATGCTGGATCTCAGCTTAAGCTGAAAGGGTTGGGGTGCAGGTATGAGTGCTCGGCCCCAGCCTTACTTGGGCTATCAAGGAGTAGGCATAGCTGGAGCCAGGGGGGGGGGCAGGGAAGGAAGGCTAGCCCAGGGTTTCCCCAAACTTGGGTCTCTACAGCTGTTTTTGGACTACAACTCCCATCACCCCTAGCTAGCAGGACCTGTGGTCAGGGATGATGGGAATTGTAGTCCTAAAACAGGTGTAGTTTGGGGAAATACATTATTGTATTTTAATATTTTGTTGGAAGCCGCCCAGAGTGGCCTGGGAAACCCAGCCAGATGGGCAGGGAATGTATGAATGAATGAATGAATGAATGAATGAATAATTATTGTTAGAGCTGAACTCCTTCCTTTCCTTTGCACCCTGCCCCAGTGGAAGTAAAGGCTGCGGCCCTCCAGATGTTGCTGGACTACAACTCCCATCATCTCTGATCGTTGACTAGGACTGATGGAGTCCAGCAACATCCGAATGGCCATGGACTCCCTGTCCTTGCTTCACAGCTCCGCAGGTGCACTGAATATGTGATCCCTGATAGGTTGGAATATGATTGGCGTAAGACGGGGGTGGGGAGCCTGCAGCCCTCCAGGGGTTGCTGGACTTCCATGGTCCCTGACCCTTTGGCCATGCTGGCCGGGGGTGATGGGAGCTGGAGTCCAGCCCCACCTGGAGGACCTAACAGGTTCTTCACCCCAGGAGAGAGCCATACTGGTGCAGGGAGTCCAGAACCTGACTTGCTTCTCTCTCTCTCTCCGATTCTCAGCACTATAAGACGACGAAGCAATTGCCTAGCCTGCCAAAGCTTTGTGATGAGATCCAGCCTGGGGAATGGAAACCCCCCGTGGAACAAGAGGAGCATCGTTTGCCCTTCTGGTTGAAGGTATTTCCTCCTTTATAAAAACCTGGATAGAAGAAATGGGCCCCTTTTTTTGATAGACTCCTTCTATGATTGGACACTCGTAATTAAAGACTGGCAAAGAACCTGAGGGATATAGTGTAATGTGGGAACTCCAGGAAGATATTAGAAGTAGAGGGATAGGTGAAACGCAAAGGGGAAAGAGGGGAGGGAAAGTTGGAATCCAAAGGTTGTAAAATCACTACTCATATTTATTTTATTTCCATCTGTACTATGTTTGAAAGGGGGGAACTCGTGGAAGGGAATAGATCGATCTTAGGGGATGGGAATGTGGATAAATTGGGTTACTGATGATGAGTGTAATTTGGGGATAAGAACTTGTTGAATTTAATTGCTTATTTGGAAGATTTGGAACACAAGAGGGGGTAGGGAGGGGAAGTCCTGGTTATTGGCAAAAAGTTTATAAATTGGATTTAATTTGTTTTAATTTGTTTTAATTTGGAAAACCTTAATAAAAATTATTATATAAAAAAAAGAAGGTATTTCCTCCTTTGAGGTCGGGGACGAAGCCCAGTGGCAGAGCATCAAGAAGTCGTTAGGTGTTTTGGATGCTTTAGCTGAGATTCCTGCATTGCAGGGGGTTGGGCTAGATGACCCTTGGGTCCCTTCCAACTCTTAAGATGCTCTTATTCTAAGTCCTACGTTCAGCCCCTCTCTGAGTATGGGCTGGGAAAGACAATCAGTGTCGACCAAAGATGGGGAAGCTGTGGCCCTCTAGAGGTTGCTGGGCTCTACCTCCCATCATCCCTGACTCTCGGCCACACTGCCTGGGACTGATAGGAGTTGAAGTCCACTAGCATTTGGAAGGAAAAAGCTTCCCCATCCCTGAGCGATGGTGAAGACAGTACTGAACAAGACACAGTATAAGGCGGCTTCTGAAGGGATTGAGCAACGTAACTTTCGGTCCTGACCGCTTTCTTGGCTCAGACCCTCCATATTCTTTGCCGGTCCACGTAAGGACAGTTCCACGCCAAATGGAGCAATGGTTTGATTTGGTGTAAGTTATTTTCCTTATGTTCCTGTTCAAGCCTGCCTTTTATCCAGCACCATGAGGACTGGAAGCTTACTTTATTTCCAGGGGAAGGACCGTAGCTCAGTGGCCAAGCACATGCATTACATATATAGAATCACAGAACTGTAGAGTTGAAAGGGACCCGAGTGTCATCTAGTCCAATGCAGGAATCTCAGCTAGATAATACAAGACAGATGGCCATCCAACCTCTGCTTAAAAACCTCCAAGGAAGGAGAATCCACCACTTTCCAAGGCAGTCTGTTTCACAGCTCTTGCCATCAGAAAGTTATTTCTGCTGTTTCGTTGGAATCTCCATCCTTGTCACTTGAAGCCATTGGTTTGAGTCCTACCCTCCAGAGCAGGAGTAAACAAGCTTGCTCACTCTTCCATGGGGCGGCCCTTAAGATATTTGAAGAAGGCTATCATCTCCTCTTAGTCTCCTCTTTCCCAGGCTAAACACAACCAGCTCCCTCAACCGTTCCTCCTAAGGCCTGGTTTCCAGACCCTTGATCATCTTGCACAGTCTGAGATTCAATCCCCGGCGTCTCCACATAAGGCTGGGAAACGTGTCCATGCCAAAAGGCCCGGAGAGCCACTGCTAATCGGGGTAGACATATACTTCCCTGTATATACTAATATGCCGGGCTCAGGATGAGACCTGGGGCCCCACAATGCATAATTCACCCCTTGGAACTCACTGCCACAAGAAGTGGTGAAGACCACAGTAATAGAGCTGAGCTACGTGGGCCCAGTGGTCTGACTTGGTGTAAGGCAAATTCTTGTAATCCCTCACCTGCTCTTGAGGTTCAGAAAAGCCCTCCTCCATCACCTCGCTCATCTCTCTGCTTTAGGCATACCGTATTTTTCACTCTATAGGACACACTTTTCCCCCTCCAAAAATGAAGGGGAAATGTGTGGGTGTCCTATGGAGCGAATGCAGGCTCCTTGGCTTCAGCAATAGCAACAGGAAGCCTCCGAAGCACAGAGGGAGCGTTCCCTCCGGGCTCCGGAGGCTACGCGTTGCTTTCATTGAAGCCGCCTGAAGCCCCCGGAGCGCAGCGCGAACTCCCACTGCGCTCCGGGGGTTTCAGGCAGCTATCCGCAAGCCTTCGGAGCACAGCAGGAGTTCCCGGTGCGCTCCAAAGACTTGCGGATAGCTGCCTGGAGAGTGAGAGGGGTCGGTGCGCACCGATCCCTCTTGCTCTCCAGGCTTCGTTTCACTGGAGAGGCGCTGCACAGTTTTCCGTCTCTGCGCAGCGCCCCTTCAGCGAAGTGGGAGGAGAAATGGAAGGGGCTCCGTTTCTCCTGCCGCTTTGCTGAAGGGGTGCTGAGCAGAGAGGGGGAGAACTTTATTTTCCTGTTCTCCCCCTCCTGTAGTCCGGTGCGTCCTATAGAGTGAAAAATACGGTAATTTTGTTTTATCTCTTTCCCCTTCCCTGCCCCTTTCATGTTGTTTCTTCCTCCAGGCCAGCTTGCCATTCATCCAGGAGGCTCTGGAGCAAAGCACTGGAGCTGTGTCCAGCTTCCCCGGCTCTGATCCTGACCTGGGTAAAGCGGGGAGGGATCCTGCGGAGACTGCGAGAGATGAGAAATACCCCCTGCGCATGCCCGAGGGTTTGCAGCTGATCCTGAGGCCCCTCACTAGCCGCATCTGCCGTAAGGCCTGGAGGCGGCAGAGACAGGCTGCCGCCAAGCCCCTCCCTGTCCGGCCAGGCCTTTGCCTGCTCCCCGCCGGCACCAACCACTACCTGAAGGTGGGCGCCCGGCAGCCTCAGCCAGAAGCCCCTCCCAGCAAGCCTCCCGGGCGCGTCCCCCGCCTGATTCAGCCCGCTCCGCTGGTCCAGCCCTTGCCAGGGGGAATTCAGCACTTGAGCCTTCTGCCGGCCACAGGGAGCAGTGCCAGCTTTGACCTCCAGGGGGTGCTCTCCGCTCCGCCCCAGTCCGGCTCCAGGGCCTGCTTGGCTGCTGCTCTGCCCCAGAACTTGGTCTCCTCCCTGCCGGTCGCCTTCCAGACCAAGATGATCCCGCCGGCGCTGCCTGCGACGAAGGTCCGAAAGCCTAGCACCCCCAGGGGCTACCAGAAGAAGAAGAGCCCCAAAGCCACTCCCCTGTTCAAGCCCTCTCCCCTCCTGCACCCGGCCCCGGTCATCTTCACCGTCCCGGCCGGTGCCGTGAAAGTGGTCGGCATCGCCAACGGCTGCAACGTCCTGCACCCGTTGGCCTCGAGCACTGCAGGCAGCGCTGCTCAGCCCATCCCCATCACCACCTTGCTGGTCAACCCCAACCCTTTCCCATGCCCGCTTAGCCAGCCGCTAGCAACCCCTCCGGCACCGTCGCTGGTGGTGACGTCAAATGCCACCGGCTCCCCTGTCCCCACGTCCGCCAAGGATTCCACGTTCGTGAGCCCGCCTCCCGGCGGAATCGCATCCCCGGAGCCGCGAGAGCCGTCGCCGATGCTCTCCACCGGTGAAGACAGTGGCCGGTGGTCGTCCGATCCTGACCTTGGGGTCCAAGGAGAGACTCCCGTCGAAGGGTTCGGGGAATCGAGTGAAGGGAAGTCTGCAGATTTGGGGACCCCAGGGCCCTTTTCTTTGCCCGAGATGGGGGAGACCGTGAAGGTTGAAACAGAGAAAGCCAGAGACCTCCCTCCAGTGGCTTCCCCTGTTCCGGAGGAGCTGAGCTCCGCCGGCAGCCCGGTCAGAGAGGAGCTGGTGTTGGAACTGGGGCAGGAACTGGATGTGGAGCCGACACCGGAGGGCACTGCTGAGCAGAAGGAAGCTCAAGGCAAGCCGGGCTCCGGCCAGAACGAGGAGAGAGGCCAAGGCGACGGCCTGCAGAGCGCAGCCGGCACGGCGGAAAACAGCAGCAGCGGTTCTCCCGAAAAAGCCTGCAGCTCTGCTGCCGGAGGGTCTGATTCTGGTGCAGCCTTGGAGAAGGATCTGTCCACCGCAGGCAGCCGTGCCGTTGGGGGGATTCCCGCCAGGCAGGAGGCACCAGCAGGCGAGAAAGAGGGGCCAGAGGACGAGGAAGAAGAGGACTTTGATGATTTCACTCAGGATGAGGAAGATGAGGAAATGTCGTCCGCCTCGGAGGAGTCGGTCCTCTCCGTACCAGAGCTGCAGGTACAGCTGTTTTGTCCAAGGGGGGGGGGGGAACGGGACGAAGCAAAAATGACTGTGGGGAAAGGGGGTGGGGAGAGACATGTTTTCTGTGGAGGCACCAGGGCCCAAGAGAAGGGAAAATGTCCCCATGCCTGCTTTCCTTTCCATGGGGCTCCCTGCGAAGAGAGAGTGGACGGGGTATGGCCTCTGCTTGGATGCCCTATTCCACCTATGGAGAAGCATATAATCTGCTGTGTGATGTGGATTTCAGTGTATCTTGAGTCTAGATTTTCATTTCTCTAGTATTTGTGTGAAATAAGCAGAGGTACACATGAATGTACCAAGCTTCTAGTTCTTATGGTCATGGGATATACATTTCGTTGTTCCTTTCCCTTCCTTTCTCTTTCCCCAAACCATTAGAACAGGGGTAGGGAACCCTTTTCAGCTCGAGGGCCGCATTCTCTTCTGGGCAGCCTTTTGAGGGCCGCAGGTCATTGGTGGGTGGGGCACATGCAAAAACAGAAGGGGCAGTGAATGTAGAATTTGAAATTCTCTCTATAGGTGTTGTTTTATTGTCAAATGGATTTGGGGTGTTCTGTGGGAAGCAATTAGGAAATGATAGAAAATAAAATGAAGATACATTTGCCATCCTATTCTTGCATAGGTTTCGCAGAGTAGTCTGAGTGGTGAGTCTCACACATTGGGCTGGCAGGGCAGAAGGAAGGGAGCCCAACAGTAGGTGGCGCCAGAGGCAATCGGAGACAGAGCAGGGCCAATGGATGGGTGGAGGTATCCTCTAGTGGTGGCTGGTGCCAACTGGGGCTGGTGGGGTGGAAGGCAGGGAGCCCAACAGTAGGTGGCGCCAGCGACAGGCGGAGCTGACTGATACTAGTTTTGTTCCTCCTAGCTGAATTCTACAAGGGCAGCGCTAAGGGGAGGAGGCTGACAGCCAGTGCCTCCCCCTAGATTGGCTGTAAGTAAGGAGGTAGGGGCTGGCTAAGAGCAGGCTGAACCTGGTGGGCAGTAAGGAGCCGCCTCTAGCCGCCTGGCAAGCTTCTTCTTCGCTAGGAGTCACTGCCTGCCCCAGCTGAGTTCCAGCTTCATAGCTAGAATGGACCACGCTGCTTCTGCCACGGATGAGGCAGGAATTACGTCGGAGAGCTGACAAGATGCTTTGGTCCTTGTGCGCTACAGGAGACGATGGAGAAGTTGACGTGGCTGGCCTCTGAGAGGCGTCTGAGCCAGGAGGGCGAATCCGAGGAGGAGAATTCACAGGAGGAGAACTCTGAGCCAGAGGAGGAGGAGGAAGAAGAGGAAGAGGAAGGGGAAGGGGAAGGGGAAGGGGAAGGGGAGAACTCGGAAAGCTTGCAGAAAGAGGACGAAATGGCTGACGAGGTCGCAGACCCCAGAGACGGGCCGGCAGAGTCTCTTGCCCTCACTTGCGCTGCCCCGGAGGTAGAGCCCAGCAGGGATGCCCCAGGTGAGTTGTAGGTGGCAGAATTGGGGAGAGGACTTGGCCCCGTCTCCTTGGGACACGTAGGAACAGAGCAGGTTGGCTTCTGCCAAGGCAAACCATTGGTCCATCTAGTTCAGTGTTGTCTACACTGACTGGCAGCGGCTCTCCAGGGTTTCAGGCAGTCTATCCCAGCTTTACCTTGAAGACCGATCCTGGGAATGTTTTGCATGCAAAGCAGATGCTCTACCATTGAACTATGGCCCTGCCTCAATACAAGTTGAAAAGTAAGTGTGTGTGTGTGTGTGTGTGTGTGTGTGAGAGAGAGAGAGAGAGAGAGAGAGAGAGAGAGAGAGAGAGAGAGAAAGAAAGAAAGAAAGAAAGAAAGAGTCATAAATAAATCCCCCTTAGTCTGGATCTCTTAGAGGTAATCAGGACTGAGCGATTCTAATAATAATAATAATAATAGTTGTTGTTATTAGCAGTATCATTATTCTGTCTTGCATCCTAAGCTCTCAGAGCAGGTTACAGCATTAAAGCACAATATTAAAATCAAATTCTCACAAGACAGTATGACCCAAGTTTTGCTCCCGTTCAGTCACTTTGCGCATTAAGATGTATTTGCTCCTTTTTGTTCTGCTTCTTCCTTCCATGAAGGGGGGCCCGTAGTCTGGAGGGTCACCTGGTCTCTCCCCCCACCCCCGTGTGCTTGATGCAAGATCTGCCACGCAGAAAGCAGCTCTGGCAACCCTGGAATAGTGGGACACGCAGCCTCTTCCATGGACTGCGGTTGGATCGCTTTCTGTGTTTTTTCCAGGAGAGAGCACCAAAGCACCGGGCAAAAGCCGCGGCTCCCACCGAGCGCGAGCGAAGAGAGGCCGGGCTCGTGCCAGCAAAGACACCTCCAAGCTGCTGCTCCTCTACGATGAAGACATTCTGGAGAGGGACCCCTTGCGGGAGCAGAAGGACATGGCCTTTGCCCAGGCTTACCTGAGCAGGGTAAGGAGGGGCCTCCTCACCAACTGCTAAGTCGGGATGTAGAGTTGCAAGCGACCTTAAATCGGGAGAGAGTTCCAGATGTTCACCAAACCAAAGAGCACTTAGGTCCTGTAGACCGGGGAGCCTCAGGACTGGAGACCAGATGTGGCCCCCAATAGCTCTCTTATCTGGCCCTCGGGACTCTTCCCAGGCCAAACCTCTTCATAGCCCATTGCACCTTCCTTCAAGTGCTTTCTCCTGGCTAGACCACATCCTTGATGGCTCCTCTTGCTTCTCCAAATGTGGGATTCCCAGTGAGAGATGCATACTGTCTCCGGCAGTGGAGCAAAACTGTAGCCATCAGGGCTGGCAGCCATTGGTATTCCTCTTCCAAAGCCATTCCTCTTCTAAAGCCATCCATTCGGTGGCCTTCGCTGCCTCCTTTGGGAGCAGTGGATGCCTAGCTCTGCAATGAAGCCTGCTGGCCTGTGGGCTTGTGTAGTTGCTTTGGATTTTGGGGTTTGCTCTGCGCACCAGCGGCGTTTTTCCTCGCGCTCCGTCTGACCTAACGCCGGCGTCTTCCTCCGCAGGTGCGCGAGGCCTTGCGGAACGTCCCTGGCAAGTACGAGGAGTTCCTGCACATCATCTACGAATTTGAGAGCAACGCCCAGAAACAGACGGCCGTCGACCTCTACGCAGGGCTGCGGAACCTGCTAAGGGAGTGGCCGCAGTTGCTCACGGACTTTGCTGCTTTCCTCTTGCCCGAGCAGGCCCTGGAGTGCGGGCTGGTATGTAGATGTGCTGGGGAGCTGGGGGTCGGGAGTTCAAGGATGGCTCACTCGGTGCTGCTGCCTTGAATCGGCAACCCCACCTTACGACTTGACCTTTAAACGGCCTCAGCCCTGCATATCTGAAGGAGCATTTCCCTCCCATCGTTCAGCCTGGACACTGAGGGCCAGCTATGAGGGCCTTTTGGTCGTTCCCTCACTGCGAGAAGTGAGGTTACAGGAAACCAGGCAGAGGACATTCTAGGTAGTGGCGCCTGCCCTGTGGAACGCCCTCCCATCAGATGTCAAGGATCCTCTATTCCCTTTCCCCCTTTCCTCTTCTATGAAGAAACCCTTTCTGGGACCCCACATTTAAATTTTTCCCTGGTCTCCTTGCTGGCCCTAATAGGACCAACTTGGCCAGTTAGCCCTGGTAATCATTTGATGTCTACTGACTGGGGTTTGTTTGTCCCCCTCCCCCATGACCCCTGAATTTTAGAATTTTATTGATATTGATGCTGCATTTTATGTTGTATTTTATGCTGGTTTTAAGTCACATTTTGATCAGTGTTTTATATTTGCCGTTAGCTGCCCTGAGCCCAGTTTTTAAACTGAGAAGGGCGGGGTATAAATAATTTTATTATTATTATTATTAATAAGAAGATAAATAACTATACAGCTTTTAGAAGGCATCTAAACAATGGTGGGACTTCAGATAGTAGATACGTGAAGTGGGCCTCCACACTTAGGGAGTTCCTATCAAAGGCAGTATTGTATATGAATCAACAATACATTCTTCCAACTATATCAAAGGGAAAACAGCTAATAAAAGAAAAAGTTTCAAACTTCCTGTATATGGAAGGTTTTAATGTTTGATGTTTTATTATGCTGTTGTTGGAAGTTGCTTGGAGTGGCTGGGACAACCCAGTCACGTGGGTGAGGTACAAAGAAAAAGATCATTACTACTGCAAAGTTACTGGGGCCGTAAGTGGTCTTTAAAAAGGCGTGTGATTGCCCTTTGCATGCCACCCCAGCCTCACTTGAGAGCTGCTTCCCCCTGATGCCATCTCACATGACCAAGGGCTGCACTGAAGGGGGCAGATTTCCCACCTGAATTCTGTGCCCTGTTATAAATTAGTTTTTGTATGTGAGGTTATGATGTCTAGCTTATTGGGGGTCAGGGGCAACACTGGGCACCTGCTGATCTCTTGGAAATCTTACTTCCCCACCCCTCTGGCTTCTGACATTCCCCTCCACCCCCAGTATTTGCCCACAAAACTAGAAGTACAATGCATCTTTTCAACAATAGGGACTAGAAACTTTGCTTGCTAACAAAAGCTGAGATTCTGAAGGCTCTGACTTCTTCTAAGCAAGCAGACTGGGGCATCTGTTGCTTGCACTGTTGTCTGGGTTTGAGTGAGAGGGCAAGCAGGTGGCAATTGTGAAGAGGAGGGGCAGGACCAGTGGGCTCTTTGCCAGGGCGAGGGGCATCAGCAGGTACCTGATTCTGCTGGCATCAGCTCTCTTCTCTGTGTGGCACAGCTGTACAGCTTCACTGATCTGCACCTGGGTTTGTTGTCTGTTGCTTGCCACCTGCTGGCCAGGTAGGGAATTTCACTTTTGGAGCCCCCCCCCCCCAAAAAAAAGAACCCAGGTGGTGATTGGACAGTGCCAGTGATGTTAAGATGGCACATGAACAGTGAAGATTGTTTCTCTTCCTTGGGGCAGTTTGAGGAGCAACAAGCTTTTGAGAAGAGCAGGAAGTTCCTTAGACAACTGGAGATCTGCTTTGCGGAAAACCCTTCCCACCACCAGAAGATCATCAAAGTGCTGCAGGGCTGTGCGGAGTGCCTGCCCCAGGAGATAATTGAGGTAAGCAGACCTACAGATGCTTATGGGAAATATGCTTGTCCTCACTGTGTCCTGTCCCCTCAGAAAATTCTGGCTGTGGTGGGAATTGCAGCCTTTTTCTTGTGGCTGAAATACAACATTGCTGCAAATTTTGGTTTCCTGGCTTGTATGTAACATGGATATACAGGTAACTCTCCTCCTAAGCTTAATTTACTTATGTGATTGCAGCTTTGTGGGACTGTGGGGAGAAAATGAATAAATGGAGAGCTGAGGAAACCCATTCTCCACTCATTTATTCCCCTCCACCCATGCAAAGCTGCCATCACAGAATTACCTATCTTTGGGAAGGTGTAATAGGTAGCAGGGCTCATTTCATCACATTCACTGGAGACCCATCTCTACCAATCTCCTCCTGCCCCTGGACCGTGCTAGCTGGTTAACCATGAAGGAAAAACCTACCGTATTTTTCACTGTAAAGACGCACATGACCATAAGACGCACCTAGTTTTTAGAGGAGGGAAACAAGAAACAAGAAAGCAATGCAAAGCCTCTTGAGCAAAGAGGCAGGAGCACTCCCGCTGCGCTCGAGAGGCTTTGTGTGGCTATCCCTGAAGCCAGAAGAGGGATAGAAGAGGCTTCTGGGACAGCTGTGCAGCCTCTTCAGCCAGAAGCTAGAACAGCGCTGCGCAGCGATCCCTCTTGCTGTTCTGGCTTCTGGGATAGCTGCGCAGCCTGCATTCGCTCCGTAAGACGCACACACATTTCCCCTTACTTTTTAGGAGGGAAAAAGTACATCTTATAGAGCGAAAAATACGGTACATTGAAATTAGTGCCTTGGTTGGATGTTGATTTTCCTCTCCCCTCCTTTGTCCTTTTCCTGTGTGTGTGTGTGTGTGTGTGTTTGTGTGTGGTTTTTGTATTGTAAGCCTGCAGGTATGGGCTGCCTTGTTTCGATTTTGTGTAAGCTGTTCTGGGAGCCCTTTAGGCTGAAGAGTGGGGTACAAATGCTCCAAACCAATAAATAAGAAGGGATTGAAGAAAAAAGACATTGGACAAATGCTGCAAACGTTCCACACAGGGGTGGGCAAACAGGGTTTGGCCAGTAGCCTGGATCCTAAGCTTCCCCCCACCCCAGTGGGCCATTTTGTTATGGGGGGGGGGGGAAGGCACCTATAATTCAGGTATCAAGTTGCCCCTCTCCTTATTTTGTTTCCTTTGTATGCCTCTGTGCAGCTGAAGACCCAGATGTGGCAGTTGCTGAAGGGGCACGACCACCTCCAGGATGAGTTCTCCGTCTTCTTCGACCACCTGCGCCCGTCGGCCAACCGCCTGGGAGATTTTGAGGAAATCAACTGGACGGAAGAGAAAGAGTATGAGGTGGGGTTATCCCTTGATCTTCCTGGGCAGGTTGGGAGAGGGGGCACCTGCTTTTTGCACGGCTTTCCAGCATGGTGTAGTGGTTAAGAGCAGTGGACTCGTAATCTGGGGAACCGGGTTCGCTTCCCTGCTCCTCCACATGCAGCTGCTGAGTGACCCTGGGCTAGTCACACTTCTCTGAAGTCTCTCAGCCTCACTCACCTCACAGAGTGTTTGTTGTGGGAGAGGAAGGGAAAGGAGAATGTTGGCCGCTTTGAGACTCCTTCGGGTAGTGATAAAGCGGGATATCAAATCCAAACTCTTCTTCTTCTTCTTTCCGGAGTTGCGGGGAGAAGCGGCTCTGAGCTCCAATAGCTTGGTGAGGGGTGTGGAATTTTAAGCTTCAGGGATTCCCTGCATCCCAACCACGCTACCTGACCATGGCTCCTGTGCTTCTTTTCCTAGTTCGATGGATTTGAAGAGGTGTCCTTGCCAGATGTGGAGGAGGAGGAGGACCCCCCCAAAATCCACGCGACTGCGAAAAATAAGAAGAGGAAGGAGCTTGGGGGGCAGAATATTGACAAGGTGAGGCTGGGGAAGCCCTTGGCGCGAAGCATTGCTTTCGAGAGCTCCTTCTCCCTTCTGCCTGTCCCGCTGAGGGTTGCTCCTCTTCTCCTCTTGTGTGTGATTTCAGGAGTCTGAGTGGGCCGAGGGGGCCAAGGAGTGCTGCTGCTCCTGCCACGAGGGGAGCAGTGATCTGAGGCTGAAGAGGAGCAAGCGAAGGACCTGCAGCCACTGCAGCAGCAGCAGCAACAAGGTGAGTCCACAGCAATGGCAGAGGGAACGTGAGACTCTGGGGCTTCAGCTTAGCGCACTGGGCCATAGATCAGTGGTAGAGCTTCACATGCAAAAGGTGCCATGTGCAGTCCATCGTCTCCAGGTAGATTCCCATCGGAAACCCTGCAGAGCCCCTGCCAGTCAGTGTGGACAATACTGAGCTTGATGGACCAATGGCCTGATTCAATATAATGCAGCTCTCTTGGTTCCTATGTGTGTGAGTTCATCTGTGTGTCTGTCCCTTGAAGCCTCGAAAGTGCTGATTCTGTTCAGCTTACACAACAACAACCCTGTATCGGGAAATTTTTGACGTCTAATGTTTTACTTTTTTAAAAATGTGCTGTAAGCTACCCAGAGTGGCTGGGGAAACCAGCGTACAAATAATAATAATAAAATTATTATTATTACTTTATTTAACTGAATTTGCATACCCCTTATCTGCAAATAAAACCTCCAAGAGAATTACGAAGATAAAAAGTGCACTGATATTGTCAGTGAAAATAAAGGTCAAACACTAGTTTGTAAAAAAGCAAAGTGAACAAAATCAGCGGTTACATTCCAGAATAAATTGCATGTCAGCTTTAGGCGTCCGGGTTGCCTAAGCAGAAAGGATTTTAGGAGGTGCCAAAAAGAATACAGGGAAGGTACCAGCCTAATGTCAACAGGCAGAGTTCCAGAGTGAATACTGGATCCTTACAGATGCGTAATGAAGTTTTCTGGATGGAAGTGGTTGACGGGGCATCTGTGGGTTAAGCCAACCCTCCAGATAAGATGCTCCCAAGCTGTTAAAAGCTCTGTATACTAATGGTAACATCTCAAACCCAGCCTGAGAATCTCCATTTGGACCTTGTAATCATATTGTTGCTGCCATTTCAGCTGCCTGCATGTAGTTCTGGATGATGAAGGGTTAAGGTTGCTGCCTTAGGCATGGAGTTCATCTACATTTATTTATTTTATCCCACCTTTCCTCCGAGGAATTCAAGGTGGTATTCAAGGTGGCTCTCTTCCTCCCCATTTTATCAACAACCCTGTGAAGTAGGTTAGGCTTAGAGACTGTGACTGGCCCATGGACACCCAGTGAGTTTCATGACTGAGCGGCGATTTGAACCCTGGGTCTCCGGGGTCCTGGCCAAACTATAGAGTCTCATGGCTTTTTAGGGGTGGGTGGCGAAGGGAAGCATACAAGTTTCATGAGTTTGGAGCAGGAGGTGTTCTGAGATGCTCTTGGACTTTGCTTGGTCCACAGGCAGGAGATGGCAAGGCCTACAGGAACAAAGATCCCCAGGAGCTCACCGACAGCCTCGTCCAGCGCGAACTGAGCCCTCGCCCCGAAGGGAAGGAGCCTGCGGAAGAGAGTCTGGAGCAGAGAGAGGACGGGGAGCCTCCCCAGAGCAGGATGAGGACAGGCGCCAGGAGAGCAGACCCCACAGCAGGAGGTACGTTGAGAGTGAAAGGGGTGGGAAGCCTGGACGCATGAACTTTCCCATGCAGCCCTGGGATCTTCTGCCTAGTGAGCTCCTAACTGGCTCCGTGGGCAGGAGGGAGGGGATCCTGGCAGGGGCTGTGTAAGATTTCATACTTTGTCCCTTCTGAGGACTAGGGCACCCTCTCTGGTCCAAATTCTGCTCTGTGCTTTAGAAACGTTTTCAGAAGCCACCAAGGCTGACTATTAAACCTGACATGTCCGCTAGAAATGGCACCTTTTAAATATGAAACAGATTTGTGGCTGTAGAGCCTTTTTGATGAAGAGGGTTTTAGTCTGCAGGGTTATCTCCCACAATAAGCCTCGTTAGTCTTTTACAGCACCACAAGACTCCTTCAGGAGTGTCTGGAAGGAGGGCTTGGGGTGGCTATAAACCGAGGCTGAATCCAGTTAAAGATCGAGATTCCGTGGCCATTAAAAAGATGTTTTTATTTTGTTAAATTGCATTGTTTTTTGCCATGCTTGGGCCCCTTTAGAGTGGGAGCGCAAGAGAAATTTACGAAATGAATTTGGTCTTCCTCTCTTGTGGGTGAAGCTGAGGGGCTTGTGTGCAGTGCTTGAAGGAAGCACCCCCAGTTTGCTAGCTGTGGCTATTTTCGCGCAGGCTGGAAGGTGCATGGGCACCTAATGCTAGTTTTTAAGCTTCGCGTGTCTCAGCAGTGCCATCTGCCTAACCTTGTGCTGTATTTCATTTCCACAGTTTCTAATAATGCTGTGCAACGAGCAAGCGAGTGTGAACAATCCTTTCCCTATTGTCTTTCTTCTTTCCCAGCTTCCCGCGTGGAAGGAAAACTGCCTTTGCCCAAGGAGACCCCTACAGAAGGGGGTGCGCTGCCAGGACCCCCCTGTCTCTCCAAAGCCAGCGATCCTGCCAAGCTGCTCCCTCCTAGTACTGCTGCCTCTTCCACGCTGCAGGTGCAGAGGGGCGCCCCACCGAAACCCCACCGACCCAAAAGTGGCTCTTGCCATATAGGAGGCGAGAGCGACGCAGGACTCTGCACGAGGAGCGGGGAAGCTTCTTCAGGCGTTTCAGGGGGTGAGACTCTTGCAGGAGCAGCGGGTGGTGCAGCTAGCCCAGGTGTCAACCCTCCTCTAGCCAAGAGTTGGCCACAAAAGCCTGCCATTCAGTCCAGCTCCTTGCGAGGGACAGCTTCTGCTGCTCCTCGAGTGTGTCTCAAGGACAAGGAATTGGACAGGTTGACATCGTCTCTGGATTCAAAGCCCAAAGGAAGGGATCTTTGCGGGTCACACTCCAAGGACCTCACGCCGCCAAAAGCAGGAGCGGCAAACTGTGGCTCTCAGACCCCAGCGGTGGCCTCTGGAGTTTGCAGCCCTCCGGCTACGGAGAAGAAAGGAAATGCCACGGAGAGACTGTGTGCTAGTGACCGCTCGGAGCTGCCAGCTGCAGGTGGTGGGGAGCGGGCCGCCTCGCTGCGGGGAGATGACCTGCACCAAAGGGCAGTTGAAGCGACTGTGTGCGCTAAGAACATCAAGGTCAGCTCCACCGGGGAAAAGGTTGTCTTGTGGACCAGGTACTTTTTTTGCTTCCTTGTTCAAAAGCCAGTACTAGGGGAGGAGCGGGGTGGGTGCGTGTATAAGTGGTTCTGCTTTGTCCCCAGAGGTATAAGGCGTTCCCTGACCCCAACACTTTGATGCACTGAGGAAAAGCCCAGTCCTACATCAGGATGTACAGATAAGATTGAAAAAGCAGTGTGGGGTGTGAAACAGATAGGCTGTGAGAAAATAGCAGTAATCAGTGGGATGTTGCAAAACAAGGAAGCCTGATAGTGCCTTTGCCAACATGCCCCTATTGCTCCATTTCTGATAGGAAGCTGCCTTATACTGATTCAGACCATTGGGTCCATGCAGCTCACACTTACTGGCAGCGGCTCCCTCCAGGGTTTCGGGCAAGGAGTATTTATCATCCCTGCCTGTAGGCCGTTTCACTGAGTTTAAAGCTGTCCCCCTGTGGATGGTGTGCTTCTCTTAAAGGCTAACAATGAGGACTTTCTTAAACACAAGCCTCCATCTGACAACAAGCCTTGTGGGATTCATGAAGTCTGGTCCAAGGAGCAGCCACTCCAGTTCCCTTTTTCCAGTGTCAGGTGTTTCTCTTTCAGAGAGGCTGACCGGGTCATTCTGACCACCTGCCAGGAGCGAGGAGCTCACCCAGACACATTCAGTGCTATCTCGCAACAGCTGTGCAACAAAACGGCAGAGGAGGTGAGTCCTGGGGGAGACAAATCTCTCGGAAGCGTTGAGTTCTTCTGTAAAGCTTAGGAATCCCTGAGTCCATAGATACGACTGGTGACACTTTACCCATGCAGTTAGGATTGCATGTATTTCCAATTTCACAAAATAAATAGGATCCATGGCGAGCTGCTCTGCAAATTGTGTGCTGTGGTCCCTTTAAAAAACTGCACTGAGTGACAGAATGAAATGCAGTTTACAGCTAAGGACACTTTCAAAGAAGAAAGTTTAACTGAGCAGGGAGAGCCCTGTGTTTCCATCTTAGCCAGACAGTTGGCAATATTCAGAGATCCCTCTATGCCCATGGCCAATTGTTGGGGGCACATTATCCTGTATTTGAATACAGTGGTACCTCAGGTTACAAACGCTTCGCGTTACAGACTCCACTAACCCGGAAGTAGTACCTCGGGTTAAGAACTTTACCTGAGAACAGAAATCACGCGGCGGCGTGAGGCCCCATTAGCTAAAGTGGTACCTCAGGTTAAGAACAGTTTCAGGTTAAGAATGGACCTCCGGAACGAATTAAGTTCTTAACCAGAGGTACCATTGTACAGGGTTTATTCTATGAGCCAGGAAATACAGATTTCTTGTTCGGTGGTGGATTTAGGGTAGAAGTTAGGTGTGCCATTGCTTATCTTTCCTACCTTCATCTAAAAAAATTGCAATAGTATCAGTTGTCAGAGTAGATTAGCTTTGGAGGCAATTTGCTTGTCTCTCCTTGTCTCCCTCCATTACAACCCTGTTCTGCTCTCAGGTTGCCCATCGGTTCAGGGAACTGATGACTTTATTTCACACGGCTTGTGATGTCAGCTCAGAGGATGAAGAAGATGGAATGAGCACCAGCAACACTGACCAGCTTTCTGACAAAGACCCAGTCCTCTCTGAGGAAGAGCAGGAGGAGCAAGGCTTTTGAAAGCGTGAGCCAGTACTACTGAAGAGGAATGGAGATGGCTGGGCAATCTTGTTTGCATATGGCTCCAGAGAACGCCATCTGACCCCCACCTCCCGCATCAAACTTGAAGTCACCTCGAAAGATTCCCCCTTCCATAGAAAAGTGGGGTCTGCTGTGTGATGGAAGTCATGTAGGCTGCACTCGTTCTTGGATAATGGCTGGTGTAAATATTTTAAATACTAGGAAAAATATGTACATTCTCTCTTTGTGCTGCTTCTGAGTGAATATTTATTGTGGCAGTTGTATTTTAAGGAATAAAAAGTAATTCCTGTTGTAGAAGATAAAGAGCACCTTCTTACCTCTGAGCACAGAATCTGTCAGGTTACTGCAGGCCTGAAGGTCAGGCAGATGACTTTTTTTGAAAATACCTTGAGCTTAACAGCCGTAGTAGCACAAGACATGATGCATAATGGAGGAGACTGTATTAGGGGATTTATTGTTTTTATAAATGTGTGCAAGGGCTAGTAGATGTTTTCCTGTTCAAAGGCACTGCAGAAAATACGCACACACTCAGTCCATCTCATCCTCCGAATCTGCTGCTGAGCCCCCGCTCTCTTTGTAACAGTGAGACAGTGTCCTCAGCTGCTCCAGAGCTTCCTCAAAGTCATCCATTTCAACTCCTGCCGAGAAAAAGCTTGCCCACCGCCGGACGTCAACTTGGCGCAGCTCTTCGTAGAAACTGCCAAGGGTTTTACGCAGGATAGCCAAGGACTGGAGGGCTCCGAAGACAGGGATACTTTCAACAGCTGTGTAGGAGAGAATGAAAGGATTTGAGAAAACAGTGGCAGCAGTGCCAGAGCACCTTTGTGTCTACTGCCCCTGTAGCCTTGTTAATGGTGCAGCATAACCCATCTTCCAAATAAGGCTGGTGCCCCCCCCCCAACTCTTGCCTTGTGCTAGTGCAAAAGGGAGGAAGAGATAATACCAGCAAGCCTTGCTTCACTGGGACAATGCTGGCCTATTGAGAATCAATGTTTCTGCAACACAGTGGCGGGAAAGTGACGGAAAACATTAAACGGGAAGTACTTGGCTAGTCACTGAATTAGCTTCTTGCCAAACTTGCTGCACATATAATCTATGCAAGCCCTTCCCAGCCTCATGCCCTCCAGACTAACCCCAAGAGGTGAGGGGGAGCTGTCGTCCAACACATGGAGGGCCACACTCATGTCCTATGCACATTCCCCAACCAATCAGGGATCAATCACACATTAAAAGCACAGGGGTATAAAGAAGGGTTGAATAACTTGTCGGGCTCCATCAGCCCCAGGACAAATGGTCAAGGATGAGGGGAGCTGCAGTTCAGCAACAGGAAGGTCACAGGCTCCTGAGCTATGCCAACTGGCAGTGATGGGCCATGGTTCCTTTTTAAACTGGAACTGCTGGGAATTGAAAGTGGGAGCCGCTGTCTGTAAAACTCTTCTACTGAACTGGGAGGAGAGGACAAATACTTCGGCCCCTGCCCATCATCCCAGAACTTCCACAGTGCAACCCTAACCCAGTTTATGTAGAAGCAAGTCTCTAGAGTACAGTGGAGCTGACTTCTGCAGTAAGTCGGGTCAGGAGTGCAGCCACAGTAAAAGTGCCAAGATAGTTTCAAGTGGGTTTCTAACACGTTACCTCGCAGAACTCCACGTTCCCACTTTTTCTTACCCCTCACCACAAAAGTTACAATGGGCCAAACACCTTCACATTCTCACCTGAGTGAGCACCTGCTTCTTACCTGCTGAAGCGCTTGAAGGTTTCTCCAAGAGGAATCCATGCTTGTTGAGGAGAGGAGAGAAGAACTGGGGGTAGGGAGCCAGCAGCTTGCAAGGGTCTCGAAGTAAGTGTGATGTGCTGTTCCGCAAGCACAAAACAAGCATTAGGGACAGAGGTCTGGTCACCACCTTTCCTATACCCCCCACCTTTCCTGTTTTACTAACCTCAAGGTTCTGGGGGAGACGGTGTACAAGTAGCGGGCCAGCACCTCCTGTCCAGTCTCACACATGTGGAGGACAGACTTCGGCTCAGTGCCTGGAGGGGAATTGCTACAAGAGACGCAAAATGGGGAATGGGTTAAGGCCGCAGGGATGTGTATGTGTGTTTGTACTAAAGTCATCTGCATAGCTCTGCCTTCAGAAAAAGTGAGAGGAGTAACCCACTCTAGGCCACTCCCCTGCCACCACTGAAGGAAGACCCCCCCCCCAAACCACTTACCTGACTTGGTGCTCCTTGCTGATTCCTCTCAGCACAACAGACTGAGCAAAACAGTGGCTCTCTCTTTGCTCGCCACATGAAGACAGTGGGCTCCAGGGCATGGCAGGCTGCTGGTTGCACAGAGCATCAGGAAGGGACTGCTCCTGTGCCACAGGAAATGGTACAGCTGCTACTGCAGCTGCTACCTGGAAGAGGAGGCATACAATGATCACCAGCAGATGTAGGACCAGAAGGGACTGACTTCTCCAAAGCCCAGGTTACCCCAAAGTCATGTGTACCAGAACAAGTAAAAATGCCGGAAGCAACCAAGGTGCGCCACAAGAGTGGGACTCCAGCAAGTGGGCCAGATGATGCTTGGAAGGGAAAGAAAAACCCAACTTGGAGAAAATTGTGAGTTTTAAAAGCCATTAAGCGTTTTTGCACACAGAGCAAAACAAGAAATAAACTGGTTTCACTGCTTTCAGTGCACTGACTGGTCAAAATTGGGGCCTAATTATGAAGCAAAACTATGATCTGGCAGATTTCCCCAAAAGGAAGTTCTGATGGGGGTGAAATTTCATCCCCGCCGGTATCTGATGGCCCACAGGGAGGATTCTCTTTCCAAATATGTCACTATTAATGCATTTAAACTCCTATTTTAAAAGACATTGGATGCAGAAGGTGCCAGGTTTCATCCCTGGCGTCTCCAGGTAGGGCTGGAGAAAGACTCCCTGCCTGAAACCCTGGAGAGCTGCTGCCAGTCAGGGTTGACAACACTGAGTGAGCCAGAAAGTCCAATAGTCCAAATTGGTATAAGCTATAACAGCTAATCCAGAGAAACTAGTGCTGGAACGTTTAAGGCACTTAGTAACTGAGTGCACATTCCTGGTCCTGATGGAAGCTGTTCTCATTTTACATTAGAAATCCTGCAACTTCCAACCATGCTTTTGAGTGATTTGCTAGGGAAATGGCAGGAGTTCAAAGAGAATCATGTAGTACCTTCCGCCCAGAGAAATTCAGGGCCTCAGCAAGATGTGACATGGAGATGGCTGACGTCTGGAGCCGGTAGGGAACAGTGACCGTGTCCAGGGCTGTGGCGAGGATGGCACTCGTGTGATAGTCCAGTGCTGCCTGCAGAGGGTTATAAAATCAAGGTACAGTCATATCAAGGAATGACTCCAAAGTTCCCCAAAGTTCAGATTTCTGCTCCCAACATGCTATTTGAGTCTAGTGAACTCTGCATTTCAGGAAGACAATTCTGGTGGCTGAAATTCCAGTTTGATACTAAGGAAAAGAAGTTATGAGGATCCTTAGAAGCAGGACCAGGGGAAATGAGGGAAGGTGATACAGGATGCACAAACTTCACACACAGCTCAAAGGAATTCTTATTCCTCCATCCTCCGTGTGTGTGTGCAGGCATACCCAGCTGTCCACCTGCAGGAATACTGACCTCATAGTGCACGTATGGGAGTGTGATGGGGGGCGCTGGTCTGAGTCCCAGGCTTCCGTATAGTGACAAGGGGCAGAAGAGCGAACTGTGGCTGGAAAGACGGACGATCGCCAAGACTGTGTTCATGAGCCTGTAAAAATTCCTTTGTGGAATCTGCAAGGTGGTAGCAAAGCAGTCACACCAGAAGGGTAGTATTGCACAAAAACAGTGAGTCTGTCTTCATGCAATTTCTTTTTTTTGGGGGGGGGGGTATTGACATTGAGATTATTTCTTTTCAAAAGGATAAATTACAGAACATGGGGCAGTCCAACAAAACAGTTCGGGAGGTGCAGGATATGGAAGGGAGAAACAGTTTGCAATTGCGGATTGGGAAGTGAGACAATGAGAGCCCATTCTAATGAAAGTTTGCTCTGGATCCAAGTGCAGGTATTTCCAGACTAACTATGTGCTAACTCCATACGCTTAGCACTTCTAAAGGATTTGTTTCAGCATTCATCAAATGGGGTTGCATCCAATGTCATTCAGAATACACCCATTGAAATTAATGGGCATTACTAAGTTAGGGCCACTAGTTTCAATAGGTCTCTTCTGAGAACAAATTAGTAGGGTATAACCCATAGTGAATTAGGAAATAAGAGTCCTAAGGCTACCACTTATGCATCTCTCTCTCCTGCCTTCAAATATCTAATAAGTAGGTCTTTGAGTAACTAATTAACTTTTACCTAAATATCTTATTAATGAACTGACTACACAATCTTGAAGAAGAGCTAATAGATTAATCTAAGATCTTTCTAGACATCAACTAATTAAGAATTCTGCTTGTTGTCAAAACTAAGTTACTTAATTATCATTTCCTTTCATCCTGTTTCTGATGTTTTAACCAAGTTCTTCAATAAATATTTTTGAACTGTTTTCCCACTAGATGCATTGATGTGTTTACTGAATCACATGAAAAGGAAAATCAAATCTATATATTGGTCTTGGGGTATTGTACTTTATAACGATGGCTAGAATCTTCTATGCTAGACCATGGAAAAATGCCCATAAGCCAAGCTAAAAGTGATTTGATCAGAAAACTTTGGGAGCAATTCGGTATAATAAAGCTAAGAGCATTACTGAAAGTTAAGGAGAGAAACATGAAGACTGAATAAATGGAATTTAGTACAGTATCCCAATATGTTAAGCGGGAATGAGGGACATCAGGAAGAGGGATAGTTTATATGATTTTATAGAGTTTTACTGTGAGAGGAATATAATATTAAGTAGCTAATAAATGCTTAGGATGATCCCTGGAATGTATTTAATCATATTTATTATATTCTGTTATAAACAATTATATTCAATCAGGTCTCATTATATTTAGTCAGGTGTAAGTATATGTCCAGCTACATTTATCTTCCCATCTTAAGCCCAGCCCTCCATCCTCTACACAACACTCGTTCTTAGTGAGAAGATCTCTGAACTGCTTTCATTCCTAACCAATAACATTTTTCAGGAGGGGAGGGAAGAGCAAAGAGTTTGCATAGAGGGGGGGCATACTTACGGCTCCGTTAAGCACTGGCGTCAGCCCCCATGTCAGGACTCCCTTCCCTGCATACTCATCCTGAAGCAGCTCCGTGACCTTTGCCCCAACCCCCGAAAATCCATTGTGCAGGTCACAGAGAACCTGGAATCCCTGTGAAAGGAGGGAAGTGAGCAGATACGTTGGGATCAGCAGCCGGAATTGGGGTGACCTGACAACTCAAGAGTTGGTGCTGGCACACTGCTGCAAGCCCAAGCTGTGCCACATATAATCTCAGCTGCTTCGCAGCCTTCCCCATGCTGAAGGGACAAATGCCACAGGAGCCTGGGTGCTGCTGAGATTTGACATGTTAAACCTGGGTGGTGCCACATCCTGGCCAAGACACAGACACAGTTTGCCTAAGAATTACACAGTGCTATTGAAATGGGCTGCTCCATTGCTTTTCCAGTGAGCTTGCCTCATCCCAGGGGTGGAAGGCAGGCTGGTGAGCTGGAGCAGGAGACAAAGAGAGCAGACAAAGGGAACTCAGTGCTGAATAGCAGGATGCACCGGAGGTTTCTGGAACAGCCTCTCATCTAAGCACCAGATGTTTCAGCCTGCAAGCCTCTCCCTGGCTGGTGTGATGGGGGTGGGAAAGGGAGAGAAGGGGATGAGCAGTGATGTCATGGCCGAGGGCCTGAGCAGCTTCTTCAGGAGGATCTGCTCCCCGCCACCCGGCTCAAGTTCCAAGCTGAAGGAGGTAACTGTTATTTGCCCAATATCTAAAATGCAATAGCCACCTGCAAAACCCTGGAAACTGGGCCACTGTGCAGCCTCTGTGGCACAGCTGTGGAAACCATGACATTCCAAATGCTGGACTCCAACTCCCATCAGCCCCCAGCCAGCAAGGGATGATGGGAGTTGTAGTCCAGCAACAGAAGGCCATAGATTATCCACCCCTGCTCTGGGACTAGACATCAGGGCCTGCTTTACTGCTGTTTCTCAAGCGAGCTGGACACCACCCCATGGCACCACCCACCCTTCTGGGCAGAACAAGAAACTATAGCAAATGCTCACCTGTAGGTAGTCACACTCTTCCACATAGAAGTGGAGCCTGTCTTCGAGCTCCTCAAGGTATGTGCCCTCTTGTAGCAGCTTCTCCCCTTGTCCAAAAGTCTCCAGCCGGCTGGAATCCCTGAAAGAAAAGCGGCAGCATCGTTCCAAAGGCACCTTCTGGAGAAGGGCAGACAATATTCTAGCAGGGACTGCAAGCTAGCCAGCATCTTCTGGCCCGCCCAGGGAAAAGGTAGCCCAGAATGCTGAGAAACATTCCTTACCCATCGTGATTGTACTGGTAGATGGTTACTATGCTACGAGGGTGCAGGTGTGTGCGGAGGAAATCCGACCAGAAGCATGTCCTGCTTTCTGAGCAAGGCATCTTTGAAGTCTCATCCTGCCTCTCACGGAGCGGAGGTCTGTCTGGAAGTAGAATGGTTATCACCGCCATCTATTAATGCTTATGTGCCAAAATGGCTTCAGAACACAGGCATTAGCTGGGTGGAAATGGCTCCATCAATTTACCAGCCTGCTTGCCAGTGGCAAGTGCTCCTCTGTTATCAGGTGAGCACACCAGCACTTCCAGAAGAAGTTCTGCCCATGGGGGAGAAACCTCCTCTCTTTTCTCCAACCCCCAACCCCCTCCATAGAGAAAAGGAACCACAATTTATTTCACTTACTATTCAGGCTTTTGTAGGCAGCAATAGCAGTCTAGGCATGAGTTACTGCAGCAGTCTAGCAAAAGGGATTAACACCCCTTCATAATCTATGTTTTCTGCAATTGCCAGAGGCACTCAGGGCAACCACAAATAATGGATTTGGCTAGCAAATGAGGTCAAAACTTGGAATACCTTGTGAACGGATCAGAAGCCTTCCTTAAAATACCCTTTGAAAACATATCTGCCCATTCTACCCCTGCAGGAAGCCATGCATGCAGAGCACACACACATCTTTACCACCAGGAAGAGTCCTTGGAGCAAAACTGCCATTGGGTGGCCTGTTATCCTGAAAAGAGAGAAAGACAATCTGATCTGAGGCTGTGATTTAGCCATAATGGAATCAAGAGAGCCATATAGCTGCTGGTAACTCAGGAGAAGCGAACCTGTAGACCTCCAGATGCTGGTGGGCAGCTTACAAACTTGAAGCTTACTATACAGCCCTCATAGCTAACAGTTGTCATTAGACTTCTATGGGAATTGGTCTAACTCTTTTAAAACCATATAAGCTAGGGACTATTTCTCCAGCTGCCCTTGGCATTTAACAGACAGTGGAAAGACGGGTGTTAGCAACTAATTCCAAGAAGGATTGCCAGCAACACAGGAATTTCCACCAAAGCAAAAGTTCCAGGCTTAACAACGCTGGTTCAAGGGCAGAAAAGAAACAGGGAAGCTCCAGGTGTAGAGGATATCTTACCTCCAGCCTGTTGAGGTCTGGCAGGAAAGGGTTCGCAGGGGATGGGTCTTCTTGGTGCGTCGTCAGATTTCCCTTCCTGAAAAATTGAGCCTTTTAACCACATGGTTCTGCACAAATTGCAGCAGAGACTGAAGGGGTGTATGTGGAGTGCAGAATACTGCCCTCCCTTGCTGCCTTTAAAACACACAGGATCTAGAGTGCCACACCACTGCTGCCCCAAATCTAGCAAGTGTAATTAGGCAGATTAATACTTCCAAGACTTGGTGTCTTGAGTTTCCTAGCTTTCTTCTTCCGTTCCCACCACTTTTTTCTTTTCTGTCACAGCATCTAGTCATTATGCATGTGGGCAGGGAGAATGAGTTTTTTTTATCTGTCTATGGTGCTTAGTAAAGTTTTGGTTCTTTATACATGAATAACAATATTTTCTGTTAATTTTAACTTGTTGAATAATGTTTCCCTCACAGAAACATTGGGTTTGTTAGTTTTCCTTTCCCATCAATATTGTAGAAAATGTCTTGATGTTCATGAAGTGTTGGGGAACAGATTAACATGTTTTTATGAAGTGTTGTGAAAAGAATAACATGCCCAGCCTGACATCTCCTGGCCTCCAGAATTGTAGCAATAACCTGTCTACAACCATAGGGACTTGAAACATTTTTAAAAAGTTGAAATCAGAAACATCAGGAGTCCATTTGGTATACTAGACTACACTCACCTCTGTTCATCAATAATGCATTGACAGCTGTGTTATTAGGTTTTCCCTACAATCATTAGTAAGCCATCCTATAGATCTGATTATGCTGTGCACAGGGTAGTTGTTTATACGTGTTTTTTTCCAGGGGTGGGGAGGAACTCACCATGTCAAAGGGGTATTTGTTTTTGCATCTGCATACAGGCATCCCTCCTGCTTCAAAGAACTCAGGCTCCCTGCAGAGAAACAGAAAGCGCTGTCGCTGTGAAAGCTGCTTGTCAAGATAATAACCATGAACACCAAATATCCCAGATCAGAAGAGAGGCCACAGGAACTGAAGCATTTCCTTTTACTTTATGCCAGGGGAGCTCTAAGGGCCAACACTCAGCCTACATAATACACACCATACATAATACACACCATGGTACACACCATACATTTAAAGCAATGGCTTTCCGACAAATAATCCTGGGAACTGTAGTTTCCCCCAGTACTACAATTCTCAGCACCCTTACCAAACTAGTTCCCAGAGTGATTTCGCAGGGGGAGTAATGTGCTTTGAGTGTATGGTATGTTACGCAGTCTAGGAAGGAAATTAGCTAGAACAGCAGGTCAAGACAAGGTACTCTCTCTTGCAAAATTGGTAAGTCCCAGGGCAATTAGAAAACTTATACAGTGGGGACAGGTGTATAATTGCATTGTGTTTCTAGTACACCACTTAGAGATGACTGTGAAGTGGTATACACACACTATTTAAATATATAAATAAAGCCAGCCAGCCTGACCAGTCACTAAACTTATTGCTCCTGTGGCTATCTATCGGAACCTCGCCTACCTCACAGGGTTGTTACAAGGATAAAAGGGGTGGGTACTGTATACATTGCCCCCTGATCTCCTTGCAGGAAGGGTGGGATAAAATAAATAAATACCAGCAATAACAACAGCAACAAGTAGATAGAAACTGCAATTGCCACTTGCTGTCTGCTTTCACCAAATGGGCTAGGCCGCTTCTCCTTGCTTACAGAAACCATTGGTTGTACCTGCCTTGTGAGGGACAGTCACAGGACCATCTGCTCTGGGAGCAAGTGTCAGCAAGATCTTGGCTCCAACATGAGTGACAATCAGCTGGCAGATTTCGGCTAGACCCTCAGAGGCCAAGGTCCCACCCTGAAAGGTTGGTAGTCTGGCATTTCCAGGAAGGCTGGGCCGCCAGGATATTTCTCAGAGGACTGCCAAGGCCTGTAGCTGTGTGGCTCACTTACACCTGAGCTGATTATGATAAGTAACCTGGAATGTCTTAAGAATTTGTGCCTAAGCTCATTTCCTTTTTCTTCTTCCCTCCCCATCCATTTTTTTCTTGTGTGTCATGTCATTTATCTGTTGTAACCCTGAGGGCAGGACTATATTCTTTTATTGATTTGTAAGCCACTTCACCAGGGTCTAAATGCTTTGAATAGAAACAAATGTACGTACATCGAAGGAATGTGGACTGTCTGTGCTTCCAACATGTGGCTTCCATGATGCAGAAAATGACATGAAGAAGGGGGGGTTTGGGCTAAACTCTCACAGAAACCATACTACACACTTCTCTCTATCACCCACCTTTGAGGTCCATGAGGATGAGGCGGGGTGTGTATGTCTCTCGCCCCTGGAGAGTTCTTCCCGCTCGGAAGAGGACGTCATGGCAAATCCCTTCATCTGATTGTGCAGTTACAGGATCCAAGCGGAACGAAGCTTCCTGGGAAGGGGGAACAAAATAATTTTAAAAATACATGAGAAAAGAGTTCTAAACCAGCAAGTACTCTATGGAGATCCCTTTGGTATATTTATTCCACTTATTTTGTAAGAGATGCTTCGAACTGGTGAAAGTAGCGGTTTAAGTCTCAGGTGGGGAGCCTGTGGCCCTCCAGATATTGTTGGACATCATTATTTGGGGCTTTTAATTTAGAGCAAAGGTAAGAGGCGACATGTATACAATTCTGCATGACACGGAGAAAGTGGTTAGAGGAAAGCTTTCCTCCCTCTCTCCAAAATGCTTTAGGAAATCTAATGTTGGGAGACTCAGGACAGGCAAAAAATGAAGTAGGTTAGCCCCCAACCCCCTCCTATTTTATTCTCACAATAAGCTCAACAGAGAGAGAAACCAGCCCCAAACTTCTACTTTACTTACAACCTCCACGTGAAGTAAGGACCCCTGACCATTAGGTCCAGTCATGATCGACTTTGGGTTTGTGACGCTCATCTCGCTTTACTGGCCAAGGGAGCTTCCGGGTCATGTGGCCAGCAGGACTAAGCCACTTCTGGCGAACCAGAGCAGCGCACGGAAACACCGTTTACCTTCCCGCCGGAGCGGTACCTATTTATCTACTTGCACTTTGACGTGCTTTTGAACTGCTAGGTTGGCAGGAGCAGGGACGGAGCAACGGGAGCTCACCCCGTCGTGGGGATTCGAACCACAGACCTTCTGATTGGCAAGCCCTAGGCTCTGTGGTTTAACCCACAGCGCCACCCGCGTCCCATCCGCGCGAGGTAGGCTTCCCCCAAACCTCATTTTGCTCATGCAACTATCCTGCGATGTAGCCTAACCACAAACCTCCTATTTGGGACATGTTGTATCTGTGAGGTTACTTTGCCCCACACCGGCCCACTCAACCTTTCTGCCCGCGGAGCCAGCACTGCCAGAGCCACACAATACCCACCGCACATTTGTAAGATGGTGGCGGCTCCCTTTTGGAACTCCCTGCCTATTGAGTTCAAGCAGGTGCCTTCGAACAGGACTAAGAAAATAGATTAAAAAATCCTGTTGAGAGAGGCCTAGGCAAGTGCTTAGAAAGCTGAGGTGATTTTAACCTGTTTTAGTATTTTAATTTTGTTATAGTTTAACAGTAGGGTTGTGGTTTTTTCTTGATTTTTATCGTTTTATCACTCGGAGGTGGCTTTTCTTTTTCTTTTCTTTTTTACGGTCAAGCGGTGTATAAATTTTGTGAAGTAAACAAATATTTTTTTCCCCTCACAGCAACCGCCCTCGGAGAAGCTGCGTAAACACGCTCGCCCCGCCCCTTCCCCGCCTGCGCGCGCACAGCCTGCCCAATCACAGGCTTCCTCCTCTGACATTACCTGAAGCCCCCACCAGTGGGCTCCGACGCTCCCCGCGTAGTGGCCCAACTGGAGCGTCACCACCTCGCGGGCCCCCGACATCCCCCAACTGCCAATGGGAGCGGAGGGGGGAGGGGGCGGAGGACACGCAGAGCGGCCGTTAGGGAGCAGCGGCGCGCGGATGGGAAAGTGCGCACGCGCCGGAGCGAGCCGCGAGGCGGTTTACAAGTCGGCGACGGCACCGCAGACGTTGCGCGCGTCTCCGCGGGGAACCCCACCCCTTCCGCTCTCCTATTGGCTCAGACGGGCCACCCAATGCCTGACGGCTTGCGGTCGGCGCGCGAGCGAGAAGGGTTCGTTGCGCCGCCTTGTCTCTTCCCCCCATTGGCTTGGAGAACTAGGAAAGGGGCGGAGCTGCATCGGGAGAGCCGCTCTAGGCATGCCTTCGCCTGCGCAGCACCAGAGGCGGTAGGAATGAAGAAATGGGACAGACAAGACTTCCGGCGAAAATTTGAAAGCCGCCATATTGGCCACGGTTTTCTATGGAGGCTGGGTGACGCCGCTCTACCGCTTAGCTGGCATCTCTATGCTCCTGTAATAGTTGACGGGGAACCAATTTGGGGACAGCGCCGCATAGATGCATTTTAACACTGGAGGTGCCCAGAGGCGCAAATGGTTACAGCAGGATGGAAGGAATAAGAAAATATTTTAAAAACTCTGATCCTAACGGAGCCTGCCACCAGCTGATCTCAATGACTGAGCTATTCCGCCATCTCTTTAGCTAATTTGCGGCTTGCAAATGAAAAGATATGGCACAAAAGGAAAACAAGGAGAGGAGGGAAGAGGAAAACATACAAAATGCAGGGATAAATTATTTTTATTTAGATGATTTACATGCCACTATTTGCATAAGCCACACAGTCAGACTGAAAGGAAACAATTCACAGAGAAGATCCAAATATGAGTACTTTCAGCAGAGGCAATGGAGCAGCTTCTCATCCAGCTGCTGCAGCCTCATGGAATGGCAGCTAAAATATGACTGTTGCAACAAGGGAGGGAGCCTGTCTCTCAGCAAAGCAGATGGCATGGTCCAGCTTACCATCCTACCCTCTGTAGTAGCTGGTTGGAAAGACACTGTAATAATGAGAACACTGGCCAACAGCCAGTCTCCATTTTTACAGTACACCCCAAAAAACCCAGTGATGCCCCTCTTATTTTCTCTGTCTCTACAATTTTACAAAGTTAGGGCAAAATGTGATAATTTAAACACCTGGAAATTGCTTTTTTGTTTGTTTTTTCTCTCTTTTGAGTCTGAGACCAGAAGACCTCCTATTAGAAAGCAACAGAAATCCAGGATTTTTGGAAGCTGTGATTGGACAGCAAGGCTATCAGAGTCCATGCTCTTCCTAGCTCAGGTTGAAAAACAATGCTAACTTATGTTTTTTAAAAATAGTCTGAATCACTTACCGCCATCCTTTGTCTTGTGGGCCTGTGGCTGAGTGAGGTTCTTATGAGAACTCTCAATGTAGCATACACAGTGGATAGTGCAGGTAGAAGATGGCAATGTTGGCTTGGATTTCCTGACCAAAAACCCTTCTAAAACACCCCATAGGTTGCAGCAAAGTTGAGTCCAGGGCTGTATACACACCATATATTTAAAGCACATCCCCCATTGCAGGGGCCCTGGCAACTGCTGTTTACCCAGAGCTGGTTTCCTGGGGGGGGGGGGGAATGCTTACACAGCTTGGTTAAATGTACTAGACACCCTCCCACCTCAATTTCAGCACTCAATTATATGCTGACTTAACACGCAAGGCGGCCACGCTTCTAAAAGTTTTTTTAATACAGTGGTACCTCGGGTTACATAAGCTTCGGGTTACATACGCTTCAGGTTACATATGCTTCAGGTTACAGGCTTTGCTAACCCAGAAATAGTGCTTCAGGTTAAGAACTTTGCTTCAGGATGAGAACAGAAATCGTGCTTTGGCAGCGCGGCAGCAGCAGGAGGCCCTATTAGCTAAAGTAGTGCTTCAGGTTAAGAACAGTTTCAGGTTAAGTACGGACCTCCGGAACGAATTAAGTACTTAACCCGATGTACCACTGTAAATGGATTTTACACAAAACAAGGTCTGAGTTAAGAAGAGCATGGTCTCCCATATTTGGTGCTCTGGGTTTCTGTGTTGCCCCATCAAACTTAATGCTACAATCCTGAACTGATCCACCTTTCCATCTTATGAGCAGCTTCATTCCAAATGAGAGAGAAACCCATCTCCGCTTAACCAAACTTTCACTCTAACTACCATCATCCTTGACCATTTGCCATGCTAGCTGAGGCTGATGGGAGCTGGAGTCCAAGAACCATGAGAGTACCACAGGTTCCCTAACCCCTGTCATATCGCTGCAGCAAGAAATACCCCCTCCCCCTTTCCTAACCCTACACACGAGTACACAGAGAGAGCATGCTAAAACAAAAGTGGCTTTCTGTTTGGTTTTTTATTGAACAGGAAGGAGTTCCTTGGGCTGTGATGCCAATGTTTTTGGGATGGGGGTGGGGAGGAGGGACACAATGTCACAAGAAGGAGCTGATTTGGTCAAGCAGTCCAGGGTTCTGCCCACTGAGAAAGCGAAGCTCCTTGCGGCCTTCATCTGTGCTGGCTGGTGCGACAGTGTGAAGAGAGTTTGATTTCAAAGGCAAAAGAAGAAGGGGAGGGGGATGGAGAGAGTTTATGTCAGAATGGTTGCAGCTTGTTATGTACACACAACCAAGAAAGCTGGACATGCAGAAGCTACACTTCCAGTTCTATTGCCTCATCTCTCCTCCCTCCCTCCCTCCCTCCCTCTCTCTCTCTCTCTCTCTCTCTCTCTCCTCCCAATTATCTAGTTAGAACAATCTTTCTCCCCCCAGCCTGAGGGAAACATTCCCTTCTCTGCAACCTTTTGGGATCTGCATGCTGGTGGCAGGTTGGGCCAGAGGCAAAGGTGGGCAGAACAAGGAATGTAAATTGCACCTCTGCCAAAAAAAATCCAAGATAGTTCCCATACAACCTGCTCTCTATCCTCCCATACTTCACTCAGCTCTCCCTTCTGTGACCCACCTTTTTCATGCTGAAGCCACTTGCGCTCCAGGTAGTACTGGTAGCAGCTCTCAAACTCCCGGTCATTGTAGTTGAGAACATGGATAGGGATGAAGGGGTCCAGGACATCAAAACCCTCCTGGGGTGGGGCAGAAGAGGAAGAGCAAATGGTTAATCATATGAGATCTGACAGTTCTGTTTCCCTCCGCTTATCCAAGAGTCTTGGGGGCATGGCGGGGTGGTAAGTTTGGGGAGAATCCTTTCAAATCAAAATGAGGCAGATTACAGAATTGCATAGCAAGATAGATCGATATAGACTTTATTTGCGTAGCCGACAGGCCATAGCATCAAAGGACAAACACCAACAAAAATACATTACGAATATAGTTACCATAAAATCTTATGACCTATTAAAACCCTAGGTAGAAGCTGGATTATCATTCATCCATGACCCTCTGTCCCATAAAATATCCTAAGCATAGGGTGGGGTGGGGGGACATGTGGGCCTCTGGATGCTGCTGGACTTCAGCTCCCATCATCCCTGACCGTTGGCTATACTGGCAGTGGCTCATGGGAGATGGAGTCCAACAGCACCTGGAGGGCCCCTCAGGTTCTTCATCCTTGTTCTAGACGCTGTACGGAATATAAAAAGCACTACGGCTTCTGCTTTGAAGCTGTAGATCAGGGATAAGGAACCCGTGCCCCTCCAGATGTGGCTGGACTCCCATCAGCCCCCACCAGCACTGCCAACTCAGTACTGGCAGCTGTACTCCATCTCCCATCAGCCCCCACCAGTACGGCCAACTCAGTACTGGCAGCATCCCAGGGCCAGACTCACCTTTCCTAGCAATTCTTGGGGCCTGTAAGCTTTGCGGGGTTGGAACAGAGCACCTGTCTGGCTGAGGGTTGTCACGATGGCTCCACCAGTCTTTATAAAAAAGAAACCACACAAAGAGAGAGAAAAAACACATCAGAAAAGGCAATCCTGTTCTCCTCTGGTGAGGGGAGAGACTTTCTGTTAGCCATCAGGCAATGGCTTTCCCCACCTCCCTTGCCCCACCCTCCAGCCCCAGGAGCCTGTTTCCAGAGGAAGAACTGTGAGGGGAGAGAGACTCTGTTTGCCATCATGAGCTGGTTGGTTTCACCTGTGCTGCTCCACCTCCAGCCCTAGGAGCCTTCAGAACAGAGTTACAGGCATTGTTTGCATGGGTCTTTTAATGAACTAAGTAGAGTGGAAGATTTCGAGTCATGGGGAGAGTGTATGAATACAATGGTGCTTAGGGGGTTTTTTTGGCTGCTAGTTTATTAATGCTGTTAATCTCGTTTTACACATTATAATAAATGCATAGCTGTCAACTTTTCCCTTCTTGCGAGGAATCCTATTTGAAATAAGGGAATGTCCCTTTAAAAAGGGGGAAAGTTGACAGTTATGTATAAATGCTGCAGTACTTGGTGAACCCTATATGATTTTTGTTGCCATTTTGCTGTTTAGCTTATTTTTTCAGTTGTTAATAGTGTTTTTAATAGGTTATAATTGTTCTACCAATGATCTGTTAATTATTCTGTATGATTTATGTTGTGTTTGTGATTGTTGTTGCTATTCATTGTTTGTAAGCTTCTTTGCGATTCATGTGAACGAAAAGTGGCATAGAAATGTGATAAGAGATCAATCAAACCAACCAACCACCTACTCATGCAAAGTATTCCTTCTGGGAAAGTTTTCTTTATCCATCAGTGGCTGCATGGAGGCAAGGATCCCACTGTGGGTTACTCAGCTTGGTGACAGAAGCAGGGTTGGAGATGTGGAACGTGTGTGACCCTCAAGATCAGGGACGGGGAACCTGTGGCCCTCCAGATGTTGCTGGACTACAGCTCCCATCATCCCTGACCGCTGGCTGTGCTGCTTGGGGCTGATGGGAACTGTAGTTCAAGAATCTTGTTGAGATGCAACTCCCATATACGTGGTCACTGGCCATACATATCCAACTTACGTTGGATGGATTTCCTCTAAGCACCAGTGACACTGTATTCAACGCCATAAAACCAGCCCCAAGCGTTCACACAGAGCTGCTCGTCAACTGGAATTGTCCCTGTGACAACAAAATGACTCATATGTGGATATGTGGTAGGCAAGCAATGGGCAAGAGGCAGTGCTCTGTATCTCCAGACATCTGCCTGGCCCCAGTGACTACTACCCCCACTTCCAGCTCCTAACTCGAGGACAGACAACGGCACAAATCTGGTAGGTGAGCTGGAGGTTCCCCATGCCTGGCTTAAGCAAACCATGGTTTAGCATTACATGCAAACCACAGCCCTGCCTATGTAGCTTGGCTGGTCTGGGAGCATCTCCCAAACAGCTTTATCAAGCCACTGGATTTCTACTGGGAAAAGAAAGGAGCTCCAGCCTCCTCCTCACCCAGTCATTAGTCACCATCTTCTTCAGGTTGTGGACCAGCGTCAGCTCCTCTGGGGAGACCTAAGGGCAAAACAGAGAATTGGGCAGGAAACCCAAGAGTATCTTTCAGCTTTCTCCTTCCCCCCATGTTTTAGGAGACTGGCTATGAGGCAGCGTCCCCCACCCCTGTCGCTCCTGCACATCTTAGATGCCATACATTGCTCTTGTCTTGCTTCTTCAGTGTTGTGCTTCCCCAAAGGGCGTTGACCCCATCCACCGCCACTAGCAGCCTGAAGGACCCCTCCGGGCATTGCTGCTTCAGCTCTTTGAAGACCACCCCCACTACGTCGCTGGAGTTTTTCACCCGAGTTAAACCCTAAAAAGTGGGGAGGGAGAGAAAGAGATGTGAGATCCTGGGGGTTGCAGCCCCATCCTGTTCATTTATTTCACTTTTTCCCCTCTTCCAGGGAGCTCAGTGTGGCATACGTGGTTCTCCCTCTCCTCATTTAATCTCCACAACAACCCTGTGAAATGAGTTAAGCTGAGAGGCAGCCCATGATGATGATGATAATAATAATAATAAAAATATTTATACCCCACCCATCTGGCTGGGTTTCCCCAGCCACTCTGGGCGGCTTCCAACAAAAGATTAAAAATACATGAAAACATCAGTCATTAAAAACTTCCCTAAACAGGGCTGCCTTTGGATGTCTTCTAAACGTCAGATATTTGTTAATTTCCTTGACATCTGATGGGAGGGTGTTCCACAGGGTGGGCGCCACTACTGAGAAGGATTTGAACCTTGATCTCCCAGGCCCTAGTCGGACCCTGTATACCACACCACCTAGCAGCTATGACTGCCATACCTGCCATACCCCCCCCCCTGCAGCTTCCTTGCTCACAGACAACTGACTAGATTGGGTGTGAAAGAGGAACCTCTCTCAGCCTGAGGGCTGCATTCCCTTCTGGGGACAGGTGGGTGGGGGTCAGAGGCAAAAGTGGGTGGAGCCAGGAATGTTAATTTTGCACAGTAGGTCTGTTTCCTCACACATCCCTCCCTATCCTCCATTGAGGCATTGGGGAACCTCAAGGATGCATTCTAGGCAGGCAAAAGCGCTGGAGGAGGGGGCAAAGCCTGGAGGGGTGTGGCCTGGAGAGAGCAGGTGTGGCCAAATGCCAAATGCAGAGGCCTGGAAGGCCCTCATTCTGGGGGTCGGAGGTTTCCCCACCCTTGTTATTAGACCATGCTTCCACCCCACATCCTAGCCCCACTGTCCAACTCCCCAGCGATTTAGGGCGGAGCGTCCATTTCCTCACCTGCTCCACTACTTCTATTAGGGGCCGGCCTTCCTCGGTGCTGTCTCGTTTGCCCCACATATACTTCTGCTGCGTTTTGATCTGCAGTGTGCACAGATGACATAGGTTAAGAAGGGAATTTTGCTCCCACGAGAGGCAGCAACGGTAGCCACTAAATTGGATGGCTTTTAAAAAGGATTAGACAAATTCACAGAGGATAGTCAATAATAATAATAAATTAATAACAACAACAACAACAATAATTTGTTATTTATACCCCAGCTACTCTGGGCGGCTTCCAGCACAATATTAAAATACAATAATTCATCAAATATTAAAAACTTCCCTATACAGGACTGCCTACAGATGTCTTCTAAAAGTCAGATAGTTGTTTTTTCCCTTGTTCCACACGGCAAGTGCCACCACCGAGAAGTCCCTCTGCCTGGTTCCCTGATACTTTGCTTCTCGCAGTGAGGGAACCGCCAGATGGCCCTTGAGGCTGGACCTCAGTGTCTGTTAATAATAATAATAATAATAACACCCCTAAAGTGTCAAAAGCCAGGATAAAGAGGTGTTTTTAGCCTTCATGGGACGCTATACAATGAAGGTGCCATTGTATAACAAGGCTCTCAACGACTACTAGTCCTGATGGTTATGTTCCACTTGCAGCGCTGTGCCTCTGAATACCAGCTGCTGGGAACCCCAAGTGGAGAGAGTTGCTGTTGTAATGGGTTCCTACCTGCAGACCTCCCACTGGGGCTTCTGGTTATCTGCTGTGAGAACAGGATGCTGGACTGGGATCCAGCAGGCTCTTCTTATTTTCTTTTAAAAGGTAAAGGTACCCCTGCCCGTACGGGCCAGTCTTGACAGACTCTGGGGTTGTGCGCCCATCTCACTCAAGAGGCCAGGGGCCAGCGCTGTCCGGAGACACTTCCGGGTCACGTGGCCAGCGTGACATCGCTGCTCTGGCGAGCCAGAGCCGCACACGGAAACGCCGTTTACCTTCCCGCTGGTAAGCGGTCCCTATTTATCTACTTGCACCCGGAGGTGCTTTCGAACTGCTAGGTTGGCAGGCGCTGGGACCGAGCAGCGGGAGCGCACCCCGCCGCAGGGATTCGAACCGCCGACCTTTCGATTGGCAAGTCCTAGGCGCTGAGGCTTTAACCCACAGCGCCACCTGCGTCCCTTATTTTCTTTTAAGATTAGACAAATTCATGGAGGATAAGGCTATCGTGGCTACAAGCCAATAAACCTTAACACTTTCTGGGGTTACCCTGAGATTCCACTTGCTCAGATTAAAGAGCTGCCTTTGCAAGCCACGGTCGACTGGTTCAAGATTCTCGCTCGGATTGTCTTCACTGCCGTGGCTACGTACAGTGGTACCTCGGGTTACAAACGCTTTGGGTTACAAACTCCGCTAACCCAAGCAGTACCTCAGGTTGCGAACTTTGCCCCTGGATGAGAACAGAAATTGCGCACCAACGGCACGGCGGCAGCAGGAGGCCCCATTAGTGAAAGCGTGCCTCAGGTTAAGAATGGTTTCTGGTTAAGAACGGACCTCCGGAACGAATTAAGTTCATAACCCGCGGTACCACTGTACTCATATTTGCCAGATAACAAGGAAAGGACTATATCCTGTTTGGACACCCACTATATTGTGACACAAGATAACAACTTTTTTTTCTAGGACAGGCATGCAAGTGGGCAGGATCCTGACTCCTGCCCAGCACATGCGGACGGAGGCTTTTGTGTGTGGGTAAGAAAGAGATCTTTTATTCAGCCAAGTAATGGTACAGGCTTGGCTGCAGACACAGATTGCAGGAGCCACAATACAGGAGCTCAGGAGTTAATCAAGACATTCAGAACTGGACAGAAGCAGCAATCTAGCCAACCCCTAAGTGCGTCCCTGCCGACCGCACCAGCCATCATTGCCACTGACCTCTTTCAATAGGCGCTCGTTGGTGATTTTGAAGTTCTTCAGCCAAGTTGTGGCTTCCAGAGGCTGGTCAAGGCGGTCCTTGTTGTAGGAAGAGGGCAGCAGTTCTTTGCAATTCTTTACCCAGAGGTGAGCTACAGTGTGAAGAGGAAGAGGCAGGGCCATGGGCAGCAAGCTTGTGCTATGCTCATTTTACAGTCCAAACAAAAGCACTGGCTTCACAGCTTCAGCCAGGAACCTTAAGGCAGGGATGGGGGAACCTGGTGGCCCCTTCAGGGGTAATACTGGACTACAACTCCCATCACCCTTGATCATTGGCCATGTTGGTTGGGGCTGATGGGAGATGGAGACCAACAACATTGCAAGGGCCAGAGGCTCCCTATTCCTGTTTTATTTTTATATTTTATTTCATTTAGACATAAGAAATACAACAGTTACATAAAATGAGAGTCAGAATAAAACAGCAGTACATGCTCAGATAAATGCCTCTGAATATACTGACAAAGTTGAGTCAAAGTATATACATCATAATTAATTACAGATGTGAAATGAACTATAATAATAATAATAATAATAATGTATATACTTAGATTGTTGATCATTACTCTGCTTCAATGACCATTTATTTTATGGGGCTTTATAGGAATTTATAGGGAGAAAAGGGGAAATTAAAATATCTACTTCATGCACGCCAAACTGTGCTATAAACCATGGGTACTGTTTTGCCATATGCCTCATTATTCATATAATTAATAAAGTTACACCAAACTGCATGAAAATTGTCGTGTTTCTTTTAATTTTTCTGCCCACAATGCTGTTTGCCAAATTGCACCATATACCATTGGTCCATGGTAAATAATTGCAATGGTTTCCATGTCCTGGGAATGGTGGTTCTTGCAGCGGCTAACAGATGAGTTATGACTGAACCCTATTTTTATACCACTGTAGCTGCATCTAATAAATGCTCCTGATGGGTTGGGATATGTGTGTTAGACAGGGGTGGAAAGGCAAGAAGTCTCTCCCAGCCCTTACCGGAGATGCCGGGGATTGAACCTGCGACCTTTTGTATGCAAAGCAGATGCTCTGCCCCTGAGCTATGGCGCTCCCCGTCAAGATAAAGTAACAGTGCAGTCCTCATGGTTCTGGGTGAAGGGCTGATTTAACAAGGAAGCTGCATTCTGCCACTGGGTCCATCTAGCTCAGCATTACCTACACTGACTGGCAGCAGCTCTCCCAGGTTCCAGGCAGGGGACACTCCCAACCCCACCTGGAGATGCCACTGGGGACTTAACCAGGGACATTCAGCGTGCAAAGCAGTTGTTTCCCCACTGATCAGCAGCTCTTCCCCTTACAATCTGAACCAAAAAGCCCCCTTTCAAAATATTTATACGCTGCCATTTGTGCCTCACAGCAGGCCTTCTCTGGCAACCGGTGACAAAAGGACAATGTTAAGAACACTCATTAGAAAAGCGTGGGGTTGGAATCGAGGCAGCGGGGATAGAGAGAGGCACTGGGGAACACAGAAATGATCAGTGTGGTGCAGCTTCAACGATGCTTGTTAGAGACTCTGGCTGTAGGCCACGATACAGACCGGCAGGCAGAAAGAAGAAGACCCCTCGCTCCTTACCATCTGGAATGTGCAGGATGAGCCAGTCCTGTCTCGCACAGTAATGGATGGCGTGGCAGAGGGCCATGGTCTTCCCCGTGGTCTTTTCGCCATCTTCAAATAAAAGCTGCTAAGGAGAACAGGTGTATCCACGCACCCACCCTAATACCCGCCACTGCTTCATGACTCAAGTAAGAATTAAGGGTTGCCCTGTTGGGCAATGAATGAGCCAAGGTACAAACAGCAACACGAACACAAGTCGAGAAGGAATTTTACCTTTAAAAACAACAGGGTAGGGTATCACAGGCCCAAGGATCAAATGCGGCCCTCCAGGTGTCTCTGTCTGGCCTGTGGGATTCTCCTCAGACCACACCCCCTCCACCTAGGCCACGCCCCTCACAAGCCCCGCTTCCCACTGTCCTTGAGTGTTTTTGCCTGGCAAAATGTCTGTGAATTCCGATCACACTTCTTTGCTTTGTCTGAACAGAAGACAAAGGGGTTTGAGAGGGTACGTAGAAAGCAGGCTACAGCACGAAGGTAAAATTTACTGTTGTTGCTCCGCCCACCACAAGCATGCGGCTCCTGGAAGGTTGTCCAGGCAGGAATGCGGCCCCTGGGATGAAAAGCTTCATGCTCCTAATTTTTAGGGAAGTTTCTAGTCCTCATGAATGAAGGTGGAGTCTGGGTAAATGTGCAAAGGAGACACAAAGCTAGGGAGATTTGGGTCCAAATTTTTGGCTGCGCCTTTCCCCAAATGCCTAGGTCTCCCCCTTGCCAACCAAGGCTGCTTGAGCCTCTTTTCCCTGACGGTCTTCTCATCCCTGTTTTCTCTTGCTTAAATGAATTGATCAGGCACTATGCTCACACTCTGTTTCATGAGGACAAGAACTTGCCTGTTACCAGAATGCCTAACTGCAGGGTGGTCTCAGGAGAACGAATGCTGCCCTGGTTCATAGGATACAGATGACATATCGAATGGCTGGATGAGCAAAGTTGGTTCGTTTTAAGCAGCTGAGGAGTTCAAGAGCGGGTTCCCTCACCATGAAACAGGCCTCGCCAAAGGTTTTCATCTGTCGCGAACAAAACAACAACAACATTGAAGCAGTGAGATGTCTCACTGTGTTTTTGTACTTTGTTGGAAGCTGCCCAGAGTGGCTGGGGCAACGGGTGGAATACAAGTAAGAAAATTATCTATTATTATTGCTGAGACAGAGAAGAGCTACGTACAGCTGCATTCAAGGCAGAGAAAGAGGACTTTAATTCAGACCGGGACCCAATATTTTTGTCCCATCCCGCTGCTCTCCCCTCTACCTTTAGGCCTGCAAGGAAGACACATCACCTGTAACCTGAAGCGTGCTGGGAGTCCGTGAGGAAGCACCTTCTTCACCTCCTGGAGGGGGAGCGTGTAATATTGTCCCATGTGCTCTTCCGCGTGATTGGCCTGCAGTATTGGGAGGGTGGGGGGAGGCACACACAATGCATCAAACAACCAATTGCGACTGTAGCTCTGTGGGTACAGCACCTGCTTTGCATGCCGAAGGTGGCAGGGTCAATCCCCCAGGGCTGGGAAAGACTCCTTCCTGGGTGAAATTTTGGGACAGGCAAGGTAGAAGATTATGATTATCTCTCAGTAGAAGGCAGCTCCCTATGTTCCCATGGCCTTGCTCTTTCTCTGGCCCACTTTGGAGGGTGACAGAAGCTCCCAGGTGCAACCACCAGCTTCTCCCCTGCCTGAAACCCTAGAAAGCCCTTGTCAGTCACTGTGTAGACAATCTTGAGCTAGAAGGTCTAAGGCTCCAACACAGTCTGACGGCAGCTTCCTGTGGAAGTGACCAGGGGTTGGCATGTCAAGAAGCCAACTCACGGGAATGGCTTCTTTGCTGGATTCCCAGAAGCCATTAAGGATGGGGAACCCCAAGTCCAGGGGCCCTCTGAGACTCTCAAGATGCTCTGGGCACACCTCTCATCGGCCCTGTTTCTACCCTCCTTTGGTGTTCTTGCCTGGCTGGAATGTGTCCTTATACCCTGGCCATGCCTCTTCCATGCTTGGCTAGAGGAGTGTGTGTTTCTCTGTGTGTGTAGAAACTAGCCCACTGTACAACAGTAATAAAATAAAAAAATCACATCCATTGCTCCATCCACTTTTGCCTCTGGCCCCACCTACCATTGGAATGTGGCCCCCAGAAAGTTGCCCAGGAGGGAATATGGCCCCTGGGCTGGAACAAAAAGGGCTCCCCCATCCCCGTTTTAAATGAAAGCCTGAAGATTCTCCAAAGGCGAAATTCCACAGGGAATACCCCACATGCAAAACACCACGCCGAAGCAGAATTCCCCGAGTTCTTCCGAACCTTGCAGTTTAAGCAATCAGGTGCTGAACTGGGAATGCAGGTGGGTGGTGGGCGGGAAGAACGGCAGGAGGTGTTGGAGGAAGGTGACATTCTTGAGTCTGCTTTCAGCTTCTGGTGCCTGAGCCCAGATTGTGTATGTTGCCGTTGAACAAATAAGCCCAGAGGCCAGTTGCCTGGCAACAGCCACCCAGACTTGAGAGGGCAAAGGCAATCCCTTTGCCATCTGGGCATTCTCGGCACTGATGCTTGGCGGTGGGGTGGGGGGACTGTCATGTGACGGGGTCCGCCTGCCTGTTGCCGTTTCCATGGAGACCCCAGAAGAATCGGCAGTCAAAAGGCTCCCAGCGGGCACAGTAAAGCACCTCCGGAGGCCGATTTACCCAAACAATTTTTTGTGCCGCTGGCAGGGGGCGGGAAAGGAGAAACCAAGGCGGGTTTGAGCTTGTGAAAAAGGAAGGAGCCCCCACCAGCAGCCTCCTGAGTTACTTGAAATTTTTGTTTAAATGTTGATTGGTCTCTTTTTTTTGCTGTTGCTGCTGCAATGACACAAGCGATAGCCTGTTAGGTTGGGCATTTGTCTGTTATTAGAACACACAGCCCACCGTTCCATTTCATCTGCATTAAAAAAACCAACCCCAACATAACAGCTTAGCAGCTGCAATGCTAGCACAGCTATTTCTGCTATCAAACGCTGATGATGATTAGCTTTCTTATGCACCCTTCGACACATGGCCGCAGGGAATAATAATAATAATAATAATAATAATAATAATAATAATAATAATAGTAGTAGTAGTAGCTTTTTTACCCACTCTTCACCTAAAAGTCACAGGGAAGAAGAGTAACAACAGCTTGCTTATGCACCCTTCCCAGGGTGGGTTACAGCAATGCAAAAATACTATCTTAAAAATCAGTTAAAATGATTTACATCAGAAAATTAGGGCAGGTGTTAAATATGTACATATAAGTTGTCAAAGGCTAGGGTGAAGAGGTGCGACTTCAGCATATAAAGTGGTGTCTTGTATAGAGAGGTATCATATTTGTGCCCAACACTGATCAATCAGGTGGGGATTCTTAGCTGACATTCAAAGCTGCCTTATAAGAAGACTTGCAAAGCAGAATTATATGCAGTCAATCGATCGGTTGACAATGATGGTTAACAAATGGGAATCCTTTAAATCCTAGGCAAACATTATTTCACAGCAAATGATACATTACATAGTAATTAAAACTGGAGTTCATTAGTATTGCAATAACAACATGCAGGGTGAGCTCTAGCACAGGAATGGAGAGTCTGCAGCCCTCAGGATGCCCTTTGACTCCAACTCCCATCAGTCCCATCCAGCATGGAGAACGGCTGGGAATGATGGGAGCTGTAGTCCAACAACATCTGGAAGTCCTTACAGGCTCCCCTTCCCTGCTCTAGAACAGACTTCCCCAAACTCGGCCCTCCAGATGTTTTTTCAGAATACAGTTCCCAGCATCCCTGACCACTGGTCCTACTAGCTAGGGATCATGGGAGTTGTAGGCCAAAAACATCTGGAGGGCCGAAGTTCTGAAATCCCAAGAGTTTCAAGGCTGGGGAAGTGCTGAGCAGCGCCCCCAATGTCACTGTCTTTCTCTATGAATATCTAATGAACATACATGAACATCTGCTTAGATCACCAGTGGCTCTCCATGAAGTCAAGCAGAGAAGGGTCTTTCTCATTAGCCATTTACCCATCTCTGCCCAGCAACTAAATCCTCTTGGATTTAGCACTGCCATGGGCCCCAGGAATGTGCTTAACTTGCACTGGAATCTGGCCTTTTAGTGCTGCAGGCCCAGCCCTCTGGAATAACTGACCAAAGCAAAATCAGACAGGTGTCTAATGTCATGATGCTTAGGCGTCTACTGAAGATATATTTTTATTCAAGGTGGCTTCCCTTGATGCATGGCCCAGTCACTTATGGGATTGATCACAAATTTGTAGATATGGATTTCCTGGGTTTTTAGAGTTTTAGATGAATGATTTGGGGCTGTGAGTTTTATCCCACTTTCATCTTGTACTCCACTTAAATGGCCTCTGCCCATGATTTATAAATCTGTTAAATAAATCAAAGAATAATAGATTGACCAGAGATGCCAGGGACTGAACCTGGGACTTTCTCCAATCCAAAGAAGATGCTCTGCTGCCAGTCAGTGTAACCAACACGGAGCTAGAGAGCTGAATGGTCTGATTTACTATAAGACAGCTTCCTTTGTTCTGAATTTACCAGAGTACAAAAGCATTTTAAAGGTAAACGTAAAGGGACCCCTGACCATTAGGTCCAGTCGTGACGACTCTGGGGTTGCGGGGCTCATCTCGCTTTATTGGCCGAGGGAGCCGGCGTACAGCTTCCGGGTCATGTGGCCAGCATGACTAAGCTGCTTCTGGCAAACCAGAGCAGCGCACAGAAACGCCGTTTACCTTCCCGCTGGAGCAGTACCTATTTATCTACTTGCACTTTGATGTGCTTTTGAACTGCTAGGTTGGCAGGAGCAGGGACCGAGCAGTGGGAGCTCACCCCGTCACGGCAAGTCCTAGGCTTCTGATCGGCAAGTCCTAGGCTCTGTGGTTTAACCCACAGCGCCACCTGCGTCCCTTACAAAAGCATTTTACTAGTCTGCTAAAAGGCGAGTAGCCTGCAATTCTATGCTCACTACAGAGGAGGGTCTTCAGTAAGCTAAAAAATAAAAGCATTCTATGAAGCGGATGGGAAGAAAGATGCAAAGTTCTGTTGCTTCTCTGCCATCCCACTCACCCACCAGCATAGAGTTCCTTGTTACCTGCAGCCACCAGGCAAGTTGTTAAACACAAGGCTGGGCTAGAAGCACAAAGCAACATACCAAGTCAGACCATTGGTCCATGTAGCTCAGCAATGTCTACACTGATTGGCAGTAGCTTTCCAAGGTTTCGGAGAGGGGATAATTCCCAGGCCTGCCTGGAGATGCTGGGAATTGAACCTGGCACCTTCTGCATGCAAAGCAGATGCTCTACCACTGAGCTACAACCCTTCCCCAGGTTGTACTTGATCCTTCAAGCAGTATGGTCCTGCCTCGCTCACCAAGTTCACATGCATCACCAAGACCACCACCACTCTCATTCTGACTGCAGCCACCTTAAGGCAGCTGCTTAGAACTCTCATATTTCTACCACCTTCCCGACAACAACTCACCGGGTCATTCTCGCTGGTGCGGAAGATTGCTCTGGGCTTTTCTGGTGCAAAGTGGGGATCCTGGATAGCAGCAGTGCTTTGCCAGTTCCTGGGACCGGCTTGTAAAAAGCAGTCATGTTCCAGCTAGGGAAAGAAAGAGCACTGTATATATGGCAAAACATTGTAGTCTCCTCCAGCAGAGGATGATAGCCTCCAAGAGAGTTGCTTCTTAATCTGAAGAGTATTTGAGGCCACTTTTGTTGTGGCGGGATCTGCTGGACCTGTCTTTTATTTGTATAGATGTGTGCGGGGTTTTTTAGGTTCTGATTTATTTCTTGTTTAAGCGTCTATCAGCTGACTGGTGGTGACAGCAAGCGGTGCTGAGATTGGGTGCGCTCAGGAGTTCCTGACTGGAACTTTAGAACGCACTCCCGATTCTTTCCTTTGAAGCTGGGTCGCCTGATTTGAGGGGATTAACAAGCCGGCATGTCTGCCCACTGGCCAAAATGGCCTGGGGGTAGGACAGCTCAACATTATATACAGATGGTATATAAATATAAATGGTATATACAGTGGTGCCCCGCAAGACGAACGCCTCGGAAGACGAAAAACTCGCTAGACGAAGGAGTTTTTCGTTTTCTTAGCCGCTTTGCAAAACGCATCTCCCTAGGGGCTTGCTTCGTGTCTTCCCCGCTGTCCCGGACCTCTTTTGAAGCAAGGGGCAGCGGGGAGAAGATCGCTTCTCTCCGTTGCCAGCCCCACAATCTCCGGGGACAGAGGGGAAGGTGCGCGCCTTCCCCTCTGACCCCTTTCGAACCAAGGGGCGGCAACGGGGAGAAGCGATTCTCCCCGCTGCCCCTTCCCTTGCTTTAAAACAGGTTCGGGGACAGAGGGGAAGGCGCGCGCCTGTTTTAAAGCAAGGGAAGGGGCAGCGGGGAGAATCGCTTCTCCCCGTTGCCGCCCCTTGGTTTAAAAGGGGTCCGGGGACAGAGGGGAAGGCGCGCGCCTTCCCCTCTGCCCCCGGACGGTCTCCATAGGAACGCATTGATTGATTTTCAATGCATTCCTATGGGAAACCGTGCTTTGCAAGACGAAAAACTCGCAAGAAGAAAAAACTTGCGGAACGAATTAATTTCGTCTTGCAAGGCACCACTGTAAATAAGATTAAGGAGGGCTTTCTCCTCATAGTCCCTCTTATTAAACTGAGAGATGTCAGGAACTGAAGCTGGGACCTTTCCCATGGAGACCAGGAAACCCTGCAGGTGAACAATGTAGCTAAGGCATAATGAATAGGAACCTCAGCTAAGAATCACCAAATACAAGCCAGGAAGTCATGTCACACATGGGAGGAGAAGTAGCCCTTGCCCAAGATCCACTGCCAGCAAAGGCTGAGAGTCTGGACAGCTTTCCAAAGGGAACCCCCACACCTAAGAAGCCATAGGGTGAAACTGAGGCTGCCAAAGCCCATAAGGTGGAGCTGTTTCCACAGAATCTCCATTCTTCTATTAGCTATTTGAATTATGCAGAAACGCATTAGGTCAGGAAAGTGAGATTTCCTGTTTTTCCAGATGGGAGGAAAGAAAGGCTAAAAGAACTGCAGAAATTTGATTCAGTTCCAGCTAGATATATATCCCAGGAGCTACATTTGTGCTGCCCTCACAGAAGGGGATGTGTGGGTGGGCTCACCTTGTATCCCCGACAAACGAGTCTCCTCAGATTCCTCAGCATTATTGCCCCTGGCAATGAAAAACAGCAGAGCTTATTCGGAACAGAAAGCTGTTATGCATTTATTAAACTACTTGCACCTTTACTTTCTGAAAATTCAAGGTAGCTCTCTAAGAACATCCATTAAGAGCACATAATTGCCTTCCTGAAGTGGACCAAAAGCTATTTTTCTTTCCAACAGAAGGCAGGCAACTGGAAACCAATGTGGTACCCTGACCACTGTCCATGCTGGCTGGGGCTGATGAGAGTTGTAGTATTTAAAAAGTCTGAATGTCAGCCTGCAATATTCTTTGTTGTTCTACCTGGTGTTAGTTTAGTAACTACTCCACATCCTTTTAGGGCAGGGATGAGGAGTCTGTGGTCCTCCTGATCATGTGAGATTCCAGCTGCCATCAGTCCTAGCCAGCAGGGCCAAGGGTTAGAGATGATGGGGATGGCAGTCCAACAACAAGGTGAATGCATCCCAACCAAGAATTCTTGAGGTCATTGCAAAAACATAAAACTGAATAAATAAGGCATTCTCATTAAAAATATGGAAATGGAAATCTTCTTCGTATGCAATAATTCATTTCATAAAATTTCTATACCGCTTGATTGTAAAAAAATAAAACCTCAGATCTGCTTAGATCTGAACTTAATTGGACTTGTGTAGGACTGAATTGCTTGAGATGCTATTTCATTATTTTTTTAAAAAGCTAGCAGCCATCACCACATCTCATGCAGTGTGTTCCATTAGTTAATTATACGTCCCACAAGCTTCTTGGTGTAGAAGGAGTTTTTAGTTTGTTAGTTAGTAGCCCACAAAGTGAGCAGAAAGTAAACCAAAGCATTTTTGGATATACCCAAGTCATACTTGCAAGCAGACCCAATGAAATTAATCAACGGGCAAGTCCATTGGTTTGAATGGGTCTACTCTATGTGCAACTAACACAGGATATCAGAATTTGCTTCTCAGATAAGCCAAATTGTAATGGATAGCTTCAAATCAGAATACCAACCTTCCAATGAGCAGTAGAGTCTGAAAAAGCTTTCATTGACTCTACCTGTAAATGGAGGATTTCGGTTATGATTGCTTTGGTATAGCTTTCTCTTCAGGACTCTTCCTGTGTTGGAAAACAACAACAACAATAATTACTTGGACACAAGGTCAGATTTCCCAAAAGTATCTTTGACCATACGCAGCACACATACTCCCCACCCAAAACAGGAAAACAGGTTTGTCACTTTGAACAGGAACAGCATGAAGCTTAATTTCTCCCAGTTTGACTTTGTAAGTCATGCTTATGGACATGTAATCCTACAATTCAATTGGTTTTTGAGAAGCTACAGGTCTCGACATTAATAATCCCAGCATTTAAGTAGGGCAGTGGTACGTAATGCTTCTTGATGAAAGTCAGAGGTTAGCCAAGTGATGGAGAACCTGTAGGTCTCCATGTTTGTTTGTTTATTAAATTTTATCCAAGGATCACAGGGTGGTTTACAATCTAGAAACAGGTAACCTCCCATCCATCTGGTTTAGGGAACCCACCCATCACAACTCCCCATCACAACAACCCCACAGAGGTAGGTTGGTCCACGAGAGACCAACTAGCCCAAGGTCACCCACAGGGAGTCTCAAGGGCTTCTTTGTTTGGATGTGCATGAAGAAAGAAAGGAAATTATGAGCTAAGCAGGAGAAGAAGGAAAAAGCTTCTCAGTCCTGCTCCCTTGCCTCAGAGGACATCAGTGGGAACAGTTGCCTGGCAACTGTTAACTGTCAGCAAGGGAAGACTTGCCCCCATCACAGGCCTATAGAGGACATAGTGGGAGCATAGACACTCAAGCTTTCCATACTTTTCATGGTGGTGACACACTTTTTGGACATGCATCATTTTGTGACGCAGTAATTAAGTTTTACTAGCAAACCGTAGGTTAAACTAACACATTTGCAACCCCAGGAGGGCAGGGAGCATTTTCACGACACACCTACACACCGCAGCCAGCACACTAATGTGTCGCAACACAGTTTGGAAAGGTCTGTGTTATCTGTGGTTGAGAGTCAGAAGTAAAACAAGTGTTCTGAGCCCTTGGTTGGCAGTTCTATCACAGACAGAAAGGTGTTCCTCATTGTAAAGCCTACGCATGAATACATGGTTCTTCTGAATGCCCTCCTTTCCAGAAAAAGGTGTAGTTCTTCTAGTCTGGTCTTCTATAGAGTGGCAATGCCATTGTTGAGTGTTTTCAGCTCACAGTCAATGGTGGCCATCTTCTGTGAGTTATTGACCTGCAACAGGTTGGTGTTGGTGGATAAGCCAGGACATATGGTCCTGATGTCCCACCTTGCTAGGTGCAAGAGGATTTGTTTACAGTATTTTCTTTTTTGCTTGGTGCAGAATTTCAGTCTGCTTGTTGAATGATACTCTGAGCTCCAAGCACCCATTAAGGCAGGCAGACAGTGGCAAGTCAGCACTTTATTGACTGGTGGTTGCCCAGCTTAAGGCGGGCAGTTGCTGACCAGTGGGTCACAATGATCTCTCGCACTGTCAAAGGCAACCTGTAGTGTTTGTATTTTACACCAATCAGGCTGAGCTTATAAATTGTAAGTGAGTTCTCCAGGGTGCAAGCCTGAGTAGTGTGTATGTAGATCCTGGATTGCTCAGACGACAAGACCCCTCACTCGGCTTCGCTGATGTGGTCTTTTGGCACCAGCTTGGCTGCAGGAGTTTCCGGAATGCGGCATGCAAAACACCATTGCCATCCAACCACAAACACCATCCAACCACCTTAGGGACTCCACTAGTTCCAGCCCAACTCCCTTCTTCAGAGAACCCCTAATGGGCTCTGCTTCCCAGTAGGCAGAAGCCAGAGAGCAGCACCAAAAAGGAAGCGGAGGGGTAAATACTACCTGAATGATGGTGGCAACGTAAGACCACCAATCCATATCTATTCCCAATATTAGACATTGGGTTGAATAAAACTAAGTTATACTTGGAAAAAGCCCATCAAAAATGAATGGACCTATGATAGCTATGTCCATTAATTTCACCAGGTTTACTCAGATACAATACACTAACTCAATTTTCATTAAAATAAATAAAAAAAATTCCAGTAGCACCTTAGAGATCAACTAAGTTTGTTCTGGGTATAAGCTTTTGTGTGCATGCACACTTCAGATACACAAGTGTGCATGCACACAAAAGCTTATACCCAGAACAAACTTAGTTGGTTTCTAAGGTGCTACTGTACAATTTTTTAATTTCCCCCCACTGCATCAGACCAACATGGCTACCTACCTAAACCAATTTTGGTTGTTATATTATTGTATGTTGTGAAATGAATGAGAGTCAGTGTGATGGAGTAGTTGAAGTGCTGGACTAGGACCTAGGCGACCAGTTAAAATCCCCTCCTCCTCAGCTCAGTCTTGAAGCTCCCTGAGTGACCTTGGGCCAGTCATTGCCTCCCAGCCTTACCTACCTCACAGGGTTGTTATGGGGATGAAGTGTGAAGAGGAACTATAAACACTACCTTGAGCTCTTTTGAGGAAAGGGTGGGATATAAATGCAATAATTAAATAATAGCAAAATAGCACTCCGTTTTGGGACCCTCCCTGGGCTATGAAGCGGGATACCAGACTTGTAAATAAACATGAAGAGAAGCGACTCCGGATTAGAGAAATTGAAAAAAAAATTAAGGAAACCGGGGGTGGGGAGAGAAGCCGATCTCCCCAGAAGAGTACGCAGCTGGCAACTTTATCACCACAGACGAGAGAACCTCAGAAATGAACCCACCTCACCTCAACACGTTATAGACTTTTCTTCTCCACGGGCGCCGCCATGTTTATATATCTCTCACCGCACATATACGCCTGCGCGAAGGCTCAAGACTAAGCTCCCTAACGTACGAGTGCCCTGAAGGGACACACTTCCTCTAGAAAGCAGGCCGACTAAACCCGCGCACGTATTGGCAGTCCAGCGTGCCGTTGTGATCGGCAAGCCCGGGGCGGGGAAAAGGGTGAGGGAGTCGAGCGTCGCATAGGCCGGCTGGGTTGATTGATCGGCCAGGCGCGCGGCATGGGCCGGTTTGCTTCCAGTGATTGGCTAAGCTTGAGAGAGGAGGAGGAGGCGGGGCTGGAAGGGAGGGAAAGGAGGGCAAGGCTCTCGCGCTCCCTCCGAGATAGGAAACAGGCGAAGGTCGAACGCAGAGCAGAAAGGCGGGGGGAGAGAAGGGGGCGGGGCAAACCACACACACACAGGTAGAGAGAAAGAGAGGGAGAGAGGGGAGTGGGCGTGGTTAAGGCTCCCTCGCTCGCGTCTGCCTCTGTGTGTGAGAGAGAGAGAGAGCGCGCGAGAGAGAGAGCGCGAGGCGGCCGCGGCGCGCGAGCTTGACGCCTCGCGCACGCGCCGAGGCAGGAGCGCTGCTGCTGCTGCTGCTAAGGCTGCCGCCGCCGCCGCGCCGCCGCCGCCACCAGCAGCACCAGCACCACAGCCGCTGCTACCGCCGCTGCCGCCATTTTGGATCCGCGGCCGCCCTCAGCGCAGCGCGAGGAGGATCAGGCTGGACTAAGACGACGAAGAGGCGGCGGCGGAGGAGGCAGAGGCGGAGGCCTGCGCCCGCTGAAGCAACCGAGAGGGGCGAGTCTCCTGGGGTGGGAGGGGGAGAGACGTTGGTTTTCCCTCAGCAGCAACCGAAGCAGCAGCAGCAGCAGCAGTGGCGGCGGGTCTCGCCCTGGCCTTGCCCGCCCGCGAAGGCGGGTTGGCCCCGGCCTGGGAGGATGAGGCGGGCGCGGAGGAGCCGGAGCCGGGCCTCGCTGTGACGCGGTGAGCGAGGGGAGGTGGAGGAGGAGATGCGGGGAGGGAAAAGGGGCGGCGGCGGCGGCGCTTGCGGGGCTCTCGGTCCCTGACAGTCGGGCCCCTTCGCTGGGCGCGGAGGGGGCTGAGCTGCGGAAGGGGCTCCTCTTGACAGGCCCTTTCCGTTGGCGGGGATCCTGGAAGCCTCGCCGGCTGTTTGCTCTCCCTCAGGGGGAGATCCTGACAGCCAGGCCTTGGAGGGAGGGAAGGGGGAGATCCTCGCAGATGCATTTTAATTATTATTTTTGGAGGGAGGGCGTGTTAGCGAGACAGTAAAGGGAATATCTTTTGCATGGCTGATTACTGCTTTCGGGGGACTTGGGTTTCAGGTGCAAGGCTGGATGTGTATGTAGACGCACGCAGCGCACAAAATCCTTGAGAGGCTGGTTGTCGCTTTCGGTGGGCGGGGAGAAGGGGATCCTTGCAGCTATATTTGGGGGAGCATGTTGGAGAGAGTAAAAGGAAGATTGCTGTGAGTTGGGTTGCTGCTGTGAGGCGGTGGGTGGCTCAAGGTGCAAGACTCGATATGTACACACACACACAGACGTGCAACGTTTCCCCTTTTGAAGAGAGGTCCTTGATCTTGTTATGCGAGCGGGTGGGTGGTGTAGGTGGCTGGCATGCTCTTGGAGCATGACTTCGGGGGTATGTGTGTGAAGGAGGTGTGTGTGTTGCATTTTTATTTTTTATTTTTTGCAGCTTCGTTATTGGGTGGGTGTGTATTTGTAAACGTTGCACCCTCGTTTTGTGAGGTTTGCCGTTCAATCCTTGTGGCTTCATTTGTGGAGTTTCTGCAGCCTCCGTTTTGTGGTGGTGGTTATGTATTCTTGTAGAAAAACGACCACAAAAACTGGGAACCACAATGCTGAGCAGGGTGGGGAAGCGGAAGGGGCTCCAGGTGTTTGAAGGGGAAAATATTTCACATTTTTTTTTCAAACATCCTTTCCTCTCCACACCCCCCCCCCCTGTATTCTAGTAACTTCACCTTTTTGAGAGGAACATTATGTATGGAGTTTTGTAGCTTCATTTTGGGGGCAGGAATAATACTTATGGGGAAATCTTGAAGCTTCACTTGCAGAATTGTTGCAGACTTGCTTCTTGGTGGGAACTCATGGATGGCGTTATTCAGCTTCTTTTCCCTCCTCTGTGGCTGAGAATGAGGCAGATTGACTCCTGCTTAAAGTGAATGTTTGGTGTGTTGATACACTCCTGGTCTTCTGTATTGGGATGGGGAATTAATTTCTCTCTTTTTTTAAGGGAGGTGCTTGATTGTTTGTGTGTAGATTTCTGGCAAGAACCTGAGTGGGTTGGCAGCTGAAGGGGAATCCTGCTGGATGAGCAAGATGGGAATCCTGGTGGCTGCACCCTGGTAGTATGTGGGTGGGCTTCCTGACAGCTTGGCCCCTGCTCCCATAGCTGGAATCATTGACGGGAGGGTTGATGGATAAGGCTCCAGGAATGTTAGTTTGGTGTGCATTGAGACAGATCCATTTGTGTGTGTGAGTGAGAAAGTGATTGATTCTTTGGTACCAAGGGACCCCCTCAGAGATGCCAAATTTCTTGCACAGAATGTATTCCCTTTGTAGGAAATCATCACAGTGTGTGATGATTTTTCTCATACACAAACACATGTGTTTTGCTTCATGTAGCAGTGTTGTTAAACTCGCAGCCAATCGCCACTTCTCAGCATGACTACACATGGCAATAGATCATCACACATGACAAACTACATGAGGCTCGCCATCTAATTTGTCTTTTCTGAATTGGCCTCTGGCTTCTATGAGGCAGAAAGAGGTTCTTGACAGTTAGGTCACCTCCTTAGAATGGCAGGTGAGAGGTTGAGGATACTGGACACGTAGTTTTGTAGAAACCCAATGTCATTGCGGACAGCTCTCAGTATCTGAGAGGGTCGTTGTTCCTTGCCTTGAGAAACTGCAAACTTTTTTCAAGGGTTAATGCTCGGATAGCTCTTTATTTAACCCTAACTCTTCGTTCCTTACTTCAAATGACAAAAACCAAGCCTTAAGTACATGTGCATATTCTTTCCATCTCCCTTACCTCCCCCTCCTCAAATATATATTCTTCTGCCAGAATTTACACTGTCAGTTTCTCTGTACAGAGGCCTGTTCTTTCCCCTGCACCACCATTTTTTGTTTTAGTGTTGTATAAAAAAGTATTATCTCTGTAGAGAAGGCCTGCCTTAAGAGGTACCTCTTGAATTATTCCTCATTTGTTTGGCAACTGCTGCGGTACCTCTCTTAGCATTTTGCATATGAGCCCCCCTTTATTTGATGTCTAATACATTTATCCTTTTATCCATTTACTTACAAGTTGTGTTGTGCTTGGGACTATAACTGCTTAGCAGTCAGGTTGTATGTCATTTTCAACTTGATCTTTCAGACTTTCAGTTACAACTTTTCAGTTTGTAACTCCTCCAGGCAGAGAACATTCCCCTGTTGCATTTTCTACAATGCCTGATGTATTGTAACCATTCAGTAAGAGCAGCTGCTATAGCTCATCCTTCCAGTAGAAAGCTTAAATGGCACTACCAACGGTCTTCTGTCCAGGCCACATTTCCCTAGAGTCATAGTTGTTGTAGGATTAGGCGATTCCAGCCCAGTTTCTGGACCCCTTGTTAGTTATGTGCCTTTCAGCAGAACTATACCTTCTGACCCTCTTAGGACTGCTTTTCTGTGTTGCTTTCAGAAGCTATGGCTTGATGTATGAATGTGTAATTTTGAAAAGCTGAGTGCATGCATCTGTTTCTGAGAGTTGAGTGTCATTCATGCTTCATGTGCATGTGGAACTGAAACGGTGTTCTTTAATTACTGCACCTTTCTCTAAGGAGCTCAGGGAGGGGTGTGTTTATCCCATGTTATTCTTCAATTGACTGGCAGGGGAGGGTAGACTGAGGTTTGAACCTAGTTCCAGTTTAGCACTCTTGTCTTCCAATTGGACTTTTACCCCTTACTTCTATATCTCACCTGTAATTATAGAGGGATGCACTGGATAGATGGCTACTCTTACTAACCACTGATGTTGGTTTTTTGGAAAATTCTGAATTGGGAAATTTTCATATGCAAACCAGGGTAATCTTCATAGGATAATTTGCATTGGGGAAAAATTTATCATGCCCTAGAGAGTAAACGGCGTTTCCGTGTGCGGCTCTGGCTCGCCAGAGCAGCGATGTCACGCTGGCCACGTGACCCGGAAGTGTCTCCGGACAGCGCTGGCCCCTGGCCTCTTAAGTGAGATGGGCGCACAACCCCAGAGTCTGTCAAGACTGGCCCATACGGGCAGGGGTACCTTTACCTTTACCTTTAGAGAGTAATCTAATTTGGCATGTTTGTTTTACTTGTATTTAGTCAACAAAGCTAAACACGTTGAAACTGCCAAGCTTGCCTAATATTGTATTTGCAATTGGCACCTATTCATTGTATCTAATGAACATATGACATGGGAAAACTTCCATGGAAAAAGAAAGCACTTGGAACGTTCTGTGTGTGCAAACTTTCCCCACTCCACATCATTGCTCTCAACCCTTATTAGCATGATTGATCTATACAATTCAGAACTGGCACCTTTCCCATTCTCCATGATGGATAGGGGCCCACTAACATTAGCCTGGCTTACTAACCAGTCATTATTTGTGATATGAAGAAGGTGCAAAACAGTGGGAGTCTTTTCTGCTGCTTGGAAGAGAATCCTGCAGTCTTACTCAAAAACATCAGTAGAAATGAGATATTTGGTGTAGAGATCTGTGTGGTGCTGTGTCTCCTGCTTCCAAGAGGGCTGGGTGCACTTGCCTCTTGTGAGGTGTTCGGTAGATCTGTAGATGCCTGCTAGTGGGCACTAAAAAGATTTCATATTCCTACATCAATGTTTGGTGGCCAGAAAGATACTGCCTCTGTTCCACTTGGTACCTGCATGGCAGCATCTGTCTCTTCTGGCTCATGCTGGCCCAAGGAATCCCAAAGGACCAGCTGGAATTGTCAAGGAGAATTTCTGATAGTGATATTTGCTGTCTTGATGGGGATATTCTATCCATAGTTTCTTGTGGGGGGGGGGGAGGCCTTGCCACAGACAGAAAGTTCCTCATTACTAATTTAGAGTGAACTGTTTGAAAAGTTAAAGAAATCATTTCTATCTTTGTGCTATATTTCAGTAAATGCATTTGGAGCAGCATTGTTAAAAAAAAAAACAATCTTAGGTGTGGGCCAGATGTGGAGCTGAGGGCATAGGAGAAAGTCTGAGATGGGGAAATAGTTTTGAATGGCAGAGGGGTTCCCATGGCATTCATTTTATTGCCTGCTCTAGATGGGTATTATACTCCATTTGAAGGAGCAGGTTTGTAGCTGGGGGGTTCTCCTGGATCAATTGCTGTCACCTGAGGCACAGGTGGTCTTAGTGATATAGAGTGAATGCCATCAGCTTAAACTAGTGGCTCAGCTATGACCCTATCAGGATAGGGATAACCTGGCTGCAGTAATCTATGTTCTGGGAACCTTAAAACTGGGCTGTTGCAATGAACTTTATGTAGGGCTGCCTTCGAAAATGATTTGGAAGCTTCAGTTAGTACAGAATGTGGCTGCCTGATTGTTGACAGGTTCAAGGCAAACAGATCATATATCACCAATTCTGTTATAACTACACTGGCTGCCTGTAATCTTCTGGGCCCAATTCAGAGTGCTGGTTTGATCTATAAAGCTATTTACAGCTCGGGACCCCAATATTTTTTGGAACATCTCTCCAGGTATGAACATAACCAGACCCTTACATATTTTACTCAGATCCTTTGTATGAGGGAGGATCAGAGAGTGGTGACAAGGTAGAGGACCTTTTCAGTTGTGACTCCCTGTTTGTGCAATATTCTGCCCAATGAAGTCCACCTGATGCTATTGTTGGCTTCTTGACTCTTGATAGACTAAGATGATACTGTTTTGTTATTAGCGTGCTGCCAACAGTTCTTGTGGTTGTTTTATGGTATAGTGTATTTATATTCATGTTTTAAGTGCATTGTAAGTCACTAGGAGGCCTTCAGTTAATAAGCAACTAACAAGTCTAATGGTTCTGTGCTTGAACTGAGAGGGAATGCCAGATGTGTGTAAGATCCTATGCTTGACCAAGGCTGCAATTTTGGGTACTGGCAGCTCCCCATTTACACATGTTCAATATGTGCGTGATTGCATCACGCTGAACCCAGAAGTGACTCGGAAACTTCATAAAGACCTCACTGAAACATCACTAAAAGGGTGGAATGGGGGCGGAGCGATGTGCTTGCAGGCTTTTTCAATGGCTTTCATTTATACATGATTTCACTGATGTGCACGGTGCCTCGGAACATAACCCCCGCGTAAACGAGGGGCTGCCTGTATGCTGATAACCTTTTAATGCAATCCTAGGCATATTTATTTAAAAGTCCCTTTGAGATTATTTGTGCTTCTGTAAAGTAAGTGTGCATAGGAATGCAGCCATAGCCCTGTTGGAATAACTATTAACCTTAAAAACATACCTGCAAAAGATACTGGTCCAGTTTGAAAAAGATAACTGCCCCTCCCCCCCACACCTGTATTTTTTGTTTTGTTGATACTGCTGCTAGGGGGATCCTTAACTCTTTCAGCCTATTAAAGTAGAACTACTGTATCTGCTCACCTGGAGGGAATCCTTATTTGCTGTAGCTGCCCAGATAAATTTCTGTTTGTAAAAGCCTGAATTAGTGGTATGCATTTTTGGGTAAAGGATTGAAATTGGTAATGCTCACAAGGTCTTTCCCATGTCTTTGTGAAAATAATTATAGACAGAGGTGCCTCCAATGAGCACGTGTAATGGGGACTGAGAATCACTGGAAGAAACCCAGATGCCTGGCCACTTAGGATTTAACATTTATTGCTAGAGGTTTGAAGTGTTCATCCAGCTCTATATGGGGCTGGCACCTTGAAAGCGTATCTCAAAAGTAGCAGTAGCATAATAGCATTATTAAGGCCAACTAGAAAACCACAGAATGATGAACAAACTCTTGAATTCCCCACAGCTCTTAATCCAGTTGTGGTAGGGAACTCAAAAGCTTACTTGCTGCTTCATAATACTTTTAGTTGGCCCTGAGAAATGCACTGCCCTGTTGCTATTTTTGGATCTGTTTTCTTTCTCTCTACCTCTCCCTCCGCCCCCAACATTAGAACTACATGTCTACCTGCAGTTTTCATGTGCTATTAGTTCAAATAACTATATTTCCAGTTTCAGCAATTGATCTAGAGAGCTGAGGACTCAGCATTGGCCAGATAGAGAATGGAGGAAAGAGTGGCTTGATCGGGGCATATGTGTATATACCAACTTTCCTCTGAGGAGCTCAAGATGGCATGCATAGTTCTCTGCTCTATTTTCTCCTCACAGCAACCCTGTGAGGTAGGTTATGCTGAGAGTGAGTGACTGGTCCAAAGTCACCCTGCCAGCTTCACGGCTGGGTAGGGATTCAAAACTTGGTCTTGCAATAATAGCTGTTAACAGTATTATGCAGCCAAGTTTGTAACTAAGGGGGAAAAGGAGTTTGGCAAGCCAGATTGATAGCTGCCGAAATAAAGGCATAGAAGCACGTTGTTGTGGTATGGAGCTGGCATAGTACAGTGACCAATAAACTGAAATATAAATTGGCATGTCCTCACCTCTCACCTCTGACATGAGCTCACTAGGTGTCATTAGGCAAGCCACTGTCTCTCAACCTCTTACAGTACTCCCAGTTTGACACTATGAAAGTAATAATATTGACTTAACTTGCTGTAATTCTTGCAGCTCTGTAAAGTAACACATGTGAAGCTCTTTGAACACTCAGAATCATAGCTTTGTAGAGTTGGGAGGAACCCCGAGGGCCATCTAGTCCAGACAGATGGCCATCCAACCTCTGCTTAAAAACCTCTAAGGAAGGAGAATCCACTACCTCCCAAGTGAGTTTGTTTCACTGTCGAACAGCTCTTACTTGCCAGAAAGTACTTCCTGGTGTTTACCTGGAATCTCCTTTCATGTAACTTGAATCCATTGGTTCAGGTCCTAGCCTCCGGAGCAGGAGTACCAGTATTAAATGCTATTTAAAAGCACACAAAACTTCTGAGGAAACAACCGTAAATTCATCTATTTATGGGACCGCCTCTCCTGGTATGCCCCGCAGAAGACCTTAAGGTCCATGAATAACCATAGTTTAGAGGTCCTGGGCCCTAAGGAAGTCAGACTATCCTCCACCAGGGCTAGGGCCTTTTCAGTGATGGCTCCGACCAGGTGGAATGTTCTCTCCCATGAGACTAGGGCCCTTCAGGATTTAACCTCCTTCCGTGGAGCCTGTAAGACAGAGCTGTTCCACTTGGCCTTTAATTTGAATTCAGCCTGATCTTTTATTTCCCTTCCCTTCTCTTCCCTCCCCCTCCCCTTTAATGAAGATTACCCACTCTGAGACCCCACAGCTAATTCTCCCCTGGCCTCCTCGCTGGTCCAAGTAGGACTAATTCAGCCAGCTAGCCCTGGTGATTATCTAATGCTTATTAGATGGATTTCCCCTAAATTGATTTCTGAACTTTGAATTTTATTGTTATTCATGTTTTTATACTGTATTTTATGCTGCTTTTACAATTAAGTGTTTTAAATTTGTTGTTAGCCGCCCTGAGCCCGGTTTTTGAACCTGGAAGGGCAGGGTATAAATAAAAAAATATTATTATTATTATCTATTACCAAATGTGCCTTGTATGTGTCAAAACTAGAATTCAAATAAGAATACATTCCAGGTGTTCCAAGTCATGCACCCCACTCCACCTCACATGCTAATCATAAATATTAAGAAATGTGTTCAGAAGGAAGCAGTGGGCAGGAGTTTGGAGCTGGAGAGGGGATTATTGGAGAAGAAGCGGTGACTGTGTTTTGTGATTTGGTTTTTGATGTGTAGCTCTAAGGCAGGCATAGGCAAACTCAGCCCTCCAGATGTTTTGGGACTACAACTCCCATCATCCCTAGCTAACAGGACCAGTGGTCAGGGATGATGGGACCTGTAGTCTCAAAACATCTGGAGGGCCGAGTCTGCCTATGCTTGCTCTAAGACTTGAGGTACTGTGGCCATCCCTGTTGTGTTGGAAATCACAGGGTTTCTGCCTCAGCTCACCTGGCGAAAAGTGATACTATAGAAGGAGACCACTAGAGGGCATCTCAGGGACTTGTGCATCAGAACTCAGTCTGGATGAATGAAGGAGGAGTGCCCTAGGCATTTAACAACAAACACTTAAATACCACTATAGAAAAACTTAGATAGCAGTATTGCAATTACAGCTGTAACAGGTATTATGCAGCAGTCTTTGTAAGTTTGACAAACCAGATTGACAGCTGCCTAAATAAAATAAGCTTTTAGGTGGAAGAGAGGAAAGTCATAATTAGTGAGAATTTTCATCAGATGTAAAAATACATGAGATGCAAATAGTTAACTGGGAAATGAGGCATTTATAAGCCGTGTGGAAGCTCTTAACATTGGATGTCTTTATTTATCACATTTCTGCCTGTATCTTCAAACATATCTCTGCAGCCACAAGGACAAGAAACTTGTTCTTCGTTTCTAAGCACCATTTAACATTATATGCTTGTCCTCCTATGCAGTGGATCGGAGCCTGCTGTCAGTTCACCAGTTCAGGGAGCTCTTCTGAAAAAGTATTTTCCCTTTTATGTGGAAGTGGCTGCTCTGTATGTACATATTAAAATATTTATTTCCTGCTTTTCTGCCCCATAACGGGACCTCCCAAGGTGATTTTCAAAAGAATGAATGTTTCAAACGTAACAACAAGAACTTATGAAACAAACTATGTATGCCACTTGGAAATGTATGGAAGAAAGATGCCATATAAATTCAGTTTATAATACTTATTGCTGTACAGATCTCACCCCTCTTCCCATATTAACAGAACAACCTGCATTTGTTGGACCCCATGATAACATTGTGGCTCCAAATTGAGCTCATGGGTTTTTTGTAAATAGCCACATACCTGGTCATCTGTGATGAATAAGAACTACCTCCAGGCTACCATCCTGGGAAGCTTTACACTAGTGAATGGGGGGGGGGCGTATTGTAAATGGCTACAATAAATATGTATAGATGGGCTGTTAACTGTGTGCTTCCTTGCAAGGCCCTGTGTGTTCCCTTCTTTTATTTCTGTTTGAAAGCAAACAGCACAGAATCTGTATTCCTGTGGCTCTTGAATCGTCTATATTCTGACTGTCATCCCTTCCTTTCTCCCACAGTGAGAAGATGATGGCTGCAAGTTTCTGGAAGGATCTGTCCATGGACCACACAACCGATCTGCTTTAAATAATAGTAATTATTTGCAACTGCACGTACTGTAATGGACCCTCAGAATACTGCTATGTTAGGGCTGGGCTCTGGTTCTGAAGGGTTTTCTGGGAAAAGCCCCTCTGCAGTTGCCACAGGCGCGGCAGGAGGCAGGAGGGAGGCGGAGCTCGATGGTAGTGCTAAGGAGGAGGAAGAGAAGAAGAAGAGGAGCTCGGAGGGGAGCGGCGGCGATGAAGTTGGCAAGGATGAGAGTCTGTCGGATGCCCAGCAACAGTTTTCTGTGAAGGAAACAAACTTTTCAGAGGGGAATTTGAAGCTGAAAATTGGCCTGCAAGCCAAGAGAACTAAGAAACCCCCTAAGAACCTGGAAAACTATGTCTGCCGGCCTGCAATAAAGACCACTATTAAGCAGCCCAGGAGGGTGCAAAAGGTTGGGAAGATGATGGAGGAGAAGAGCGACCCTGGCCCTGCAAAGCAAGTGAGTCATGTTTGCAACTCTCAGATCTGGGAAAGGAGTGGGTGGGGGAAAACAGAACAAAAATGGTTACAGGTGCTGGATGCTGGTAGCTCCGCAGGCACCAATTATGCAAACAGAATTTGAAATCAAGGGCAGAATTTAACATCTGGGGAAAACCTTTCAATTTCCCTCCCTATTTTCTTTTTTAAGAGATGTGGAAGAAGAAAGAGAGCTCTAATGGAGCCTTCAATCTTGGGTCACCTTTAAATCTCAGCCTGTTGCGTGGGACCCATTTGATTAGTGCAACGCCACACACCTTGCAACCAAGCACACAATGTAGCCCGTTCTACCTGCTACGGTAGAATGCTTATTTGAAGCCTAGTTTGCAGGGGCTGGGGAAAAGACCCTGTGGGTTCCAGGGAATGCCTCTAGGGATCCTGGTGTGCCTGTAGGCACCACAGTGGAGGCCCTTGCCCTAATGAGTTTAGACCATAGCCTTTGCTAACTCCTTGTATTTACTGTGGCTATGTTAGTTTGGTAGTGACAGGAGGAGTAGCTGAAGCCAGCATTCCATTTTTCAAAATGAGCGCAAAAGTTTGGGGAAACCAGGGCAGCATGGCGAAATCTGCCATGTCTTCCCCAACTTTTTGGCACTTTAGAAGTAATTTTGGTTAAATTGCTTTCTGTCAGTCGTCATCCTAGCTGATGTTTTCCATGTTAGCTGGGGCATTTGTTGCCAGCAGCTCCTTCTTCAGATTCTACTACTGGACGCACTCAATGTAGGAAGTCATTGTGGCATCTGTTTGGCTGTTGTGAGCCTTTGGATTGATTTTACATTTTTAGAAGAGGGCAAAATTCTTGGTTTCTCAGTTCTTATGTTGTGGAGTAATTCTTTTATTTCCCCAGGGGTTGATTTGAGTGTTGGCCTTATAAGAGTGGCACCAGATTAGGAATTGTGGGGAAAGTACAACTCTTGGACTTGTCCCTTGCTGGCTTTGTCTGTTCTTTCCCTCTCATTTGTTGAGATTTATGTAGTAAATTTTCTATTCTTGCATTCTGTGAGGCATCACGAGTGCTAATGATTGGGGCTGCAGAGTTCAGCCCATTTAATCCAGCCTCCCCCAATTTATGTAGTCCTTATCATTCCTGACATGCTGATTAGAGCCAGTGGGAACTGAAAACATCTGGAAGGCACTGCATTGAGAAAGGCTGACTTAAAGTTTTGATTGACTCAAAAGGTGTCCCTAATTAATCAAGAAGGAATTCTTTTAAAAAGGTGCAGATGTTAAGGGTCATCTTAGGAAGTGATAGTCCCCTGTTTCTTGTGCATAGGAGGGAATACCTCTTTTATGATGAGACATGTGTCCATCACCTGAAAATAAAATGGATATTTTTATTTACATCTATGGTGCATGGCTGTGGAAACATAGCCGATCAATCAAAATTCATAGGATTGATCAACTGAGATCTTTAATTGGGCAGCTGTTCTAAGAATAATGATTATAATTACCATATGGGGGATTTAGCATAATAATAAAAGACAATCAATATAAGAACAAACAAAATGCAGATTGAAAGAGAAGACTGAGATCTAAAAGGCCTGAGAAAGGAAAAGTTTTTATACTGATGTCTAATGGATTGGTTTGTGATCGCAACTTCCAGGCAGGTTGCTGTGAATATAAGTGATCATTTAGGAACCTAAATTGTTAATTACACACAGCTGCAAAGATTGGTGGAACTCCTTTTGCTTCAGCTAGGTTGGAATTCTCTTCCAGATCCCTGCACACACTTTAATACTGATCCTTTAAATCAGAGTTGGGGAAACCTCTGGCGCTCCAGAGGTTGTTGGACTCCATCAGCCCTGGATTGGAGAAGGCTGATCTAGATGTTGTGGGACTATATTTCCCATCAGTCCCTAGCCAGCATGGCCCAATGGTCAGGGATTCCAGGGGGTCTTAGTTCAGTGACATCTGGAGTGCGCTCAGTTGAGGAAGGCGGCATTTTAACTCTACCAGGTAGATAACTATTCCCAGCATAAATTGGGAAGTGTGAGGTCAGACCTGCCCTGCCATGAAGATGGGTGAAACAGCTGCCCCAAGGCTGTGCATTTTGGGTGTCATGAAAAGACAGCAACTATCAAGTTGTTAGTGTTATTTATCCCCGGGGGCATAGCTGCCCTGTTTTTTGCTTCAGGCCCTGAGGTGGAATTTCCTAATGAGACTGGAAGTTGAACCCAGGGTTTGTATGGTACAAAAGAGTAATTTAAAGGGAATGACACGGGCCCCTTTCAGTTTTTTTAAGATACACGTTCCAGTTCTGGTGAAGTAAGAGGTATGATTATGTCTGATCACTGGAGGGGCCAGAATAGCCGATAGAAGGAAGTATGTGACCTGCTGCTTCATTGTTGTCCTTAATTGCTCTTGTAATAGTTACTCAAATACTGCATGAAGTTTTGCTCCTGGAATTGTTTTTTTAATGGATAACTTTGTCCAGGTGTGTTTGTGCATGAACAATGATTGAAAGATAAAAGTGCCAAACTGCAGCATTTCAATACTTTGCTTTGGGGTTTTTTTCCTGGCTGTGTGTTTAATATCGGAGCTGGCAGAAAATGGCAATAAAATGGCGACAACATGCCATAATTCTTCTTATTTTTTTTAAAGAAAGAGTTGATCAGAGTTGATTCAAACTTTGTGAGGGCTCATTTACATCATGCAGGAAGCCAAGGCTGTTTCAGAGGTTTGGTATCTCCTGAATTGGTGGTGTCAGTCGTCATCCGCTCTTGTTAACCACTTATGTGCACAGAGCATCTTATTGTCAGGCATTCTATAGCTAACTTCTGTGCAATGGAGATCCCATTTATCCTAAGTTGTCAGGAATCCATCATTATTTGTGACTCTTTTCTTCACTAGTCTGCCTGGGTTAATCCAGTAGTTAATTTCTAAACTGGTCATTATTATGGTTCAAGCTTGGCTCTCAGCCACATCCTCTGATCTAGAAACCATGCCCCTCAGTGGGGACAGAAATATACTCTGTACAGTGGTACCTCGCAAGACGAAATTAATTCGTTCTGCGAGGTTTTTCATCTTGCAAATTTTTCATCTTGCGAAGCACGGATTCCCATAGGAATGCATTGAAAATCATTCCCATAGGAATGCATTGAACGTTTTCATCTTGCGAAGCAAGCCCATAGGGAAATTCGTCTTGTGAAGCAACTCAAAAAACGAAAAACTCTTTCGTCTTGCGAGTTTTTCGTCTTATGAGGCATTCGTCTTGCGAGGTACCACTGTATATGCTTAGAAGTGTCCTCTTAGTGAGCCACATGTTACAGGCTGGGTCCGGCTTCAAAAAACTAGGACAGAAGCTGCAAGGCAAGGGCAATAATCTCCAGAACACTGGCAGTGTGGTTCTTTCAACCATGAGGACTAGAAGCTTGCCTTTTTTATAATAAAAATGAAAACATTACTCTCAGAATGTCGCCCATATTTGATGTTTGCACAGTGGGAATAGCTCATGTGCCCAGCCCTGTTTGTGCTTTTATTACAGTCCATGCAGGCTGCTTTTTAAATCTGTGTACCAATGCATCTGCCCAAGGCCTTAAAAATAAAAAATCCTTCCTTTGTCTTCGTTTGTAACATGCTCAGCCACTTGGTAGGTATTGGTTGGGGTTGGATATTTTTTTTTTGCGCTTTCCTGGGAAATCAGAATCCAGAAGCTGCAGCAGCAGAGCCGTTTGTTGCTCGAGGCGCAGATGGGCAAACACAGCCACTGGAATATTCTACCTATTTATAGCCAAGCAGCGTTGATACTATTCCGGTCTTGGAGATGATGTGGAGTCACGAAGGTGACAGCAACAAGCTCCACATTGACAGCTGTAGTGTTGATGCAGTTAAGACAATGGAACAAGATGGAACCTTTGCTTCTGTTCTCTCAAAGCTCTCCGTTTCCCCGAGAAACTGCTGAGCACAGGTATCCTTCCGATCCTTGCAGTGTCCTTGGCTATGCAGGTGAATGCTGCAGAAGGCTCTCCGCTGCTGATGCTGCTTCTAGAAAATTACAAGGCAAATGGTGGTGCCCATACATGAAAAAGGGACTTCTGTCCTTCAGCTTTTGTAGTTGCTGAGGGAAGAAGAGGGGGAGGAAGGCGTGAGTGGGAATTGTGTTTTATTCACAGCTAAAGCTCTGCCATGACACCTAAACAAAGATGGTTTGAGAGTTCTCTCTCTCTCTCTCTCTCTCTCTCTCTCTCTCTCTGTGTGTGTGTGTGTGTGTGTGTTTGCATACATGCATTCAAAGAGTCAGGGGGCAGGAAGATGCCAGGCCATAATAAACTTGGACTTGTGCGCAGAGCTAATCCTAAAAGTGTGTTCTGTAGGATGCTGTAGATTTAAAGGTAGGCAGAGTGAGGCGACCATCTTGGGCAGCAGATGCTGGGTGCCATTAAGAGCAGCCGAGAGTGAGATACACAGGCCTGAGCCCAAGGGGCATGTTCTCCTGGGTAACTCTCCTAAGCAATCCCCCTTCATTTTAATATGGCTTGTGCGGCAGAATTTCCCCATGGTTGGTGTCTTATGATGGCATGAGTCTGGGCCCCAATCAGATTTTCTGCCACCAGTACCAAAAGCCTTTGGCTAACAGCCCTGTGCAGATTTCATTCCAATCCTGCTGTTGACAGTTTATTAAAAAATAATAATAGTAATAATATTAAATTAGTAGTAGTAGCGGTATTCATCATTTAAATTATATCAGGACAGGGAAACAGCACTGATTAAATGGAATCATAGACTCCAGTATGTTAGAAGCTCAGAGGGGGCCACAGCTCATTTGCATGCTATTTCCATAGGGCTCCGTAGAGCTTTTCCTGGCATAGAAGGGAAGGGATTTCCTCCTTTCTCAGATAATGCAGCTGAATATTGGATCATAATATTTCACACTTTAGAGTGTTAAATATAAATTGCAAATGCTCCCTTAATTTTTATAGCAACCCTATAAGGAAGGTCAGTTTTGTTAATCCCTATAGTTTGGGACTGAGAATGAGAATATGTGTATGTATTAATGTGTTTTCATCCTGCCCTTTCTCCAAGGCGCTAAGGGTACTCAGTGAGCTGCTTGGCCAAGAAGGGATCTGAATCTGTCCCTCCCCAATAGCAGTCCAATAGTTTGTGCAATACACTGTGTTTTGGGGCACCCAGTGAGATCAAGTTGGAAGTTAGAAGGCTTCTAACTAGTAGAAATATGGGAATTGCCTTCCTGGATTAGACCTAAACACCATCTAATCTTCTGGCACTGGGTTTTTTACCAGTGTGTGACCAGCCAGGTGCCTCTGGGCAGCAACAACCAAAGCATGGTGGTGATAACCCCTATTTAGGGCTTTTACATCTTTGCTGGCTATGTCACAAGCCATTGTTTTTCCACTCCGCCACCTGTCAAGCCCTGATGATGAAGGGAGTTTTCCAGTTTGGGGCACCACTGTTTGAAGGTGCCCCAACTGCCTTTCGGCAGCAGTGTCCAAATCTCCTCCTGCCTACCTTTTCTACTGCAGAGCAGGAAAGGTTGCCAGTTTGCCTTCTACTGCCAAGGGCATTTGGGCTCCTTGGCCCACACAGCTGCCAAGCTTTGCATGCGGACCACCATACAACCACTGGAATGATCCCAGTTCACCACTGCAGCATCACAGAAGGTGGGAAGGGCTGGCCATCCACCAGGGGGCAATACCACACTCACCATGGTGAGGGTAGTTGTTGACACCCACCCCTCTTCTTTGCATCTGGTATTCAGCAGAATTCAATTGAGTTACTGTGGTTAAGAACTGATAGACTTATCTTTCATTAGCTTCTCTTTGGGAAACACTTCCCCCGCCACCTGCAGTTAGTTACTATAAAACTGAAGGTATTGCAGGTGGGACAGAGGGATATGAAGCAGGGGCCAGACAGATGAAGCACAGAGGTTTTGTCTGGAGCAGAAGTGAGGAGCCTTTGTCCCACATGTTGCTGAACTGCAGCTCCCATCATCCCTGGCCTTTGGCCATGCTTGTTGGGGCTGATGGGAGTTGCAGTTACGCACATATAGTGGGGGAGGCAAAGGGTCCCCCACATGTGACATAAATGATCACTGTGAAGGTGTGATGTGGGATTGTTTTCTCTGGTCTTGGGAAGAGTTATGTTCCAGGACTTTGTAGGGCAGAGTAGCTGCCAGCCAGTCCAAGTGAGCCTGAAGCAGGTATGTGGTCCACTCCAAGGGCCATATTCTGGCAGCAGATCAGGAAGTTCTGAGTTCCAGAGTAGAAATCCCTGATGGGAGGTAGGAGCCTAGGCAGGCATTGCCCTCACACCAGTGATGGGTTGCAAGTTCTGAGGATGGTGTTTATAGGGCTTAGTGGACAGGGATTGTCCTTAGGGATCAGCCTGATTTGAACATCCAGGCAGGCTGGTAACGGCAGCCTTGACATTGCCCTCAAAGTATTGAAGTGCCAGCTATGCTTTCCATGAAGCAGAATGCTGATAGCACAGGAGGCAAGACACTGGAGCCAGACCACTAAAAGCCCCAGAGCGCTGTTTGCTGCCTTAAAGGTGGTCCTTGGCTGAGTGCCTAATGGCATTAGGAATAGGTGGGGCATAGTTTCCAAGGCCTATGCATTGCCCATGTTGTCTTGGAGAGCTTTCTCCTCCCTCCCGGACCACAACAAGAGGAAGTAAAATATTCTATATGTGGCCCAGCTTAAGTGTGGAAGAAAAACAAAGCTGGGGGCTGAGAGAACACAGCGGGTAGCACTGCATAAAGGGGGAAAAACCTGTCCAAACAAGCTCTGGAGCCCCGGTCAGGATAGTGTTTTTCCCTTGGGAGCGTGCTGCACTCCGCTGAGCGCATTTACACTGTGCAGAGGCAGGAGCTTGAAGGCTTGTTCCTTTTGCCATGTAAGGGAGCCCCAAGCACCCTTGGTGGCTATTTTGGGAATGAGAATGGGCCCTTGCTTTTGACTCCAGTGCCGTAGGGCAGATTGTGGCTGCCTCCTCAGCTGCCTGTTCCATATGTGCACGCGAAGGAAGCAGAAACCCTTCTCTCTCTGCAAATGTAAGGCTCAAGCAAGAATGTACATACTATTGCAGCTGCCGTGGCAAAGCTGGGCTTGGTGCCAGACTCCTCTCCTCTCCTCTCTCTCTGCTACAAAATCCCTCCAGCGCCAGCAGCTTTCAAAGTAAACAACAGAGCAGGATCGAGAGGCATCCACCCTCTGTCTGTCTGTCTGTCGCAGCAGGGTCTCTAGTAGCAACTGAGCTTGGTTAGGGTTCAAGGCAAGCAGTTGGCAGGATGAGAAGGGAAGCCCAAGCCTGGGAGGAGATCAAAGCCTGCCATGTTCTAAAGGTTGTACGTTAATTGAGGTGGCTTAAGAGCAGGTGGGACGCAGGTGGCGCTGTGGGTAAAAGCCTCAGCGCCTAGGGCTTGCCGATGGAAAGGACGGCGGTTCGAATCCCTGCGGCGGGGTGCGCTCCCGTCATTCAGTCCCAGCGCCTGCCAACCTAGCAGTTCGAAAGCACCCTCGGGTGCAAGTAGATAAATAGGGACCGCTTACTAGCGGGAAGGTAAATGGCATTTCCGTGTGCGGCTCTGGCTCGCCAGATGCAGCTTTGTCACGCTGGCCACGTGACCCGGAAGTGTCTCCGGACAGCGCTGGCCCCTGGCCTCTTGAGTGAGATGGGCGCACAACCCTAGAGTCTGGCAAGACTGGCCCGTACGGGCAGGGGTACCTTTACCTTTAAGAGCAGCAGCTGTGAGCCCCCCCCCTTTCCTGGGCAGCATCCCACCTCAGCCCCAAGACTCACTGGTGGCTTTAGGCAAGCTGCTGTGCTCTCTACTTCCACTCCTCACCTGCAAAGCAGGATCATAATGCTGGCTTACCTTTACAGCAGCCCGCCTTCAACTTGCTGCCCCCCAGATGTTGTTAGACTCCCAAACTTCCATCAGCTTTAGCCAGCATGGCCCAATAGCTGAGAGGAGTTGAACTTCTTAAAAAAAAACTTGTGGTGCACCAGGTTGAGGGAACCTGCCCTTGTACTGGGCTGAAGTAGTATAAAGATTGAGATTCTGTTCCGTGGAACATTCTGAATGGCAGCATTTATTATTTTTTGTGTTTTATATCCTACGTTTCTTCCACGAGGGCAGAGTACCTGGTTCTCCTCGGCAAACTCCTATCCAGGTGCTGAACAGATGCAGACCTGCTTAGCTTCAGCAAGGTTTTAGCACCATATTTATTCAGGCCACTAGCCACTAGCCTTTTCATACTTTTGGTCAGGGACCTGCTGTTAGCTCCAATCTGCAGCAAGCCTAAGAAGTTTAAATTATTTAATTATTGTGTTTATATCTCACCTTTCCTTCAAGAAGCTGAAGGGCAGATTGTTAAAGTTTTTATATGGGCAGGTAAGCACTCACCTGTTCCTCAAGGCCTTTGGCTTATTTTAATTCCTACCTGCTTGTGGGTTTAAAAAAATGGTTTAAATGCTTTCTGGTCTCCATGGTCTGATTATTTGTTCAGGTTTTCTTGTAATGTAACTATAAACAGTATTATAAGTACTAATAACTGAAACACAGGGCCTGCATTTAAATTTCTTTCTGTAGGTGCCAATGTTTCTCTTGCCTTTTCTTAGAAGTCTTGAATAAGCAAAGCAGGTGGTTCTGATGCTGCTGCTGCAACCCACTTCAGGCCAGTTGAAAACAGATGCTCGAAACCCCTAAGTGGTCCGAGTTCAGGGTACGTTAAGGACCACCCGCTCTCATGCAATACCTTAATCTCCCAGAGGCCCTGTGCTGAGTGTCTCTTGTTATCTGGGACAGGACTTTTCAGCAGTGGAGCTCCCTGGGGTAGTTTGTTTGGTCCCCTCTCTGTTGGTGTTTAGGTAGCAAGCGAAGGCTGCTTTTCAAGGGAGTCTTTATGGAATTCCTGAGCATGAGGGAACGCTCTGCCAATTCCTGCTTCTGCCTAGCTGTGCTGGTTTGTTTTATTGGCCTAATTAGCGACATGGAGGTTTTTCAAGTGCTTTTGTTTTTTTCTGTGGAAAATCTTCCATTTCGTAACAATGACTCGAAGCTGATTGCAAATAAATACAAGGCAGGCTTGGCGATTTCAAAGCTTTTAGCTTTATTAAATGCATGTAAAATAAGCATGCTGAATTAGGGCATCAGAATTTTTTTCTGCAGCAAACTGAATATTTTCCAATGCAAAGTACCCTTATTTGCATAGAAAAGTTTTCTGGAAGTCTTTCCAATTCAGAATTTGCTGGAAAACCCACATAACTGGGAGTTTAGTCAACTTTCTTGGACATTATTTTACGGGAAGGAACTTTCCTCCCTTCATGTTCTTGCCCCACCCTGTTAACACTAAGCTTCCCTGCCAGATGCTTAAAATTACCCCACAATGGATCCTTCCACTGTAGCCTTATTTCATCAACATAATTACTTGCCCTTTATTTATTACATTAGCACCATTCCCAAGGTGTCAGATCAGCCTACATTTTGCTTTCCCATTTTGCTCTGTGCAGAAGGCAGGCAAAGCTAACAGGGAGCATGATTTGGCAAAGAGCTTCTTATGGCCCAGTGTGGGATTTGAGCCCAGGTCTTCACACCTTGGGCCAAAGTAGCACCTTGTGGTGCTCCACTTACTACATGCACCTATTAAGCTGCGGGCCATTTTGATCTTTCATGCAACAGAATCAGGAAGGTGGCAGAGTGCCGGGACCCATAGATTCAACCCTATTTCACACACAATAATATTTCTGTTTGTCCAAGCTTTTTGCTGAACCTGACAACCATTTTCATATTTGATTCATCTCTTGACTTTGGTTCCTGGATCTAGCCAGTTTTATTATTTGTTGTAAGCCATCTTAGAAGGCCTAACCATAGAAGAATGGTGGTGTATACAATAAATAACAAGCAAGTAGTCTTGCTTTCCTGGGCCTCCCATTTTTTACTTTGACCTGGCAAGGAACCCTTGTCTCTTTTAATGGCCACTGTTCCATTAGCCAGCGCTTGCTGGCCTGCCTGCTTACTCTCTTAGTTGCCTATAAACGCCTGCGGCTATTAACCTGCTGCTGCTCTACCAGCACATCCAGCCTAACTACAGAACCATGCACCCTTTGTGTTTCCTTTCCTGGTCTCTTACACTTGCTTGCATATACTAAATCATGTCTCCAGTCAGCCGACGAGCTCCTTGGCAGAGCAGGGGCTGTTTCTCTGTGTGTTCTGGAAATCCCCCAGTGTGCTTGAGGTGCTGTGAATGAAATATTAATTACTGAAATGTATGAATGAAAGAATTCCTTTGAGTCAATAAATTGTATGGTCCTAGTAATAAGGGATGGGCATGTACTCAAATAGTGAGAGAAATGTGAAAAGTGGGTGGGGTGAGTAATGCAATCTTTAACCAGCATTGGAAAGGTCCCAAGTTCTTGGTTTCCCAAACTTCTCAAAGCTCTGGTTGGAAGTTAGTGTGAGTGTGGGCAAAGGCTCTAACCCTTGTCTCCCACCTCAGAGTCCCCAGCCAATGAGTCTGTTGAGCAAGAATGGGGAAGCCATGGCCTTATGAAGGTTGATAGACTGCTTCTCTCATCATCACAGACTGCCAGCCATGCAGAGGGAAGTCCAACAAATTTTGGAGGGCCATGCCTTCCCCACTCCTGCTAAAGATAACTTCTCCCTCTCTAGCCCTCTTTCCCTCCCTAAGATTGGCAGCTCGGGTGGAGGGGGCCTCTAGTTGATGATTCCTGTTCTAAAATATTTGTAACACATAGTAACTGCAGTATTGTCTCAGCTCTGTACAGGCCATGGTACTTCAAATTTCTGTTTCTCTTTCTAAGAATTTGAATCCTCTCTCCCAGCTGTGCCTGTGAGAAACCACTTAGATCCCCCAGGTTTTTGTTTCTTTTTAAAGATAATAGATGTTTGATTTGTGCATGTAGAAACCAAATTCCACTTTTCTTTGTTGGTACGATCCGTTTCCCCCCATTCCCCCCATATTTGCCCCGTCAATGCCTCTTGGCCCCCTGGTTTCCAGCCCTGCAGTACTTCACAAACAGAAATGACCCACTAACCAAATAGCAAAGGTCTGTGTCTGTGGTGCCAGTAGATGGGGTTGGGAAAATAACAAAATCTGATCCTTCTCCTGGCTCACACAGCGTTGGTACCTCCGAAATATTTTCCCTAGGCCTGCCAGTGCAAACCAATATGATACAAGAAATGCATCCTCCCTTGCTGATGCCTGGGTGCTTAAAGCTTTTCTCATTCTTTTTCTTTAAATGCATAGGACCCGTCAAAGCTGTACAAGAAGAGTGGAGAAGCCACAGCGCCGACTGACAGCTCTGCAGCCGAGGGCAGGCCGAGAGAGAGCAGCCCTCTTTCAAAGAAACTTTCTCCGCTGCGCTCCGAAGTGACCGATTATGGGAAGTCAGCACTTTCCACTCCGGCCAGTAGTTGCGACCCAGACTCAAAGGACAGAGCTCAGATTAATGGAGCACCAACGGTGACAGAAAAACTGGCTCAGCTTATTGCAACTTGCCCTCCGTCAAAGTCTTGCAAAACGAAGCAAAAGAAGCCCTTCATGGGAATTGCTTCTGGATTTGCTAAAGACTCCGGAAAGAAGCTGCCAGTGGTTGGGGCTGTGACCGTGCCTGCGAGCAAGGACTTTGTAAAGAAACAGCTTGGAAGCGGCACTATGGGCGTTGCTTTGAGTAACAAGGACTTTGCAAGGAAGCCACCGGGGATTAGTAGTGGTGCTGGACTAGTCAGCAAGGACTCTGGGAGCAAAAAGCAACCAGGGCCTTGCCCCAGCATGCCTGGGCTAGTTAGCAAGGACTGTGGGAAGAAGCTACCGATCCTTGGCTCCCCAATGGGATTGGTCAGCAAGGAAATCGGAAGGAAACCACTGTTGTCTGGCATGCCAGTTGGGCTAGTCAGCAAGGATTCTGGGAAAAGGCTTCTGGGGACTAACAGTCCGGTTGGATTACTTCCCAAGGATTCTGGGAAAAAGATGCTGGGGACTGTTAGTCCACCTGGATTGGTTAACAAAGACCCTGGGAAGAAGCTACCTGGACCAGGCGGTCCAATTGTATTTTTTAATAAGGATGCTGGGAGGAAACATCCAGGGTCAGATGGGCCAATCGGATTGGTCAGCAGGGACTCTGGAAAGAAGCTGCCAGGGCTTGGTGCTTCAAGCGGATTGGTGAATAAAGACGCTGGAAAGAAGCCTCTGGGGGCTAGCAGCCCAATTGGATTGATTACTAAAGAGTCTGGAAAGAAGCCACCGGGGGTTGGCATTCCAGCGGCCTTGGCTGCTAAGGACTCTGGGAAGAAAATGGCAGGGGCCAGCAGCAGTCTGTGTGGGCTGGCCAATAAGGACTCGGGGGCTTTGAAGGCAGATGCTGCTCACCCTTCCGTGGAACCCTTCAAACGGTGTTCTGCGAATGTCATAAGTCACGAAAGTCCTTTGCCGCCAGGCCTCTTGAAAGACAGTGTGGGCAGTAAGCCTTTTGAGAAGCATGTTGCAAGGCAGAGTAAAGAAAGCATCCCAGAAAAGGTAACGGTTCAAAAAGAAGCGTCAGGTGGAGGCAAGGAAGGGGCCTGCAGTCAGCAGGACAGCTCCTCGTCCAGTGAAAGGGGCACGTTTGAAGCACCCAAGCATGATAAACAACTGCCCGTGTATTGCACTTCCCCCGAATTCAGGACTTCAGGAGGCGCTTCTGATGTATCTACAGCCAAATCTCCATTCAGTGCTGTTGGGGAGGGGGGCCTCCCCTCCCCCTCCCCAGCCGCCTCTGTCACTGCTTTAACACGTAGCCCCACAGCAACCTTGGCTCAGTTAGCTTCCAACCCTCTGCATTTAAATAGCACGCCTGAGCTCCTAGAAGGAATTTCCGAGCAGATTAGCAAGACCCCATTTGCCTCTGACAGCACGCGCTCAAGTATGAACCGGGTGCCGAATCCTGGCTCACACGCTGCTGGCAAAGGGGTCGGCAGGGAATTAAACGGTTCCAAAGCTGTGCATGCCGATGACCCCAAACCGAGCCCCACCTTAGGCAGGAAGCCCAGCCTGGCAACTGACTCTAACACCCGTGCCACTGTTGCCCCTTCGGTGGTTAGCTTCTCCAGTTTGTTCAACAATAAGCCCTTTCTAAAGATTGGTGCCATGGCTGCATCAGGTAAACCCTGCCAGGGGGTGGAAACTTTGAGCAGTAGTGGTGGAGGCCCGCAAGCAACACCTCTGAAGAAAAGGAAAGGAAGGAAGCCGCGCTGGACTAAGGTAGTCTCCAGGAGCACTTGCCGGCCTCCCAAAGGCCTAGAATTGGGGCGGCCTGAGCTTTTCAAGAACATTTCTTGCAGCGTGCTGTCAAACAGTAGCCTAGATCAGGCCAAGCTCTTCAAAAGCGCAGGCCCGCCTTCCTTTGCCCAGCACGAGTTTGTCAAGCGCCAGTTGCCAAAGCTCAGCAAGTCCAGTAGCATACAGTCCCTCTCTCTGCTCAGCAGTGTTGAGAAGGAGCCGAGCAAATTTTACAGTCCTCACATGCAGGCTTCCGTTGGGTGCATCTCGGACGACCTGCTGCCTGAAATGTACAAGTCCAAAAGGGGCAGGTCGAAATCCAAAGAGATGCCCCACCTGGAGGGCCCCCCGAAGCGGACCCTGAAGATCCCTGCCTCTAAAGTGTTTTCAGTGCAGTCAAAGGAAGAGCAAGAACCTCCAGTGCTGCATCCGGAGGTGGAGATCCCGTCTTTTCAGCAGAGCCTCGCAGAGCAAGCTTTCCCGAAGAAGAGGGGCCGTCCGAAGAGGCAGATCAGATCAGGGGTCAAGATGAAACCCCCTGTCCTCTCCGTGGCACCCTTTGTCACTGCGGACAGTTCCAACAAGCTGGATTGTGAAAGCGACCAGCGGCAGAGCGAGGATTTCTTTGAAGTGGCAAGCCCGTTAGGAGGCCCCGAGGAGCCTGGGAAGACGAGCGCCTGCAACATGACTGACCTTGAGGTAGAGCCGGACCGCAAGGAGAGCAAGCGCAGCAACGGGCAGCTGATGAAAACCATCATCAGGAAAATCAACAAGATGAAGACGCTGAAGCGGAAGAAGCTCTTGAATCAAATCCTCTCGTCTACTGCGACAGAACCAAATAAAGGGAACGTGCAATCCAAGCTCCACACGACAGTGTCGACCCTCGCTGCCACGTTTGGCTCGAAACTAGGCCAGCAGATCAACGTCAGCAAGAAAGGAACAATCTACATAGGAAAGAGGCGAGGCAGGAAGCCGAAAGCTGTCCTGAATGGCATCTTGGCCGCTAATGCTGACAGCTTGACTCTTCTTGAAAAGTCTGCCCAGCAGGCGACGGGGACGGCGCTCGGACAAGCAGTGGCTCCTTTGCTCCCTTCAGCCACAAATAACCCTGAGATTCTCCCTTCACCCGTTTGTTCTCAGTCATCTGGGGTGAGCGGAGGGCAGAGCCCCGTCAGCAGCGACATGGGCTTTGTGGAGCCCAACTCGGTGCCCTATCTGCACCTCCACTCCAGGCAGGGAAGCGTGGTTCAGACCCTGGCAATGCGGAAGGCCTCGAGGGCCCGGAGGCGGCTCTCCCCACCAACTCTTCTCCCCAATTCCCCATCCCACATGAGCGAACTCAGCTCGCTGAAGGAAGCCACTCCGTCGCCCATCAGCGAGTCCCACAGCGACGAGACGATTCCCAGCGACAGCGGGATCGGGACCGACAACAACAGCACTTCTGACAGGGCGGAGAAGTTCTGCGGCCCGAAGAAGCGGCGGCACTCCTTCGACCATATCTCCCTCGTCCCCCCCGAGACCTCAACGGCCCTGAGCAGCCTCAAAGAGAAACACAAGCACAAGTGCAAGCGCCGCAGCCACGACTACCTGGCCTACGACAAGATGAAGAGGCAGAAGCGGAAGAGGAAGAAGAAGTACCCGCAGCTGCGGGGCAGGCAGGACCCTGATTTCCTGGCGGAGCTAGAGGAGCTGATCAGCCGCTTGAGCGAAATCCGGATCACCCACAGGAGCCACCATTTCATCCCCCGGGACTTGCTGCCCACGATTTTCCGCATCAACTTCAACAGCTTCTACTCCCACCCCACCTTCCCTCTGGATCCTTTGCACTACATCCGAAAGCCCGACCTGAAGAAGAAGAGAGGCCGGCCACCCAAAATGCGTGAGGCCATGGCGGAAATGCCCTTTATGCACAGCCTCAGCTTCCCCCTCTCCGGCACTGGGTTCTACCCCTCTTACGGCATGCCTTACTCTCCTTCTCCCCTTGCGGCCGCTCCCATCGGCCTGGGCTATTACGGGCGGTACCCGCCGACCCTCTACCCGCCTCCGCCTTCCCCTTCGTTCACCACCCCGCTGCCGCCTCCGTCATACATGCACACCGGCCACTTGCTCCTCAACCCCGCCAAGTACCACAAGAAGAAGCATAAGCTGCTTCGCCAGGAGGCCTTCCTCACCGCCAGCCGGGCGCCCCTCCTCTCCATGAGCACCTACCACCCCAGCGTCCCACCGGAGATGGCCTACGGCTGGATGCTGGAGCACAAGCACCGCCACCGCCACAAGCACCGCGAACACCGCTCCTCCTCAGAGCAGCCGCAGGTCTCCCTTGACACCTTGGCGCCCAGCGGCCCTTCCCGAACCGTCCTGGAGTCCCTGAAGCGCTACCGGTTTGGGAAGGAGGCCGTTGGTGAGAGGTACAAGCATAAGGAGAAACACCGTTGCCACATGGCCTGCCCACACCTGTCCCCTTCGAAAGGCCTGCTTGGGAGGGAAGAGCAGTGGGTCCGGAGGGAGCCAGCAGAGCCCAACTCCTCCCTGGCTCTGGGGCTACAGACGCCGCTGCAGATAGACTGCTCAGACACTCCGCCCAACCTGCCTCTGGGGAGGTTCACTCCCAGCTCCGAGCCGGTCAGCAGCGACGAGCACACAAACCTTTTTACCAGTGCAATAGGCAGCTGCCGAGTCTCCAGCTCTGCTGCCACCGGCGGGCGCAAAAAACTCTCTGATGGCTCCGGACTCTTTGGCCCCCAGGAAGCCTCGCTCAGCCGGCCTCTCCGGAAGGAGACGTTGCCCCCTATGGAGAAGGCAGGGCTAACCTTGTCAGGTAAGAGACTTCTACTCTTGTATGTGTGTCAATGCAATCTTTTAAACAGCAGCTGGAGTTAGCAAGGCTGAAACTGCCACCACTTCATCATGTCAGGCGGGTGGAAAAAGAAGGTTCTGGGGTTATGAGCAGTTGTATGCAAATCTAGACCTGCATGGGGGTGGGGATGTTTTCCAGCCCATGTTCCCAGAGATCTGGAGCTTGAAGTACATCAAGCAGAGGGGGCTGACCTGCTGACCAGGTGTGTCCAGGTTCAGAGCAGCCTAGTCGATCCAGAGGCTTCATGCACTCTGCCAAATGAACACAAGAAACTGCTGTATACCAGATCAGATACTGGTCCATCTAAAAAGAGAGAAGGAAACTCCCCATGTTTGTTGTGAGTTTAACATGGTGGTTTTTTTGGAGGGGGTGGGGGAAGAGATCTTTACACGAGCACATTTTTAGCAACAAAATATTGCAGTAACTCCTGTCCCCTGGTCAGCGTTTCATCTTTTTTTTTCTTTTTTGCCTGCCTATGATGCTACCCCAGTTTTGTGTTTGGTCCTTGTTGGTTCATCTAGCCTGTTACTCTTGACTTACAGTGAGCCACACTTATTGGTCCACTATTGTCCACACCAATGGGCAGTGACTTTCCAGGGTTTCAGACAGGAAATCTTCCCCAGCCTACCTGGAGATGCCAGAGATTGAAGCCTGGTCTTCCTGCATGCAAAGCAGCTGCACTAATACTCTGGTTGGCAGTGGCTCTCCAAGACATTTGTTGCATTTATGCTTTAACAATATTGTTTTAGATTGCTTAGATTTTTTTTAAAAAAACTATATTAAGCAGTTTTAAAACTGTTGTTGTATAGATAAATAAGATTAAAATATTGGGGGAGGTATTTTCCCCTTTACCTACTACCTGAGTCGGAGATTGAACCAAGACAAAGTAGAAGCTCTGCCTCTGAGCCACCTCCCCCCCCCCCAATCAGGTCATTTGTGTAAGGACCAATGCTACATGTCCCTCTTTCCTAGTGTGCTGGCAGCGGGATATGTTCTTAGCAAAGGAGAAAAAGGCCTGATTCTGTAGGGGAGCCAGTGGCAACTGGAGAGAATCCCAGGTCTTTTATAATCCTGACACCATACAAATGTGATTCCATCTCCTAGTAATTGGAAATAATTATGTTGAATGGCCAGTTGCTGTTTCTCAAGATCATGCTCTGTTTTTAGAGGGGTAGCTGTGTTAGTCACCTGTGGCACCTTAAAGGCTAAACAAATCATTAAACCTTTGTGGTCTACAGCCCGCTCTGCTAGATGCAGGAAGTGTTATCCTGAGTTGCAAGTATATATACATACATAATGGGGCAAGGAAATTGTAAACAGTGACATCAGAAGGGGATTAAGTGTGGAAAGTACAAGGACAATGAGAGGGTGCAATAAACAGTGGTAATTAGCAAAACAGTCACTGATGACACAGACATCCTGGCATTGGTAAACCAATCGACACAGGCAGTGTGCTATTTTGATTCATTCCACATGTGATAGCATTGAACCCTTTTATACGGTGTAATTCGGCAGTTTCATACCGCAGCCTCCCTTTAAAAGTCCCTTTCTTTCAGGGTGGCTACTCTAAGGTCCTTTATATCATGTCCTGGGAATGTCAAGTGTGTACAGTGGTGCCTCGCAAGACGAACGCCTCGCAAAACGAAAAACTCGCAAGACGAAAGAGTTTTCCGTTTTTGAGTCGTTCCGCAAGACGAATTTCCCTATGGGCTTGCTTCGCAAGAAGAAAGCCCATAGGGAAATCTCCAGGGACCTCTTTTAAATGTTGGCGGTGGGGAGCAAAGCCTTTCCCACGCTGCGCTTTCCCGCTATCCCGGACCGCTTTTAAAATGCTGGCCATCGGGAGCAAAGACTTTTGCCCACCGCCGGCCTTCAGAAGAGGTCCAGGACCTCTTCTGAAGGCCGGTGGGGGGCAAAAGTCTTTGCTCCCCCCCCCCCGCCTGCCTTCCCGGGATAGCGGAGAAGCGCAGCGCGTTTCTCCGCTATCCCAGACGGCTTTTGAAGGTAGGCGGGGGGGAGCAAAGACTTTCGCCCACCGCCTGCCTTCAGAAGTCTCCGCTGTCCCGGGGGCTTTTAAAATGCTGGCGGTCGGCAGCGAAGCCCTCCTGCCCCCGGAGCTTGCGGGGTGGGAGGTGGGGAGAAGGGCTTTTCTTTCCACCGCCAGCCTTCAGAACAGCCTTCTGAAGGCTGGCGGTGGGAAGAAAAGCCCTTGTCCTCCCCCCCCCCCAGCCTTCAGAAGAGGTCGGGGGACAGACTGTCCCCGGACCTGGTCTGAAGGCGGTTTCCATAGGAACGCATTGATTGATTTTCAATGCATTCCTATGGGAAACCGTGCTTCGCAAGACGAAAAACTCGCAAGAAGAAAAAACTTGCGGAACGAATTAATTTCGTCTTGCAAGGCACCACTGTATGTAAGAAATGGGTTGGATGTGGGATTTATACATTAGATAAGCTGTTACATTCAGATGGAGAATTTTTGTCATTTTTTGGTGGTCTAAATATTTGCCACTGAGTGCTGAATGACAGTCTCTTCAGTTACAGCATCTGTTGGTGTCTATTTATGGGTGGTTTGCTTTGCTGGAGGAAATTACTGTATATAAATGCCTGTTAGACGTTTGTAAAGGAGGTATTCAGGAGCATAGAGAGTTGTGGAATAGGGAATTAGGATGTGCTGGACAACCTAAACAATGGGAAATTGCATTAAAATCGATACAGAATGTTTTTCTGGATTTGAAATTGAGACTGATCCAGCAAAAATTGTTTCAGATACATTGGACTCCACTATATTTCTGCATGAAGGTACTGCTTAATAATGATAGATTCTGGAAGTGTAATGCGGAAAAGGCACATGATTCAGGCATGTCCAGTGTTGTGTTCTTTTTGCTCTGAAGCTGTGTATACATTTTGTACTTATGAAATCTTTTATATTCCCAAATGTTCAAGTACTTTAAAACTACATATTTCTGTAGTATTGGGATAAACAGCAGGACAACAAAAGTGGATGTTGCAAACGCTTGTGCTCGTTATGAGTCTTGTAAGTCAAGCTTGGAAGTATAAAGAGCCACTGCCTATTACACAATTTACACAATTTAAACATATATTTTTCTAAACACCAAAATTGTTTTTTGACACCTGGAGGGCTTATATCAATTTACATGTTTAAGTTTAGTGGAAAGTATTGATGACTATGGGACGCAGGTGGCGCTGTGGGTAAAACCTCAGTGCCTAGGACTTGCCGATCACATGGTCGGCGGTTCGAATCCCCGTGGCGGGGTGAGCTCCCGTCTTTCGGTCCCAGCTCCTGCCCACCTAGTAGTTCGAAAGCACCCCCAAGTGCAAGTAGATAAATAAGTACCGCTTTATAGCGGGAAGGTAAACGGCGTTTCCGTGTGCTGCGCTGGTGCTGGCTCGCCAGAGCAGCTTCGTCACGCTGGCCACGTGACCCGGAAGTGTCTTTGGACAGCACTGGCCCCCGGCCTCTTAAGTGAGATGGGCGCACAACCCTAGAGTTGGACACGACTGGCCCGTACGGGCAGGGGTACCTTTACTTTACCTTTATTGATGACTATAGGATTCTCAATGTGAGCTTTGTATTGTATTTTTCTTCCCGCCCCTTTTTAACACATATCTTTGTTTTTGTCTTCTTTATTAAATTGGATACTTAAACATATTTTAATTTTTTAAAATGTCCTGGAATGTTGCAATGTTCCCTCATCAGCTCTTGAATAGTGCCATTTCTGATGTCAGAGTTTTGTCCATTCTTTTGCATAGAGACTGGTTCTCTTTGTTCTTGGTAGAATGCAGAAGGGCATTGCTGGCAGATGATGGCACATTGGAAGATGAGCAGGTGACTGAACCCCCAGTGTTGTGGATGGCAGACATAGGGACAAAGTTGTCATATGAGTCTCCTACAGGGGCTGGTCTCTTTGCCTCTATCTCTGTTACATGGTCTGTTGTTGATGGTGAGCAGCTGTTTTAAGTCGGAGAGTTGTCTATAAACTACTACTACTACGACTACTACTACTATACTATTTATATGCTGCCCATCTGACTGGGTTGCCTCAGCTACTCTGGGAGCTTCCAACAACTATAAAACCACAGTAAAACATCAAACATTAAAAACATTAAAATACAGGTGTCTTCTAAACGTCAGTTGTTTATTTCCTTGACATCTGATGGGAGGACGTTCCACAGGGCAGGCAGGACTGCTGAGAAGGCTCTCTGTCTGGTTTCCTGTAACTCACTTCTCGCAACGAGCATCCAGGCTGAATGATGGGGCTGGAGACACTCCTTCAGGCATATAGAGCATTATATACAGATCCACCACACGAGGTCTGTGAGTGAAGTGTCAAGTGTCCAGCATGAGCTGTAGAGTATAAATGCTACGCTTGAGTGTTTTCAGCTGGTAACTCTGTGTGTAAATGGGCACAAATCTAACATCGGAGATGGCAATATTCAGAAGTCAGTGGAGGAACCTTTCAACCTTCCAGGACATTTTTTTTTAAAAAAATGTTTTTTATTAAAGATTTTCCTCGTTCACAAAATCACATGCATTGTCTCTTTCTTCAGGTTGCGTTTTCTACAGATCAGTTACATTTGTCGTGAGACAATGGTGTTATATGCAATATAGGGTTGGGCAAAAAAGAAGGGGGGACAGGAGAGAGGGGGTGGGGTGGTAAAGCTTCTGTTCTTTTACTTAGTGTATATGTGGAGTTTTGTGTCAGTGTCACTTGGATAGGTTCTTTTTCTATTCACTTGTTATGTTTCCTTGGTGGTGAGAGAGCTTGGGGTGGCCTAGGGTGTGGTTGATTGTCTTTGGTTAGCTGCAGTAGGATTTGTTGTTGGGGTTGTTGGGTTAAGTTAGCTATATTCAGTTGTATGCTCTCAGTGGGTTTGTGTTGTTGTATTGTTGGGCTGTGTATGTGTTAAAGGGGAGCCATACCGGAGTCTTCCAGGACATTTTGCAAGTGACCTTAAAGTGGACTTTATGGAGCAAAGGAATTTCAAAGGCAGACCGCAACTTCAAACTGCTGCATTACAATATATCAAGAGGTTTAATGGTTTCACAAGTGGAATGAATCAAGACAATGGATTATTAGCACATTATATATGTTAATTGGCTTACCATTGCCGGAATGTGCCTGTCATCAACAACTGTGTTGTGAATTACCACCGTTTCTTATGTAACCATCACCATTTCTACTTTCCTGCATTCGTTTTCCCTCTGACCTCACTGTTTACAATTCTCCCCCTCTCAAAAATTTTTTTTAAAGAAAATCCCAACAATCCACCCACACACCATGTGTAACTGTAACTGAGGATGACACTTCGTTTACCTGATGACTGTAGACTGCAAAAGCTTATGCTGTTATAATTTTTTTAGTCATGAAGGTTCCACGAAACTCTTCATGGTTTCTTCTCTATGTTTGGTAACTGCACTGGTTAAGCAAACTGAGTGACTACAGCTCCCAACATCCCTGACCACTGATCCTGCTACCTAGGAATGATGGAAGTTGTGGTCCAAAAACAGCTGGAGACCCAAGTTTGGGAAACCCTGTTATAAACAGTTCTGTGGGCTTGGTTACTGGGTTGAAACACCAAAGGCACAAATCAGTTTCTTGGGTGGTTTTAAAAAACCAACAAAAAACTGTGTTGATAACATTTCTATACAAAACAGAGTCTTGTGGCATCTTAAAGACTACCAGATTTATTGAGGCTTAGCTTTCATGGTTCTGCTCCACAAATGTTTATGCTGTAATAAATCTTTTAGTCTTTTAACTGCCACTAGGCTCCGTTTTTGTTCTTGCCGTAATATACTACTAACACCATTACTCCTCTAGAATTTGCCAGGTTTGCTACAGTCACTATGAAGTTTTTGTTTTTTTAACAAGCAGGTAAATATTCAATTTTAGTCATCCTTTTAGTAACACCCATGAACATCAGTGGACTTAAGAGTGCTTAACAGTGCTTTAAAAAAAAAGTTTGTTCTGCAAGCTAATTTTTACTCTGGATCCAAAATCAGACTTTTAGACCTTGCTGAGAAGCCTCCACACCAATATCTAGTGGCACTCTTGCTGCCCTTCTTGCACCTACAAATACCCCCAGATTTGGCTTGTTACACCTCCTCTTTTCCCATAGGTTAGGTACCTGGTTCCCCCCAAAGCCCCCAGTTTAGCTTCCCTCTTACAGGCTGAGTGCGACATCCTCCCTCAACGTGTTAAGTCTGAAAAGCAGGAGGAGAAAACAGGTTGTGTTGGTTAGTGCAGTTCTGGGAATTTCCCGAGGAATTCCATTACCGTGAGTGAGCTGACTTGGATTTGATGAGAAACAGCCTTAATTAGAAGGAAAACAGACATTTTAGGCCGAAGCCTGCCGAGTGCCATCTCTGAATCATTGCGTCTCTGCTAGTGCATTTAATTGGTGAGTCAGATGAAAATGTATCGCTTTCAGTAAGTGCGCTTCCCACAATTGAAACCAGCTGTTTTTATCTGAGAGCAGCTTTCAGCTCTGCGCTTGGCTCGTTCACCTTTTCTTGCCACATCTCAGGCATGTTGTGCAGCAAAGGCCCCGGAGGGCTGTGCATTTAAGTAGCGCTGAGATAAACACCTCTGGAACTTTCCTCGTTTGGCCTGCGGCACACACACACTGTGGAGGCCGTTGCAAGCTTGATCGCCAAGGCTGCGCTTGGTTTCCTGACAAGTGTGCCTATATAACATCCGACGAGACCCATAATTTCACGTGGTGCTCTTTGCATCACCATCACCACCATTCACTTAGCCAGAATTCATGCAAAAAGAGAGAGAAAACCGTCTTCAAGTTTGCAAACATGCCTCTACTTAAAGCATCAATATACAGTCTCCTCTGTAATGAGGTTCTATTTAATTTATTTATTTTGTTTGTTCAGTTATACTTAATAGCCTACTTTTCACAAATGGTCCAAGGGCAGGTTGCAGAAATGTCCCAATTAAAACGATAAAACAGGTACAAATTATATTAAAGCCATAAGATAAAATGACAGAAGTGAACTAGAAACAGAATTAACGAAGGAGCAGCACCGAACAGCGCAGCAGGAGGGGGTAACAAATTTTACTTTCATAGAATTGTAGAGTTAGAAGGGACCACGAGGGTCATGTAGTCCAACCTCCCCTGCAGTGCAGGAATCTTTTGCTCAATGTGGGGCTCGAACGTTGGTGTGCCTGCTGCCGATTGGGACTGGTAGAGCAGAAGGCAGTGATCCTGCAGTAGGGGGAGCCAGAGCCAATGACAGGCAGAGCCAACTAACTTTGGTTTTGTCTCCAGTCCCCTCCTTACTCAGTTGTACAATGGGCAACACTGAGATTTAGGAAGAGGGAGCCGGTTCGGCAGCTGATTGAGAGCAGATTGAAGCTGGTGGGGCAGTACTTCATTTGCCGTAATTGGGAACAAATTCCTATGCCTCACAAATAACCCAGAGATGCATTTTAAATAAAAGCACACATTCTACTCATGTAAAAACACGCTGATTCCCGGACCATAAGCCGGCCGGATTGAGAAGGCGATTGGGTCGGATCCAGCCCCCAGGCCTTAGTTTGCCTACCCATGTCTAACTACTACACCACACTGGCTGGCTGTTGAAAAGCAGGGCCTAGACTCTTCATTTTTGCAGGAGAAGCTGAACCCTCCCCAGCTTTCTCCAGGGAGTGTTCTCCCTCAGCCTGGCTAGATGAAGAATGTTTGTGATAACTTTAAATAGGAAGGTGAGAGGGGAAAGTTCAGCTCTTCTCAGGCACCCACTCCTTTAGACCTTCCCACCCCCTGCTTTATACATGGGGGGGGGGATGACTGCCCTTGTAACATCTATTTTGCCTGTCTAGACATCAGAAACGATACTAATGAAAGCAGGGGGTGTGTGAGATAGCGAGTTTCTGTCCCATTTATCTTCAGCAGTACTCTTGATGTGCAACAGTGCTGAAGGAGAGTTACCGCGCAGCCCGAAGACAAATTATCCTTATTGGGAGCATTCAGAAGTTTATTTGTCCAACCTCCCTCACCAGCTCCACAGTCACTCTATAACAGGGCTGGGGAACCTGACTCCCCCTAGAAGTTGTTGGACTACAACTCCCATCAGCCTCAGCCAGCACAGCCCAATGATCAGATTGTTCTGCTTGGTATATTTGCAAAGGTTTGATAAAGGCCTTTTATTTTAGTAAAACAATACTTTCAAATAACGCACAGTATTAGAGATACTGTCCCTAGGCATTACTTAGCTTTTTGCTACTTAGAAGGAGGGAGAAGAAACAAAAGCTGAAAATAGAAACCATCAGCATGGCAATAGTATTATCTGGGCTTAAAGGGGGGGGGGAGTATGTAGACATCAGGATTATTATGCAGAAATGGATAGAAGTTCATATTTTTCGAGGAAGAATCTCAGGCTGCTGTTTGTGATAAGCTGGGGAAAGGATGAACAACATGTGTGTGTATCCAAGTTCTGACATGCTGTTGTGACACTTAAATACTCTCTGGTGTGTTTCCCTCCCCATTCCCCCAAAGTTCCAGGTGGAAGAGTACAAGAGACACTTAGAGGTAGGGGATAAAAAATGCTGTGTGTGGACTGGGGAGGGGTGTTGAACCAATTTCTCTGGATGTCAGTAGAGCAGTGGGAAAAGGAAAACTGAGAAATTGAATTTCATTAAACCAGATGTGCCAGGTGTTCCTTTCAGTGGAAGGATGGATGGGACAGAAGGGAGTGATGGAGAGAGAAAGCAGCCGTGGAGAGCTCCTCTTAAGTGGTGGTTGGAGCCTTCTGACATGTTTTTGTAAATGCTGCCTCTCACCTGGTGGTCTTTTAGATCGAAATATTTCCTCTTTCTCAACTGCAGCACCGGAGTCCAAATTGAACATGTCTGCTCTATATTCCATTTTGTGTTCTTTCCCCTCCTTTTTTTGCCTATTGTTGTTGCCATTATTAGACAGATTTTTTAAAACTGCTGTTCCCCAGAAGGATCTAGCGTTGGTTACAGCAAAACAAAATACAGCATTGAAAACAGTTAAAAATAAATTAAAGTCACTAGGATGGGTCTTGAATATATCTCAAGTGTCAAAGGCCACTTTGTTATTATTGATGTGCTTGGACTTTAGAGAAATAGCACAAGATGCAAATGGAAGGGAGCCAGATCTTTGCCCCAAGGCGCCGACAGTTGAAAGGTGGGGAAGAGGAAGGAGGAAAGCAAGGGCTGAATGCATACCTAGGCTTCATTTCAGCTGAACACAAAACCACAGGGGTTCATCTAGTGTAGCGTTTCCCAAACTTGGGTCTCCAACTGTTTTTGAACTACAATTACCATCATCCCTGACCACTGGGGATGATGGGAGTTATAGTCCCAAAAACAGCTGGAGACCCAAGTTTGGGAAATGCTGATCTTGTGGTTCCTTTTGATCCTTTTCTGACATTGGTAAGCACAGCTTAAAAACCTTCCGTTTCTTTTTGACACGCTTTTCTCCTTTGCCAGGAAATCTTCCAGCACAAGACAAACCCTTGCAGAGGCCATCGGAGGGCACGAGCTGCAGCCCCTCCAGGAAGAGGTCTTCATCCGAGAGCACATCTTCTACAGGCAAATAAACCTCCTGCTGCTTCTCAAATGAGGATAGCGATCCCATGGGCTTCCAGATGCTGTTGGACTTCAGCTCCCATCAGCCTCAGCAGCATGGCCCAGTGGTCAGGCATCATCTGGAAGGCCACAGATTCCCCATCTCTGACCTACACCTATGTCCCAGCCAATCTGGGATCTCATATTAAATACACTTAGAGAAGTGTATAGTAGGTGTGGGGAACCTGGTGGCCCTCCAGATGTTGCTGGACTCCCATCAGCCCCATCCAACATAGCCACTGCTCATAGATGATGGGAATTGGCATCCAGCGTCATCTGGAGGGCCATAGGTTCCCCATCCCCACTCTAAAATTCTATGCCGTGCTTGTTATTCTGCTAGATAATCTAGAAGGGCTGGTCATGGATCCTTTGGGCACAATCTGGTTCATGGGAGGCAATCAGCTTTCCGTCAGTTAAAAACCCACCACGTTGGAAGCCCAGCCGATGCACAGGAGTCGGATTTCTCAGTAGCTGCTGTATTAACTTCAATATGTCAGCAGTGCGACTGCCTTGGGTGTTGTCTTCAAATGAGTAAAAAGTGAGGTAGAAATTATAAAATAAATGGGGAGTCAGTAGGCTTGTGACGCCTTTTGGAACTTGGTGCTGAAGAATCACAGAATCGTACAGTTGGAAGGGATCCCAAGGGCCAGCTGGTTCGATTCCCTGCAGTGCAAGAATCCTGCGCACAGCCATCCCTGGGTGGGCTTGAACCACCAGCTTTCTGGTGAACAGCAAGATGACAATAGATACCACTCCATGATGAAACTTCTATTCAGAGTGCATCAGAGAGTAATACAGAGCTCATCAATTAATCCGACTCCTGCACCAGTTGGGTTGTTGTTACTTGTCTTCCAGCTACCACCTTCGCTTTAAGGGATTTTCATGTGTGCCGCTTTTTAGCAGTCTTTATGCCAGGTGGGCTGAGTAAAGCTTAATGCTGCATAGGAAGAGAAGAGGAAGTGGGTACGGTCACTTTTGTAGTTGCTGGGCAGCCATGGATGTGCCATATATTGCTCCCGGGTCAACCACCCAATCAAGTTGCCTAGCCAATCACCTTAAAGAATGCACTTTTAGGGTCATAGCATTATGGAGACATCAAAAAATCCTTCTGCTTGTGTCATTCTTCACAGGAGGAAGCTTAGAAGAAGTCTTATCTATTATTAATAATAAATAATAATAATTTGATTTATTACCCTTCCCTCAGTTGGTAGAGCATGAGACTCCTAAGCTCAGGGTTGTGGCTTCAAGTCCCATGTTGGGCAAAAGTTTCCTACGTTACGGGGGGTTGGAATAGATGACCCTCTACAAGTCTACAAGTCTATGATTCTCCCCTTCCCTTCACCCCTAATGGCTCGGGGTGAGTCACAGCAATTTAAAATGCAACACTAAAAACAAATTACAAACGTACGTATTTATAAACCTGTCTCAATTGCTTATTTTAAAAATCTCTTAAGCAGTATGCAACAGCAGCACAAAAAGCAATAAAATGGCATTAAAACCCTGTTTAAGCATGTGAGTAAAACATTATATAAAAAATTGTAGAAACAGCAACAAGTAAAAACAGGCCTAAGAGTGTCCCGTCTTACGGATAAGGGGACGTCCCAGGTGGGATTCTCCATGAATTTTAGTCCACATCTGTGGTCATCTTTCGGTTCCCTCAAGTGATTAATGTGACTCCTACTTTTTATTCATTTTTATTTATTCCTGATTCTCGTCTTCAACCCCACCCCTTCCTTACTCTAATTAAACTGAAATAACCAAAGGGAGTTAGGGAAAGCTTATCTTGTGGCCTAAAGTACCGTTGTGCTGCCAGTGTGGCTGGGCTACAGCTGTCGCCTGGTACAGAGAGGCTGAGCCGCAGCTGGAAAGATAGCAGCAGGTGGCATTTTAAGCAATTGACACCATGCGAGACAGATGAGGAGAGTGAGGTTAGGTTGAGACAGTGTTAGAATTGGATTGCGGTTGGGAGGAAGCGATGTAGATTGGGAGGGGTCAGAATGCGATAATGAAAGCTGCTGATGTTGCCCATCCTCACCGTGAAATCCTCCCTAGGCACCGTAGCCTTACGAAAAACTTCCTTTGTTAATCAAATGCTCTCTGGTCTTCCCTGCCTAGCACTGCAGCTGTTACCAGGCTCATGCGGTTGGGGTTGCCTGGATCCTCTTGGATCGTTTCCAAAAACGGGAGCACCAGTTCAAGGGCAGACTATCGAGACTCAGCATCTCCCCCCCCTCCCCAAGCCACGTTGTGTAGCTGGATTAGCATCGGTTAGTGCAGCTGCTTAGGCCCCTCTATTTCCTCAACAGATGGTGTGCCTGCGAGGAATCCCAGATAATTTCACCCTCCTCAAAGGAGCACAGTGTGAGGATGGCCATACACAACCCTAAAAAAATCAGAAAGCTTTTAACCAGCTTAGGCTGGCTTACCAGCTGCACCCTTTCTTGAAGAAGATAGACCTCACTGCTATCATTCAAGCATTTGTAATTCCTGATTAGACTACTGGAAAAGAGTCGGGAAACTTCAACTGGTCCAACTCTGATACTGCTGGAATTTGGAGTGCAGCTGGTTGGCTGGAGCACAACGTTGTTCCATCGTCATTGGCTAGTTAGTTACTTGCTTCTGGGCCCAGTTCAAGGTACTAGTTGTTATTTCTAAAGCCCTAGATCCTTTTGCTACCTGCATTTAAGCAGTCAGGGTGTTATCGGTCATGGCTCCATTGTTGTGGTTAAAGGCCTGTCTTTTTCAGAAAGCTTTTAATTATTGAATCTGCTCCTGCTGCTGCTGCTGCTGCTGCTAAAGTTGGAGGGTGTGTTTGTACTACAAGTTATCTTATTTCATCTGCTCAAACCTATGTGGCATATATGTATTTAAAATAAGTGGATAAATGAAAATCGAACCTACTTATGCTTCCTGATGTTTCTTCTCCTTCTCCAGTGGCCCCGCTTCCTTCACGAAGTACAAGGCTCGGGACTGCAGTGGAAGATCCTGTGGATAATCTACTGCAGCGCATGGCTCAACATGAAAGCCAGGGTGCCCTGGACAAGACCCTTGAGGCCGTCATGACGCACACACCTGTTCTGCCCTCAGGTAGCCCCAGCCGAAGCCCCAGCAGGGAGAAGAGCAGCGGGCTCTTGATTCCGGGCAACGCAGGTGGCGACAGCATCTCGCTCCTTTCAGACCGGTTGTTGAGCGGCTACTCCCCCCATCACCTCAAGAGGAGCATGGTGGAAGCCATGCAGTGCCAGGCGAGGAAAATGTGCAATTACGACAAGCTTTTGGCCACTAAGAAAAACCTGGACCACGTCAACAAAATCCTCAAAGCCAAGAAGCTGCAGAGGCAGGCACGGACTGGCAATAACTTTGTGAAGCGCCGGCCCGGCCGGCCCAGGAAGTACCCCTTGCCCTCAGTGGTTTCAGTCCACGCCCTCCAGGTGAGCCGCTTTGTCAGCCAAGAACTGGACGGCGGGGGCCAAGGCTGCCTGCTCCACTGCGGTCCTGACACGGTTACTGATGCCATAGAATCAGTGGTCCAGGGGGTTAATGTGAAAGGCTGGAAGAGGAAGCGGTGGCTGGAGGAGGAGCAGGCCAGGAAAAGGCAGAAGCCTCTACCAGATGATGAGCAGGAGAGCAATAAAAGGTAATCTCTCTACATGTGAACACTACTGGCTGGGCTTCAGCTTTGGCCCTCCCAGAGTTTGAAGAACTACAACTCTCATCAGCCCTAGCAAGTATTGCCCGATGGCCACGGGTGATAGGAGTTGCAGTTCAGCAACAACTGACGAGGCCAAAGGCTTCCTGTATCTGAGCTGCATGGAGGATCTGAGTTGCACAGAATTATTGTAGGTGTTCATAAAAGTTTCTAGTCCTCATGATCCATACAGTATAAAATAAAAACAAAGACAGCATCATGACCCCTGAAGAAGGGAATTATGCACCAGCTGACCTTTGAACACACAAAGCTGCATCAGACCATTGGTTCTTGGGCCCAGGCTGGCAGCAGCTCTCCCAAGATGTCAGGTAAAGGTCATTCCCTCAACTGCTGTCAGATACTGAACCTGGTATCATTGGCAAGTAAGGCCTTGGCTATGACTGCCGTACCTGACCAGGTGTCCTCCAGATGTTTCTGGACTATAATTCCCTTGCTGGCTGGGACTGATGAGAGTTGTAGTCCAAAACATCTGGAAGGCACCAGGTTGGGGAAGCCTGAGCTGTTGGAGCTACTCTGGGCACAGTTTTGTGCAGAAGCAGCATACAGATGATGATGACTGGCCCATCTAGCACAGTATCATCTGTTCTGACTGGCAGCCACCTCTCCAAGGTCTCTGGTAGGCAATCAAGGTTATTTGAACCGGAGATGCCAAAGACTGAACCTGAGACCTTCTGCATGCAGAATGCATACTCTGCCCCTGAATGATGCATACTCACTGCATAATTTTTCTGCCATACTTGCTGCTGGTCTGCTGACCTTTCCTGGTTTCTTTCCCCCTCCCCCCACCTTTCCAGCTTTTCTGAGACAACAACAGAGTCCCCTCCTCCTGATGAGGCGATAGTGAAGCCGCGTGAGCTGGAGAATGTTGAGCAGCCTCTGACTTCGCTTGTGCAGCGTGAGAAGAAAGCTCCGCGCCCCCCAAAGAAGAAATATCAGAAGGCAGGGCTCTACTCTGATGTGTACAAAACCACCGAGTAAGTCGGACCTGCTGAAATGTCATAGCCTGCTAGGTCAGCCCATTACCTCCCCCTGAATTAGGACGCTTGGAACCATAAAAATTGAAAATGCAGGCCTGCAATGACACTGCAGACTTTCCCAGGTAACCCTGGTCTGAGAGAGACCTCTAGAAGTCTTGGCCGTGATGCTCAGTTGCCATCCTTGAAGGAGCTCCAAGTTATAAAGCACATTATTTATTTTTTTAAATTACATCTACATTTTAAAACTTTCTTTTCTTTTTTAGCAATAACAATCTCCCCAGCTACCCTTCTCTGCCCTTTCAGGTCAAAGATTAGATGGAAAGAAAGGGGAGATAGTAGTGGAGATAAAAGCAAATTGGTGCTGGGGGTGGGGAGCATTTAGCTCCGGGATTGGAAACTTTTGTGAGCACATCTGGAATGCTGAGAGTGCCTTGGATCCATATTTTTCTACCATGTTATTGATGGAACGCACTGGCACTTTGGGGGCCATTTTGCCCAGGATGCCTCACTCTGAGCAAAGACCCCTGTGGCCCTTTCTCAAAGTGTCACAGGAGGAGGAAAGCCATGCAGAGGCATTGCCAAGGCAAGGCTTCTGTGGATATCTGGTAGTGGTGGGGGAGGCAGATTTGAGTGCCAATTTGCTGCGACTTCCACCTGAGACAGTTGTCTCAATTTGCCTTATGGTTGGGCAGGACCTGCTTTCACTGCCGTAGAAGACTCATTGCATTCAGAAGCTCAGTTATATAAACTAGGTGGCAAATGGCTCCTTAAACCAAGGTTACAGTTGCCAAAATGGACTGGCTGGGATTGAATCTCAGCTAAACATCTGGCTAGTTCAGTGGACAACCTTGAGCTAGGTTAAGAGCTTTGAGAACCTCATGGGACCGAGATGGCTCTGGTCGCCCTAACAGATGATCTCCGCAGGCAGCTGGATTGAGGCGGGTCGGGGCTGCTGATTCTTCTAGATCTGTCAGCAGCCTTCGACATGGTCGATCACGAACTCCTGGACCACCGCCTTGCCGACGTGGGGATCCAGGGCACAGTCCTTCAATGGCTGCGCTCGTTTCTCTCTGGTCGGGGACAGAGGGTGGCGCTCGGGGGGGAATTGTCATCGCGCCACTCCTTGGTGTGTGGAGTGCCTCAGGGTGCGATTCTCTCCCCGATGCTTTTTAACATCTTTATGCGCCCCCTCGCCCAGCTTGTCCGGAGTTTTGGGCTGGGTTGCCATCAGTATGCTGATGACACCCAACTCTATCTGTTGATGGATGGCCATCCTGACTCGGCCCCAGACACACTGGCGAGATGTCTGGAAGCTGTGGCTGGATGGTTACGTGGGAGCCGGTTGAAGCTAAATCCTTTGAAGACAGAGGTCCTCTGGCTGGGGCGGGACGATATGGGATTGAGGGGGCAACTCCCATCTCTTGCGGGGGTGCAATTAGTGCCAGCACCGTCTGTTAAGAGTTGGGGTGTAATCTTCGATACCTTCGATACCTCTATGGAGGCGCGGATTACAGCTATAACAAAGGCGGCATTTTTTCATCTCCGCCAAGCTAAGCAGTTGGCCCCTTATCTCTCTCGCCCTGACCTAGCCACTGTGATCCATGCGACGGTCACCTCCAGACTGGATTATTGTAACTCGCTCTACGTGGGGCTGCCCTTGAGACATCAGGTGCTATACCAGCTGCACTGGCTCCCGGTGGAGTACAGGATCAGGTTTAAGGTGCTGGTTTTAACCTTTAAAGCCCTACACGGCCTAGGACCCTCGTACCTACGGGACCGCCTCCTGGTATGCCCCACAGAGAAACCTACGGTCTGCAAATAATAACATCCTCAAGGTCCCAGGCCTCAGAGAGGTTAGGCTGGCCTCAACTAGAGCCAGGGCCTTCTCGGCTGCGGCTCCAATCTGGTGGAACGCTCTGTCACAAGAGACTAGGGCCCTGTGGGACCTGACATCCTTCCGCAGGGCCTGCAAGACAGAGTTGTTCCACCAGGCCTTTGGTCAGGGCGCAGCCTGACTCCCTCCTCTGGCAACCTGCACAGAATCTTGCTTAATTACTTGCCATTAATTCGATTTTAATTGATTTTTATAATGAAATATTTTTAGAATGTGTGAATATCTGATAGTTTGATTGTTTGATTGTTGTTAGCCGCCCTGAGCCCGGCTTCGGCTGGGGAGGGCAGGATATAAATAAAAATTTTTTTTATTATTATTATTAAAGAAGAAAAGTCACTTGATCCACATATTTATTGGCCTATTATATGACCTCTTTTTCTTAATGGTGACTGTTCCTGCTCGGTCTGGTTCCAGAAATTCATTTTGATTGTGCAGATAATATATAACCGATAGAATTCTACAGGGTGGGGTGAAATTCTACAGGGTAGTGTGTGAAAACAGTTCACATTCAATGATCCCCTGGCATGCACCTCCAGATGGTGGAGATCTCAAGTATTATCCTGGTGCCTAGGCATCTTCACTTGATCACAAGTGGTCAAAAACCAGGTGCAAAATTCGCCCAGTGCCTGGCTAATTTCAGATACTGCCCCTGAGTGTCCCACTTTATCAAACATAATGCTGCACTCTGATCCATTGAGAAAAAGAGAGTGGGGTGTGGTTGTAGCATGTGGAAGAAGAATTTCACAAGGCCACAGGGACAGTCCTGATCTTCTGACCGTGTGGCTTCATGTGCTCATCCTGGCCAGATGGCAAACTGATGTTGGGCTGGTTAGTCCAGAGAGACACTAAAGGGGAAGCCCCTCTTTATTGTTCTCTTGAGGCAGGTTTTGGGAATTATCTGTAACATACTTTGATAACATAGGGAAACCATTAGAATATGATTCACATCAGGTTGGCACGTTTGGACCCCACCATCCCCGCAACATGAGTTGCTGTAGTTTTCATACACCAATTGGCACAAACCTTGGTTTTTTTGAGCCTGCATTAGCCCAAGGGAGACAGCCAGTGCAGGCATGCTGTCGCTCTGGGATGCAATCTGATGCAACTTTTCGTCTCCTCTCTGGAGCCCACACGCAAAATTCCTGAATGGTAGCCAAGTTAAAGAATACTTTGCTCACAAGATGTGTGACTCATCAGCATTTCCTTTCCTTTCCTTTTTTGCTTAAAGGACGGATTGGAAGCATCTCCTCTTAAGACCAGGGAGCGGCTTACTCTCCTGAGAACCCTTTTGGCAGCTCTGTTCGCTCTCATAAATTGCTTTTCCCCAAGTGAGGAAGAATTTTGCCACTTGGCCTCTGATTGTTCTTTGGCGATGGCAGAGTTTTCAGGGAGAAAGGTGTTCCATGGGAAGTGAACTGAGTCTGGGATGAATTGTTTCTGCAAAAGTAAAAACACAGGGAGGTTTCAACAGTGCATTAACCCGAAAACATATTCTCCCTTTGTGAAAGATATGCAAATTGGAAATTCCTCAGGGTTGCTTTAAAAGGAAAAACAAACCAAAAACCACGCACTTTGAAATCACATCTCTTTTAAAAAGATCCTAACATTGAAACGACACATTATAGACACAGACATTCATAGAAATAAAAATACCAAATGTTTATCAGTCAGCCTTCTGTTTCCAAAGGCAACTATGTCAGCATTTCACAAACGCTTGAGCAGAATTCTGATATTTGAAATGCAAACCACTGTATTTTTGAGTTATTGATGAGGATAAGTCTCATCAACATGATATTTATGGCTCCTGATGAAGACTGAGTGCCGGGGAAGCTCTCTTTTCTTTGGTAAAATGAGCAAACCTAAGGCAGGCGCTTTCCATGTGTTCACTTAACACTGATATGTTGGAGGTATCCCCAGCATTTATAGGTAGGGCTGGGAGAGACCCCTGCCTGACACTCTGGGCAGCCTCTACCAATCAGTGTAAGAGACAGTGCTGAGCTATTTGGACCAGTGGGTCTATATCTGGATAAGGCCGCTTTCCATGAGATAGAGCTCAGCCACAAATAGCATCACAAACGCAGACCAGAAATGCTGTTCAGTGGGGATAATTGCGGGGTGGGGGGTGGAAACAGGCCTCTTTGCTCGAAAGTAAGGCTGCTGCGTAGATAAAGAAATATTGCTTCCTTGATTTTATTTGGTTATCAGATTTATTACCTGCCATTCACAGTAAGATCACAGGGCGGGTTTCAATGGCACAAATAATGCAATTCGAAACCAAATAAAAACCTGATAAATTAACAATTTGTAGGTAGATAACAGGAATACTTTTCAGCTGTCAAAGGCCAGGATAAAGAGAGGTGTCTTCAGCATGCAATAAAGCAGAATAACGATGACACTAGATGTAGCTCTACAAGGAGGGAATTCTGTGGTTTTGGCGCTGCCACAGAGAATGCTCTCTTGCTGGCTGCCAGCCTCCGAGTCTGGGAAGATGGCAGGGCAACTGTGAGGGCTCCCTTCTGCTGATGTTAATGGCTGGGAAGATCTGCAGGAAAGGAGGTGGTCTCTCATATATTTGAGACCTTAAGTCAGTCATGTCTGTGAACACCTTTGAAACAAACAGGCAACCAGCAATTGCTGCTTTAAAACAGGAGTTCTAGATGGCACCCCAGCCTGTAACTTGGCTGCTGCATTCTGGACCACGGGACAGCCCCTCGTAGAGCACATTACAATAATCCAGAGGCTGGAGTACATTGGCCCAAGTCAACCTGTCCAAAGTAGGCTGCAGCTGGTAAGCTAGCTGGACTCATTTGCAGCCACCAAGACCACCCGGCCCTTGAATGTCAAAGTTGGGTTCCAGAAGTACCCCAGTTCTCTGCACCTGCTCCTTCCAAGAGAGTGCAACCCTGTCCAGAGTGGGGCTGCGAGTTCTAATCTACCAATCAGCAAATTTGTGGAGAGCTAATAATTAAATGATTTTTCTGAAGGGGGAAAATGTGCACATGTTCCACACCAGCCACTGGTCTCAGGAGAAGTCCTAAGAGAGGATGGTGTCTTGCCACTGGAGAGTTTTGCAAGTACAGTCGCACCTTGGAAGTTGAATGGAATCCGTTCTGGAAGTCCATTCGACTTCCAAAACGTTTGGAAACCAAAGCTCAGCTTCTGGTTGGCTGCAGGAAGGTCCTGCAGCCAATTGGAAGCCCTGTCGGGACATTCGGATTCCAACATTTGCAAACTGGAACACTTACTTCTGGGTCTGCGGCGTTCGGGAGCCAAAACGTCCAAGTACCAAGGCGTTCAGGATCCAAGGTACAACTGTACTTCTGTTAAAAACTGTGTGCGTTTTTGTGTCCTCTGAAAAGCGTTTAATAAGTGTCGTCTATTAAACCTTGAGGCCCTTCTTAAAAGCTGGGTTTTTTTCAGACTGTCGGAACTTCATAAACGGTTTTGCTTGCTGTGCAAGAGGGCGGAAAAAGCTGCTGTGGGTGGGGGTGACCTCCATCCCAGTCGGACAGAGGTTGTAATGGTGCAAAATGGGGCCCTGACCCCTCTCAGGACGTCCAGAGCAATGTACCCCCCTTGGCCCTACCAGTGTTTGCTGCTTGTTGGGGTTGTGCTGGAGAAGTTTGGGCCTGCACACCTAATTATTACAATGGTACAGTACCCTCTTGTGGCAGTACAGTTTACTGCTGTGCTGACGGTATAGAGGCTTGTTGAAAGTAGGTCAGCAGAGGGCAGTTCTATCAGCCAGTATGTGCTGCACACACTGAAAATAAATTAAGAGCTTTAGGACCACTCCTAACTTGCAGGTTTTAGTTACATGCGGCTGGCTAAATCTGCAGGCCTTTTACCGTGAACGTGCCAGGTTGAAGTTAGTGGACGTAGTGCCCTGTGGCTGTACGGTATTACCATTCAGAGAGTGTTTCTTTAATAGATTATGAACCTGACAATGGAATGTCGAGGTTAGGCTTGGTTTATTTTAATGTCAGTTTGCTCCTCTTTCCTCTACGAAGATGACCTTTGCACATTTCTCTGTAATCATTAGCACTGGAAGCTTGTGATAATTTGAGGGTTTTGTTGTTGTTTTTTTTAAAAAGAGAGAAATTTTCATCAGTTGCAGAGAGGTATCGCTGCTCTAAGTTCCAGTACAGCTACTAAGCTCCCTTTAGCCATGTCAACTCATTTATGACGATGGTCGCTTTTTGAGCTATCGCTTTGGGCTGTAGCGGAACGCCACTGTTCCGCAAGCATTTAAACCCCTTCACCAAAATTGAGCTTGGCTGTCTTTGGAGTGAGTCTTGAGATTGCTCAGCAGTAGTTATTACCTCACCCTCTTACCCCTGCCTGAGAGAATAGCTTACCTATAGCCAGTTGTGGCTGGTGCCCATTGGGACTGGTGGGGAGGAAGGCAAGTGCCCAGCATGTGGGGGAACCAGTGCCAATGACAGGCAGAACCAGCTAACTGTAGCCTTGTCCCCATCCTCCTCCCTGCTTAGTTCTGTGGGGCAACACTGAGTCTAAGGAGGAGGAAGCTGACAGGCATTGCCACCCACTGATTGTAAGGAAGAAGGCAAGGCCGTTTGGGGGGGTGATAGCTGAGGTCAGACCGAAGTTGGTGTAGCAGTGCCCCCATTCACATTAATGGACCAGCCTCTGCTGCCTAAAGCTGCAAATGGAATTCAAAACAGAGAGAGGATTCCAAGCGGAGATTTGCGGCTCACAGGTCACGCTCTCCCCTGTTGTGCTATGTTGCCTCTGGAATGTGGTGAAGGGTGCAGACCCTGGTGACACGGCACGGTCTTCTACGATCACTCACTTGGCTCTTCTCTCTTCCATCCCCAGCCCCAAAAGCCGACTGATCCAGTTAAAGAAGGAAAAATTGGAGTACACTCCTGGGGAGCACGAGTACGGATTGTTCCCGGCACCTATCCACGTGGGTGAGTGGGTTCTCTGTGCATGCTTTGAATGGGCCCTGCATGCGTCCTCTCAGCCAGAGGAAGTGAATGGCCCCCAGGTTATCATTTGGGTACTTGCGGGGCAGGGGGTGGATGCCTGAATCAACCCCCAAAGGAGGAAATTCCTAGTATGGGTTCAAGACCCTTGTTTCTGGGCCAACGCAGAGCCACTCATTTGGGGAGGGGGATCGTGAAACTCTCCTCTAAAATGCTGTAGGTCATGTGCAGTCGAGAGGGATTTTAGAGACTGCATTGTAAAATAGCTCATTTACTTTCCTGACTTGTCACTTTAAAGTCACAGGAGTGCATCGCTTTGCTTTCTTGGGAACAATGCAAGCCCATACTAGTCCAATATTTGTGTGCTTAGATTTGTGCTGGAAATAGGATTGACAGTTGTACCATGCGCTGTGGAGTTCAGCTTTCCCACCCCACTCCTGGTCTGCCGCAAGACGGTGGCTGAAGTTACCTTGCACTTTTCAAAGCTTGCTTTGCAGGCGTGACAGCTGAAACTTGGGGACATTTTGCACTGTAGTGGTGATCTTTTTGTTTTCCAATGCATGTCTTATCAATAAAAAAATTCACTGTGGTGCGACCAAATTTCTATTCTTAAAGTGTGGCCCAGAGAAAAAAGTTTGAGAACCACTTCTGTAGCGGGGTAGCTGTGCTAGTCTGTAAAAGTGAAAAGGCAGAAAGTTCAAGCATCTCGCTTGTTTGTGGAGAGACTCAAGGAGAAAGGTTTATTTAGTCCCTTTAACTTGAGCAGCCTTGTTAGTGATCCAGCTTGAGCGTATTCCAACCCCAGGGACCGTTTTTTTCCTTATTTAAGGGTTGAGACTTGTTTGTGCCTTGGGCTTGCGCTCCTTCCCCGCCCTGCCCCCCCCCCAATCCCTCGCCAGGTCACGGCCCTCCAGTTTATTTGCGCCAGGAGACACAAACAAACATGTCCTATTAAGATAAGGCAGCTTTAATGACTCTGCCTGGCGTAAAGGCAGAGCAGTCTCGCCTCCCCAATCATGTTAGGAGGATTATTTCTCTGCTGGGCTAACTCCTTGTCTGGGTGCCTCCTTTTATTGAGGTGGGGGGGGGGAGAGAGAGAGAGAGAGAGCACTCCCTGCTCTCTGGGCTGGCTGCCAGGCCCTTGAAAGAGCCTTTTGTTTTAGCCAGTGAGGTCATAGAAGTGAAAACAGATTCCCAGTGGACTTTGCTGCTTCCTGGAACTCGCCAAGCACAACTTGAGACTTTGAAAAATAAGAACAAATTTTAAGAGCAAGTTGTAAAGACAACATGACAGCTGCTCTTCTCTCCCCACCAAACCCCCCCCCCCACCCCAAAAAATAGCTTTTCAGAAGCGAGAAGAGGTGCCTGCAGCATCACAGGAAAGCCAAGGCCAGGGGCACCCTGCCGACCCCTCTGGGCTTTGCTTGCCTCCCTTTGCTCCCCTTTGCTGTTGCATCCTAACAGAGGGTGAAAGGTGGCTCTCTCTTCTTTGAAGGCTTAGCAGTTTGTTTTTGTTTGAGCTCATTTGCCCTGCTTATCTTGGCATGGTTCAAACACCGTGAAACTCCTTGCCACCTAATGCCTGCTCAGACAAGCTTACATGCGTCTGTTGTCTCGAAAACATTCAGGTTACAGCTCTGGTGAACCTTCAGAGGACGAAGCTGGGTAGCTCAGTTGGTTGGAGTGTGGAGCTGATGAATGCCAAGGTTGCAGGTTTGATCCCCGTAAGGAACAGCTGCATATCCCTGCAGTGCAGGGGGCTGGACCAGATGATCCTCAGGGTCCCTTCCAACTCTATGATTCTAAGTCAGGAGCTGTAATCTCTGTTATCATTGAAGCTGGGTTGTCAGGGACTTTGAGGTCCGAGCTGAGAATGTCCTGGTTGGAGACTAAGGCTTTGTACACAGCATACATTTAAAACACATTCCCCTCCACCTCAAAGAATCCTGGGAACTTAGTTTGTTAAGGGTGTTGTGGATTGTAAACTACGGTTCCCAGGATTATTTTGCTGGGAGAGAGGGAGAATGTGCTTTAAATCACAGAATTGTTGAGCTGGAAGAGACCCCATGTTCTCTCATCACAACCACCTGCAGTGCAGTCATCACAGCTCAATAATCCTTGACAGACGATCATCCAAGCTTTGTTTAAAAACCTCCAGTGGAGGAGACTCCACCACCTTCAGAGGTAGTCAGTTCCACTGTTGAGCAGCTCTTACCGTCAGAATCTCCTTTCAGGACATTTGAATCCATTGGTTTGTGTCTTACCTTCTGGAGCAGCAGAAAACAAGCTTGCTCCATCTTCTGTGTGACAGCCTTTCAGATATTTGAAAATGACTATCATGTCACCTCTCAGCCTTCTCTTATCCAGCCTAAACGTACCAGGGGTCACCAACCTTTTTCAGCAGGGGGCTGGTCCACTGTCCCTCAGATCTTGTGGGGGGACTGTATTTTGAAAAAATAAATGAATGAATTCCTATGCCCCACAAATAACCCAGAGATGCATTTTAAATAAAAGCACACATTCTACTCATGTAAAAACACCAGGCAGGCCCCACAAATAACCCAGAGATGCATTTTAAATAAAAGCACACATTCTACTCATGTAAAAACATGCTAATTTCTGGACTGTCCGCAGGCTGGATTTAGAAGGATTGGGCTGGATCCGGCCCCCCGGGCCTTAGTTTGCCTACCCATAGCCTAAGGTTTCGCAGTTCAGGATAGTGTCTCTGCAACTTTCAGGACTCTCTTCAGGGACAGCGGGGAAAGGATAGTGGCACCCGGGCGGCATGAAGTCTCTGTATCTGCCAGGCTTGTTATAAATAACTAGGGGTCGGGCCTCCAGTCTTGTCTGATCAATACAGTGCATCATATTATTTTCCCTGGCTTTGCGAGCTTTCAGTTCAAGTGCCACTTTCTGGCAAGCAGCCTCTGGAAACGTGGGCTGGAGCAGTGGAGCACGCTCTCCAGGTCTTAGATTGTGAGATGGCTGCTCATAGCCCAGTCATTGCTGAACAAAGTGCATTTGCTCAGCCTGCAGGAATGTGGACGCTGGTTCTCAGTCCAGGGCTCAGCTGCTCACAAAACGGCACCTTGGTCTGTAAGAAGCCAGCATGGGCCATAGAAGAAGATCAGCTCTGTGGAAAACTAACTCTCAGTGCTGTTGTGATGTTGTTCTGTCTAGTTTAGAAGCATGTGTGGATATCCTCTTGCCCTCCAGATGTTGCTAAGCTACAACTCCCATCAGCCTTCGTATGCATGACCAAGAATGTTGGGAGTTGTAGTTCAGCAACATCAGGACAGCCAAAGGTCCCACATATACTTTAGGGGGAAGATGGCTGCAGAAAGGACATGATAGAGTAGGGCTGAGGAACTTGTGGTCCTCTAGACATTTATGGACTCCAGTTCCCATCCGTGCCAGCTAACAGGTCCAGTGGCCCAGGGACGATGTGAGTTGTTGGCCCATCAGCATTTTGGAGGGCTGCAGGTTCCCCAGTCCTACAGTTAGAGCTTTACAAAACTGCACAAGGCAAAGGGAGAACTTTGTCTTCCCTTCTCTCACATATAGTGCCTGTTCTTTAGGGTTCCCCAGCAAACCCCACAGGGGAAAAGTGCTTATTGACATTGATGTATAGACTTGGCTGCTGCCAGAGATAGCGATGGCTCCCCACTTAAATTGAAAAGGTGGAATAGGGAAAACTGGAGATGGAGAATGCACCCCACCCCCCCCCGGGCTGCTAGCTGGGCTGTTCTTCTGAGTACATGGGCCCTTGCAAAGGATTATAAAAATCCACAGGGATAGGCTTATCGGTGGCCATTTGTCACCAGGGCTAAAAAAGCATCCACATTCAGAGACAGCCCCACCATATCTGAATGGCCATTGGCTAAGGGACAGGAGGGACGCGGGTGGCGCTGTGGGTTAAACCACAGAGCCTAGGGCTTGCCGATCAGAAGGTGGGCGGTTCGAATCCCCGCGATGGGGTGAGCTCCTGTTGCTCGGTCCCTGCTCCTGCCCACCTAGCAGTTTGAAAGCACATCAGAGTGCAAGTAGATAAATAGGTACTGCTCCGGCGGGAAGGTAAACGGCGTTTCCGTGCGCTGCTCTGGTTCGCCAGAAGCAGCTTAGTCATGCTAGCCACATGACCCAGAAGCTGTACGCCGGCTCCCTCGGCCAATAAAGCGAGATGAGTGCCGCAACCCCAGAGTCAGCCACCACTGGACCTAATGGTCAGGGGTCCCTTTACCTTTAAGGGACAGGAGAGGACTGTTGCCTTGATGCCCTGCGCTTTCCCAGAGGCATCTGGTAGGTCACTGTGTGAGGGAGGATGCTGAAGCAGGTGGTCCCGTGGTCTGATTCAGCCAGGGCCGTTCCGTTCTTCCACTGTTCCTCTTCATTTCAGTTAAGAGCTGCACCAGGACGAACTTCACTGGTGCATTTTACACCTGGTTAATTAGTATGTGTGGCAGGGACCTTCGTATTTTCTGCCTCAGTCGTCAAGACGTCTTTGGTCTGCTTCTGCCAGTCAAGCTCTGTTCATGGTGCGTGTGTTTAGGAAAGAATAAATGCATGACTTTTGTATTTCTTCTTCCCTCCCCCTCCCCCCACTGCAGGGAAATACCTACGCCAAAAGCGAATAGACTTCCAGTTGCCTTATGACATTCTTTGGCAGTGGAAACATAATCAGGTAGGGGACTATCTTTTTTTTAAAAGTCACATCCTTCCAAGGCTGCATTCCAAGATGCTTGAGGAGAATCAAATGGTTTCTGCTGCTGCTGCTGCTGCTACACTGATACTAGCTGTGCATTCAGGAGTCTTTTGCTGATGTTGCAGCTGAGGGAGAAGGCTGGGTGGGTGGGAATCCTTGAATATATATTTAATGCAGACAATTTCCATTGCCTCCCTCCATCCTTCTTCGCCTGCACACACATACAGAGAGAGAGAGAGAGCGCTGCTTTCAAACTAGCAGCATTTTTGCTTCTCAGAAAGCGTCCACCCTTAATTCTACTGGGGACTCTTATTCTGATAGCGCTTGCCTGCTTCTGCTTCTGGGATCTTGTGTTGTTTTTTTGACACGCCTCTGGAGAATTCAGATGTTCTGCCAGCAGTGCTGAAAAATTTCAGGCCTTATTTTTCTTGGACCCAGTCCCGAGCAAAGAGAGTAGAGGTTTGGTTTATTTTTGTTATTGTTATTATTATTGTTATTATTATTCCAATTAGAAGCTGATGTTTGGGGGTCAGAAGGAACGCACTGAATAGCCCGCCTTGCGTTCTTTCCAGAGAGCTCCCTCATTTGCCCATGGGCTAGGCTAAAAATAGGGTGGTGTTCCTTCTGACAAAAGGTTTCCACCAGAGGTTTTGCAGTGGGATTTTGCCTAGCCTCTGCTCATACTCCAGATCGGTGGACTTCAGTGGGCCTAAACCAGGCTTCCTCAACCTCGGCCCTCCAGATGTTTTGAGACTACAATTCCCAGCATCCCTGACCACTGGTCCTGCTAGCTAGGGATCATGGGAGTTGTAGGCCAAAAACATCTGGAGGGCCGAGGTTGAGGAAACCTGGCCTAAACCCAAGACCCACCTTTGACTCACAACCTGCAGCATGGGACCCACTTTCACATTTTCACTTTTGATTTATATATAATAATGCTTATGCACATTATTAATCCTAAAATGGTGATGCACTGAGAAGCATACCTCAGCATTACTACTAAATGAAAAGCAGCCCTCCAGCTCAGGGTTCCAGCCAGCCCTGCCCTCTCCCACTGGGCTCCACACCTGCATGGTGGGGTTAATAACACCAGCTTCCCTTTGAGGACTATTTTTAGGATTACTGAGGATTAGTGGATGTGCAGCACTTTGAAATCCAGGGCTGTGTACACACCCCGTGCATTTGAAAGCACATGGCTCTCTCCCACAAAAAATACCAAGAACTGTAGTTTGTTGAGGGTGCTGGGAATTTTAGCTTGGAGTAAACTGCAGTTCCCAGGATTCCATGAACTGGGCTGTATGTATGCAGTCCAGAAGGGACAATGTGTGTTATAATTAAGCAACTGCTTTTTCCTGTTGCCCACTTTATTTAGCAATATGCTATAGAAACAAGGAATTGTTCCCTCCCACCCCATTCTGTTCAGTGATTCAGCCCCCTCTCTAAATATATATATATATTTACTAATTGCAAAGCTTGCATGGTTTACAGTTTACATTTCCTCATTTCACATTCCTAACATGTTGCGGGGAAGCTCCATAATGAGATCTACAGGCGTCTTTAAGTATTGTCGAAAGGAGCAGATAGTACCCGGTTCCAAGCACGTCTGTCTCTGACAAAACTGGTTTTGGATTCTGCTTCTTCTTTTTGAGAGGGAATGATGTCTTTGCCCCAAAATAGGCCGTGCTGATTTTAGTCAAGAAGCTGCATATTTGTTGGATTCTTTGATATGGCTCTCGAAACGAGTATAAGCGTCTGTCTATTTTTTTGCTGAACTGCTCCAGAGGTGCTTTATACTAGGGTTGTGAGAAAGTCTTCCCCATATAGACAAAGCTGCGAGGCTTTGGGAGCCCCGCGGACACTCTATGACCACCTGGTCATGCAACATTTCTGAAACTGAAGTTAGTATAGAGCTGGTTGCTCTCTTGGATTGGGGAGCCCTAGGGGAAATGAACATTGTGGCTTGGGTCCAAAGATCCTCTTTAGTTGGCATTAAAGTCTATTCCACTCCTGTAGCTCATGGGGGAGCATTCGGAATCCTGGCATCTCCAGGGAGGGCTGCTTGAAACCTTGGGGAGCTGCTGTCACTCAGTTTCTAAATGGACCCAGTGGTCTGACTCAGTACAGTGGTACCTTGGTACTCAAATGGCTTGGCTACCGAACAGATCAGCTCCCAAACACCGCAAACCCAGAAGTAAGTGTTCCTGTTTGCAAACGTTTTTTGGAAGTTGAATGTCCAACACGGCTTCCGCTTGAGTGCAGGAAGCTCCTGCAGCCAATCGGAAGCCACGCCTTGGTTTTTTAATGGTTTCGGGAGTCAAACGGACTCCCGGAATGGATTAAGTTTGAGAACCAAGGTATCACTGTATAAGGCAGTTTCCTATGTTCCTAGAAGGGCTGCCTCTGAGCATTGCCCCAAAACCGATGGCAACCCAAAGAACCTCTTCGACCTGTGCAAACATAATTTTATTTGTAGACCAGCTTTCCGCAGTTCAAACCATGTTCAAGGCGGCTTACAACATGCAAAAAATGCATGACTACAACATAACAAAAGTGGTCATAAGCAATAAATAAAATGTTAAAAAAATACACAACCAAACTTAATGGTTTCCACGTGAATCACAACAAGATCTAAAATAAAGATACGAAAGAACAACAGCAACATCTCTCTCTGCAACAGCAACACCCCAGAAAACACCCCAACTCAAGAGTCTGCTCAGCAGTCTCAGCTTTTTGTATCTGGAATCAGCCAGGGCTCTCCCCTCCCAGGCCTGGTGGAAAAGGCCTGCCAGGCAGGGAGCATGTCTTCCAGGACTCGCAGCCAAGATGTTCTCACATGCCCTTTTCAACATCATCTTAATGGCCCCCTGGATTCTATGTGCCACACCTTTGTATCTTCTGTTTTCCACCACAAGTGTAACACACTGAACTGTGGCACTGAACTGCATGAGGTTTTAGAACAGCACTAAGAAATGTTCTCCTTCCCCTCATGGCTCTTTGGATCCAAGCCAATAAATGTTTTCGTTTTTAAAAAACAAAAAAAAAATAAGATCAAAACCTTTCTCTGCTGCTCTTGTAACAAAGGCTTTTCTTCATTAGGCTCTGTCAAGCATAAATCAAACCTTCCTTTCTGGGGGAAATGCAAATTTTTATTCTGCTGTTGTCTTGCAAAGCGATAAAGAACACTTATTTCTTTTCTTTCCAGTTGTATAAAAAGCCAGACGTCCCGCTTTATAAAAAAATCCGTTCTAGTAAGTAGCTTTGTGTTTCTATAGCCCTGGTTTTATGGTTTCCTCAATTGTGGAGCCTTGCCAGCCTTTTATCTCCACTTGACCGCACCCTCTTTGACCTCCTGGCAGTAGCCCCGCTCCTAGGCTGCCGCCTTTTACTCTTTTCTCTACGGGGTCAACGGGGTGGGCGAGCCGGGAGAGAGGTTTGTAGACTGGGAGGAGCTCTGTTTCAGAAGTTGATAGATACTTTTCACTCCTCCTTTCCCTCCGCAGACGTCTATGTGGATGTGAAGCCTCTTTCTGGTTATGAGGCCACGACCTGCAACTGCAAGAAGGCCGAGGATGGCAACAGAAACGGCTGTTTGGATGACTGCTTGAACAGGTGAGTTGCAGGGCCGCAACATAATTAATGCTGCAACCGAAGACATGTCCGTGCGCACACACAGAATCACTGGGAATTAAAGAGACCTGCTTCTCACAAGTAGCAAGGTGAGACAGCCAGCATGCATTGGGTGCACTATTTTCAGACTTCCGGGCCCTACATAAAAAGCCCTGGGTGTCCAAACCCTCACTTCAACCTTAACTTACACACTGCTAAGCCCTACTCACAGTAGAATCATTGAGATTAACGGGCAGGCTTAATTTAAGTCCATTAATTTAAGCTGGGAACATTTTTCAGTTGGATACAAAACTCCATACCTGGCCATGGCTAATTGTCAGGGTTTCGTTTGAATGCAATCCTCCTCCTCCTCCTCCTCCTCCTCCTCCTCCTCCTTATTTATTATTTTTATGCCACCCATCTGCTTGGGTTTTATAATTTCCAAAAAATCATAAAACCACAGTAAAACACCACACATCAAAAACTTCCCTATGCAGGGCTGCCTAACCTACCTCGCAGAGTTGTTGTTAGGGAAATGTGGACAGCAGAGAACCATATGTACAGCGCTGAGCTAGTTGAAGGGGAGCGTGGATATAAACGTTTTTTAATAAACCCTGAAAATGAGCCTCAAGGTTTGTCGGAAAGGCGGCCCCGATGTTCCTGATGCTTCCCTGCACCCACGCTGACATGCCAGCCTGCCCCCCCCCCTCTGCTTCCAGGATGATCTTCGCTGAGTGCTCCCCCAATACCTGCCCCTGCGGGGAGCAGTGCTGCAACCAGCGGATCCAGAGGCATGAGTGGGTGCAGTGCTTGGAGCGCTTCCGGGCCGAGGAGAAAGGCTGGGGCATCCGCACAAAAGAGCCCCTGAAAGCTGGGCAGTTCATCATCGAGTACTTGGGAGAAGTGGTCAGCGAGCAGGAGTTCAGGTAAGCCATGGGCAATGCGGTGGGTGGAGGAGAAGCGTTCGTGGCACAGCCCTTGTTCGGAAGAGCAAGAGGACGGGGAGTGTTTCACCAGCTGCACTGTCCCACGTTGTTCTTTAGGAACCGGATGATCGAGCAGTACCATAACCACAGCGATCACTATTGCCTCAACCTCGACAGCGGGATGGTGATTGACAGCTATCGCATGGGCAACGAGGCGCGCTTCATCAACCACAGCTGCAACCCAAACTGTGAGATGCAGAAATGGTAAGAGCTTCCAGAGGGGGTCGCCTTGCTAGTTTCCATTGCTTTTGCTATGGCAACAACGGAGCCTTTTAGTACCTTTATAAAAGTGATGGCCTACGCTTGTGTCCAGTCCCTAGGTGTGTGCATCCGTGTGTACAGTACTTGGTTTATTTTAAAGTGCTGCACACAGAACCATAAAAGAACAGTGTCTGCCTGAAGGTTGGGGTTCCTCTTCCATCTCCCCTGCCTCACTCTCTGCCCCAATTCTGAGTAGAGCTGTCAACCAGTTTAGAGGGTGTAGACCAGGGGTAGGCAGCCTAAGGCAGGGGCCCATGGGGGTTTAACTGGCCCCCAAGCCGCCCCCGAACCGAGCCGCCCTCTCGGCAAGTCCCTGCGTGCTGCGCTAAACCGGTGCAGCGCAGGGACTCATTTCCGTGGTGCTGGAAATCATGTCTGCATACACACCAGAAATCGTGGGGGCGTGTGCTCACAATCCGGCCCACGGAGGGATCTCCGCTGGAGTTAACCGGCCCAGGCGATGTAAACCTTGCCAACCCCTGGTGTAGACGGACACCGTCTCTCATTCCAGCTGGTCATCTTAAGAACAGCTATGTAACTTTTTAAGATCTGATGCCTGCTGCTCTGTCAGGGAAGCTGTGGTTACAAGTGGACTGAGCCACAATTCCAGCCCCCTTCCTGGAGCACCGTTTGGGGCAGGGGAGGCATTGGTTTCCAATTGAGGTATAATATGCTTCCAGGGCCTTAGCTGTGCTGAGACTGCTGTCGTGCCTTCCTGCCCTGTCCAGAGTTGCAAGCACATCCTGTTCCCTTTCCGCCTGCAGGTCCGTCAACGGTGTCTACAGGATTGGGCTCTATGCATTGAAGGATATGCCTGCTGGCACTGAGCTGACGTACGATTACAACTTCCACTCCTTCAATGTGGAAAAGCAGGTGAGGGTTGCATCATCACTCCCAGGAAGGCCTGGGGGAGAAGAGCATGGCTGCATTTTTAATTCTTTAGGCTAGTCCCTCCTTATTGGTACAAGTTGGAGGCACAAATGTATGAGATGCCCTGTGAGATCACTTTGATCACCTGGGAAATTCTGTTAATAATAGCGCAGCACCTTTCATGAGAGGCTTGCCAAAAAAGGGCCCCTCAAATTATAGCAGCCAGTATACCAAGACACCTCATTTAGGCAGATGTAGACACCCTAGATACCCAGCTTGACCCCACCGTTGGCCCTAACATCTGCTACTGTCGCCCTGCCAGGAGCAGGCAGTATGGTAGAGTCAGGGAAGGGCCAAGGTGAGGCAGAGGTGCTCGCCCAGCAGCAGCAACGGCAGAAAGCTTCTCACCTGAGAGAAGGACCCCCAGTTTGCCCATATGCAGAGTGGGAAGGCCAAAAGCCCAGGAAATTAAGCACACCTAGCACCATAATACATGCCTCTTATTTGAACACGGGGTCTTAGCTCACAGGACAGTGGCCATGAGATCCCCGCATACACTATCCTCCATGCGTGAAGGATAGATCCACTCAGGTTGCCAAATTGAGACAGCAGCTCCAGCACAGTAAACAGAGTAGTCATCACAAAAAAGGAGGCCAGAATAAAGGAGGCAGAAACACAGAGGCGCCAACAAGCCCATTCGTACATTGGCCCCTGCGGTGTCCCATCGAATGGATGGGACTGTATGAGCAGGCAGGGATTCTTGATGGGTCCTAATGGCCTGGGTTGCAAGCTTTGCCAAGGGGGCGTTTTCAAGGTGGGTGTTCTCTCCTTTCTCTTCCAAGCAACTCTGCAAATGCGGCTTTGAGAAGTGCAGAGGGATCATCGGGGGCAAGAGCCAGCGCGTGAACGGCCTCCTGAGCAAAACCAACCAGCCCGTCACTGCCCAGAGGAGGCCGAGCCGGTCCAAAGAGAAGAGGAAATCCAAGCACAAGTTGAAGAAGAGGGTGAGTGTGCACAGAGCAGGAGGCAGGTGTGGGAGGCGTTTGCCACACTCCATGCCTACAGTTGCCGCTTGGGTCAGAGGGGATGAGCGTGGTTGAGAGCTCGTATTTGGCGTGCAGAAGGCGCCAGGTTCAATCCCCGACATCTCTGTTTTAAAAAGTATAGTGGGTAGCAGTGGTTTCATCTAGTGCAGGACCACTGCATGTGCTCAGTGTGTTTGACTTTTCTTTCAATAAATCTGCTTGCTACTTGTGGCAACGATCTAACGCAGGGCGGCCCAACTTTCCATACCGAGTGTGCCTCAAGAGTACTTGTGACATGTTGTTGTTGTTGTTGTTTTGTGTGTTTGATTGTATTGTTGTTATGTTTTGTTTTTAATATAATTTTTAAAACCTTAATAAATATCTATAAAAAAAAATCAAGAGTACTTGTGACATGGTACCCATGGGCCGCGCTCTGCCTTGCCGTGTACGGAGGGCGGGAGAGAGCAAGCCCAGAATTCGGTGCCCCCTCCCCAGCCCTCATGCTGCCTTCCCAAAGCTGGGTAAACACTGCACTTGGCTTTGGGGAGGTCTCTAGGACCCTGTCTGAGCCCTCACACCTCCTTCCTGAAGCCCAGTGCCTCAGTTACCTGGCTTTGGGAAGGTAGTGTGAGGACTTGGGAAGCATCAAACATTGCCGATGACCTCCAAAAGAGGCTTGAGGGCATTGGACCACCCTGATATAATCATGGAGGAAAAGGGAACTTAATACTCTCTTGGGGGGGGGGGACTTGGGTTCCCCCTTCCACAACATCTCTTCACTCATGTTAATGTTGACCACAGTAGGGGGTCTCTCTTCCTCACCAGCTGGGATGCTTCTGTCCACCATGATTGTGATCCCCATTTCAGCAACTCTTTCAGACTTTACAAAATGAGAGTGGGATGGGATGCGCATATAACACGTGCTTCTTGTTCTGCATGCTTCTCCACCCAGACCCAAATCAACCTCCTGTTGGTAATGAGGGAACAGCATGGACATGCCTGTTCCAATAATGGTTTTGAATGAGAGGAACAAAGTGGGGGCCCCATCTTGCTTCATGTACTTACCTTAACTTCCACCCTCCCCTCCCTTCTTTATTATAAACATTTAAGCCCTGAAAGGAAAATAATCTTGCCTGTGTTGGGCAGCTCAGCTATACACTGAGTGGGAATTTGAACCTGCCTGACCCAAGTTCAGGATTCTAACCACTGTCTTTTCGCAGTTGGCTTTCTTTGTTCTTGGATTCTCTTCTCAAGAAGGGTTTGTTTTGTTTTACAGAAGGGTCACGTTCCTGAGGAGCCCAGTGAAAGCTCAAGTACCCCGACTCGGCTGACACCGCAGCTCCAAATGAAGCCCATGTCCAACAGGGAAAGGTGAGGAAGAAGGGCAGCTCCATTCCCTTGTCTCTTCCCAGCAAGTTTCCCTCCCTCCTACTTTGGGCGCAGGGGGCATGAGCTAGGTCAGGCTTCCTCAACCTCGGCCCTCCAGATTTTTTTTAGCCTACAACTCCCATGATCCCTAGCTAGCAGGACCAGTGGTCAGGGATGATGGGAATTGTAGTCTCAAAACATCTGGAGGGCCGAGGTTGAGGAAGCCTGAGCTAGATCTCCCCCAAAGCTTCATTTTGGCTCAGTTTATTTCATTTTGATTTAAGAAATTTCTGCCCTGCCTTTTGTCATCAGAAAGTAAGAAGAACCTATCATTAGAGTCCTTTCCAACTCTGAAATTCTATGATTCTATGAAACTACCTCCTGCCAACCTAGCAGTTCGAAAGCACGTCAAAGTGCAAGTAGATAAATAGGTACCGTTCTGGCGGGAAGGTAAACGGCGTTTCTGTGCGCTGCTCTGGTTCACCAGAAGCAGCTTAGTCATGCTGGCCACATGACCTTGAATCTGTACGCCGGCTCCCTCGGCCAGTAAAGCAAGATGAGCGGCGCAACCCCAGAGTCGGCCACAACTGGACCTTATGGTCAGGGGTCCCTTTACCTTTACCTATGAAACTACCACAGGATGGTTTGCAACATAATAGCATAAGCAACTTCATTTATTAGATTTTATTTTTTTTACCCACACTTTATCATATATATATTTATTTAACAAAATGTATATACCACTTGATTGTAATGATACCTTGTAAGCGGTTTACAGGAATTATTAAAATTATGAGTAAAAACAATAAATTATCAATAAAAACATTTAGAAAACTGTTAGCTTCAACAGTAAACTACAAAGAGATTGAAACATATCACCATCCACATTTAGACTTGCCCAAACCAAAGTGGTTTCAGCAGGTCTCATAAGGTCCCAGGGCAGGTTACAGCAATAAAGTGCACACTTGTAAAACAAATGAAAGTTACTACCGTAAAACAAGAAAATTGTAAAAACAAATTGAAACAGTTCCATGTATTGAAAGCAGTGCAAACATTTAAAAACAATTCCATATATAAGAACAGTTAAGATAGTCCCAGTACAGATGTAGACTGTTTGCAAATACAATGCAAAAATAATATGCATGCAGTATTCTCTCTCTCTCTCTCTATAAAACCTGTATATATAATTTCATAATTATTGCTGATAATAATCAGTAATATGTGATATCAGGTAATGCACAGTAGTACGTAATACATGATGGGCAATACTTAACAAGCAGCTGTGTGAAATTATTCACACCTCATGCCATCCCACAATTGAGAAAGCTTTAGCTATGACTTTGCACAATGTTCTAAACCATGGTTTGCAAACAGCTGGCCAATAAGGATTTTTTTAAAAAGTGGTTTGGTGAGATGTTAGAATTGACAAACCGCAGACTCATTGCTGCCTCCCCAGAGCCAGCTGCATTGTATAAAAGCTGAATGGGTAGGGAAGTGGAAGCAGACAAGCAGGTCTAAATCATGGCTTTATTAAGATGCTCAGGCTGTGATTATGTGTTCCAAATCATGATCAGAACGAATCATGGATTGGTAGGTCTGAGTCGAGCCTTTCTACAGAAATGGCCCAACCCTTGCTTTTAACCTGTGCCCCCCTGGCATCTGTCTGATGCTTCCCCTACTTGGTCTCTGTTCCTGACCCTTCCTCCTCCTCCTCTTCCCAGTCTGATCTCATGTAGATTCCAACCCCTTAGAGCAGGGATCTCTCACTACTATGCTGTGGCGATGTGCTGCAAATATCCCGCAGCAGCCAACCTCGGAAGGTGAAGAAAGCCTTTTATTTCAGCCCCCACCTCTTCTCTTCCCCATCCCTCATCTTTATTTGTGCTTCCCCAAGGAATTTTGTGCTGAAGCATCATGTTTTCTTGGTGCGCAATTGGGAGAAGATCCGGCAGAAGCAAGAGGAGGTCAAGCACGCCAGTGACAACCTTCAGTCCGCCTCGTTATACACCCGCTGGAATGGGATGTGCCGGGATGATGGCAATATAAAATCTGGTCAGTGCCCCTGTTGCAACTGGTGTGAGTCTCCCAGCCTTTCTCGGTGTCTCCCGGATAAGCGATAAGCATTCCGTGGACCTTAACCTTTCTCAAATCAGTCTTGCAAAAAGTTGCCATCCTATCTGTCTCAGATATTTGTGACCTAATGAACCAAACTTGAAACTCCTTTTCCTAGTCGCCTAAAAGCGATTCTGCCTTGCCACAAGCAATTGGACAAGCAGTGCCCTGACGGCATATTACCCTTTGCGTTGCATTCAGCTAAAATTTGATATCCAGCAGCAGTGGCATGATATATGCAAAGCCCCCACTCTGTACAATGAGAGTTGCTGGTTTTTAAGTCCCTCAGACATACATGTTGTTCAGCAGAGAGGAAGTGGGAAGGTAGCTCAGTAGCAGATCAGGAAGTCCCAGGTTCTCTAGTTAGCTGCCTCCCAGTAGGGTTGAGAGAGACGGAAACCCTGGGGAGCTGCAGACAAAACCAAACTAATTGGGCCGGTTGCTTCCTGTGTTCCTGCGGGCTTTGACTAAAGAGGCATCTCTTCCTCCCCTCTCTTTTTCAGATGTCTTCATGACACAGTTCTCTGCCCTGCAGACTGCCCGCTCAGTGCGGACACGGCGGCTGGCTGCGGCCGAGGAGAACATCGAAGTGGCGCGGGCCGCACGCCTCGCACAAATCTTCAAGGAGATCTGCGACGGGATCATCTCGTACAAAGGTGATGGCTGCCGAGGGCCAGAGGCAGGAGCTGATCGTTTGACAGGCTCCACAATCCTCTGTTGCTGGGTTTCCAGAGGGAGGAGAGCTTGAGTGTAGGATTTCAGGGGTTCAGTGATGAGTGGCTCATGGGTGAGAGCAGGAGCTACTTTGGGGGAAGGCTTTGCATCCCTGGCATCTTCAGATGGGGCTGGGAAGGACCCCGGTCTGAAAAGCTGCAGAACTGCTGCCCAGCCAATGTCAACAGTGCCACTGAGTGAGGTGGACCCAGTGGTCTGATCCTGTATTAGGCAGCTTCCCATACACTTCCTTGGCTTTTGCAGCATTTGCTGTGGGGTGGCCAGCCTCTGTCTCTCCGTCCGTCACCCATGAGGACTGTCAAGTGTTTGATACACATGCTGCTCCCACCTCCTTAGTCTTGAATTGTAAAGAGCTATAGCAGAAGGGGTTCGAGCTCTAGAAGTAGTGGACAGAATTTGAGGGAGGGAGTACACAGCGGGTGGAGGAAATTCATTGGAACACCAGAAGAGCCTGGCTGCTGGATCAGACCAAAAGGCCCATCTATCTTGCCGTGGCCCCACCTGAGCCCACAAGAAGGGCATGAACTTGAACAGCACTTGCCACAAGGGCCTATTTAAAGAAACTGTAAATTGCATTGCTTCTTAATTTCAGCTTGTGATGTAGCTGTGACTTAGGCAAGTCAGGGACTAAGGGGCATGTGTTTCTTTCCCACATAATTTCCTCATAATTTCTCCTGCCAAATAACACCCACCCACCCCAAAAACTACCCAAGACCAACCATACTGTAAAACCCCTGTGACAACTGCTCTGCATCCCTCTGCTTCTGTTACAGATTCCTCCAGACAGCTGCTAGCAACTCCTTTGCTGAATCTTCCCCCGAAGAAAAAGTAGGTTTTTAGCATTCTCCGAAGGGGAAGTGGTGGAGAATCTGTCATTTTACAAAATAGGTTTCATGTCATTCCTCAAATACGGGCTTTTCAGTAACCTTGCACATTTCCCCCCCTGCCTGGCTTAGAAATGCAGATTACTATGAGAAGATCTCCGACCCCCTTGATCTCACCACCATCGAGAAGCAGATCTTGACAGGCTACTACAAAACTGTGGAAGCTTTTGATGGCGACATGCTGAAGGTCTTCCGCAACACTGAAGTGAGTTTGCTGTTGTGTTGGCAGAGGAAGGCACTTGGTTCTAGCCGAGGGTCCCAGCTGGTCCTTTGAGAGTCGAGGTGTAATTATTAATTGCCTTGCATACAATTCTCTGAAATGCTCAAGTTCTGGGCTGGAGGCCTTGCGACACCAAATAACACAGTAGAGGAAGGGCCTCAGGAGAGTGGCAGAGGAGGAAAGATGTCCTTTTTCCTTTCCACCACCCCACTCCTGAGAACCCCACCTAACCCCAGTGAACTCATACAACTCCCATTCAAGGCTGGGCAGAGTCTTGAATCAGAAGCCACCGCCCTTGCATCTTGTGGATATGCTGTAATGTTCCATTGCAGTGCCCACTTGTTCCTTGTGCTGGAAGAAAATGAACCAAGCTGGGAGGGACTAGTGGGTAGGAAGGGGAAATTGATGGGACCGGGGCAGGGGGCGTCTACGTCAGAGTTTTATGGCGGCAAAGATTAAAGCAGAAAGGGCATTTCAGTGGGGGTGGGAAAGGCTCTGAGTTTCTGGACTTTTGTCTCCTGCTCAGAAGTACTACGGGAGGAAATCCCCGATTGGGAGGGACGTCTGCCGGCTGCGGAAGGCCTACTACAACGCCCGCCACGAGGCAGCTGCCCAGATCGATGAGATCGTCGGAGAGACGGCGAGCGAGGCGGACAGCAGCGAGACCTCCATGTGCGAGAAGGAGAGCGGGCACGAGAAGGACGAGGACGTGATCCGCTGCATCTGTGGCTTGTACAAGGACGAAGGGCTCATGATCCAGTGCGACAAGTGCATGGTGAGGGCAGGTTGTGCTCTCCTCTCCCTCACAAGACGGGGCTGCGTTCTTGCTGCAGATGAGAAACGTCTGCTCACACGTAGCCCCTGTACCTGGCCCTGTTCTGTCAAAAGGCAAGGTCCAGACCAATGGCTGGATTCCCTCCTCTATAGCAGCCTGGTATTGGTGGGCCAGAGGAATCTGAACCTATTAGAACAGACGTGCGCCCCCTGAGGCCCTTCTTCATGTGCCTCCTCCACAAGAAGGCCGGAAGGTGGCTCCCTATTCGTGGAACGCTCTCCCTAGGGAGGTTTGACTGGCACCTTCATACACCTTTAAGCACTAGGTAGAAATTTCCTCTTCAACCAGGCCTTTGGCTAATTGACATCCAATGCCCTTTTAAATGTGTCCTCAGAGGGAGCATTATTGGTTTGTTGATGGTCTTACCTTTACTATGAATTTTGTGGTTTTTATATTGTAATTTTATGTTGTGACCCACCCTGAGATCTACAGGTGAAGGGCAGCTAATAATAATAATAATAATAATAATAATAATAATAATAATAATCAGACCACTGGCACATATGAGTCAGTATTTTCTACTCTGCTTGACATTGACTCTTTGGCCTCTCAGGCAGAGAGCCTTATCCTTCCCTGATAATCTCTGTTTTTAAGATGCTGTTACATTGTTTTTAGGCTGCATTATTTGAGTTAAAAAATCTTAAACTGTTCAGAAATGCTTTAAAATAAATAAAACTCGTCTTCTAATGCTTTGGGGTGGATCTCCTTTCCCGCACTTTCTGATGTGTCTGTTTTCTCCTGTAGGTCTGGCAGCACTGTGACTGTATGGGGGTGAACTCTGACGTCGAACACTACTTGTGTGAGCAGTGTGAACCTCGCACAGTGGATAGGGTAAGCCACCTTCGCTTGCCCAGAACTGGGCAGGGTGACTTTGAAACCCTCACGCCATTGGCCTCTTTATATTTTACACAGCCAGGCTGTTTCAGCGGCTTTCTCCTCTAAGGAAGCCTGGGAATTGTAGCCTTTCAGCGTTCAAATGTTCTTCACAAAACCACGGTCCCCAGGGTTCCATGGAGGGTGCAGGCTTGATTAGTGCTGCATCTACGTTCATCTTGGTTTCTAAACGTAGTCAGGATGACAAGACTTGTCAACGCCTTTTGCCTTTTTCTTTCTTGCAGGAGGTTCCTATGATTCCCCGACCTCATTACGCCCAGCCTGGCTGCGTTTACTTCATCTGTCTGTTACGGGACGATCTGTTGCTACGTCAAGGTGGGTGTGTTGACTTCCTGGGGGGCGGGAGGGAAATTCATAATATTCAAAGTTTTTAAGAAGGCAGCCAAAACACAGGTTGTAGCCAAGCAGAAGCACAGGAACATAAACTATACATTAAAAAATTACATAAAGATAAAAACTTGACCTATACAATAAATAAAGCTTACATAAAACGGGAACCTTAAATCTCAAGGGCAGTCACATAGCTTGTTCTAAGTTTAGCAGCCTTCTCTGCAAATTTAGCTGCGTTGAACATTACAGACTAGTCCGAACCAGACAACAGATACTTAATCCTATCCATATTACTGAGGATTGCAGTCGCAGCTGAAGATTTCTAGGTGTTTCATACAGTTCACAGTATAGCATAGGGTGCCTGGTGCCCCCTCCCCTCCAGGGACTACCTCAAACACAAAAGGACTGCTTCTGGGCATTTGGATTAATTAAGAGGCAGCCGAGAGGGTCCTTTGGGACATCCATCCCCTCTCTCGCGACTGCTGTTTGTCAAGGTGCTTGAGCCTGCCTTGCTCATTGATTGAGGGTATCAAAATTAAAGGTGAGACATTAAGCGAGTTAGAAATCTTGGGCCACCTAAGCACTGGGGCCACCTGGTCTGACTGGCGGCAGCTCTCCAGGTTGTTTCCTCAGCCTCAGAAATCGGGGCTCTGTGGTGGTAGTTGGGTAGGAGGAAGGGAATTAGGCAGCTTTTATGGAAAAGTCATGGTATTAGAATCTCAGAATCGTAGCGTCAGAAGGGACCCCATCTTGTCCAGCCCCCTGCAATGCAGGAGTCTCAACTGAAGCATCCATGACAGATGGCCATCCAACCTCTGCTTAAAAACCTCCAAGGAAGGAGAGTCCTCAACCTCCCGCGGGAGACCGCTCCACTCAACAGCTCTTAGCCACTAAGACTAAATGGGCCACCCCTGTTCATTGTCAGGATGTCTCTGTTCAAAACCAAACAGGGGAGACCCATTGCCCTTAAGCCTCTGCTTTGTGGGCTTCTAGTTAGCCACTAAAGGAAACGGGGTGCTAGACTGGACAGAGGCTTGGTCTGATCCAGCCGGCTTCCTAGCTGGAGATACCATTTCATTGAACCTGGCAGTTCTTTTTGCACACAGCCCATGCTTTCAACTGCTGAGCCACCTCTGCTACCACCACTCAGTTTGTTAGGCTTCTGTAAATCCACCCTGCTGGGGTATGGGAAAGCCGCTCTGATACGCCCTTCTCCACCCCATCAACAGGTGACTGCGTGTACCTGATGAGAGACAGCCGAAGGACCCCAGACGGCCACCCTGTCCGGCAGTCGTACCGCCTGCTCTCCCACATCAACAGAGAGAGACTCGACATCTTCCGTATTGAAAAGCTCTGGAAGAACGAGAAGTAAGTTCCAGCCCCACCTTGCTTTTAAAAAGCGGAGCTCGATCTCACTTTGGTGGGAGACCAGCCACACTGGACTCCCATCAAAAACGTGTCATCGGAGAATTTTCCCATCCCCATCCCTCCCTTGCATGAAAGTAGCAGGTGGTGGCAGTTCATGAAGCCGTAAGATTTTCCCACCTCTTTTCCTGTGGTGAGAAAACTAAAGAGGTGGGTAACCTATAACACACACACACACACACCAAATGTTGCTGGACTCCCATGATCCCCAGCAAGAATAGCCAGCTGCACTTGTAAGCCAGCAAGACCTGGAGGGTTGGAGGACATAATTCATTTGGTGATATCATTCTCCTCCTTTGGCGGAGGATGCAGACAGGAGGTTCAGCTAAGCCCTGTCTCCAGAGACCAATGAGAGTTTCACAGGATGTCGTCGTGCTCCTCCACTAGTGTGCTCTTACTGCACTGAGAAATGGCTGCAGTTCAGATCTTTATCTTCAATCTTAGGCTTGGCTGATCTGAACCTCAGCACTCATCACCCATAAATATATTTGTTTTTTATAATATATATTTATGTACATATGCCACCATATATATATATATATATATATATATATATATATGCAGGTTTTGGTGTCCTCGGGTGTCTTCCCGTGTAAAAGTTGGGGTGTCTAGGCGACGTTTCGACGAGGTCTCACTCGTCATCTTCAGGCTGGTGCTTTCGGCTTCTTGTTACTGGAACAGAGCGGGATCTCAATGTTTGAGTTCTTATAAATACTGTAGAGGGGGTGTGGTGTCTAGCCTCCAATGTTCTGGGCAGAGAGGAAGTTCCCAGGCTAGTGTGCCTTTTCTTCTTTTGTTCCTTAATTACTTGAGAGATACCTTGAGTGATTTCTTGAGTGATATCCTGAGTACCACTTAGGTGGGTCATTAGGTGTGGATTAGTTGCTAAAGTCTTTGTGTCTTGACCTCTTGAACTTTGTGAAGAGTTTTCCTGAGAAGATGGCTGTATTGCACTTAGTTGTGCTTTGGCTTGGCTTCGTGTATAGGGGCGAGCTGTGGTTTTGTGGCTTGTGTCAGCCAGATCTGTGTAGGGATTGCAGGGGGGTGCAGCATCCGGAGGTGCCACCATGGACTGGCTACTGGATGGTGTCAGTAATTCATCTGTGGAGAGGGTCTGGGTTTGGGTCTGGTGTGGTTGATTGGTGTTGGCGTTCTGTGTGCCTCTGGATCTGGTGTCAGTTTTTGTGGGGAGGGCTAATTTCCAGATGTCTGGCAAGCGGGATGTGTCGTCACGCTTGTTCATGTTGTGAGGGTGTTTCTCTATCTCGATGGCTTCCATGATTATTCTCTTGTGGTGATGTTCCGTGTTAAAGAGCAATTTGGAATCTGCAAAATTAATTTCGTGTCCTGTTTCTTTCATGTGTTGGAAAAGAGAGGAAGTTTTTTCTTCTTTTTTGACGGCATTCTTGTGTTCTGCGATACGTGCATTTATTCGTCTGTTTGTTTGTCCAATGTACGTGGCTGGGCAGACTTTGCAGGGTATTTCATAGATCCCTTGGTTTTCCAACTGGATTTTATCCTTGGGGTTTCTGAGGATATTGGCTATTTTTTGGTTGGTGCAAAAGGCTGTTTTGATATTGTGTTTATGGAGGATTTTGCTAATTTTATCTGTAGTGCCCTTGATATAAGGAAGGAGGGCCATGCCATTGTTTTCTTCTGTGTCTTGGTTTTTGGGGGGTGTTTCCTTTTGGATTAGCTTCGTAATCCTGTTTTGCTGGTATCCATTGGCAATTAACACATACCCTGCAAAGTCCCTGCAAAGTCTGCCCAGCCACGTACATTGGACAAACAAACAGACGAATAAATGCACGTATCGCAGAACACAAGAATGCCGTCAAAAAAGAAGAAAAAACTTCCTCTCTTTTCCAACACATGAAAGAAACAGGACACGAAATTAATTTTGCAGATTCCAAATTGCTCTTTAACACGGAACATCACCACAAGAGAATAATCATGGAAGCCATCGAGATAGAGAAACACCCTCACAACATGAACAAGCGTGACGACACATCCCGCTTGCCAGACATCTGGAAATTAGCCCTCCCCACAAAAACTGACACCAGATCCAGAGGCACACAGAACGCCAACACCAATCAACCACACCAGACCCAAACCCAGACCCTCTCCACAGATGAATTACTGACACCATCCAGTAGCCAGTCCATGGTGGCACCTCCGGATGCTGCACCCCCCTGCAATCCCTACACAGATCTGGCTGACACAAGCCACAAAACCACAGCTCGCCCCTATACACGAAGCCAAGCCAAAGCACAACTAAGTGCAATACAGCCATCTTCTCAGGAAAACTCTTCACAAAGTTCAAGAGGTCAAGACACAAAGACTTTAGCAACTAATCCACACCTAATGACCCACCTAAGTGGTACTCAGGATATCACTCAAGAAATCACTCAAGGTATCTCTCAAGTAATTAAGGAACAAAAGAAGAAAAGGCACACTAGCCTGGGAACTTCCTCTCTGCCCAGAACATTGGAGGCTAGACACCACACCCCCTCTACAGTATTTATAAGAACTCAAACATTGAGATCCCGCTCTGTTCCAGTAACAAGAAGCCGAAAGCACCAGCCTGAAGATGACGAGTGAGACCTCGTCGAAACGTCGCCTAGACACCCCAACTTTTACACGGGAAGACACCCGAGGACACCAAAACCTGCATTCCTGTACCCGTGAAAATCTACGAAAGCATATATATATATATATATATATATGCCACCAAGTTACACAAAATATTATGGTGCATGTACAACAATCTATACAAGTTTGGAAAAGCATAAAATGCCATAAAAGCCAAATAATTAAAATGAATGTCTAATAAAGAAATTTTCAACAGCTGTCTAAATCAGTCAGCATAAAAACATCTCTGAGAGATGCCTAAAAGCTGAAAAGGAGGGTGCCTGCCAAATCTCTGCTGTAAAATTGTGTTTTTCCGCATGGCAATGATTAATTCCCAGCTTCTAGTTGAGGCCTGGCGATGAGTACACACTTAAAACATAATTATATTTAACAGTGATCGTATTAAGCTCCTCCGTAAACACAGATTCATTTGCAGGCAACCAGGAGGGAGAGGAATAAAAGCCAAGCTCCCTCACTGAGGTCACCTTGGGTCTGGCTGGGGCTCTCATGAGTCAGTGCTCCATCGTCAGCATCCAAACCACCTCTCCTCTCACTCACCTGTTGTGTCAGAATCCCAGGGCTTGTGGCTGTCAGCCTAGCAAAAGGGAGCAAATTCTGTAGAGGAGGAGGAGGAGGAGGAAGAGTGTGGGTCCGTTGGGTCCGTCATCTCAGCTCCAATAGAAACACCTCCTTCCTTTTTTCCTCCTTATATCAGGGAGGAACGGTTTGCCTTCGGCCACCATTATTTCCGTCCGCATGAAACGCACCACTCCCCGTCCCGGAAGTTCTACCACAACGAGCTGTTCCGGGTACCGCTGTACGAGATCATCCCTTTGGAGGCCGTGGTGGGCACCTGCTGCGTCCTGGATCTCTACACCTATTGCAAAGGCAAGTCAATGGTCCCGGCAGCCTGGAGCCACCTTGATTTTTCTCTCCAGGGGGACCTATAATCCCAGGCTGTTGTGCTCCCCAGCGCACAGTGCCAGGTGTAAATAGGTAAAGGCTCCTGTTTGAGCCCTGAAATACCCCTTCGGCAGCCTGTACACACTCTTCACAGTTCTGGTTGTGCCCTGTCTAAAAAGGAGATGGTAGAGCTGGGAAAAGTGCAAACCATAGAATAATAGAACCATTAAGAGTCATCAAGTCCAACCCTCTGCAGTGTAGGAATCTTTTTGCGCAGTATGAGTCTTGAACCCACAACCCTGAGATTAGGGAACAACAAAGAAATGAGATTAGGGAACAACAAAGAAAAGATGAGGATAAGCATCTTCCTCACAAGGAAATCCAAAGCATTTTTTTTTTAACGGTCAGGGAGGAGGCACCATCAGAGGTTTATAAAATTATGCATAGTGTAGAGAAAATGAATATAGAGAAGTGTTTTTCTTTCCCTGCTGCTTCGAGCTCCGGAGAGTCACCCATTTAAATCACTCTTGACGGTAAAGGCCAACGAAGGAGGATTCTGGACCAAACAGGTGGTATCCGCCTAAAATTCCCAGGAGGATCACTGAAATCAGTGGAGCAAAAGCTGTTCATGCCCATTAATTTCAGTGGTTCTGCCACCATACCTGATGATGGATCGTGGCTCTCAGGTGACATTAAAATAAGGTGGCTGGTAGACCTCTGTGAAGCTTCTGTCAACAGCTGCTTATAGCTGTGATGATTGAATGGAATCGCTGAATGCCAGTTGCTGAGAAGAGGGGGTGGAGGACACAGCCCAGAGGTCAGCAACCTAAGGCCCATGGGCCGGAAGCAGCCCATGAGGGTCGCTTAACTGGCCCATGAGCCACCCCCGAACCGAGCTGCCTGCTTGGTGAGTCCCCATGTGCTGCGTTAAACCAGCTCAGTGCGGCGTGGGAACTTGCTATTGCGGCTCCAGAAATTGCTTCTGCGCATGCCCAGACACTGGAAATCGCTTCTGCACAGGCGCGATTTCCGATGTCTGGGCATGCACAGAAGAAATTTCTAGCACCGCAGGCATGTGCAGATGCAATGTCCGGTATCTGGGCATGCACAGAAGCAATTTCCGGCGCCGCGGACATGCACAGATGCGATTTCCTGCATCTGGGCATATGCAGAAGTGATTTCCGGTGCCGCGGATATGTGCAGACGTGATTTCCAGCATCGCACTGCGCCTGTAGAACACAGACCACAGAAAGCTGCCTCATGCCGAGTCATTCCTTTCTGCATCTTACTCAGCGTTGTCTACACGTTGACTGGCAGCATCAGCAGCTCTCCAGGGATTCAGGCAAAAGTCTCTCTCAGCCCTACTGCTTTAGCCTAGCCGCCAGCATCTGCAGGAGGCAGGCAGTCCTTGCTGCATCTATGTGCTGAGGGTTAAGTGAGCCAGTTTTAGCTACTCACCAGGCAGACACACAGAGCAGAATTACCTGCCCTCGGATGTGGCTAACCTGAAAGCGAATTGTGCTGAAAACCAGAAGGTTGCCCCCAAATTCTTAACCACTTCCACATGCTAAACTTCATTTGGAGGTAAGAATAAAGGAGGAGTTGTTTTTCTTTTTAAGTGCGGGAACAAACATTTGCTTCCGTCCAGGGAAAGTTACAGTAACAAGGATTAAAAAGACAATATCCTGCAGTTTTGCGAGGGTGGCAAGTTCCTTTAGTTTTTAAAAACCCTCTCCAGCCCTGCCAGGAGGAATTTGGAACAGCTAAGCTCCCTAGTCGTGCTTATTTTGATTCTTGGCACTCTGCCTCACCTGATATTCTTGCTGTGCCAAAACTCCCTACAGGAAGGCCAAAGGGGGTGAAGGAGCAGGACGTCTACATCTGCGACTACCGCCTCGACAAGTCAGCCCACCTTTTCTACAAGATCCACCGGAACCGCTACCCAGTCTGCACCAAGTCCTACGCCTTCGACCACTTCCCCAAAAGGATGACGCCGAAAAGAGACTTCTCGGTGAGCGGCTCCACAACTTCTCTCTCTGGCATCAAGGGGAATCCTAACCCACATGCTAAAACTCTGCTTTCGTTTAATTTGTTACAAGCAAACACCAGTAACCACAAACCGGTTGTTCCTGCAGACACAAGGGTGGAATAATAAGGTTAAGCCAAAGGCAACTCCAATCAGAGCATCTCTCTTAAGTTGCCACCCTTTGCAGGAAGCTGCCATCTCCTGGGTGAATTCAGACCTGATTTCCTTTGACTTCAGATCTGATTTCCTTTGCAGCAGTGACAGAGTGGGGGGCTCTTCCAAGCTGTACACTGATAAGCACCTGCATTATAGCATAATCACATTCTTCCCCCCCCCCACCCTGCTGTTCAATTCCACGTACTTTCCCACTGAGCGTCAAGTAAAATAACTCTCATGCTGCTGAATATATAGGATGGAATTAAAAAGGAGCATGGGAATCTGCCTTCTACCATGTCAGATGATTGGTTCAGCTGTGTTGACACTGACTGGCAGCAGGTCTCCAGGGTTTCAGACAGGGAGTCTTTCCTTGCCCTCCCGGGGGATTTGAACCTGGGACCTTCTGCAAGCAAAGCAGGTGCTATTTCTCTGCATTTACAGCATTAAGCCTCCTCTGAACTTTCACTTGATTCTCTTTTACTCCTCCATTGCAGCCTCATTATGTACCAGACAACTACAAGAGGAATGGAGGCAGGTGAGTCACTTTAGCTTCTTTTGGCTCCTTCTCCCCCCCCCCCCTTTTTAGGGCCTTCAGTCTGGTGGGTGCTTCTGCAGAGACCTTTTTGGAGCTCTTGCTCTCAGTTGCTTACTTGCAGCACAAATGGCACTTTCCTTGCCTTCCTTTGAATTAGACAGGTTAGGAGCAAGAGCAGCCTAGCTTGCCTGCGACACTTAAGCAGTACAGAGAAGGCATCCTGCAAGGCCACTAGCAGAAAGCTGAGGCAGCATGCAAGTGGAGTGTGGTGCTCCCTCAGTAGAGATGACTCTGGGCAGTTCAGGGACAGGATCATAGAAAGAGGGGCTTTGTCCCTCAATCCCCACCCCTTGCAAAGCTGATAGGATGGTGGTAATAAAGTGAGGCATGCCGTAACCCAGGATTCCCACAACTCCCAGAACTCAGGGTCAGCAGTCTCCTGTACACACTCTTCACACTTCTGGTTGTGCCCTGTCTAAAAAGGATGTTTGGCAGCAAGTTGACGGCAAGCAAAAGAAGGTGTTTTCACTATACTTGTTTAAAGGATGTTTGCTCTGCTCTTGAGCAAATTAAAAAAAACAACCCCAGAGCAGTAGTGAGGCAGCCGCTCTCTCAGGTCTGGGGAAAAAAATCACTGCTCCAAATGGAACAGAAGTGACACATCTGCCCAGTGTGTGTGTGTGTGTGTGTGTGTGTGTGTGTGTGTGTGTTCGTTCCTCCAAGGCCCGCTCCCCAGTGTGGTGTTCCTCTGAGGAGCAGCTGCCACCTTACAGAGTGAGACCCTTGACTCCTGTAGCCTGGCATTGTCCACAAGGACTGGCGGTGGCTCTGCCAGGTTTCACGCAGGGGTCTCTCCCAGCCCCACCTGGAGATGCCATTGGGGTTTGAACTTGGAGTGTTTTCTATGCAAAAGCCCAGTGGTACCTCGGGTTACAGACGCTTCAGGTTACAAGGTACCACTGTACTACTGAGACACACCCTGCTCACAGCCTGAAGTAGTGCAGCCCAGAAGTCTGCCGCTTCATTTCTGTGCAGTGCCTTGAAAAGGTACATTCTCGATTGGTTTCTGTGACCTCTTATGTAGGAAGGCTGGGGGTATGTGGCGGGGGGGATTGCCTCCCAAACATGACCCTTTCAGAGATCTAGAGAGGAAGGACACAGGGAGCCCTCAGCACAGAAGGAGTGCAAGTTGCAGCAGCAGTGTGCATCCGTCCCGTGTGTGTGTGTGAGAGAGAGAGAGAGGGAGGGAGGCCTTCCCCTGACATGTGGCTGACATCTCCTTTCTCAGGTCATCTTGGAAGTCTGACCGTTCCAAGCCCCAGAACAAAGACCTGAGCCAAGAGGAGGACCCCCTGCCGCTCATGGAAGACGTGATTGTGAGTCAGGACCAGGCTCCCAGCGAGCCGGCGCCCAGCCTGGAGGAGCCAGAGAAAGAGGCGCCTCCCCAGGAGAGTGGCGAGGTGGAGAAAAAGGTGGAGGAGAGCAGCCCCGTCCCCAGGCGGCCCTGCACCCCGGAGGAACGCAGGCATATGCAGCGAGAGAGGCTCAACCTCATCCTCCTCACCCTCCTAGAGAAAATCCCAGGGAAAAATGGTAAGAGGCGAGAGCGCAGCCCCCCTTCTTCTCCCCCCCCCCCATTCCCCTCGCCAGAAACCTCTTTTAAAGTTAGAGGATTGTTAGTAATGTGTAGCTTCCAACTTTTTTGGGAATGGGGGAGCTTGAGTAAAGCAGCCCAGATAATCATCACACCAAAAGCTAGCCCAGCTGGTAATAGTAGTAGTAGTGATGATGATGATGATGATTTATTTTATTTATACCCCGCCCTCCCCAGCCAAGACCGGGCTCAGGGCGGCTAACAACCAATAATAAAAATAAGTTGATTAAAATACAACTTAAAAAACAAGATTAAAATACAACATTAAAACATTAAGATGCAGCCTCTTCACAGGAGGAGACAGGAAAAAAGAAAGAGGGGGGAGGGAATCAAATTGGCTCCAAGCCAAAGGCCAGGCGGAACAACTCTGTCTTACAGGCCCTGCGGAAAGAAATCAGATCCTGCAGGGCCCTGGTCTCATGAGGCAGAGCGTTCCACCAGGCCGGAGCCAGAGTTGAAAAGGCCCTGGCTCTGGTCGAAGCCAATCTAACTTCCTTAGGGCCTGGGACCACTAGGGTGTTGCATAAGGTCCTCTGTGGTACAGAGCAAGGCTGGTGGCGGGCATGGCCTGAGGGAGAGAGGCGTCTGCCCTCCGGGTCTGAGGTTCTTTACCAAGTAGCAAAGCATCTTTCTTGGGTTCCAAGAGCGTTTGCTCTCTTAAGTCCACACTGTTATTTTCCTTTGGTGCGTGTGTCTCTTCCAGCCATTGACGTCACGTACCTGCTAGAGGAAGGTTCGGGGAGGAAGCTGCGGCGGCGCACTCTGGTTCTTCCCGAGAGCAGCTTTCGGAAGTGACGCTGTGCCCCAGGGACAGAGGCTGCGGCCTGGAGTTTTCTGCCGTCGGATTGTGCGTGAGACGGACTTGGACGGGCGAGGCTTTGCCGCCTTCCTGTGCCTCTGCAGTGTGCGTTGAGGGCGTCAGGTGGGCAAGAGGAAACTGACACACACACACACACAAAAAAAACAACCCACGGTTCTGTAGCACTTAGAAGAAACGGTTGGGCAGGCGCACCACCCTGCCCCTTCACCCACAGCCTGCCTGGCAGTGGTCTTAACAATGTGTGTGGTGTTGGGCGTGCCTTGTTGTCAATGTTGAGGTACTAAGGGAAAAAAACAACCTTGTGGTTCTTTGTCCAAGATGGTCAAATTTTAGTTTAACTTATTCTCCTCCACCCTCCCCACCCCAGCGTCCCTGCGCCAGAGGGAGGGGAAAGGGGGGTGTACAAGGTGGGGGGGGGGGTTGGTGAACCGGTTCGGAACCATGCTCTTTCCGAAGGAACCCACATCGTTTCTCCTTCAGCTGGCGCAACAGTCTGATTTCGGAAGTTGTTTGGGAGGGCGGAGGTGACGGCGTGAGGAAGTGTCCGGGCCCTGAAGGGCTGAAGATACAGGGAGGGGGGCAAGATCTTCGATTTTGCGCAAGATGCAACAGAGGAAGTGTGGCGCTCTGAGCGTGAGCGGGCTGTCGGACATTCTGCGTGGAAAGCGCCCCATCGCCACGGAGGCCGCAGACTCGAAATGAAAGCACTTGGTTCTGCGTTCTGCACCTCGGGGTGGGGTGGCGGTCAAGGAGAACAACGGTGGTTTTAATTTCTCTCTCTATCCCTCCCCCCCTTTTATTTTGCTGCAGAAGATTTTTTATAAAGCCAAGTCCACCCTGTTTTACTTATTTTTCGTTTTAGTGTTTTCGGTTGGGTTTTATATATAAATATATATATATATATAAGAAAAAAGAAAAAAATTAAATAAGCTGTGGTTCTTGTGTGTCCAGTGCATTGTGAAAACTTTCAAAGACAAAAAAAAAACAAAGAAAGGAAAACTGTTAAAACGACAAAAGGCAAACAAAAACCAACCTTTCACTACACAAACCGTCAAGCAGTATTTTCTGAGCGCGTATTTGTTGTAAAACTGTAGACTATTATCCACTGATTAACACTACTCTTTGTGTTTCTTTTTTTTTTAAGAAAAAGAAGGAAAAAAAATATAAAACCTGTACAGCTTAAAAGCGTCCCGTCTCTTAAAGAGACAGTGTATTTTACTCTTCCCGCCTCTCTCTCTGCCCTTAATCCAAGGAGGGGGGGTGGATTAAAAAGACACAAGTGTTAACTCTCGTCGGCTGCTGCGAAGGAACCGTTTCCTTGCTTTTGACGCAGTAGGGTGTTCAGCCGCCCTGGTTGCTGTCGTCCGGTGCCAGGCCCAAGGGAGGGGCGTGACTCCATGATGACGTACCACATGTCCCCCTCCCTCCGGACACCAACAACTCACGGGCAGATGCACGGGCAAAGGGAGCTGGCAGTTAGGCATACACTGGCCCTTTAAACATGGCTTTGCTCTCAGTCTCTCTGGCGTTCAAATGCATATTATGGTCCTGTTTTAGATGTCCTTACGAAAGAATCCTGTTTTTAAATGTGCCAAGTTGTATATATCTTAAATCTTCCTCTCTCTTCCTCCCCCTTCCTTTGCTGTGTGGTTGTAAAGCAATATGGTAGCTCTCTCTCACAATCTCTCTCCGTGTTCCTTCCCGACGGACCAACCTTTGTCCTGATTGTACATTCTCGTTGACTATATAATCCTTATTTTACTCTTCGTTTGGAACAATAACAACAACAAAAGGGTCCATTCCATTCAAATTTTAACCTGGCGATTTTAAAAAAAAAGTTTGGGGTGGGGGTGGGGGGGCAAGAGAGGGGTGGGAAAGAGGAGGAGGGGGAAAGCATATTTTATTAAAAAAAAGAGAAGACAAATAAGAAAATAGTTTGGAATATTTTCTTACTGTAGAGAAGCATTGTACAGGAGAACCCTGAGTATTAAATACTCATGTGTGTCGTAGGGGAAAAAAAAGTTTTAAAAAAATCGCATGTCTGAAAATCTTTTGAGTCGCTCCATTTAGTTCAAAACGGGGGGGAAATCGTCATCTCAAAATGGTGTTAAACACTAAAAAAAAAAGAAAGAAAAAAAACATGAGGTCCTTTTAAAGAAGAATAATGAAAAGCTTGCCCTGATGCGAGACACTAGCTCTGCCATTTTATCTTTCTTTTGTTGAAAGACTAAAAACAATGTTTTTTAGACAATCAAATTCTAGGTAAGTGCGAAGAATTTGTTGGTTTTGGGGTTTTTTTTAAGTTTTTGGTTTTGTTTTCTTACTGGTGTAGAAAATTACTGACTTTTTAAAAAAAAATCTGGGTGGGTGGGTGGCTTATTTTGTATTAACTGAGGAGACTGGCAGCGCTTCACCTGATCGCTGATGGAAGCCCAGGAAAATAGGGGAGGGGAGGGGAAAGCACTACGTTTGTTGCAAATATAGATACGAACTCTTTTTAGTCTGCATGGGGATAGGCCGTGTGGTTGCTGAGGAGAAATGCTGCTAAGATATTTCCTTTTTACAAGAGCATATCTAAATAGACCATTGTTTTGATGTTAATCTTTGTAAATTATGTATTACCAATTTTAACATTGGATGTAATTGCATAAAAGGCCTGCATCTCAAATACTGAGAGATTCTAGTATTAAATGGAAAAAAAATGTTTCCTATTCAATGGCTTGGGTGTTTTTCTTTTTCACTTGTTCTGCACTTTTGTACACAAACATGTATCTTCCTATACACATAAAAATGTAAGGTTGTTGTCATGTTGCAGTTCACACGGCTGCCAGTAGGTGGTACATGACTCATCATGTTACATCCCTGGCCTTGTGTGGAGAAATGCTTCCTTTATTTGCTTAATTGGTTTCATTAAATATACAAATCTAGTTGGTACAAAGAGTCACATCTCCGAAGCTCAGATTTAATCTAAGCCTTTGTCATGTCTTCGCTCCCTGAATTTTATTTTATCTTTCTTGATGTATTAAGAAATCAAACAAGCCTCTTTAATATTTTCTCATTAGGGAAACAGGTGGCACCTTTTATGGGTTTTATTTTCCCAAAAGGAGAATCATAAAAGTATGTACAATAGAACTCCACATTTTTTGAAGGTCTTGTTTCAACATATGACCACAAGAGGGAGGTTCTGGTCTTTTGACAGACACACATGTCAATACTGTACTTAAAAGTGCATCCAGTCTGTTCATTGAGCTTTCCATCTGGATTTGTTTGCAAGATGACGTTGACTATTCAATGCACATTCATTCTGGTTTGCCCCAAAGGTTGGATGCCTGCAACATCAAAACAAGCGTGTCGTTCCATGCTCTCCAGTGTGTTCCTGCCTGAACTTTCTTCCCTGCAACAATTCCAAACTTTTGGGGAAGCTGGTTTGTTGTGCAAGACCCTTCCTGCATACTAGAATTGCACAACTTGGATTGGCCAGTGTGTAATTGAATCCTGCCCATAACTAGTGACCATTCCCCTTAGTCTTCCTAGCTCAGCTTTGGAAGTGGCTGTGACTACAAGATGTTTGCATTTAGGTCTGCTAGAGCAGGGGGAATTGTGTTGATCTTTATTAAAAGGGGTGCCCAACAGCTCCAATTATATAGCTGGCAAGATGGAGGTCACAAAAAGGAAATCTCGTAGTGTAGAAAGAATAGCCAGATGTGGCTGGGAGGCTAGCAGACCTTGATTCACTGGGGGCTTATTGGGAGGGGAGAGGGAAAGTGGGATGGGCTGTAGCTCAGCAGTAGAGCATCTGATCTGAATGTAGAAGGTCCAGCTTTAGCTTCCTCCATCTCTAGGTAGGGCAAGGAGTGTCCCGTGTTTGAAACTTTGGGGATGCTCAATGGGAGAGCACCTGTTTTGCAAATAGAAGGTCTTGACATCCAAGTAAGGCTAGGAAAGACACACATACACACACACCCTCTGGATCTCCAGAGATCTTCTGCCAATCAGCGTAGGCAATACAGAGCTACCTGGACTAAGCAGTGTTTTCCAAACTTGGGTCTCCAGTTGTTTTTGGACTACAACTCCCATCATCTCTAGCTAGCAAGGATGATGGGAATTGTAATCCCAAAGCAGCTGGAAACCCTAATTTGGGAACACTGCACTAAGAGTCTGAAGTCTGCACAGTATAAGCCAGCTGCTTCCTAGGTCCGGAGTCTATTTCTATCCTGTCTAGGCGCAAAATGATCCATGCTGGATCCAACCAAAGGCCAGAATCTAGCCCCATATAGAAATGGAAAACCAGAGCATGAGAGCATTGTTTCTCGCCTGGTCTTGCTTCCCAGCAACTGGTGTTCAGAGAAATGATGCTCTCAAACTCTGGTTTTCCATTTCTATAAGGAACTAGAGTGGCCTTTGGTTGGATCCAGCAGAGATCATTTTGCAGGCAGGCAAATGGGAGCTGATTGAGGGCAGATCGAGGCTGCTGGGACAGTGACCCATTCACTCTTAAAGGGCCGGCCTCCTTTGAGTAGCAGCTGGGGAACTCAGAACTACAGTTCAGAAAGGTTGGGCAAAGCCAGTGTGCATTTCTGCCCACACCATATTGCAACCTGCTTTGAAACTCGTTTCAAAAGCCACTTGCCACACAGCACTGTGGGGAAGGGGTCAGGCAAGTCGATCAGTGTTGCCCGACCCCCTGATAACAGCTAGACGCACTATTCCTTGCCTCCCACCCAGCAAATTAAAACTGCAACCCTCACCCACACTGACCGCCCATGCATCCTTTGGCCTCGCTGAATGCCAGATGTCTTGATGCAGGCTTGGGAGCAATGGCAAGGGGGTGGTGGGGGTGGAATGGAGTATCCTGGGAGGGGGCTGCAACATTTCATTGGGGCCCCCGCTTGCCAACCAATCTTTCTCAAGCCGCACCCTTTGGAGACGTGCAGCCTGCAGCAATTCAATCTCACACGGTGACGCCTCTTTGCTTGTCTTTTCTCACAACCTTTATTTCCCTCCCTTCTGCACAATCTCTTAAGAGAGCCTGGATGGTGCCCGTCTTCAGACAGGAGCCGTTTCTGTCGTGGTTTTGGGGCTGGGTGGATGTTCAAGAGGGGGCCCTGCAGCGACAGCCATTCCAGACGGGTCCCGATCTACTTGGCTGGTGACCTATACCGCAGGGGGTTTGGACTAGGTGCCCCTCAGGGGTCCCTTCCAAGTCTCCAGTTCTACGATCGACATCGCTTCAGGGTGGGGAGGGGAGAGAGACGTGGGGATCGCCGGCAAGACGAAAGCAGCAGGAAAGGTGAAATATATAATATTATATATATATATATATAGGTATGTATATCTACACAGATATATGCAATATACAAATGAGAACCATAGTTTGGCCGACAGTGTGTGTGTGTTACGCGATCGTGGAAAGCAGCAAGCACAAGCGGTTTAACGTGTGATTCGGGGGGGTGGGGGTGGGAAGAGCAGAAGGTCAGTTGGCCAAGTCAGGCGAGAGGCAGGAGAAGAGTTCGAAAGAAGGAAATGGTGAGACGGTGGGAGCCCTGACAACCCCCTGCGGCAGAATTTGCACCCACAGCCAGAGGGGAGGGCGTGAGAACAGAGACGTTGGTTTGGGGCTCATGAGGATAACTGAGGTGCAATCTGGAGCGGGGGGAAAGTAGGCACCCTCAGCTTCTTAGTGTCCATGTCATTTTGTTGAAATTCCTTCAGCGGTGCGTTTATAAAGTGTGTTTTTGTGTAGGCAGGAGTGGGGTGATCCTTTGGTGTGACCACTTCCCCCCACAACAGCCGCAGCCTTGACATCTCCCTGCGCAGTTCACAGGATGAGAGAGGTGTAGCCGACGGGGACTAGGCCTCGGCGGTCTCCGTGGCAACACTGGATCCAGTCTTCGTCCACCGTGTCTAGGACCCGCAAGACGTCGCCTTTGCGGAAGCTGAGGTGGTTGTCCCGGCTCCCGGCGTGGTCGCAGAGAGCGCGAACGGCCCTGGATGGAGGCAGAGGGACGACACAGACTGAGCGGGGGGCGACACACGGCAAAAACACAGACTGGTCTCCTTTCAAAGTGCACATCCCTTAGGCAGCGCTTCTCAACCCTTGGGTCCCCAGATGATGTTGGACTACAACTCCCATCATCCCTAGCTAGCAAGGCCAGAGCTCAGGGATGATGGGAGTTGTAGTCCAACAACATCTGGGGACCCACAGGTTGAGAACGGCTGCTGGGGAAGGGGCAGGAAACACCACCATTGCATGCAGAAGGTTCAGTCCCCAATGGCACCTCCGGATAGGCCTGCCTGAATCTCTGAAATGTCACTGCCAGCCCGTGTAGCCAATAATAATAATATATTATTTATTCCACAGCCACTCTGGGCGGCTTCCAGCAAAACACTAAAATACAATAGGATAGCTGCTTATTTCCTTCACATCTGAAGGGAGGGCGTTCCACAGGGCGGGCGCCACTACCGAGAAGGCCCTGTGCCTGGTTCCCTGTAACTTGACTTCTCGTAGCGAGGGAACTGCCAGAAGGCCCTCGGTGCTGGACCTCAGTGTCCGGGCAAAACGATGGGGGTTGAAACGCTGCTTCAGGTATACTGGATGAGGCCATGGTCTGATTAGATATGCATCAAGCTTCCTGTAAGTACCGTTGCTTCAAATACCCAAGAAGGCCGCTCAGAAGAATTGGCAGATTCAGGGAATCTAGAGTTGGAAGGGACCCCGAGGGTCATCCAGTCCAACCCCTGCAATGCAGGAAACCTTTGCCCAACGTGGGGCTCACGACCCTGAGGTCAAGAGTCTCATGCTCTACCACGCCAAAGTCTTTGCAGAAGTACTAAGAAATGTTTAGGAAAGGAAAGTAAAATCCTAAGGGGGACACATCTCCCTCTTCCGAGCCCAAGGAGTACTGAGCATGCTCAGTGGGCACAGAATACGGACTGAGGGGGGGGGGGAACTGGTGGAAAACCCAGAGCGGGAGGGGTAATAGAGTGGCGGGCCTGAAACCCCCAGCAGAAGCACTTCACGCTGCAACACTTTGTTGCAGCCCTGGGCACGGAGAGAGGGTGGCTCACCTGTATGGCTGTTGTGGGCTTGGTGGGACATCTTCCCATGATTCCTCTGGCCAGCTCTTCTCGGCTGGTGCCCCCTTCATCACCAGAGCCAGGATGTTCATGGTGGGCGGCAACCAGCTTGACGGGCGCCTGCTTGGATAGGAAAGAGAATATACCTGACCCACGAGAAAAACTCACTTTTTTGCCATTGGGGGTGCAATTTTAATTAGAGACATTTAGGAAATACTGCCTGAAAGTTTGGCACTTGGTTGGAGTATTAGGCAGGGGACAGTCCTAACTTTTGAGTCTGGAAGGCCTGGGTTCAAATCCCAGTTTTTCAGGCAGAGCTGCGTCTTTGTCCCTTCTGGCAAACCAGGAGTTCGCTGGGAAAAATTAGGGAGAACCACGCTGCCTTCAGGACACAAGTCTGTCTTACTTGGCTAATTCTGACTGCTGGCAAGGACCAAGTTCACAAGCGGGAGATGGCAAGAATAACTTGCCTTATATATTTCCTAGGGAGCTGCTACTTCTGACCAGATGGCTTTAAACTCAGGGGCAGAGAAGCTTTTTCCAGCTTGAGGGCCACATTCCCTTCTGAGGGCAACCTTCCGGGGGCCGCATGAAAGTAGTGAGTAGGGCCAGTGGCAAAGGTGGGCGGAGAAACTGATGTAAATATTTCCTTTGTACGGGAGGTTAGTTCTCAAGGGATCGGAGTCCCAATTTCAGAAAAGGGAAGGTTGACAGCTATGGCCTTCAGGTCCCATTCCCCCCCCCCCCCCGGCCATCCGCTTACCTGGATTTCGACAGGTGAGAATCGGCCTCGTTGGTGCATCCTGGAGCGGCTGCTCCGAAGAGCCACCCTAGCCAGTTTCCCTTTGCAGTTCCAGCGCCGCCAAGCTTTTCGGCTGCCTCCTGGGCATCAGGTAAGCAATTGGCCTCTGGCTTCCCTGCAGCTTCCCCTACAGGTGAGCTACCTTCTTCGCAGGCAGTGGGTGCCTGCCTTGGGGTCTCCACTGAGCTGCTTCCTCTGGGGCTGGGCGCTTGGGGCAGCACGTCGGGGCTTATGCTAGCTTCTCCAGCCCCGCTGCGGGCCGCCTCCACAGCTTCTCCCAGAGCCGCCCTCAGCTTGGTCCAGTGGGTGTGAGGGAAGCCCTCCTGCTTTGGGGGCTCGACGTAGACCCCCGAAGCCCGGCTCAGCTGCTCCCACCAGCTCTGCTGCTTCTCGTCGCTCTCCTGGTAGCTCCCTTCAGCCCCCGCCTCTGCCTCGGGGGCTCCCTCGCCGCCTCGGAAGGTGTGGCTCAGCCGGTCGCCCCATCGCAGGAGTCTCTGGTGCAAAGGCGGCCCGGCCTGGGGCTCGTGGAGCGGGCTGGATTGGGCCACGGGCCCTTCCGCCAGGCCGGCGAGAGGAGGCGGGCGTTTGGGCAAAGCGACTCGGCTCCCTCCACGAGCCTTCTGGGAACCGGCCAGCAGCTCGGTCGGTGGGGTGGGACGCCGGGGTGGCGGCCGGACGTCGAGGGGCAGGTGCTGGTGCTCGAAGAGGAGGTCCAGCTGGAAGGTCAGCATGGAGAGTGGTTGGAGCAGCAGGAGGAGTTCGTCGGCCCAGCGGTGGCAGAAGCCTTGGCTGAGTACCAGGAAGGCGGTAGGCAAGTACAGCGCCGAGATCAGCTCTGTGGGGTCGGGAGACGGCATGAACAGGTCAGAAACGCATCCTTCTAAGTCAACCTTGTTGTTGGACTACAACTCCCAGCATCCCCGGCTACCAGGACCAGTGGTCAGGGATGATGGGAGCCCAGTTTCAGAAGGGCTGGCCATGCAGGGAGTTGGACTAGGTAATTCTTGGGGTCCCTTCCAAATGTACAATTCTGTGATTTTCCAGGAGCACAGGGTGGGGGTGAAAGTAGAGGGTGTGACACCAGGGAGCAGAATTAATCTTCCATTTTCACTTTTTAAAAGAACCATCACCACCAAATTTCTAATTCTTGTGTATTTAAAAAAAACCACAAGTGAACCTAAAAATTTTAAAGATATAAACTAAAACCAGCATTCCCTCTCCTTGCCCCCTGCAGTTCCAAATATAAAAGCTTATATTCAAATACGTCCCTGGGTTGAGATTCCTGCATTGCCAGGGGGGGTTGGACTAGATGACCCGCAGGGTCCCTTCCAACTCTATGATTCTATCGTAGGCGTGCTTAAACAAAAAAGGGTTTTAGCAGGCACCGAAAAGAGTAATGCACAGGCACTTGCCCAATATCAGTACGTCGTGGAGGTGCTAATAAAAAATGTGGGGTGCCCCGAATTTACCTGAGTTCCGCTGCAGGTTGGCAAACCACTGCTCCAACTGCTTCATGCTACGGAGATAAGACAGATGAGATAAAACTTTATTCGCATTAGCCAATGGCCATAGCAACAGTAAAACATTACAGTATACGCAGAAAAGGAAATTTGATATAAGAGCACAATTTAAAGTCCTGAATCAGCAGTCAGTTAGTGGCCCTTATTCTGATTGCCCCAGCTATGAACCTAGCAACCTTTGCTGTTATCTGCTCATTTTTGATCTGATAGAAGAAAGGACATTGTGGCAGTGGTTGAGCGCCCTGGGATGGTTAGTACGAGTGGGGTGGTGATCTCGTTCCTGAGGTCTTTTAGAGAGTACAGGACAGGAGGACGTGTGCCGCTGTTTCGGTGCTACCATCTCCACAGGGGCAAAGGAGTTTCTCAGGCGGAATCTTTGGAAATCCACCCTCAAGTACCGCAGATGGCAAAACATGCAGTCTTGCAAGTGTAAAAGCACGTCTGTATTTTGGGATAATAAGTTTGTGCAGATATGGGGCCAGAGAATCAAAATGGAGAGGTGGAAAATGAACATACCAAGGGCAGAATGTCCTTATAGTGGCCAGGTTGTTCTGATGCACGATATCTTTTAGACGTTGACCAATTAGCCTGCTTGCTTTATTAGGGCCCATAGTGAGTTGTGGGGATAGGCCACAAGAGTGAAGTTTTTGATAGACAGTTTTAAGCCAGGCACTTTTATGGGAGTCTTGAAGTACTAGGGATAGTAAACTGGGGGGATTTGAGTTTAGGCGGAGCCAGAAGTTAAGAGTTATTTGCCAAGTCCGTACTTCTACTGAAGGGAGACTTGCCTCCAGTCTCAATGATGCGTTTGGGACATCATGCTATAGAGGAACAGGACAAGACAAAAGGGTTTTAGCATCGAACGTAGCAATACAGAAAGCTGCCTTGTAGAATCAGACCTTTGGGTCTACATGGCTGAATATTGACCGGCAGCAGCTGTCCAGGGTTTCGGGTAGGGACCCTTCCCCCCCCACACACGGAGGTTGCAATGGTTGAAGCTGAGACCTCTGGGCATGCAAAGGAAATGCTCCCTCACTGCACTATGGGCCTTGGCCCTAAAAAGAAAGCAAGGCCCTAGTCCTCATGGATTTGAGTAAAGGGCTGATTTAAGTTGCCTTGCAGGACGAATCCGCTTGCTGGACAAATTCAGAGGCTGTTAAATATAAATGAAGGATTGACACTGGAATGTTTCGTTGGGATTACCTGGATGAATTAAGGAATGCAGCACAATGTGAGATCATCATTCCCCGAACTTCAGAGCATGGGGAGTCAACCAAAGATTTATAAAAAAGTAAAGGTAAAGGGACCTGACCATTAGGTCCAATCACGGACAACTCTGGGGTTGCGGCGCTCATCTCACTTTATTGGCCGAGGAACCGGCGTACAGCTTCCGGGTCATGTGGCCAGCATGACTAAGCTGCTTCTGGCCGGAGTGGTACCTATTTATCTACTTGCACTTTGAAGTGCTTTTGAACTGCTAGGTTGGCAGGAGCCGGGACTTAGCAATGGGAGCTCACCCTGTTGCAGGGATTCGAACTGCCGACCTTCTGATCGGCAAGTCCTAGGCTCACAGCGCCACCCGCATTATAATTTGGCATAAAATTTGGAGTGTTTGATTGCATTATAATATGGAATGTTTTCAAAGTGGCTTTTATTGGATTGTTAAAATGGAAAACTTAAAAACCTATTTTTTTAGAATAATATTTATTAAGTTGCCTTGCACGTGTGATATCCTTCGTCAGTATTGTCCACACTGACTGGCAGCAGCTCTCCAGGGTTTTCAGGCAGGGGACATTCCCAGCCCGACCTGGAGATGCCATTGGGGATCGAACCGGAAACCTCCTGCATGTAAGGCAGATGAGCTACAGCCTCCCCCCCGCCCACAATGTCTTCTACTCACTTCAGGAGGCCCAGGATGAAAGCGTGGAAGCGCTGCTGGTTGCTGCGAAGGGGAGCCAAGCGCGATACCCGCCAGTACAAAGCGTTCAGCGACCGAGCGTGGGGGCCTGGGCAAGAAGCACATGGACAAACACCAGCAGATGCCTTCACTTAGTGCCACATCCCAGCTCCCCGCCCCTGCCCCAAAAGCCCCACAGGAATGAATGAGCAAGTCACGACTGCCCCAAATACAAGAGCTCACGAAATCCTTACGGACCAGGCGTGCGCCTAGCCAGAAAGAGCCTGCCTCAATCTCCCATTTCTATTATTTCGCTGGTTCTCGAAGACACAGCCTGTGTAGACAAGCGTGCATGCGCGCACACCCACCCCCCCAATCTCCTGACACGAACCTCCTGCTTTCACTGTTTTAATTGCAGGGCGCTTTGTTCTATTTATTTAAAAGCATTTCTCCGCCGCTTGACGTCTCGGAAAACATCTGAGCGGTGTGCAGCTTGAAAGAAACGCACGGCACAGCGTGGAAACAAGAATGCCACCCGGAAAAACCAGGAAAGCAGCTGTATAAAAACACATAAAAATAAATGAATAAGGAAGTACCGTATTTTTCGCTCTATAAGATGCACTTTTTCCCCTTCAAAAATTAAGGGGAAATGTGTGTGCGTCTTATGAAGCGAATGCAGGTTCCTTGGCTTCAGCGGTAGCAACGCGAAGCCTCCGAAGCACAGAGGAAGAGCTCCCCCCGCACTCCGGAGGCTTCGTGTTGCTTTCGCTGCTTTCCACAAGCCTTTGGAGCGCAGCAGGAGTTCACGCTACGCTCCTGCCGCTTTGCTGAAGGGGAGCTGAGCAGAGAGGGGAAAATTTTTTTCCCCCTGTTCTCCCCCTCCTATGGTCCGGTGCGTCCTATAGAGCGAAAAATACAGTAAAACCTAAATTTCAGAAGATTCAAATGTGTACAAAGTGTAAGCTTTATGGACGTTAAGGCTGCTTAGGTGGGGTGGTTGAACTTCAGTGTGCAACATCACTTTTCATCCCGTCCCCTGGGCCAGAAGAACCCATTCATTCATTCATTCATTCCTTAAAATTCTTACAACACATTCATTCATTCCTTTCTATGTTGCTTTTCACTCCCACGAGTCACAGACCGGATCACAAACAAGGTATAACAGTAGCATAATAGAACATCACAATTACAACATAAATCGTCTAGAACAATTAATGAATCATTTGTAAAACGATAGCTCAGTTGGTTAGAGCGTGGTGCTGCTAATGGCAAGGTTGCAGGTTCCATCCCCATAAAGGGCAGCTGCATATTCCTGCATTGCAGGGAGTTGGACTAGATGATCCTCAGGGTCCCTTCCAACTCTACATATCAGCAATTAAACAATCACCTTCTATAAATGGCTAAATGAAAGAACTGAAAAGATCCACGAGACGGTCACCTCCAGACTGGATTATTGTAACTCACTCTATGTGGGGCTGCCCTTGAGACTGACCCAGAAACTCCAGCGGGTGCAGAATGCCGCGGCGAAACTCCTTATGTGGTCCTTGCTGCAGGATCACATTCATCCGGTGCTATACCAGTTGCACTAGCTCCCAGTGGAGTACAGGATCAGGTTTAAGGTGCTGGTTTTAACCTTTAAAGCCCTATACGGCCTAGGACCCTCGTACCTACGGGACCGCCTCTCCTGGTATGTCCCATGGAGGACCTTACAGTCTTCAAATAAAAACATATTGGAGGTCCGAGGCCACAGGGAGGTTAGGCTGGCTTCGACCAAAGCCAGGGCTTTTTCGGCTGTGGCCCCGATCTGGTGGAACGCTCTGTCACAAGAGAGTAGGGCCCTGCGGGACTTGACATCTTTCCGCAGGGCCTGCAAGACAGAGCTGTTCCACCAGGCCTTTGGCCAGGGCTCAGTCTGACCCCCTCCTTTGGTAATCCTCACAGAACTCTAGCCCAATGGTTGCCAAGAATTTGATTTTGAATTGATTTTAAAATGAATTGATTTTAGAATGTTGTGTTACTTTTATTGTTGTTAGCCGCTCTGAGCCTGGCTTCGGATGGGGAGGGCGGTATAGACATATATTATTATTATTATTATTATTATTATTATTATTATTAGCTAAATGGCACAACCACAGCAAAAGCACTACTAAAGCACTCTGAATCCACAAAACAATATTAGCAACATTAGAGTACTAACAACCAACCAATTACACAAAATAAGCAGATTTATCCTACCGGCTTTAACCAGGAAGCTCTGCAAAATGTGGCCATTTGGGGTGCAGAATCAAGATTTTTGAAAAGGAAAACTACCACCAAACAAACCCACCTTCTGCCTATCTGACATCTCCTTCCTACCTGGCTTGGCTGAGGCTTCCACAACGCTCCACGGGGAACTCGGTCTCTGGCCCGTGATGACATCTTTCTGAAAGGGCTTCAGGCCGTCGCCCACCAGGGCTCGCAGGGCCGGGCACAGAGTGGTCAGGACCACGTAGCCGATGTCTGGGCTGAGGCGGCTGTCTCCCAGCTGGGTCTGCGCAGGAGGGAAAAGGCTGGGTGTCAACTGCTGGCAGGCTGGGGAGGGAAAACAACCAACGCCGCCCCCCTTCCTTTGCGAATTGGTAATCAGCGCTTTCTAATTAGCCTCCCTGCACCCACTCGACCCTCGTAAGCGCAGAGGGCTGCTCCTTTTGCAAGCTCCTTGCCAGGAAGCCTTTCATACGCCCCCCCCCCAAACACCCACTTTTTATCTCTATCTTTTTAAATATATATTTTTATTAGTTTTTTAACATATCCTTCCCAACAATCATTTAACATATTTTCTTATCTTATACAATGTTTTGGACTTCCATTGGCCACCTCTGAAGATTTTTCAATCTTTATCACTTTGTCTACATTTCTTAATTTCTCTATTACTTTTAATCATCCTTAACTAATACATTGGTACCTCGGGTTAAGTACTTAATTCGTTCCGGAGGTCCGTTCTTAACCTGAAACTGTTCTTAACCTGAAGCACCACTTTAGCTAATGGGGCCTCCTGCTGCCGCCGCGCCACCAGAGCCCGATTTCTGTTCTCATCCTGAAGCAAAGTTCTTAACCTGAAGCACTATTTCTGGGTTAGTGGAGTCTGTAACCTGAAGCGTATGTAACCTGAAGCGTATGTAACCCGAGGTACCACTGTTACTCTCGTCATAGTCTTCATTGCAATATTCCGCACAGCCCTCCTTGCAAATCTTCTTGCAGTCCTACTAGCATAATCTGTTTATTTCAATTGCTTTTCAAATAGTTCAAGTATTTACTCCAGTCCTCTAAGAATCTCTGGTCCCGCAGGTTTCGGATCCTTCCTGTCACCTTATCTAATTCTGCATAGTCCAACACACTTTTGTATCTCTATGTCAGTGTGGCATAGTGGTGAGAGCGCCAGGGACCAGGAGAAACCAGGTGTCATGGACTGGTTGGGGCGCAGAGGAATGGTGGGAGGAACTAGCTGGGAATCCCCCAGGGGAAGAAGGCTCAGAGCCCGGGGAGTGGTGGTGGGACAGCGATGAGTGGTCAGAAGGAGAACAGGGAGGTGTTGGAAACTGAAGAGGCAACAGGGCTTAGTGAGCGGGGAGAGTCTGTGGCAGAAGGAAGCCCAGAATCAGAGGCAGAAGGGGTGGAGGTAGAGACCAAGGAACAGAGAGGTTCTGGCTGGCGAAGAGTCACGGGTGTCTCTCCCTCCTGCTGCGATAAGCTCCCCTCCACCCCCACCCCCGGTCTCCCAAAACTAGGCAAGACACCAGGAAGAGGGACAAGGAGAAATTAGCATCATGCAGGTACAGTCTCAGATTGCTTGGGGGAAAACCTTGGAGAGGAAGGTACTTAGACAGCAGCAGGAAGACAAGCACCTTCAGTCACATGCACTATTACGTTGTCGTCTTTATGAGGATATATGTTTGACTTTTATCACACCTGTTTTGCAAAAGTCCAGGAAAGAATCGGAATACCATAGTTTAAAACTACTGCTAGAAGACAAGAATCCCAAGACTACATTAAATGTAGCTAAATTCTGTGCGTCTGCAATCAACCGCAGGAAGCAAGTGGTATCCCATAATGTTCAAAACCCTAAATGTTAATCACAGGGGACACGCTAACAATTAATTTTAATTTTTATATTTAAAGCCTTGTTATATTCATATTGTCCCTTGTATTTCTGATATTTTTTATGATCTGTGATATTGTGTGTGTTGATGCTGGTCTGTGACCGTATTAATAAATTCATTCATTCATTCATTCATTCACCTTCAGTCTCTGCAACTGCTCCATGGGGGCAAGGCCTGCTGGAGATGTCGCTGTCCACATTAGGCCTGACACCCCTATGTAGATTGTGTTTTTGCTAATACACATTTAACTCCAACTAGCTCAGTGCGATTTGCTGCTGGCTCGCTCCTGACACAGGGGTTCAAATCCCCACTCTGCTGCCAGCTCACCTTGGGGCAGTCGCTGCCTCTTAGCCTACCTCACAGGGTTGTTGTGGGGGTGAATTGAAGGGGGGGGGAGAGAACCACTATGCCACTTTGAACTCTTCGGAGGAAAGAGTGGGGTAATAAATGCAGGGTGTGTCTCTCTTCCCCTGCAGAATCTGAACCCGCAACCAGCTGCAAGGCTAAATTAGGGTACTGGCAGAGGAGCAAGAGCCCTATCTATGCTGCCTTTAGCTTATTGGAGGAAAGGGGGGGATATAAAATTAGTGGAAGCTGGTTTGTTAGGGCAAATGGTTTTTTTTATAATATTTATTAAGGGTTTTTTGATTACAATATAAAAAAGCAAGCAAGAATATTACATATCATATTTTCTTATCTCCTTTGGACTTCCTCACATCTCCCGCTCCTGCGTTCCAAATTATAAAAATTAAACCAGCAATTTATCACCTTATCTCCATCCTTACTATCTAATTTTCCAATGTTATATCTTAAATTTTAGATACGTTTATTTCACTCCTTAAAACATTAAACTTAGCCTAATAATTATCTAAAAATTTGTTTTTTCTTAAATTTGACTTATCTTCCTAGTTCACTTCGTCTGTTTCAATGGTGCCAGGTTGTTTATAATCAAGCATCCTGCTTAACATTCATACAATTTACAATATTTTTGCAAGTAAATCTTAAATTTTTTCCAGTCTTCTTCTACCGTCTCCTCTCCCAGGTCTTGGTTTGTTAGGGCAAATGGGGCAGCGGCCAACCAACGCTCGGTCTGCGTTCAGCCAGCCCCCACCTTCCTGCCCTCTTTTCTTACAGCCAGTTCAAGGGGTCGCCCCTGCTCTCAGCTTCCTCCTCTTGAGTCTCAGTGTTGCCCATACAGAAATCAGCTGGGGGTGGGGAGAAAGATGGGGGGGGGGGAGCAACAAGGATGGGGACTGCCCATCCCATCATTGGTTCTGATGCCACCTGGGCTCCCTGCCTTCTGCCCCACCACCCGCAATGGGGCACCAGCTGCCGGCTGCATAAAATGTAACGTCAAAACAAACCTTCTGAACGAGGTTCCGGGCTGTGCTGAAATGAGCGACGATCTTGTCCACGGAGGCACTGACTGCCACGAGCAAAGCTGGGGGGAAACCGAGAGGAGAGAGAGGATTACCGGGGGCGCTGGGGGGCATTGTTTGCTTGCGCTTCGGGGGCTGCCGTCCAGAAGTTTTGATTTTGAATTGATTTTAGAATGAATTGGTTTTAGAATGCATGTCAATTAATGGATTGTGATTTTATGTAAACTGTGTTACTTTTATTGTTGTTAGCTGCTCTGAGCCCTGCTTCGGCTGGGGAGGGCGGGATATAAATAAATTTGTATTATTGTTTTTATTATTATTATTAAGTCCTTTCTGCTTATGATTTGGGCTTATGATGGTATCGGGGCAGTTGCGAGCGATTACAGTGGTACAGTGGTTTTCGAACGTCTCTGTTGACAAACATTTCGGTTTTTGAACACTGTAAACCCAGAAAAAAATGCTTCTGTTTTCAAAAGTGCCTCAGAAGTCGAACCGAAAACACAGCTTCTGTAATGAGTTTTCCGTATTGAGACTTCTGTACAGAGTTTTCAGTTTTCCAAGCGTTTCGGAATGGATTACGTTCAAAAACCGAGGTACCGCTACAGTACACATGTCACAGTTCCTGCTGAAGTGCTAGCACCATCCGGGAGGCTTGCCTGACACCGTCATTATATATCTTTAGATGCCAGGCAAAAATGTTCCTCTATAGCCAAACCTTTGGCTGATAAAATGGTCAGTTTGCTTTTATTATGTATTTTGTGTTCTCGTTTTGTATTTTTATGTTGTGAACTGCCCTGTGGTCTTTGGATAAAGGCTGATATACACATTTAATCAGTGCTTTTTTCTATATATAAAAAAATGTTTAGGTGTACTCTCATTTTCCTACTCATATTGAAATACTGGCCCTTAATGAGGCCAAACCTAGATTCACAAAATGTTTAGGGGTATGCGTACCACTGCGTACACCCAGAAAAAAGCATGGCATTTAATTAATCATCATCATCATCATCTGAGCTATACATTCAAGGTAAAGGTAAAGGGACCCCTGACCATTAGGTCCAGTCATGGCTGACTCTGGGGTTGCAGTGCTCATCTCACTTTATTGGCCGAGGGAGCCGGCGTACAGCTTCCGGGTCATGTGGCCAGCATGACTAAGCCGCTTCTGGCGAACCAGAGCAGCACACGGAAACGCCGTTTACCTTCCCGCCAGAGCAGTACCGATTTATCTACTTGCACTTTGACGTGCTTTCGAACTGCTAGGTTGGCAGGAGCAGGGACCGAGCAACGGGAGCTCACCCCGTTACGGGGATTCAAACCGCCGACCTTCTGATCAGCAAGTCCTAGGCTCTGTGCTTACAAATCAGGAGTGGGAGTCCTTAAGGAGGTTGGATGGCGCCTTGTACACCTCCAGCAACTCCTGCAGCCAAGCTGGTGCCAAACGTATTGTTCTGCTTTCCTTTGGATCACATCAGCGAGGCTGAAAAGGGGCCCAAGGTCCTCCATACACACTGCACCCCAGAAAGGTCACTTTGGTGCCACTAACGGGGCAAAAACAACATGGGAGGCAGCAGTTATGATTTCCCAGACTCTGCAACCACAGCAGGCGCTGCGATTCTCCAGCGGTTTGATGCCACCCCCAGAGGCACACTCCTTTGTCTCTCGAGACAGACAGATGCCAGCAACAAAACATTCAAAGCGCTATTATACCACTCTAAGCAGCCGCGGCTTCCCCCAAGGAATCCTGGGAACTGTAGTTTTTTATGGGTGCTGAAAGTTGTGAGGAGGCCCCCTTTACCCCCCTAGAGCGACAATTCCCAGAGTTTCCTAGGGAAAGGAATTGGTTGTTAAACAACTTGTAGCTCTATGAGGAGAAGGAGGGGGTCTCCTAACCCCTCTCAATGCCTTTAACAAACAGTATCTCCCAGAATTCTTTGGGGGAAGCCATGACTATTTAAAGTGGTATTACTGTGCTTTGAATGTATAGTGCAAATGGGGCCTCACTTTCTTTCTCTTTTAAGTGAAAGCTGGGGATCTGGAAATTAGGTTTAATATGTATGCCCCCCTCTCCATTGGATGCCCATGGGGGTGCCGATGGAAAAGGACCCTCCCTGTCTCTCTTTCTTTTCAAATCTTCCTGGGGTTTCCTGCGAATACAACACGTTTCCATGGAAATCCTCATCTCTTTGGCCTCCCTTCAGGTTTTCCAGAATTAAAGGTGCCAGGAGAGACATGGGTTGCCATGGGAACGAACAAGGCCTGAATAGGAGTTGGAAGAGTTCCCAGATATTGAAGGTGTTTGGGTGGCTCTTTGCATCTCTCCCCCCGCGCCCGTGTTTCCCTCCTTCCTCTCCTAACATGTCCCCCACCCCAGCCTCTAAAGTTGAACACTTTTGTCTAATTTGCTAACACCATGAGGCTAGACATTTCCTAGCACGTCGCAGGCAGTAAGCTCAGTATTGTCAACAATGAAAAATAATAATTAATAACCAATCGTGATCAACAATTATTGATGATCAATAGTGATAGATAGATAGATATAGATAGATAGATGATAGATATAGATGATAGATAGATGATAGATAGATAGATAGATGATAGATAGATAGATAGATAGATAGATAGATAGATAGATATAGATGATAGATAGATATAGATAGATAGATAGATAGATAGATAGATAGATAGATAGATGATAGATAGATAGATAGATAGATAGATAGATAGATAGATGATAGACAGATGATAGAGAGATATAATGTGTTTTAAGATTGTACCTTTCTTTTGTTCTTGAAGTTGGGCACAGATTCGATCAGCGTTGGCCCCCCACAGATGGCTGTTATTTGGGACCCCACCAAAGGACTGGGAATGTCTGACTGGAAGAAGATGGGACAGAAAGAGGGGAAGTCAACATATGGAGGAGAAGAAGCTATCTAGCTTCTCTGTGGATGCCAGGATTTTTATTTATTTATTCCAGTTATTAGCCAAGCCCTCACAAAGTGAAATGAAGAAAAAGAAATCTTTTTTTAAAACACACACACACACACACACACACACAGAGAGAGAGAGAGAGAGAGAGAGAGAGAGAGAGAGAGAGAGAGAGTATGAAGTGTTGAGCAGATTCAGGCAGTCGTGGCCTGAATTAGATCACCTAAACCCTAATACTAATAATAATAATAATAATAATAATAATAATAATAATAATAATTTATTTGTACCTTGCCCATCTGGCAAGGTTTCCCCAGCCGTTCTGGGCGGCTCCCAATAGAATATTAAAAACATGACAAGACATCAAACATTAAAAACTTCCCTTTGGGAAAGGGAGAAGTGCAGGTCCTGGATCTCAGCTGAGGTGAAGATCCTGTGCCCCTCCAGGTATTGCTGGGATCCAGCTCCCATCAGCCCCAGCCAGGATGGTCAGAGATGATATACACCTGGGACAGTTCAACTGGTGCAACATGAGACTCTCCATCTCAAGGACATGAGTTGAAGCCCCACGCTGGGCAAAATATTCCTGCCTTGCAGAGGATGGGATTGCATATCCCTTGTGGTCCCTTCCAATATTCTATGAATATATGGACCAAGGGAACCTTTCAGTGATGGAACAGCCTCAGAGCACCCATCGAACCCAGGTTGGTGCTTGCAGACCAGACCTGGCACTCAGATGTTGAGGAGCAAGAGGGTTCCTTCTACAGATGATTTGAAAGATTGTGGTTTGGCATGACAGCAGGGGGGATCCACCTTACTCAGGCAGATGTGTGTCCCCCTCTTGTCCCTCTTTCTTTCCAACACATCTCCCAGCTCCCCCCAAAAGCAAGATACCTAGATCATTTCGCCACCAGGCCCTTGTGGAATGCCACTTAAAACCAGAGCTTAGAAAGGTTTTATGATTATTATTAAATGAACTCATTCTAGTTCAAGATGTCCACACACACAAACACACGTGCAAAAAGGAACTACATCCCTGTTCAGGTTCATCCTTTTACAAAACAAACTAGTTCAGTTCTCAGTTTGAGTCCATTCAAGTTATCCACGTCAAAGAGAGAGAGAGAGAGAGAGAGAGAGAGAGAGAGAGAGAGAGAAATCAACATTCAAAATGTGGCAAGCTGCTGTGCTACGCTATAGAACATACTGTACTTTCAAAGATGAAGAAAATATCAACACACACAGAGAGCAGAATGTGAATGGTTTCATTTAGTTTCCCCAACATTTATGATGTTTCAGCTTAACGGGCCAAAGAGTCTAAAGAGTAAATAATAATAATAATAATCCACACATGGAAGGGAATGAACTTGAAGGTGAACTAAAAATCATTCTAAGTTGTACCCCAAATTGAATTGAATTCACTCAGCAATTGCGGGAACTCCTTTCAGGTGTAGGTCAGAAATTTGTGGGCTAATTTGGTGAACTTACACTGAAATAGTTACTGTACTCTGAACTAGTTGGTTCCAAGCTCTGCTTCAAACAGCCTCTCCTTCTGCCTATCATGCCATTAAGTTTTTGAAGCTGGTTATATGTGCTTAAGTCAGGAATATAGGAAGATGCTGCCTTATGCCAAGGGCACCAAAGTCTGTCCCATTCAGTATAGTCTGATCCATTGGTGAAGCAGTGGTTACAGGCTAGGACCTGAGAGACGGGAGTTCAAATCCCCACTCAGCTATGAAGCTCACTGGGTGAGCTTTGGCCAAGTGCCTTCTCCCAGCCTCACCTCCCTCACAGGGTTGTTGTGAGGATAAAATGAGGAAGGGAGAAACCATGTGGGCCAGCTTAGGCTCCTTGGAGGGATATAAATAAAATTAGAAAACAATACAATGTAAGAATAAAAAAAGCCATGAAAATGCAATGAAAAATCAATGGGAACACTGAATGTGGAAACCCCTGATCCAATCAATTGCTAGATTAAGTGTTGCAGCCCTATATATGGACTATATTAATTTCTGTACTTTCTACACCATCCAATGGCTTCCTTCCTTCCTGCTTGGCTCAGATTCCCACATGCTGAGAATCTCGTATCATTTTAAAAACAAATCCGCAAACTTCCAGTCCTCATGGCACGCATATAGATATATATATAGTATATGTATATGTATGTATGTATGTATGTATGTATATGTATATGTATATGCACACACACACACACACACACACACACACACACACACACACTGTATATGCGCCAATGAAGCTGTGGGCAGGAGGCATGCAGATATGGTTTCCCATCAACAGGAGGATGAACTTTAGTGGTCCCTCTATAGCTCTTTGAATTGCCCCCTCCTTGAAGGAGCTCTCCCCCTGTATTTTCCTGTCAAGATACAGGTGGGGGAAACCTCCAGATGTTGCTGGACTACAACTCCCATCATCCCTGGCCATTGTTTACACTGGCTGGGGCTGGTGGGAGCTGGAGTCCAACCAAGTTATTTGTCGAAAGCATTTTTTACCAGCTCTTCAGCCCCCAAACACCTCCCATAGCGGGTTGCAGTGATCAATAATAAGAGAGTTTAGAGAGCATTGGTTCCACCTCCTGGGGGGCAGTGCGAATTACTTGTGGGGTGGGAGCAAAGAGGCAAGAGGGCGATGCAAATGACGATCAGATTTCGAAAAGCTGGTATCACTGGATGAAGTTCATCTATTTAGTTGCTTTAATTAATCTAAAGTCAGAGACCAATTTGCTATGTTCTGGACCCCACCATGCAGATCACTGGGGCCACCCCGCCCTGTTCTGCCCCCCCTGTCCTGTTCCACCCCTTTTTGTGATGTTTTCAGGGCACTTCTGGGTTCAGCGCAATGTGCATGTGTGCAATGGCACACATATCCCCTAAAACAGCCGCTGTCTGCAAATAGTTTTCATTGGATTCTGAATGAATGTGAAATTGGTTGTTACTGTTTTGAATTTCACTGTGTTATTATCCCCCTTAGCGGGCCGTGCAAACCGCAGTTCTGCGTCATGCTTTTTAGAGAGGTGGGCTGGGGGGCAACTGGAGCTGAGTTTATAGAACCGAGGGGCCGGTGGCACAAAACAGTTTGAGAACCACTGGTCTAGAGGACCTCAAGTCCCCCAAGCTGATTGGACAAGGCCAGAACGACAACTCGCACAGAGTTGCAACGGGCAGTCTCTGTCTCTGTGCGGACAGCTGCTTTGGCCTCACAGCCTTCAACCAAACCCCTCAAGGAGGCGCACAGTTTGGGGAACAAGTGACCGAGGCAGGGAAGGTGGGAAGGAGAAGGGGGAAGAATGAGGGGAGAGGCGGCTTACGTTGCTTGGGAGCTCCCGGCTCTTTGGCTTCCATACTGCCCCAGGGCACTCTCCCGAGCCCTGCTCCAGCCTGGCTGTCAAGGGGGGCGCGGCGGGCTCCGAACGGCCGCTCGGGCACCTGGCGGGGTGGGAAAGCTAAGGCGGGGAAGGTGCGGCTGCGGGGGAAGAGGGGTGAGAACAGCACAGCCAGGTCGGGGCTCTCCAGGAAAGGCAGGACGCTCCTGGCAGGCGGCGAGTAGGCCCCGATGGGGGAGAGGCGGATGGGGAGCAGCTCCTCAGGCGAGAGAGTGCCCAAGACCTGCCCCTGCCGCCCAGCCAGGAGGCAGACCTCCTCGCAGGACAAGGTCTTGAGTCTGGGGCAGAAGGCCGGAGCAGGAGGGGCAGGGGAGCTCAGCTCCACACTCTCTAAGCCAGTGCAGAGTGAGGGGTGCAGGGGTGCCGGGCCGTCCACCACAGAGAAATGGACCAGGAAAGGTGGGTAGGGCAGATTCTGAGGCCTGGAGGAGCGGGCAAGGAGGGCGTCAGCTGCAGGCCAGAGCGAGGGCAAGGGGGCCAGGAGGTCGCGGCAGCAGGACCAAGGAGAGAAGCCAGTGCAGAGCGAGGGATGGGTGGATTTTTTTTGGGGGGAGCACGTGAGGTCAACAAACCAGTGAGAAATGCATGGAAGCCAGACAATGAACCAGACCAGCGTGATTGATTGATTGACATGGGAAGCGGGACGGGGGTGTGGGAGGGGAAGCCAGAAAGAGGTTTTGCGTGGGGGTCAAGAGCAAGGAAGGAGAGGAAGGGGAGAGAATATGAAACAAAACAAAACAAAACAAAGTTATTTCCAGAAGTCACACAGCAGACAACAAACAAACATAATGGTCATGAGACACGCAACACAAAATCCCGATGCAAAAAAACACCCAACCTCGTTTGGAGAAGCTGCGTGTCTTTAGCTGGGAAATGCAGGACCCTAATCCAGAGTTGGGGGACTCTGCCCCACTCACTTCATACATGAGATACCGTTTTAAGTAATCATGGCGTCCCCCGAAAGGATTCTGGGAGATAAAAGTTCATTAACGGCGCTGGGAGGTGTCAGGAGGCCCCTGTTCCCTGCCCAGAGCTACGATTCCCAAAGCGGTTTTAACAGCCAAGCCCTTTTCATGGGGGACTCTGGGAATTGTAGCTCTGGGAGGGGAACGAGGGGTCACCCTAATAACTCTCATCACCCTTAACAAATTGACAGCTCCCAGAATTATTTGGGGGAAGCCATGACTCTTTATAGTGCTTTAAATGCATGGTGTGAATATGGCCTGTTTGTTCTTGACTTCCAGCTCCCATTTTCCCTGACTGACCACTGGCCTTGGGCTGAGGAGGGTTGAGAGACCGAAAATATCTTGAGGGTCACAAGCTTGCCCTGTCTGATGTAGCAAAAGCCCTCAGGCATCCAAAAGAGACAATCTGACCCTGCTATGTTTGGATACAATCGCACACCATTTTGAATTGAGATGGCAGAACTGAATCTTTCAAAACTGCACTGATTTTAACCACAGATGTCAAAACTGTGCTGATTTGTTTGTTACAATCCCTGAGCGATTCCAGATATGAGACTGCTAATGCTTTCTAATCTTAATTTATTTAACAAAATTTATAGACTACTTGTTTGTAGAAAAGCCTCTCAGTGGTTTACGAGAAGGTCCCATGTTCTCAACTCCCAGCATCTTCAGGTAGGATTGGGAAAATACTCCCTGCCTGAAGACCTGGTGTGTGCTGCTGCCAGTCAGTGTAGACATTATTGAGGTAGATGGAGCAGTGGTCTGATCTATAAGGTAGCTCTCCATGTTCTCCAGGTAGGACTGGCAGTAGACACTGTCTCAAACTCTGGGGAGGGCCATAGCTCAATGGCAGAGCTTTGCAAATCGAAGGTCTCTGGCTCATTTTCCAGCATCTCAGGTAGGGTTGGAAAGCCTGAAGAGCTGCTGCTGCTGCTGCTGCCAGTCAGTGTAGACAGCACTGAGTAAGATGGACCAGTGGTCTAACTCAGCAGAAGGCAGCTTTCTATGTTCCAAAGCCCCCAATCTGGAACACAAACTTCCCCACCCTGAAATTTAGAATGTTTGGCTTGAAGTCTCACAAAGTAATCCACATTACAGTGGTACCTCGGGTTACATACGCTTCAGGTTACAGACTCCGCTAACCCAGAATTAGTACCTCGGGTTAAGAACTTTGCTTCAGGATGAGAACAGAAATTGTGCTCCGGCGGCGCAGCGGCAGCAGGAGGCCCCATTAGCTAAAGTGGTGCTTCGGATTAAGAACAGTTTCAGGTTAAGAACGGACCTCCGGAACGAATTAAGTACTTAACCCGAGGTACCACTGTACTATCTGAAGAGAACACACAGACCTCAATCCACAGAAAACTCTGAAGTCCAGAGTCTAAAATTTCCTAAGAGCACCGCTGCCACGATGACGTGGGCCGTTGAAGTTACATTACCTTAAAAAAACAAACAAATGATTCTCTCCAAACCAGGAAAAGGCAGCCGATTATAGCTCCACAGTTGCCCCCACATCTTGCCCCGTTTTAGGGGTGGGTGGAGTGGAAGGGGCAAGGATCCAGTTTGCTTCCGGGGAAAGAGAAAGAAAGGGAAAGTACTGCAAAGGTTGTCAGCCCAGGAAGACAAATGCAAAGTGGTTATCTGCTTCCTGCTTCCTCCTGCTAACAGAAGTGCATGAGTGTGTGTTGTTGAGGGAGACAGGCAGCAGGGGGAGGGAGAAGCTCGTCTAGCTCCGACTGACAACCACGTTAACCAATCAGAGCAACTCCTTTTGGTTATTTATTAATTTTAGGCCAGGTAACCAGATTCAAGGTGTGCCTTAGAGGCTGGTGAGACAGAGAGAAAGGTGCAGGGTGGCATTGATTTCTTCATTCTATTAAAGCAAAACAAGAAACCAACTAAAAACTCACAATAGCAGAGCAGAGATGGAAGTGGAGCTCACGTGTCTGTCAGACGCCACTCCGAACAAAAGCACAAGATGTCCCTGGAAATGTGCTAATGTTTGTGCAAAAAAAGGACTGCATCTGCGCCGTGCAGTTTGTAGGAAACCTGGGAGCTGTCGTTTGTTAAGGGTGCTAGGAAACTGCAATATTCTTTGGGGGCGAAGTCCTCTGCTTTAACTGTGCTTTGGGTGAATTGAATGCACACAGAGTATACACTTGTTCATTTGTATACCTCGACTACTTGAGCGCATAGGTGGCGCACTCTTTTGAACGCAATATGTGAGCACCCCAGTCACAGGCCACATTCCTGCTTTGAAACGACCTTAAACACTCCAGGAAAAATAAATAACACATTGTTATATGTTTGTGGGGTGAGGTTCAGTCTAGATCAGGGATGTCAAACTCAAATTCATCGGGGGCCGCATCAGCAGTTTGGTCACCCTCAAAGGGCCAGTTGTATCTGTAGGAATGCATGTAAAGTGGAGGTTTCCTGTGTAGAATGGCCGGCGCCACTAGAGAGCAGACATTCTCTAGCTTGTAGGCTGCCGCGCATGCGCTGAAGAGGCGGCTTTCTTGTGTCAAAAAAAAAAAGCGAGAATAAAAGGTGAAGGCTGGCGGCCGCCGGCGGCTATACGGGCCACATGACGAGGTCTGGCGAGCCGGATTCAGCCCGCGGGCCTTGTGTTTGACACCCGTGGTATAGATAATACCCGTGGGTCAGTCCCATGAGATTATAATTTATAAGAAGACACCTGCTGATCTGGTCTGACAAGTTTCTTTGTAAGATCATTATCTTAAGAATACTTTCTAATGGCCTGTTAAGTGCTGCTATTTACATGACCAAAGAGGTTGCCCTGTTGCCATGGAGACAAATGGATGGCCTTTTCCCCAATTCCCCAGATGGGGAACAATAGGCCAAAGTAGGCTGGGAGTGGGGTTGGCTGATACTGGAAGCTGCTTATCTTGCTCTGTGTTGGGCCCATAGTTGTTGCTTGAAGATCTCCCTGAGAATTTAATGGAGTGGGAAGATCTAATGGAGTGTTAATGCTGTGAGAACTGTCCTTTGATGGAGACTCCACACACTGCTTCCATTCTTAATCCTAGCTTTCCATTTAGGAGAATATACATTGCGGTTGTGGGGAAACACACCATTTTACCCTCACAACAATCCTGTGTGGTAATTTAGGCAGAGAGAGAGTGAGACACACACACACACACACAGAGAAAAAGTGATTGGCCCAAGGTCACCCGCCGCGCCTCACAGGAAGAATGGAGGATTTGAACCCACACCATACATTTAAAGTACTACTATACCACTTTGACAGTCATGGCTTCCCCCAAAGAATTCTGGGAATTGTAGTCTGTTAAGCGTGTTGAGAGTTGTTAGGAGACCACGAGTTCCCTGCCAGAGCTACAATTCCCAAAGTGAAACACATGCAGATATGAAGTTTGAGGAGAACAATCACCCCCCACCCCACCCCGAAGATATATTCCCCCTCTTAGTCAACCACATATTTTACAATCCCCATATCACACAGGGAGTCATAGGGTTATATGGTATTTGGTAGGCTAAGGCTTGTTGGTTGGTGTTTTGGGGAGGGAAGCGGTTAAAAGGGACGTCAACTTCCATTTCCTGACTGAGCTCTCTTTCAAACTCTTGTGGAACCGCTAATGTGCTTTAACCAGTGCCGTCCTGCCCCCATTAGCTGCCTCCCTGGGCCACATCTACACAATACTTGCAATAACCGCTGTGTGAACAGCCCTGAAAGCTAAGGGTATAGGGTGGTATACAAATTTAATAAGTGAAATAATAATAAAACTGCTAGGATATTTCCAAAGTGAAGCAGGGTCTGGTGTGATTTCAAACTAGATGGGGGGCTGCATGTTGAGATTCCTGGACTATACAATTCTCAGGGTCCTTTACAACTCTGCAGTCCTAAGATTCACTTTAAACAGTCATGGCTTCCCGCAAAGAATACCCTGGGAACTGTAGTTTGTCTGAGGTGCTGAGAGTCTTTCGGAGGCCCTTGTTCCGCTCACAGAGCTACAGTTCCCAGGGTGATTTATCAAGTGGGGAATTCTGAGAAAAGCAGCTCTGGGAGGGAAATGGTGTTGGGGGGCCTCCAAACCACTCTCAGCACCCCTAACAAACTACATTCTCCAGTATTACCTTTTGGGGGACGCAGCGATTGTGTAAAGCGGTGCAAAAGTGCTTTAAGTGTAAGGTACGGATGTGGCTCTGTTTTCAGGCACCAGGTCCACCCGTTCTCCAAAATCTGAGCCTCCACATCTGGGGAGATCATCCAAGCCTTACCCTCCACAAAACTCCTCTCTCCTCTCTCCTCCTTCCCCGGCATCCAGGGGTCCCTCCTCCCATTGGATGGGCCCTCGGAGCTTCGATCAGACGCCTTCACCTCCATCCTTCCGTCTTCTCCTTCTTCAAAGCCGCCCTCCACAATGGGCTGTAGCCCGGGGCGGGATTTCCTCCTCCGGGGCGGGATTTCCTTCGGGGGCCTGAAGGGCCCACTTGGTGGTGGCTCCACAACAACCTCCAGCGGAGCGCTCCCGTCGGGGACCCCCTTCCCGGGACCCCCTTGCCATGGGGTTTGGGTGCCCATCTTCACGGGCGCCTGGGCCTTCTGCTTCCGGCAGCGCAATTCCTTGAACGTGGTCACTTCTCTTTGGCCGGCGGGGTTGGCTGGCGGCTCTGAGGGTGGAGTCGGGGGCCCGGGCGTCTCCTGGCAAGGGGCCACACCACACGTCAGCTCATTCAATGGTGGCAGCTCGGTGTCAGGGGAGAAGACAATCAGCCAGTCGCTCTGGTCCTTCTTCGTCTGAGGTGGGGGCCCCACTGACGCTGCGGCTTTCTTCCTTTTCTGCGCCAACTCGTGGAAGGAAGTGATGTTCTTCCGGCTGCCAGCGGCCTGCGGGTCGCCGGGGCAGGGCGGCAGGTCTGCCGGGGCCGCTGCAGGCTTCCCTGCTTCGCCTCGCCTCAACCCCTGAAGCCCCCTCTTCGTTCTGGGGGGCACCGGTGGAGGGCCGCTCAAAACACAAGGCCTCGGCAGAGCAGCCTGGTTCGAGTTGACGTCCACTAAGAGCTTTCTGGGCTCTGCTTCCCGGCTCGGGAGAGCATTGCAGTTTGAATCCAGCTCCGGGCTGATTTTGGGGGCTGGCACGGCTGGGGGGGCCCTGAAGGGACGGGTCGGGGGCGGTACAGGCAAGGGAGCCCTGCAGGAATCAGCGAGGGGCGACTTGACCGGGCTTTCCGCACACGGAGAAGACATGTCAGGCGTGGACCCCAGCGAGCTACCGCTGCACAAGCTGTCGGGGCTGTCCCAGACACGGGACGGGCGAGGCTCGCCGATCTGGGCGTTGAGGTTCAAGCTTTCGTCTTTGCGGTCAGCCAGGGGAAGGATGCCGCGAGCATCTTCTAAGGGGACAATGTTGGGCTGGTTCTCAGGACTCCTTGGCTCCTCAGAAGGAAATTCTCTGCAGTACACAGAAACCGGGCTCTCATCCAGGCTGATATCTGAGGAGCTGCTAACTGATGAGGAGCCCAGCTCCGAAGGGGAACCTGCCTCCTCCTCCTCTTCTTCCTCTTCTTCTTCATCCTCCTCTTCTTCCTCACGTTTCAGAGCCAGGCAGTTGGGCGAGAGCGGCTGACCCTGGAGACCTCGCTTGAGATCCGAATGCAGCGTGTGGCCGTCGCAGCAGCGGCAGGGCAGGGACGGGTTATTGGAGTTGGCGTCTACCAGCTCGCGGGTGTTGCCACCGTGACCGCGGCAATCCTGGCAACCCACCCGGTCTTTCGGGGGCGCCAGTGTGTTGGCATCCTCCTGGAGCTCCGGATGGCGCGACAGGTGGAGACCCAAGGAGACATGCTGCAGGTGGACGTGGTTCAGGTTACAGATCAGGCCCTTTTTCGGAGACTGCATGGTCCCGGAACGCGAGAGGGGGAAACGGGTGGCGCTCAAGTCCGTCGGCTCTGCCTGGATGTCACCCGCCAGGGTGCCCTGGGAAGTTCCCTGTGAAAGGCAAAGCCAGCTTCTGAGTGGAGGCAAAATTCAGGAAACAGGAAAATAAGGAGAGCACATAATAATAACAGGGTTTAGGTTTATCTTAGGCCACATCTGCATGGTGCATTTGAAAGGAGTATTATACTACAGCGATCCCTTGGTTTAAGAACAGCTTAGTTTATGAACAACTTGGATTAAGAACGCTGCAAACCTGGAAGTAGGTGTTTTGGTTTGTGAACTTTGCCTTGGAAAAAGAACATGTTTCACTTCCTGTTGAGTGTGTTCCATTTGTAAATTGAGCCCCCCGCTGCGATGGGAAAGCACGCCTTGGTTTCAGAATGCTTTGGTTTAAGAACGGACTTCCGGAATGGATTAAGTTTGTAAACCAAGGTACCACTGTAATTTAAGCAGTCATGGCTTTTCCCAGGGGATCATGGGGACTGTAGTTTGTTAAGGGTGCAGAGCAATGTTGGAAGATCTTTATTCCCTTCACAGAGCTATAGTTCCAAGTCCCCTGGGAAGAAAGGTTGACCGTTGAACTACTCTGTAAGTTGTAGCTCTGTGAGGGGAACGGGGGGGGGGGGAGAGTCTCCTAACAACTCTCTGCACCCTTAACAAACTACACTTCCCAGAATTCTTTGAGGGAAGCCATGATTGTTTAAAGTGGCACTATACTGTTTTAAATGTACAGTGCAGATGGGGCCATATAGAATTGTCTATCTAATTATTGTTATTGTTATTATTTCAATTTCTTGCTTACCCTTCACCATAAGTCTCCCGGGCAAGTTAAAGGTAAAGGTAAAGGGGCCCCTGACCATTAGGTCCAGTCGTGGCAGACTCTGGGGTTGCGGCACTCATCTCGTTTTATTGGCCGAGGGAGCCGGCGTACAGCTTCGGGTCATGTGGCCAGCATGACGAAGCCGCTTCTGGCGAACCAGAGCAGCGCACGGAAATGCTGTTTACCTTCCTGCCTGAGTGGTACCTATTTATCTACTTGCACTTTGACGTGCTTTTGAACTGCTAGGTTGACAGGAGCAGGGACCGAGCAACGGGAGCTCACCCCATCACGGGGATTCGAACCGCCAAACTTCTGATCGGCAAGCCCTAGGCTCTGTGGTTTAACCCACAGCGCCACCCGTGTTCCTTGGCAGGGCAAGTTAGGTGGGTTCTAATATGTATATCTCTCACCTGTCAAGGGTACTGGTTTCTCACCTGCATCAGGCTGACCACTGTTGAGAACAATGTGACGGACTAGATGGGCTTTTGGCCTGTTCTAGCAGGCTATTATGATGCTTTTATTGAAGGGTAATGAAGTGGATCTTCAGCATACAATGGAAACTACAACATGAAGATGGCTGCTGGGGAGGAAATTCCATGGCTGGCTGGGGGGAGCCATGGCTATTCAAAGTGGTATGGTGCAGGTTTAAATGTGTAGTGCAGATGGTGCCAAACTCATACAGGGCTGAAGTGACCGTCGGGACACTTGCTGCAGTGAGCTTATGGAACCCTCTGCCACAAGATGTGATGGCGCTAAAAGGTTTTTTTTTATAAAGTTTTTAAAATAAATAGGGTTTTAAAAATAAGCTAAGGTAACAGAACAGCCACAAACGTGATACGCCTTTACATTTCATAGAATTGGAAGGGACTCTGAGGATCAGAGGAAGTAATAGTGCCACTGTATTCTGCTCTGGTCAGACCTCACCTGGAGTACTTTGTCCAGTTCTGGGCACCACAGTTCAAGAAGGACACTGACAAACTGGAACGTGTCCAGAGGAGGGCAACCTAAATGGTCAAAGGCCTGGAAACGATGCCTTATGAGGAACGGCTAAGGGAGCTGGGCATGTTTAGCCTGGAGAAGAGGAGGTTAAGGGGTGATATGATAGCCATGTTCAAATATATAAAAGGATGTCACACAGAGGAGGGAGAAAGGTTGTTTTCTGCTGCTCCAGAGAAGCGGACACGGAGCAATGGATCCAAACTACAAGAAAGAAGATTCCACCTAAACCTTAGGAAGAACTTCCTGACAGTGAGAGCTGTTCGACAGTGGAATTTGCTGCCAAGGAGTGTGGTGGAGTCTCCTTCTTTGGAGGTCTTTAAGCAGAGGCTTGACAACCATATGTCAGGAGTGCTCTGATGGTGTTTCCTGCTTGGCAGGGGGTTGGACTCGATGGCCCTTGTGGTCTCTTCCAACTCTATGATTCTATGATTCTATGATCATCTAAATCCAACTGCCTGCAATGCAGGAATAAAAAGCTGTCCCATACGGGGATCAAACCTGCAACCTTGGAATTATCAGCAGCACGCTCTTAACCAACTGAGCTATCTAGGCTGTGTGAGAAGATGGGTCTATCAATGGGTATTAGGCATGGCAGATAAATGGAACGTCCAGATGATAAGGAAATCAAAGGCAGGGTTTGTGTGCTTCCTGCAGGCATGTGGTTGCCCACGGTGAGATCAGGATACTGAACTGGTTGAGCATGTGGCCTGATCCAGAAGAGCTCTTCTTGCATCGTTTTGTTGCAGAGATGGGGAACCTGTGGCCCTCCAGATGTTGTGGGAGTCACAGCTCCCATCATTCCTGAGGTTTGAGTCCAACAACAACATCTGGACAGCCTCAGCTTCCCCATTTCTGTTTTGTTGTAATGAAACAGAGACGGGTCTGTTAGAATATAAATGCACAGGAACCAGAACAGCGTCTCCCTGTAGAGCACAAATGGTTTTGAAGAGCTCCTCCCTTTCACCCCGAGAATTCTGGGAAATGTAGTTTTTCGAGAGGCAAATATCTTAACAGAGCATTCTCAGTGCTTCCTTGGGACTGAGGATGGGCACTTACACACAATTGCACAGACAGGGGGGGGGAACCCGCCTCACTTCCCCACAGAAAGGGACTGAAAGAGGAAACCGCATGCGCATAAAATGTGCAGATGCTGTTCTATGTGTGTAGATGCAGTTCAAATTTCAAAACAAAAATTCAGCCTGGATAGCTCAGTTGGTTAGAGCGTGGTGCTGATAACGCCAAGGTTGCAGGTTCGATCCCTGTATGGGGCAGCTGCATATTCCCGTATAGCAGGGGGTTGGACTAGATGACCCTTGGGGTGCCTTAAAGGTAAAGGTAAAGGGACCCCTGACCATTAGGTCCAGTCATGACCAATTCTGGGGTTGTGGCGCTCATCTCGCTTTATTGGCCAAGGGAGCCGGCGTACAGCTTCCAGGTCATGTGGCCAGCATGACTAAGCCGCCTCTGGCAAACCAGCGCAGCGCATGGAAACGCCGTTTACCTTCCCGCCGGAGTGGTACCTATTTATCTACTTGCACTTTGACGTGCTTTCGAACTGCTAGATTGGCAGGAGCTGGGACTGAACAATGGGAGCTCACTCCGTCACTGGGATTCGAACCTTCTGATCGGCAAGTCCTAGGCTCTGTGGTTTAACCCACAGCGCCACCTGCGTTGGGGTCCCTTACAACTCTACAATTCTGTGATTTTTGGTCCACAAGGATTAAAACTTTATCCCAACTTCCAAATTTCTGGCCAATGAGCATGAAGGCACTGGGATGAAGCCGGACTGCTCTCCTGGATCTGATCAAGGCTATCTTTCAGTTTCCAAAAACTGCCCCTGAGAAGCCCACAAACTGAAAACAGCCTTTCCTTGCAACTGGTATTCACAGCGAAGCGTAGGAAGCGGCCTCATTATGCTCAATACTGTCTACACTGACTGGCAGCAGCTCTCAAGGGGTCTCTCTCCCAGCAGCCCTACCTGGGGACTGAGCCTGAGACTTCATGCATGCAAAGGAGAGCTATGTCCTTTTCCCCCTGGGAGACCTGACTGACACTTAACAATGCTTGATAGACCAAGCCCTATTAATGCTCTGTGGGGCTGGACCAATGGGCTGTCTGCCCCAGAACCGTGTCTCCAATCGTGGCCAATCAGATGCCTCTAAAAGGCTCCCTGACAGAGCGTGATGGAAACAGCCCACTCTGCTCTCTAAATATGAATATTCCGTTCCCCTGTTGTGGCTAAGAGATGTCAATATGATTTTTTAAAGGAAGAAATAAAGTCCATGTGCTTTCAAAGCCAGCACTCCAGGAAACTGCATTGGGATGGGAGGGAAACGATCACAAACTGAGTCCAGGTCCTTTGCTGCAAGGCAGACGGTAGAAAGGATGGAGGATTTGCATCCGCTCTCTCCTTCTCATCGTACGTTAACCATCAATAATTCAGAAAGAGAAATTAAGTTCTCATGACAACGGGGGCTATCACATGGCGGGGTGTTCCCCCTCCTCTCTATTCCCCTTCCCCACCTGCCACCATCCGTGCCTTTTATATCATAATACCCTCCTGAAGAAAGGAAAAGGGAGAATATTTTTTCAAAAACAAAACACCAGACGCTCAAGGACAATGCAGGACTGTCTCTGCAGAAGTGGGAAGAAGAAGATCAAAACACGTATACGGTATTTTCACATCCAAA